>NC_133509.1:132431363-133065000 GCF_049354715.1 Callithrix jacchus | reverse complement strand
GATACTCAGCGTCCCTCCCTGTGCTGCTGAATGGATAAAGAAGAAGATATCAGAAAGACACAGAGTCACCCTGGCATGGTGGCTCACTCCTGTAATCCCAGCACTTTGGGACGCTGAGGCAGGAGGATCACCTGAGTTCAGGAGTTCGAGACTAGCCTGGTGAAACTCCATCTCTACTGAAAATACAAAACTTAGCCAGGCTTGGTGGTGCATGCTTGTATTCCCAGCTATATGGGAGGCTGAGGCAGGAGAATCACTTAAGTCTGGGAGGCAGAGGTTGCAGTGAGCCAAGATCACGCCATTGCACTCCAGCCTGGGTGACAGAGCAAGACTCTGTCTCAATAAATAAATAAATACATACATACATACATAAATACATAAATAAATAAAAATAAAAGAAATAAAAGAAACAGAGTCATTCCCATTTCATGCAGATTTACCAAGCACTTACTACATGCTGCACCTGATGCAAGGTCTAAAGAAACAATGTCTTAGAACCAAAGCCTCGCTCAAGGTATTTCTGGCCTCATGACTATTTTGGTGCAAGACTCAAAAGCTGTTAAAACTGTTCTTGCACCATTTTGTTCAGCCTGTAGGACCTATCACTAGGTCCTGAAACTCCCTAAACCCCGGGTTCCCATCTTTAAGACGAGGAAAAACCGAATCCTGCTCTCCATTCACGTTCTCTCAACAGGAAGCCGAGACAAAAGCAGAAGAGTCAGACTTTCGAAACTGAAATTCCTTGGGTGGGAGGTGGGCTTCACACCCTGGGCTTCCAGCACCACCCACAGGCATTTTAGAAGCTCACTTCTTATTTCAACATCTGACCAAAAAAAAAAGAGAGACAAAAATGAAAAAAAAAAAAAAAAAAAAAAAAAGGATATTCTATTCAATGTCAACAGTTTCTTCCGTTTTGCATCTAGATGTGAAGGCCACCGACCACTCCTTGAAAAGATACAAGCTTTGCAATATGAATCCGTGACCCCATGTTTGAAACCTTGAGGCCATGTGCCCTTTGGCACTCAGCGTGTTTCAGATTTAGAGCGGTAATATGTTGAATGCACTCAGTATTATTTAACACCCTCAGTGGGGCCTGGGGCAGTGCCCTGCAATCAAGACCATTAATATTTCTGCAGAAAAATGTATGAATATGCACACCAAGTGGGATAAATAAAGACTCTAAATAGTCCGGTGTCAGTCCAGGTCAACGTTTGCTGCCTAATGAGTTCAGATCAGGCCAGTTTGTTGCAGTCAAATACATCATAAAATGTAAGCTTTCAGGGTGTTTGGGCTTCCAGACTTGTAGGTAAGGGATGGTGGACTTGTAATAACAAGAAGCATGGAGTGAGAGTTTATCATGTGCCAGCCTGTGTGCTCAATGTGCCCAGCCACAGGGGCAGGTGTTCCTGTTATTCCCCATGTTGTAGCAGAGAAACTGAGTCTGAGTGAGGGTGATGTGGTGAATCGCTATCAGGGTGAGGTCTCTCTGCCTAACCCCAAGGCTCCGTTCTGAATGGAGGCATCAGAACAAAGTCCTGTGCCTGTCAGCTGGGAGTGATAGGAATGATTTAAAAATGTAAGTGACTCACTTGGGGCGAAAAAGCAGCTTATTCTGACATTCCTAATTTTACTGGTACCTCCTCCCAGCCAAGAAGAGATAATCATATTAACATAAGGGGAATCAGAGAAGCTTCAGGTGTTGAGGAATCAGGAATCCTGTCTAACCAGACTGGAATTTTCAGCCTCAAGGACTGTAGACTCCTCACCTTTCCTCTGTCCCAAAGTGTGAGCCTCACGACTGACTGCCTTGTCTCCAAACTGGCTCTTTCTAACATCCTTCACACCATGGTTAGATTTATCTTCCTAAAATATTTCTCTGAACATATTATTTCTTGGTCGAAAATACTCCAGGGCTTCCTGGTGTCTACAGAAGAAGCTCACATGGTTTTGACGTGGCCTTCAAAGGATGCACAGCATATCTTTTCAGACAAATGAAACCATGTGATGTCACAGCATAGGCGCCCGTTTTCCCTTACCATGTTCTACTGCTCCCACCATCTCTCCACTTTTGCTGTCTCTGCCTTGTGTTTTAAACAAAGGTTTCTTCAGCTCAAAGATCACCTCCTCAGAGAAAGCTTGTCGACGACTCACAAAATGGAAGTAGACCTGTGTATTCTCAGCTCACGCAGCTGTTGCCGTGCTTCTCTTCTGACAGTTTTCAAATGCCTCTTCAGTTCAATTATTCCTTCAGGTCCCCTTTGTTTAACATGGCAAATGGGACCTCATTTTATCAATCAAATTAGTACTATCTTATCATTTAATCTGTATAATTTTATACTGTTATGTTGAATCAATGAAACCTACTGGGTTTCATTGATTCAACATAATGTAAAATCCAGATTAGCTTAGCTAATGTAAATGTAAATCCAGATGAGCTTAGCTTCAGAACAAGTAGGTTACATATTCAGTTCCTTACTTTCATAGGTTTGCAACCCGGGAGGTTCTCAGATAACAGTCCACGTGTTAGGGTGTTGCTTGTCAAATATGTTCCCTGCTCTATGATAACAAAAAAAATCTAACTTCAAAAGATTCCTTATACCCAACTACCTATCTACACATTCTTATCTATTTGAATAGATAATATGTTCTCCCCTTCAATTATTCTTTAAAAAACTCGCAAAGAGGCCTGGCGCGGTGGCTCATGCCTATAATCCCAGTACTTTAGGAGGCCGAGGCGGGTGGATCACAAGGTCAAGAGATCGAGATCATCCTGGTCAACAAGGTGAAACCCCCCGTCTCTACTAAAAATACAAAAAATTAGCTGGGAATGGTTGTGCGTGCTTGTACTCCCAGCTACTCGGGAGGCTGAGGCAGGAGAATTGCTTGAACCCAGAAGGCGGAGGTTGCTGTGAGCTGAGATCATGCCATTGCACTGCAGTCTGGGTAACAACAGTGAAACTGTCTCAAAAAAAAAAAAAAAAAAAAAAAAAACTCGCAAAGATTATATACCAAAGAGGAAACCAGTCATTTCTTTCTTTTAGCTCTATACTATTTCAAACACCACTGCTCCTCTCTGTCCACCTTCTTAGAGCAACTGCACGCACCATCAGGTTCCTTGGTGTTTCCGTAGACTCTCTTGGTCTTTAGTTGAGAGTTCCAGGCTTTGGAGAGGTATCAAGAATGCTTGTAAAGATGACAACTAAAGGTCTGGGCAATTCATCAGTGAGTGGATCCCTTGTCTTGGGGGATGATTGGTTTAGTCCGTTGTGGTAGGCCTATAAGATTTCCAAGGCTCTTTTGCTGAATTCTGAGTGGCACATAAAAGATTTCCCAGTGATTTGATCTTAATGGTGTTTTGGGGAGTCGAGGAGTTGAACTCTTTATGGGAGAAGTGAATGCTCATGAAGAGATCAGACTTTCTGTGATGCTTCAGATAAGCAAGGGACTATGGCGCGGAACTGAATCTCAGAATGGGCTCTTCCTTTGCTCTTGCCCAGTAAGTCTTCCAGCATTTATGTTAGCTTCACAGTACGAGGGCAGCCATGGAACAGGAAGCCCTTCTAATTACTTCCAATGAGTGTTATAAACATATCTTTCTTTATCAGTTTCCCTGCATTTCAGGTGGCCTTGAGCTTTTGGCTAAGTTCTGATGAGGAGGACACTCTGACCCTCAGCATGTCTCTGGTAGCTGCAGGACAGACAGGGACATCTGTAGCCGGTTTGAGAGTGTAGAAGCCTTTGTCAGCCTTGGCTTTGGAGGATGGCTTTAGGGACACTTACAGGCCAGCCTGATGATTTCACATTGGGAGCCATGCCTGCCTGACCCACTGTCGGCAATCTGGCCCTGCATCCCCGGCCCCTGCTCAGGTACCGACAATGGATAGTTCGAAGGGCTGACGCCAGAGGCCTGCATATATTTGGATTTGGAGCTTGTTTTGTTTGTTTTCCTTCTTCGATAAATTTTTGACATTGTTGAGAGCTTTGATAATGTTCACGAATCAATTTCATTTAAATAAAGAAGTTATTATTCAAAAAATGAATCTTTCTAAATCTGTTTCTGATACATCTCTTTATTCACTCTATGCCAGGTTCAATTAAACACAAATAATAACAACGGTTATGGTTGTGTTCACGTGAAAGTTCTTTTTGGCGCAAGGTCCCATGTCCCACATTGACATTACAGAGGTGGCTCAGTCCTGATCATCCCTGACCTCGAGGCTATACCAGTCTAGAAGAGGTGAACATTGGCCCATCATGTCTGACTTAGGCTCTCCCTCTTTCCCCAGCCCTTTGAGATGCTGGAGAAGATGCTTTGCCTCCTGACCCAGCTCCCATGTCATCCTTGAGAGTGTGGGCAGCTCCAACATGACTTTCCTTCTGGAGTTTGGGCCACCAGGAGTGGGTGTACTTCTGCCTGTCACTAAGCAGACATGACATGAGTGGGTACAACTGACATGTTTTTTTTCCTTTTGCATGTGTGGGTGCCTGCAACATTTTCTTTTCTTCCTTTCAGAAGTGCAGCAGGGAGAATGCCAATTAGGAGTTGGTGGTTCCATCCACAGCCATTCAACTGGCCACCCTGACTGAGTTCCTCAAATATTAGACACCCATGCTGCTGGGGGATTGAGAAGATCCAACAGTATGCAGCTTCCTCACTCTCCCATGTTGGAGGATGCTGGGAGTGCTGCCAGAACAGGATACCAAGATTGTACAGATCTTTCTAGTAACAGAACACCAATGCTGTCGAAGGCTAACAGAGCACAAACTGTAATAAGTGTAGGGCTTTCTGTTCCTGTATAAGAATGTCTTCGCTTACATTCAACTTCTTTCACTTTCTTCATGGAAAGCTCCCAGCCTCATCTTCCCAATGTAGTTAATACTTTGTTTACACTTTTCATGATGGCTCCCATCCCATCCCATGCTTACCCTTCCACTGCATGCATTATGCATGTGGATCTGTGTTCAGTGTCTGCATTCACCATTAGACTACTGTTGTGAACTGACTCGCCCCACGTTGGGCACCAGCTGTTGAAAACTGAACGCGAGCCCGGGAATCTCGTCCAACAAGAGGGTCCCAAACCTGGAAGAGAGCGTGTGCCGGAAAAAAAGAGCGAGGTCCGGAGGGCTACATGCGCTATGCCCATGCAGCAATTTTATTTTTGCAATATGTTTCATTATATACTTTTCTGAAGTTAAAGTTGTTTATGCCAGATGAACGTACTTAAGTTACAGTAAGCAAGTTACACCCACTAAGTTACTCCCAGTAAGTAAGTTAATCCCAGTAAGTCAGTTATGCCCAGTAAGTTACGGTAAGTAAATTACAGTTACGCTCTGTAAGCTATGATAAGTAAATTACAGTTACACCCTGTAAGCTATGGTAAGTAGGTTACAGTTATACCCTGTAAGCTATGGTAAGTAAGTTACAGTTATGCCCTGTAATCTATGGTAAGTAAGTTACAGTTACACCCAGTAAGTTACGGTAAGTAAGTTACCAAGTGTAAATACTTAAGTTAATATTTTACAATGAAGGTAACAAGGGTCCAAAATGAACACAATCAAGCAATAAACCATAAGAAGCTGAAAGTAGACACAATGCCCTCAAGTCCTCATATCCATAAAGTTATGTCTGATAATTATTTTGAATAACATATAGTTCCTCTCTCGGTTCCTGCTTTCCCTCAGCTCGACTCCCCCAACAGGGGATCTGTGTCTGGGCTCCAGCTCACCGTATGGTGAGGCCCATTTCCTAGGGGCCTCACACAGGAGCGATCCCCACAGGTCTCCCTTAGACTACGAGCTTCATTAGGAGCAAGAGTGAGTAACTGGGTCTTGTTCATCATTTCCTCTCAGTGCCCCGTATGGTTCCTGGCACAGAGTAGGTATTTAATAAATATTTGTATAATTGAAACAGGATTCGCTATTTAGTTTAATGACCCCAAAGACTTCTGAGAGTTGGAGGAGAGATCTTAATACTCTTAATTTAAAGATTAGGAAACAGGTTCAAGGTTGGTGACTGGCATTAAGCCAGAGCTCTATAGCCTGTTTTCTAACTCATATTGATATTTTCAGGGGAAAAAAAATGCAATTTTGATCAAGACCAGAGAAATGTTTGATATTCGTTGTCTGTAGAACGAACATAAACTGGTCTTTAACATTTACATTAGGCAACCAATTTGAGAAGCTATAAGTCATTTGCTCACCTACATACTTTGGAAAGAGCGTTGTGTGTACAGGCAGTCAACAGATGGGTGAATGTGCCTCAGTTTCCTTTCTGTACAGTAGTGGGAAATGTATTTGCTATACCTAGTTTATTGTGTTGGTCCAAGGAGCGAAGACAATGTTAAGGGTACGAGATTTGGGGAGACTAGCCCTGTCTCAGGAGATGAGCCTTTACAGAAAAGATATCCCCATTCCATTTTTAGGGCCTGTCTCTGTGTCATAATAGAGAGGTGTGCCCATCTACACCCCTGCCTTCCCAGCCATGATGTTCTCTAGTTTCCAGAATGCTAGGTCTCTAAGAATTCTATTTTGAAACCTTCATCTTGACTTGGTCCTAGACTCAATCCTTTTATGTTTATAAGCCAGGGTATGGGCAATGTGCATTGGATCTGTCTTTGAGATTATCCTGCCAATCTGTTTATCACAATAAATAATTGTCTCTCAGAAAGGAGAGAAATTTAGACAACACATGTTTTCCAAATGACAATGCTTCTTGGTATCGACTAGCTCTATACACACATTGGCACACAACCTTCAGATCCCAACATCTCTGAGGTGATGGATATAATTCTACAATTTTAGAAGTTACCTTTTTTTTTTAAGAAAAAATGTGCAGCCTTTTCAACAAAATCCAGTTCTGCCTAACTACGTCTTTTAGCTTGCTTCACACATTAAAAAATTTAGAAAAATGTGTCCCATCCACAGTGAAATTTGCCCCAAAGGTAAAAGAGATGACTCTATCTTGATGATTGATTGATGCTTGGGTGAAAGATCTATGTTGGTCAATTGTAGAAGAAAGATTTTTACCTCTAGAATGTTCAATATACTCAGTGCTATTTTCAGTTTTAGAATTTTGTTCCATATCACGTAATGCCAAGGTTAATCATAAAAGCAAATATTTATTTTCACAAACATCTCTTAAAAATGTACAGTTGACCCTCCCACTGATGTAAAACTTGAAAGCTCAGCTGGGATTTCTGCTGGATCCAGGGGTCAGACTAAGATTAATACCACACTCCCGGCAACCGTCACTGCCATTTCTCTAAGTCCTGTTTTGTTTAGAATCTTGACTTACTCGAATCATTGTAACATCTCCCTAACTCAACCTCTTACTCGCAAGAGGCCGTTTGGGCAAGATTTTGTAGCTTCATCTCATCCACCCTTTGTTTGTTGGAATTGGGTAGTTGCTTTCTGGCTTCTATTTGAGAAAAGAGATCTTTCTACTTTTGCACCTGGGAGTGACTTGTTTAAGAGCAAGCTATTTGATGAAGTTCACAGTTCACTAGGCCTCCTCATGGCCAAGAGCTGCATCCAGATGGGATGACATGGACACCTCTTACATTAGACCATGGGAGATAAGAGCTTTTCTATCAATGGACTTTATCATTCATTGACCAAAAGTCTTCTGACAAACTTCCCTACCACCCTGTAATGATGAAGGGCCATCTCAGAGACTTCAGACAAGGCTCATCGGAGGAATCCATCGTCGTATCCACGGCAGGGATCTGGAAACCAGGCAATATATGCCTTGTGCCTATGATTCTTTCTTAATACTTTCAATCACTTATGCGTACCTCAAATAACAGAGCATCTCCTATGGTCCAGAAGTATTGTTTAGGTACTGAGAATGCAGAGGTAAATAACACATTATTTTTGCTTCAAAATAACTTCATGGGGGAGTCAAACATAAATATAATTAACTAGAATGAGACATATTGACTTACTTTCTTATTAATTTTCTCTTCACTTCATGCATGTTTTAGACTCAAATTCTTCCTACTCTTCACCATACTGATGGGAATTTTTGCAGAAAAAAATGAGGGTAAGAGCTGTAAGTAAGAGGAACACCAAACCAGAAAGCATCAGGAGGCAGGAGTGTCTGCCCCACCTCTGTGCTGACAGGACATGAGGGTGCCCATCAGCCAGTCAAGTCACAGCTGTAAGTTTCATTTCCATAGCTGCAAGATGGGCTACTGGTAACTGCTTTTGTCACTGAGTCAAAGGGGATATTTATATGTGAGAAAGCATTGAAAAGTCTCCAATATAATGCAAATATAGGTAATTATACCAAGTAACTTCATATAGTCACATGCAACCAACTTTACACAAGCAAACTGAAAGGGCATGGAATAAAAACACAAGAAGCCAGTGGTCCTTGAAGCTTCTGCTAATCTCGTGAAATATAAAAACTCCCCTAAGGAAAACAAAAATGTAAGGGGGTTCACAGACTTCCTGGTAGCCCATTTATGGAAAGCGAGAGAGCTCATGGTCCCCAGTTGGAAGTTGTCAGGTCGAATGCAGTGTCTTTGGATCTCAGCAGGCAGGACCAACCTAACCTGAAGAAGAAAACCTCCCACCCACCTAGAAATCATCGAGCACCTAGAGTCGTGCCCTGTCTCCATCCTCGCTGCGGAGTATGTCGTGTGTATTTACATCTCACCGTTTCTTCTAGTGAAACAAAAGAACACCATCTGCCCAACCACATTCCGCTTCCAGGAAACTGAAATGAGAGCGGATGTTGTATTTCACTGCTTGTTTTCATTTTTTCTTCATCCTTTTATGTGTGCCTCTATTTTTGTTATTGCACTCTTGAAAGAAAAGATATACTTGGAGCTATTTTACCCCACATTCTTCCCTGAATTTTCCTAAGCTTGGACATCCTTAGGTGCCAGTTGCCTGCCACACAAGGGAAGTGGTGATACTCCTGTGGCCATTTACGAAAATAAGTTTTGAATCGCCTGGTGAACACTCCCTCACACTCCTCCACAGCAAGGGCTGTGTCTTACTCCCCTTCTGTCCCCATTCCATCAGTTCTTAGCAAGTAGGGGTTGAGAATTTGGGACCAGGAACCGGTCAGGAAATACTGTGGGTGAGAGGCCACAGGAGACAGTTCAACAGAACAAGAGGGCCTGGGTGTGGCCTTCAGGAGGGCCTTCCTGTGAAAGTCTATCGACAGAGGTTCTTATGACAGAGTCCCTGAGATCAAAGGTCCATAACAGGGCAAATAATTCCCCCAAGGTCACAAGGACTTGAGATTCTGCCCAGATTGAAAGCTTAGTCGTACCCAGAGGAACAAGAGGTTAATCTGTGAGCCGCAGGTTTAGGAATCAAAGTAAACAGGCAGTATTGCCAGAGGGCATCAGGGAATCACCTATGAAAGACAAGAAACCACGAAACATGGATAGAACTTTGTCACTGTCCTCTGTCTATGCAATGCCTCGGTCGATGCATTCCTTGGTGGATAACCACATAAATGAGAGTCTATGGACTTATTTTCAAGGGACAACGAGCTGGAAAAAGCTGGCAGACTGTGTCTATGAAGAGAAAAATGTTTCCTTTCCATTAAGACCCAAAGTTGAGAATTAAATGGCCAGTGGAAGAAGAAAATCCCAGTTCTAGAATGCTGAAAGAGCAAGGCATGTGAACCCACCAATATTAGGTCCCAAGGAGGTCATAGCAAAATGAAGGCCAATGGTTGCAGATAACAAATTTAGTCTTCTGAAAAGTCCACAGCAATGTATCTTTTTTTCCTCCAAGATGAGCAGGAATTTAATCATTTAACAGGGGACTGGGTCTTGGAAGACATTGTCAAAAATTAAACATTAAATGGATCTGGGGACTAGGTCTTGCTCTTTGAATTAACTCACCTTTTAAATGTCCATTCATACCTCACAGCATGCGAGCCTACTTTTACCAACCATAGAAACTTCCTACTGCTAGGTGTTGGGTTACATTGATGAAGAAGACAAATTTCCTGATTTTAGGATGCTCAGAGTCTCTGACAAGCTTCCAGGCTAGTATGCTGTATTTCCCAAGAAAAATCCTTAAATATTCAATATGTTCTTTTCTTTTTTCTTTCTTTTTTTTTTTTTGAGACGGAGTTTCGCTCTTGTTATCCAGGCTGGAGTGCAATGGCGCAATCTCGGCTCACCACAACCTCCGCCTCCTGGGTTCAGGCAATTCTCCTGCCTCAGCCTCCCGAGTAGCTGCGACTACAGGCATGCGCCACCATGCCCGCTAATTTTTTTGTATTTTTAGTAGAGATGGGGTTTCACCTTGTTGACCAGGATGGTCTCTATCTCTTGACCTCATGATCCACCTCAGCCTCCCAAAGTGCTGAAACTACAGGCTTGAGCCACTGCGCCCGGCCTCTTTTCTTTATTGTTGGGGAAACCAAAGCAAAATGCTGATAAGTCAAGAATAGAAAAGTTCAGCTTTGAATGACTCTTATTTTCGCTCATGTTCGCTGAACATATCTAGGTGAAATAAACAAACAAATGAATCAATCAGGGGCTAGATTGTATTAGCCAATGTCTGTCTGGGAAAAAAAGAAGGTGCTGATTTATTTTCTTGTGTTTATGTAGCTATTAATAACAACTACTTGTTTTGCTAGGATTTGACTTCAAGGCAAATCAGAAAAAGAGACATTTTTGAAGGAAGAGAACACTTTTTGTGGTAAGAGAGGTGATAAAAGAAAGATTCATCTAATATAGGGCAGCAAGTAATTGACCTCTAATTTCTTTCAAATAATAAAGATAGTATCATGTTTACTCTGTATTCAGAATTCTCCCTTCTGAGCACTTCCCAGACATTAACTCATTTAATCCACATGGAAGGCCTGGGTTCCAACTGTGTTTTTACCATGGTGGACTCCTGGGTTGGCGTGTCCACCAAGAAATCTGGGATCCTCAGCTGTTCAGGGATGCTGGACTTCCTAAGAGGATCTCCCCACAGATATCTTTAAGTCCTCCTAGTTATTTTCATCAAAGTTGTATGAAAATCCATCCAACGTGGAGGAGGGGAAGAATGAGGGCAGGAAATGGGTCTGGTTTTGTGACTACATGTGGTCTTAGCCCTAGTTTGCTTTCTGATGAGATGGATGGGGAAGTCGCAGAATTGCAGACCATGCTCATGGGTGTTGCAGGTTTGCAGGAAAGGATCCCAAAATAAATCTCCCCAGGAGCCATGTAACATCATTTCCTGGGGGCAGGTAGGTGTGCTATTTGTCATAGACAACAGGGTTTTGATTGTAAGGGAAGAACCTTTGAAAATATTTTGAATGAACTTTTTCTGGGTAACAGTGCTTCCCCAGCCCAAGTGGAGAGGCAAAAAAAGGCAGGGGTCCTAGTTCCGTCGTCTCACTCATCATAGCATTCAGTATGTCTGTTCTCAAGGAGAGAGTATTGAAAATTCTTTCATAGCTCATGCTTCACTCTTTTACATTCATATCACACAAAACAGAACTTTTCAAAGAGTTCGTCTCTAGGTCAATTGTTCACTCTTCCCTTTAAACATCATGATATAGAAGAAAGGCAATGTTTGAGAAATTGATGCCTAGCACAAGAAATGCACTCTTGGTAACAAAACTCTCTTTTATAATTAATGAAGCTTCCTTATGTATTATAGAGTTACCTTGTTGGTCCCCCTGAACTCCATTAAGTAAAGACATATCATTGTTTTGTAGTACCAAGACAGGATTTCACCAACTGGAGGCTGGTTCTTCATTTTATGACTTGATTTTTTGGTAGCACTGTACATATCCTCTCCTGGGTCTAAGAGTTGTTTTTCTTTCCTGGAATACTAAAGTATATTTAAATATAAGGGAACAAGTTTCTGAACAAGGGACTTTTTAATAGTTAATGTTTTATGTATGAAATTGTCCCAACTTTAAGCCATCATTTTTATTCTAAGGAAATGTACCTGGCAGGACACTAGCCTTTCTGGACCTAGCTGAAGGAACGGCTGCTCCAAAACACTCTAGAATTATCTTTTTTTCTCCTTTCTAGAGAGCCTTGGCAAATAGTTTATATGAAATATTTTTATATTCGTTGAAATAGCAAACACCCTGTGTGATCACATTAGATAAAAATGCAAAAATGCCCAGGAGAAAACCTCCAAGCGTGTGATAATATGACAAATGCCAAGGACAAGTCGGGACACATTTCAAAGCCTGCTCAATCCTTCTAACGTCCATCTGAAACCTCGATCTGGTTTTCACTCTCATCCTTATGTGTATATACACACATACACACGCACACATACACATACATGCACATACACACACACATACACACACACATACACACGCACACATACACACACATACATGCACATACACATACATACACACACATACACACACACGCACACACATACACACACACATACACACGCACACATGCACACACATACACACATACACACGCACACATACACACACATACACACACACACATACACACACATACACACATACACGCATACACACACATACACACATACACACACATACACATACACACGCACACATGCACACACATACACACATACACACGCACACATACACACACATACACACATACACACACATGCACACACATACACACGCACACATACACACACATACACACGCACACATGCACACACATACACACATACACACGCACACATACACACACATACACACATACACATGCACATGCACGCATACGCACACATACACACATACACACACATACACACGCACACATACACACACATACACATACACACACATACACACACATACACACATACACACACATGCACACACATACACACGCACACATACACACACACATACACACACATACACACACACATACACACACACACACGCTCACGCCCACTCCTTTTCCAGTAGTACAGGGTTCCTGACCTTCAGGAATTAAAGACAAAGTGACATTTCACTCATCAGAAGGGAAGTCCACTGGCTTATGTAATAAAGGAAAAAAAGGTCCTTAAATTGCATTAATGTATTCATTTTGCTAACCTGTTTTGAATTTAAGCAAATAATCAAAATTGTGTTCAGCTCCTTCTGTCACTGGCAAACCGAAGTTTGCTGTAAACTGGTTTTCACGATGCTTTTCAACCCTCAGCAGAGGGTGTCTTATGATGCAATGAATCAACTTCCTTAAATGAGGCTCAGAGCTGCATGTCTCTCTCCACTACCTGTCCTACCTGTGAGGCAGGAATAGCCCCTGTAATCCAGTACGCCAGGGACACTTTGGGAGCAAAACTACCAGGATTCGAATTCCAACTCTGCCACCCTCCCTCTGTGAGCCCTCAGTGATGTTTCAGAGACCATGAGCATCTCAGTGTCCTCATGAGATGTGTTGAACATGACGTGAAATGCTTGCTGTATAGGTGGCCTTCCAAAAATGTGAGCTTTTACCATCTTCCGGTTTTTAGTTTCCTGGGGGGGGGGGGATCATAATATCAAAATATAAGTTACCTGATTCAGGAATATGTGATTTAATTAAAATATATGCTACCTGATCAAAAATAGCTCAAATGCCACCTCCTCCAGTAAGGCGTCCCAGATGCATGGTGAGGGAGAATCTACTCTACACCCTTCGATGATAACATCAGTACCGTTTGCACCTCTGTTGTAGCACTCACCCCACCTGCCTCCTTGAGTCCCAGGAATGTTTCGAGGCTCTCAGGACATTCCTGAGAGTGTGGGCTGCCCCTGCTCACCTGTGCATCCCCCCAGAGTCCCAGTGCAGTGCTGGGCACAGAGGTTCCACTCATGTGCATGTGTCAACTCGACAGCCAAGCAAAGGCAAAGCAGCTCTGGGTGCGACGAACGGCCGGCTAATATCCCGCGATGCATGCAGACTGGCATGTTTCTTCAGCCAGTTGAAACGTGCTTGTTTTCGTAACTGATTTCCTGCTGGGGGTAAAGTTCTTGCAGGCACAGTTCATGGTTGAAGCTGGGCAGGGCATTCATCTCTTTAACCCAGGGCCTTCTGCGGTCTTTTCTAATAAATGGTCACTTAATCTGCCATAGGCATCGACATTACAAACAACCACCACAAACCTGGTGTTTTCTTTCAGTTAGAATTACGAAGAAAAAAAAAAAAGAAAACAGAAAATAAAGTGTCACTTCCCATGAATATCATAAAAAAATATTGGTGGAGAGTGGCAAGAGAATCCTCAAATAACAACCCCAAGAAGAAATTCCAGCTTCTAGTATGAACATGATTTAAATTTTCATGAACAAATCATCTGGTTTGCACAAAGCTGGCAGCAATGAAAAAAAAGTAATAAACCACAGGGGGCTGGGGGAGAATCTGTGACCCGACAGGGTCCCCCAAAGGACGCCTCTGACCAGGCTTCGGTGCATGCTCCTTGTCTCAGAGAGCACCTCCTGCACTGGGCTAATTATCTTTTAAAATTCATATCTGGAGCCACAGGCTGGCTCGTGGGATTAAGCACAGTATGCTTTGCAAATTGAAAATAAGATAGCTGTTAGGAATATACACTTGCCTCTATGATTACTGTGGCAAACAAAGGGAAAACATTAATTTACATCTATTATAATAGAGAAACAAAGCCAGAGATATTCTTCATATCGCAGGCAAGAGATGAATTTGCAAAGGTGATGTTCCCTGAAGATGAGGCGGCTGATGGGCTACAGAGGTGAGGGGCTTTAGGACAACGTTGAGAGACCACTGGATCCTTTGGAGGTCACTATATCCCTCACTTACCTTTTAGACAAGGAAACAGGCTCAGACAGGGAAAAGACGGGGTCTTTTCTACCCAGGTTAGGGACAGAAAGAACTTAATCTCTATAAAATCCACACTTGATTTTCTAACAAGAGGGTGGCCACTGCCTTTTGGTCTTGAATCAGAAGGCTGTAAGGATCACATTGAAACTCCTAAGATAATGTATTTTACATTATGATTGCTTTTTTATTTTATTTTATTTTTTTGAGACCATGTCTCACTCCATTGCCCAGCTGCAGTGCAGTGGCATGATCTTGGCTCACTGCAACCTCCAGCTCCCAGGTACAAGTGATTCTTCTGCCTCAGTCTCCAGAGTAGCTGGGCCTATAGGTGTGTGCCACCATGACTGGCTAATTTTGTATTTTTAGTAGAGACAGAGTTTTACCATGTTGGCCAGCCTTGTTTCAAACTCCTGACCTCTTGATTCACCTGCCTCTGCGCCTCCCAAAGTGCTGGTATTACAGGCATGAGTCACCACACCTGGCCCCTACCAAGGCTTTCTTCAGAGCTTAGCATGTTTGAGGCACTGTGTCTGCTGTGGTGGGTACTATTATCATTTTTCCTTTTTCACAGATGAAGATATTGGCATGCCTGAGGTTAAGGCACTTGCCTGAGCCCAGTCAGTCAGAGGATAGAAACGCCTAGACTGTCCCTCAGACACCTGATACCAAAGCAGCTGGTGCCCCACTCCCCGGAAGGCCAGTCCCAGTTTCTCATCCTGGATGCTTCTTCACAGGTCAAGTCACCTGATAAGGAGCATTTACGGATCCAACAAGAAGAATTCACCTGCCCCTCCTCTGGATCTATCATCTCCCTCTTCACAAAGGTCCCCTGTGGCATGACGCAAAGACCACCTCTGGCTACCAGAGCCGCCATGTCTGCCCTCTGTCAGGACTTAGGATGTGGTTCTGGAAGTGACACTCGGCCCACTTCACGGACACTTCCTCCTGCCTCATCAGGGCAGTTGTGCTGTTACTCATGATCCACGTGCCCCACCCGACTCCCCATGTTTGTGTGTTTCCTCCCTCTCTGGCCCTGTCTTACCCCATCACCTGACTCTGGCCACCGACCTCAGGGCCAAAGGGGAGGAGGGGTGTATATAGAAATGCCTTGTGGAGCCTGCCCCATCCCCTGCGGGGAGGGGGCTTGGACATACTGTTAAGATACAGAGTATAGTGAAGAATCTATTTGAGGCGCCACAGGGAGGGCTGCGCTGCTGGGCTGGTGGTTCTCTGGTGTGGCGGGGGCCACCTGCTGGCTCCACGGGCACTTTCTCTTTGTGCATGGGCTTGGTTTATGCGAATTGCCATTAAACATCGCTGCACTAGCCAAAAAACAAAAACAAAAAAACACGAGGGGTGTGCGGAGCGAAGGCGGAGGTGGGGACCCGGGCGGACACAAATAAATAAAGCAAGTCAGGAAGGGGATGAGGCAGGCTCCACAAGGAGAAGCTGGAGAGCAGGGGCAGCCAGGGTTCCGGAGGTCACCTGGAATTGTGGAGTCACATTGATGTCGCCAGGAAACTGGGGCAAATGGGTTTGGGTCTCTAACATGTAATTTATGTCATCTCATATTGAATGTCATGGTGGGCAATTCCTCTTGGGATTTCTTTGCCACCCAAAGGACATTGGGCTTAGGAGGCACAAAGCCTGAATTCTGGTTCCAACAATGTTACTCTCTCATTGCAAGACCTCAGTGAATCACTGGTCCTCTCTGACCCTCAGTTTTCTCTTCTGTCCGATGAGTCTTACGGGCAAGATTACACTTCATCCCACCACTTTATGACTAAGTTTATTTGCCTCAGATGGAGGCTTGGGTAGTGACCTGACTTCCCAGCAAACACAGGAAGGAGGAGTGGGACGGGTAGTGGGGGCGGGCATCAGAACAGGAGGAGGTAGAGAGGCAGAAAGGGGCAGGCGTGGAAGGCTCTAGAACAGCAAGGTCACTTTACTCAGGTCTGGGATTTTTAAGCGTGTTATCTGGTAGAAATGCATACAGCATTTACAAATTGGAAATAACTCTGTAAGCTCAGATAAGATTGTCTCAGTAATATTGTAGCCAGAAACAGCTCACCACGGCTTCCTTTCAATTAACCATTTAAATCATAGCCCATACGAACTCCAACCCCCACTGCTTTATAATAAAAAAAGAAAAGTTAGACCAGAGCTGAAGAGTTTAGATTCCTGCGGCTGAATATGGAAGATCTGCAATCTTCCTTGTGGAGCCCATAGTCTAATGTGACTCTGAAAGAGCATTCCTTCGGCTGCTGGCAGAGATATCTTCCCCCCGACCCTTTCCTCCTGAGCTGCGTGGTGATTCATTATAGATAACACCTCCTGATTAATTTTGTTTTGACTTTAGCTTTGACGTTAAAAAAAAAGAAAGAAAGAAGAAAAAACATGAGAGATGAAATTCTCCCCTCTAACATTCACTGTGTGACTATTTTTAGCCGGCTTTGGTGTTTGATGCAGGAAAGGGAAAAATCTAAATTTAGAAAATTAAATTGTTGATTGTCATCAAAAGTCCCAGCTGTCAGAAAGTCATTGTGTTAGACCATTTTTGATAAACAATAAATCAGCGATTTCCTTGAATCCCTCATTTGAGTTCTTTTCCTCTGTCACCTGATGCGTCAGAAGATGCCTAGGCTGGCGAGGCCCAGGCTGGTTGATCTTCACCAAAGCCCTTTCAAAGGTGCACATTTGCAGGGGAATCAGTGTGTCCTGGTCCCCAGCAAAAGGACTGGCCAATTATCTGTGTACCTGGATTGACAGAGGGGGGGCCTGGCCCAGCTCCACAGCAAGGGACACACAAGGCTGAGCTTGGATTCTGGTTCCAAGTTGTGTGGGAACCCAGTGATGTTATTTATTTCCAGGAGGCTCAGTTTCCAAGTCTGTAAAATGGTTTGAACAATGCACATTACTCAAGGATGTTGTGTGGAAATTGTGAGCACAGTATGCACCATATGTAGGTGGCAGGATTTGGAAACAGTTAAAATTATAATAATTGGTAGAAGTAGTGTAGACAGCTACGGTAACTCCATAGTGCAGACGCCACAGGGAATCCGCAGGGAAGTCTGAAAGTGACTTTCAAGTATGTTCTGTCCATTTTGACTCAAAGCAAATGACTAAATGGTCTCTGTTACATACGCTAAGCTGTGGAGATGCGTATGAGATCAAGATTCCACTCCCTTTTGTGACACAAGGCACAGCTGTGTTCTAAATGATTCTCAATCGTCATGCTCCTGGCTAAAACTCACAGTGGAGGACTGAAATCAAACCCTTTGAGGAACAATTAAATGATAGGAACTAAACTAAATCTGAACCTTGGCTAGTTAAAATTAGACAGAAATGTTGGTGAGTGTCTTCCTTCATGACCCTTCCCTGCCTCTGTGTCCTCACCCTCAAAGACACACACGCCCTGCGGTAATTTCTCTCTTCTTTGAAGCCCTGTGAAGAGTACGGTGCCTTTAAAAACGTTCAGGGAAAAGCGTTTAAGGCACTGCATTGTTGGAAGAAATAAATGAAGGAAGATGGAAGGAAAGAAAAGAGTAAGGGAGGGAGGAAGGGAAGAGGGAAGGAAGGGAGGGAGCGAGGAAAGAAGGATAGGAGAAGGGAAAAAGGGGAGGCAGGAAAGAAGGGAGAAGGAATTGTAGGGAGAGCGATTTTACAGTATAGAGCACTATTTTGCAGTTTATACATTATGGAGACCTGAGTGTAAACTACTCTGTACATAATATTGTGCACATAGAAGGCAGCTGATAAATATCATTGATTAATTTGGAGGAAATTTTACATTTAAGTTGGGATAATAATAGCAATTGTTACCATTACAAGCAAACTATTCTGTGTATATGCATACACAGCACTATTTAATCATTTTCCTGAGGCGATTCCAAAGGTTTCTTTAATTTAATAGAATCTTATTAAATTAAAATTTAATAAATAGGTCAGGTGCAGTGGCTCATGCCTGTAATCCCAACACTTTGGGAGGCCAAGACAAGCAGATCACTTGAGCTCAGGAGTTTGAGACCAGTGTAGTCAGCATGGCAAAACCCCATCACTGCTAAAAGTACAAAAATCTGCCAGGCATGGTGGTGCATGCCTATAATTGCAGCTACTCTGGAGGCTGAGGCAGGAGAATCTCTTGAACCCTGGAGGCAGAGGTTGCAGTGAGCCAAGATTGCACCACTGCATTCCAGCCTGGGCGACAGAGTCCGTCTTAACAAAACAAACTAAAACAAAACAAACAAATGAAGTTAATAAATAATAAGTAAAAATCAGAGACACTAAGCTCTTTTTAAAAATTTAATTGCATACATTGATGGTGTACAACTTGATGATTCAGTATTTGTATACCCCTGGAATCATCACCACAATCCAGTTAATTAATACATCTATCACTTCCGATAGTTATGATTTGTGTGCGCATGTGTGTCTGGTTAGACGATGTGGAGGGGGCTGGAACCTGGAGGACATCATACTAAGTGAAACAAGCCAGACCCAGAAAGATGAATACTGCATGGTCTCACTTAAATGTGGAATGTAAGATAAAGGTGTTGGACTCTATCTGTGCTCTGCTCTGTTGTCAAGTCATGCTCCTCCTTCATCATCATTTTCTGAGTTTCATAGGAGACCATAAACATCCTAAGCTAGTGAGGAATGGGCCCTGGAGCTCACTGAGAACAGTGGCTTTGGCTGAAGCTACAGGGGGACCCTACCATCAGATGTGCCCACCTGAGAAATCTGGTATACGGCTCAGCTCAGCAACCTCAGGCCTCTGGTTCAGGGAGGATCTCTGAGCCTTCCTTCTCGAGGCTGGGGTCTGTGGAGTGAGTTCCTCATGAACAGGTACATGCCATAGTGGGTGACACTCTTGTCTGAGAAGAGTCACTTGCCTAGGGTCACTTGGCAAATTAGGGTCAAGAAATTTGGTTTAGGAAAGACATTATTCAGAATCTGTGTGGGGAAGTGGGGGAACTCTTTTGATCAGGTTGCTTCCTTTTGATTACAAAATAAGAACTTTGGGCTAGATCTCTCTGGAGTATGATCACTTGGTCATGGTGCCTAGATATGGATGTTTATTTCTAGGGGACCCCATAGCATATGAATACAGGCCAAGTGGAACTGGGCTAGACAGAAGTCTAGATTTGGGGGAAAGCCTGTAACAACCCCCTAGACTCATTTTGTTTTCTCAAGAGGGGAAGATTGTGCAAATCAAGCTCCTCTCAGGGTGGCCTGGAGGCTATGTCTACAAAGATGGGGCCCGGCAACAGTCCGTACAGTGTCCCTGCTGGACCGGAGCTGACGCTCGTATCAGTCTGCAGTGTCGGTGCCTGCTCTGTCCAGGACCTGTGGACATAGGGAGCCTTTATCCATGTCTGACAAGTGGAGAAACGAACCTCTGCACTTGAAGACAGCATCAAGTCCATGCTTTGCTTCCTGGTGTTATGGTCCTCTGTGGGTATCACTTGCTTGAGACAAAAAGTTTTTCTGCTTTTGATTTTAGAATGAGATGTTTTGCTATAGATGTGGGACGAGCCCAGAATAGTCATGTTTATTCGTGGCTTTCTAAAGTCCTTTCCAGTAACCGTCTTCTCTTTGCCTGACTAATGTCCAGAACCCCAGTCTCCTATATATGTTTAGACAGATTTGTATCAACATTGCATTGTTACACTTCGCTTCCTCCTTTTTTTTAATTATGTAAAAAAAAAACCCCACATTAAGCTGAATCTAATTACTGCAATGTATATTAGAAGCAGGGCACCATCAAAATTTTATTTAAATTAATCAGGTTTTGATTTAAGATATTAAATTCAAATTAATCATGTAAAAATGGAAATGATCCTTGACGTGCTTCCAGCTGTGACTTCAGTCTGTTTTCTCGTGAGTCACTTTCGGGATGTCTTGGGGGGAACATTACAAAAATTCACGCCGGTGCTATTTCAATTAGAGTTATTTAGCAGGACAGATGTAAAGAATATGCTATAATTAAGAAGGAGTTGATGACATGGCTGCAGATTTTCAGGATTAAAGGGGGAAAAAAAAATACATGAACCAGAGTGCAAATTGACTACTGGCCATGAGGCCCAAGTTCAGGTGCAGGGAGGTTAAACATTCATTAAAGACAGGACGAAGATCTGCGGAACCACAGGACTTCTGCTCTGGAGCCATCTGCAGATCCCACTTCGGCTCCAACTTTGAAGCTTCATTAACAAGCCGGTACTAACCGATATTGCAATTCTTATCATTCCTAAAATTATCTTTCCCTGTGGCAATCGTAGCCTTTGATAATCTGATTCCAGCGCTATCAGAAAGCTAGGAGAGTTAATATAGTACTTCAAGACCCATTTTAAATCCAATTGCATATACTGGCGTATATAATACTGCATATAGATATCCAATGATTATCTATGCTCATGAACATATATATTAGGTGTGATTATATCAATACATTCTTAGAATGATGCTACTTTCTCATATTTATAATATATATGACAGATTACGAAGTATTTGAACATACTTCGACTCATTTTTAATAGCACTTAGGTGTCCTCTATTCATGGAGAACTAACATTGGGCTTAGAAAGGTCCTATAATTTTGCCCAAAGCCTCATATCTAACTGGACACTAGAGACCAGAACCTGCCCATTCTCCTGATCTTCACATAGTAGTTTGTGACTGTGATCCATATACTCTGTAGCGGTCTCACCTGCAGGTGAATCTGGTTTTCAAACCTTTAGAAAGTCCCAAAAGTCAGAATACAACTTCAACGGCCTGTATGGGGCACACCTGGTCAGAACAGAAATCCCAGCAGTATGATCACCGTGCTGGGGCCCCTCGTCTGTTTCCAGTGTTTTTGGCTGAACCCCAGAGAGGGACTGGGGTGGGGGCTTTCCTACCAGAGGATGTGACTCAGTCTGGGTTTCAGAGTCTCAAATAATCAGTATTTCCATGCAAAGAGCAGTGCATGTGTCCTTTCTTGCAACCCCTCTGACAGTGTGCCTTGTCACCTGGTCCCTCTGTCCTGCTCTGAGCCCCACAAACTAAGGCTGCATCCCTCCACCCTAAGGCAGCCCACTGGGGTTTGGGGGCAAATAGAACCTTTTCTCCATTCATGTCTTCAGGTCCCTGGTATAGAGCCTCAGCTCCTCTCATTGGACCTTGGACTTGAGCCTTATGCAGGCTGGATTCTGATGTCTTCAGTTGTCCAGGTGCCATTAGAATGTGAGTTTCCCAAAAAAAGGAACCAAGACTTGTTTCTCATAAATAAACACAATTCAAGAAAATGCAAAGACTCTATTTTGTTGGTGTTTGGATGCTACATAGAGAGCCGGGGGCTCAAAACCCAGTAGGTACACAGTAAATTATTTAACGAGCAAAACAGGAAGAAAGAGAAAGAATAAAATAATGAGTGAATGAATGTTTCTATGGCTGAGTTTATCATGAATACTCATTGTGGATTGAAGATGAAGGTGACAGAAACTCTCCTCTCTCCCTTATCGCAACACACTTTAAGTGAGGATTCAATCAGGGCAACGGTCCCACAACCGTGGACATCAACCTGACATGTGTCTGGATTGATTTGAGAGTTGTAGAAAGGAGATGATTCATTGACGGCCTCTGCTTCCCACTCATGTGATATCAATGTATGCAATTCTTCTTTCAAAATCACGTTTCACTCTTTTTAGAAAATGAATCCCGTGGGAGGTTAAAATAACCTTTTTTTTTTTCTTGGTGGAAAATAGTCTTTGTCAATGAAATACTATTGCTGATGGTTCACAAATCCATTCAACTCAAATGAAAGGAGTGTTTTAGGAGAAAAATGGTATTTGTCTGTGGCATCCTTTTGCTTTAATTTTTCAATCTCATTTTATGCTTGTACACTAGTACCATGAAATACGGTGAGTGGAAAGGATTTGAATTTAGATCTCACTGCTCACAGGCTGCGGGCCTTGGATGAGATGTTTGATGTCTCTGAGACTCAGTTTCCTTAGGTGTGAGTGATCACTTGTTTGGGGTCTCAGATGTCAACCTATCCTCATGCTGCTTCTCACCTTCTAGAAGTCTGAATTTTCAGGATTGTCACTTGTGATAACCATTCCCCACTTTGGAGGCTGGGACAGTTGCTCTGTCCCTGTGTAACTCCATTTAAATGAGACCCTAATAGCTGGCTGGTGCTTACAGCTCCATTCTAAGTTCCCCAGCTCTAGGAAGGCCTTGTGGAAGGCAATTAGCTCTTTGTAGGCTTGAATTAGAATCTTAGTTTAGTGACTAACTTGAAATTTCTATGATTTGAGGCCAACAATTTCTATTTTCTGATCCACAGTTGGCTAATGACCTCTCTCTAGAAGAAAGATTGCAAAGATCTGATAGGAAAATATTAAGCTTCTCTGACCCCTTATTCTATCATCTTGGGTTGAACTCTTGGCTAATCTTTTTTTTTTTTTTTTTTTGAGACAGAGTCTCACTATGTCATCAAGCTCCAAGCTGGAGTGCAGTGGCACAATCTCGACTCACTGCAACCTCTGCCTCCCGGGTTCAAGCAATTCTCCTGCCTCAGCCTCCCGAGTAGCTGGGACTACAGGCGCACACCACCATGCCAGCTAATTTTTGTATTTTTAGTAGAGACAGGGTTTCACCGTGTTGGCCAGGATGGTCTTGATCTCTCGACCTCGTGATCCGCCCACCTTGGCCTCCCAAAGTGCTGGGATTATAGGTTTGAGCCACGGCGCCCGGCTGGCTAATCTTTAATACGCCCAGCAGATTTCCGCCGCAGGGTCTTTGCACTTTCTCTTGTCCTCCGGGAAGCTCTCCCCAGGTCAGCAGCACACTTCCTTTGTCACTTTGGTCAGGACACCTGAAAGCTACCTTGTTGGTGAATCCTCCCCGATCGGTCCCCACTGCCCTCAGCATTTTTTATCCCATCCTCTGCCTTTATTTTTCTTCAGAGCACTTATCACCTTCTGAAATGCCAGGTCTCATTTAGGTCTCGACAAAATGCTTTTCCCAGGCCCACCATTAGAGCAAAGACTTCCTCTCTTGTTCACTATTGCACCCCCAGTGCAATAGTGGCACTGGGCCACTGGCATAAATATCTGCTGAATAAATATTTCTGTTTGAAATATAATAGAACAGTCACCAGAAAATGCCAGCTATCCTGCGCTCCATGAATCATCTTCCCTTTGGAGAGAACGAGGGGCTCAGCAGAAGAGCAGAGGTCTTTAGCAGCCCCGTGACCTAAGCTTTATGCTCTCAAGGCAGAATGCCCTGGAGTATGCATGTGAGAAGAGACAGCCACAGAGACGGGGATGAGGCCTCAAGACGGACCGACAGGTACGAAACCATAAGGTAGACAGAGACATGTGGAAGGAAGCAGATTCCAGAGATGCCCAATGCAGGAGAGAATCAGAGATCAGAGCAGAAACCAAGAGAGAAAGAAAAAAAAAAAAAAAAACAAAAACAGACGGGAGAAAGAGTAGCCATCAGAGTGGAACAGGGAGGCTGAGCACACGGGCGCCAGGCCCAGCCCTTCCACCCACTGTCCCCTTCCTGAGTCTGCGTCTCACCTGCACACACAGAGATCCTTCTTGCATCATCCCCTGGCCCTTTGGAAGCTAAGCTCCATCCTATTTACTCAGTTGTCAGGGTCAGAGCCGAGTGCCTTTGTGAGCGGCGACGTCCCTGAGGGCTCTCCAGAGGCCTGGAAATCTTCGGTAGCAGCAGGGCAGGGACAGCTAATTAATACTGAGAAGGTCTTGGTGGCTCCTGCTAATTGCCCTGACCTAGGCAGGTCTTCATGGACCGTTACCTCCTTCCCAGCCCCAAGCTCCCAGGGGCCACATCCTACTCCACACAGAGGACGGCAAACTTGGAAGAGGTGAAAACTTTACACCATCTTTGTGCTTGACTCTGGAAATCATTACAAAGGATATCTGAAAATGTGGACAACCTTTAATGCCCCGATGGCCATTACATGAGTAATCCTTTTACACATGATCTCACAGCCACCATGCAAGGAGGATGCTGCTGTTATCCTTTTGGTAACTGGGCAACCTGAACCTCTAATGAGGATGCCACAGACTTTGGTTTCATAAACCAGAGTTAGGGTCAAGGTTGATCAATCTCTCCAATCTCTATAATTGCCATTAACCAAGGTAGTGGACATACCTTCAAAGTGGGACTACAGATTTGGTTTGCAAGCCCACAATCTGTTTTTGGAAACCTTTGAAACCAGATGTATTTTAGAAATCAAAGTTTGGTACATTTAAAATAATTGTGTCATAATTATATATTATACAGCATTGAGGATAAGAGTCTAGGACAGCACCTAGGCATAGAACACAATATTTTTTGCAGTCAAATATATGATGGTTCACATTAAATGGAAAAGAAGAAAGACCTTCTCTTGAGATTTATTCTGCTCCTGACCCATATCATAGCTGTGATTCCAAAAGAGGTTTGCAAAACCAAAAGTAGTTTTTATCATTTATCTGCTGGTAAAACCTGATCTGGACTGATAGAACTAATATGAGTCTATTTTTTTTTTTTTTTTTTTTTGAACTGGAGTCTTGGGTGCTGTCACCGGGCTGGAGTGTGGTGACACTATCTCATTGCTACACCACGCTGGGTGCGTGGGGGCTCATACCTGTAATCCCAGCACTTTGGGAGGCCGAGGAGGGCAGATCATGAGGTCAAGAGATAGAGACCATCCTGGCCAACATGGTGAAACCCTGTCTCTACTAAAAATACAAAAATTAGCTGGGCATGGTGGCACATGCCTTTAGTCCCAGCTACTTGGGAGGCTGAGACAAGAGAATCACTTGAACCTGGAAGCAGAGGTTACAGTGAGCCGAGATAGTGCCACCACACTCCAGCCGGGTGAGAACACAAGACTCCAGTTCAAAAAAAAAAAAAAAATAGACTCATTAGTTCTATCAGTTCAGATCGGGTTTTACCAGCAGATAAATGATAAAAACTACTTTTGGTTTTGCAAACCTGTTTTGGAATCACAGCTATAGTATGGGCCAGGAACAGAATAAGTCACAAGAGAAGGTCTTTCTTCTTTTCCATAGGCAGACCACACATATGGCAACCAAGAACCACATGCCGTTTCACTTACCAACTAGGTGTTGTTCACAAGTAAAGCATGCATGCAAAGCAGAGAACGTTCTTCAAGCAAGCAGTTGAGGGCAGACAGCTGTCAGCCTGGCCAGGTTTAATTTGGGGCGATGTCCTTATGGGTGTGTCAACCAAATGTGCACTGCATTCGTCCTGAATGCTTCTTAGGGAGGCAGCTTGAACTGAATAAAAGATCAGCCCAGGGGCTGATGCACAGGAAGTGTTCCCTAAATGTTGCCTATGATTGCTATTGCCCAGAAGAGCCTTCATGGCAACCACATTACGCCTGTATTAAATAAGCAGACACGCAGACCCTGGGCATTCAATAACTGGTGACTAATTTCTCCATGCCTTTCTCTAATCAGGGTCTTTGCAATGCAGTGCATTTAATGTGAAGCAGTGTTCAGATGCGCCCTTCCCACCCTCCAGCCAGCGCACAGCTCTGCTCCTGCACCGCTCTCCTTAGAAACACAGGTTAGAGTAAGGTGGAAATCACAGGAGACAGGGCTTTTTCTAGGACTATAATTAGGAACACCTTCTCCAAAATTCTGGAAGAATCTTTCACCCAACTCAAGATAACTCATGAGAAAAAAAGCATGTCTTTATATTTAGACTGGCCATCTCACTGCAGGTGCTCCACTCGTGTGGGAGACAGGCTATTTTTTTCAAGGCCCCAAGAAAACTTCTCCCTCCTCCCATCTGATCGGGTTGCTACTTTCTTTACCGTGCAAAGATCAGAGGGGCAGCTCCCATCCCCCACCAGTGTGGTGAAGGAAGAGGGCAAAAAACAGGCCAGGTTTTCACAAAGGAAGACCAGAAGCTGCAATGATGTAACAAAGTACAGTGCATGCAAGTTCATGGGCAGGCAGGAAGGAAGGCGATCACAGGCTTCGAGGCAGGGCACCTGCCTTTTGCTTGTCTGATTTTAGCAGTTGGAAGACAAAAAATAACTTGGGTTTCCTGCAGTGTGAGCACCTCAGTAATCCCCTCTGAGAAGGGGCAGGTGTGGAGTCTTCTCATACGGAATCATAGCTCAGAAAGGATTTGCTGCCTCAGTTTTCTCATCTGTAAAGTGGGCGGCTGATGACTGCTTCACAGGACTGTTAGGACATAATAATCTTAAGTCTAAGAAAGACTCTAGCACATAGCAGGGGAGCAAATGAACTAAGGCTTCCTAAGCTCATGATTTTGCAATCATTTCATTTGATCCTTTCCAATCTGTGTTATTGATTACTTTTATCTCCATTTATCAATAGGAAGATGAAGACAGTGTGTTCAAATGATTTGCCCAAGTCATGGGTAAAACCAAAGTGTTTTACTGTTGACTCTGGACAGGCATTAATTTCACGGTTGGTTCTGTCTGACTCTGAACATGCAATGATTTCACTCACTTTGCTAATTGTAAAACTGATGCTAAAAATGACAAGAAGGAAAAACTGATGGGTAGCACTAACAGTAGGGACACTGTTGGTTCTGGACACTGTATGGTTCTGATCAAGAAGTCCATCTTTGCAGAGGCTGTTAGTGCAAGAACATATTCGATGCTCCTGTTTTTATAAGTATATATCCTTCCTAGCTCAGAGTAGAGGGTCAAGAATTAACTGTTGACTTTATTTGCAGCCAGAGGGCAACCTTTTTCTGGGCATCTGGACCAATGTGCAAAGATGGGCATGCCCTGCAGGTGGCATGATTCAGGAGCATCTCAGGTTCTCCACCTGGCTGAGTCTCTGGGGCCAGGAAGGGAAGAGGTTAACCTCTGAGACCTTTGAGAATGGGGCCGTGTGTCTTTAACAGATCAGCCTGCTCCTGCCTGCCCAGGGCAAAGCGCAGCAGCTGGGCTGCCCCCCAGGCCCAGGCCTCCTGTTTTGCACAGCCTGGGAGTCTCCCGGCCACAGGTGAGGTTCCACGGCCGCAGCAATGCCCAGGGGGCCAATCAGGCTGGGCCTGCGTGAGGTAAGGTGGAGAGTCACCCTGTGTGCTCTGGGTTCTCTCAGAAATCTCAGCAGATCAATGTCACCATGCCTCTAATTACCCCTCCTAGGCCTCATCCTTATTTCACGGCCTTTCATATGCCCGGTAGGTAGGCAGCTGTGGGCACACAGATAAAGAGCCGCCCAGCATGACCTGGCCCAGAGGTGGTGCTCACTGTGGCCTCCCAGGCCAAGGGACGATGGCCTGACAGGGCCCCGGCCCTGCCTGGTGCAGAGCATATTGACACCTAGAGCTTTTCAGTCTCTTGCAACAGCCCTGTTGTACAACCGAGGCTTGGCACCTGTTTGCTGAGGACCTACTGTGCGCCAGGCATTGTCCCTGAGGCTGGAAGCACTGCAGCCGGCTTCACGTGACTTCTCTAGGCTGTTTCCTGCCAAGGCCCCTCTAGTCACACAGCTGCCCCTCTATGCTGGTAGCCTTTTGCCTGGAGCAGTGTTCTCAACCCAGGGCGATTTTGCCCTCAGGGGACATTTGACAATGCCTGGAGATATTTTCCATTGCCACAACTAGGGGAGGGACTGCTACTGGCATCTAGTGGGTAGAGGCCAGGGCTGCTGCCGAAAACCCTACAATGCACAGGTCAGCACCTCACAAAGAAGGATCTAGCCCCAAATGTCAACAGGCCCCAGGAGGAGCAACCATAGCTTAGAGGTCACAAGCAACTTCCTTAACATGGCACATACTAGGCCGTAGAGTTCCCAGGGACTTCCTGGGCCACTCTGTGAGTCAGGGTTTCTTCTTCAGCAGTTTAAATCTCCCATGGGCCCCCTGCTCCTCACCGGCCTTCCACCACACAGAGCTCACCTCTTGCTTGTCCTCGTTCCTCTATCCTGGTGTTCTCATTTTTTTTCCGAGAGTGACACACACTCATCTTGAATGACACCTCGCCCTGGAAGCCCCCCTGGAGTGCATAGGTTGGTTTATGTTTCTTCCCCAACCTCTAGCACAGCAAACCCACAGGTCACACACACTGAATTCCACACATGGTTGACAGACATAGTTAAATCCGGGAACTTGAGAACAGTTAACATTTTTAAATAGATTAGAAATATCCAGTGCCAACTCTTTAAAATGGTCTGTTTGTTGTACAAATGTGCTGCTGTTTGTCTCCATACACGGGGACCCTGTGGCTTATGGGGAAAAACACAGGGTTTGCAGCTGTCCTCTCAATGCCTGGGGGCACGCAGCCCCCAGAGTCTGGATCAGTGACTGGGACAAGTCACTGCTCAAGAAATACCTGTCATGTGGACGAATCCATCATATGTTCATGATGGAAAAGAAGAGTTTGAACTAGCTGATCCGGGCTGGGATACCCTTGAAATCAGGATCAGGATAATGGCTTTTCCATTCTTCTAACCCCAGCTCCCACCCCAAGCTGACTGAATCCACATTTGCTAACCTTGGCATGCAGGCCTCCAAGAACCGCCATTTGGTTCAAGTTATTCACTCTCTCAGCTCTAAGTTTTAAATCAGTAAAATGAGAAGAATGAAAGGACCTCCCTCCAGGTGCCCACGTGAGGGGTCTCTAGTGTGCAGCCCAGGAGGCGCTGGTGCCTGTGTTGCTGGGAGTGCAGTGCCAGGAACGGACTAGGGACCCTCTTTCTCTGTTCCTCTGGTGTACAGCAAGTTGGGTCCTGCTTCCATGCTTTTGCACACAATTTCTCTGGCTGAGATGTGTCAAGTAAAGGACGCAGAGGTAAGCAGGAAGAACTTTCTAGGGCACCTTCTCATTCCCAGTGAAGAGTGCCTGATCGGTCTACAAACCACATGAGAGGCCGTGGCTCCTGCTGAGGGGTTTCTGCCCCAGGTCAGCTGTGCGGCCTCCCAGACCACACAGCTGAACTCGGTGCCTGGGAAAGATCCTTCCAAAACCTTTGTGTCCTGCCACTGCTGAGAAGCCTGGCTGGTATCTTATCTTTTCACAAAGCATCATGTCTGAGGGAGAAGGAAGAAATACCTCAGGTTCAAATTGTAATCCTGGGGTTTGGCAGTGAATGGGATCATCATTGGGTTGTAATTCTTTTTGTTGCTGTTTCTCAATGGAAACCGAATCCATGGTATTTTTAACTGGTCAGTAAACTAATCCGTTAGCTAGCTGATTGCCCATTAGACAGATTTAGAGAAATAAGAACAAAATTTCACTTGTATCGGTTTAGGAAAGATTTGAGTTTAGCTGCTCACCAGTTCAACTTTAAAATATTTGAGTTTACCTAAGGGAACATTCTTTCAAGAAAAAAGTTATTCAATTTTTTTTTTCCAAAAAAAAAAAAAAATTCTGGGCCAGGTGTGGTGCCTCAAGCCTGTAATCCCAGCACTTTGGGAGGCTGAGGCAGGTGGATCACAAGGTCAAGAGATCGAGACCATCCTGGTCAACATGGTGAAACCCCGTCTCTACTAAAAATACAAAAAAATTAGCTGGGCATGGTGGCATGTGCCTGTAGTCCCAACTACTCAGGAGGCTGAGGCAGGAGAATTGCCTGAACCAAGGAGGTGGAGGTTGCGGTGAGCCAAGATCGCGCCATTGCACTCCAGCCTGGGTAACAAGAGCGAAACTCCGTCTCAAAAAAAAAAAAAAAAAAAAAAAAATCGGAAAAATTTGAAAAAAACAGTAGCAATTTGGAAAGGACACGGAGATCTATTTATTTCAGTTTTCCGCCCTCCCTCCCCTCCTTTTGCTTGCCCTTCTGCGCCCATTCTGGAACTCCTGCACATTGAGCAGTGACCAGAATGCCACCTGTGCGATACTCAGGGATTCACACTGGTTCAGGGCCTAATTTTCACTGGTGCCTCTTTGAGGAGCCTTATGTATTACCAAATGTCACCCTCATGGCAGTCCTTCCAGGGAAGCATCACTTTCCCCGCTTCTGCACAGGGTTGCTGAATTCCCCACAGTCACAGAAGCTGTGCGTTACAAAGCTGGGTTTCCACCCAAGGCAGTCTGACCTCAAAACGAGTGATCTTTCCTCCACAGAAGCATTCGTGAGGTACCCCAACGTTACATGAGGAGCTCTAAGGCAGGTCGTCCACTCAGTGACGGGATGCACCAGCAGGACATTTTGAACCTTAGCCTCCATTCGAAGACTGCGTTTTTCCTGGACTATGGACATTTTCCCAGAATGGGAGTGGGGGGCATGGTGTGTCATTTCAGGCTCAGTGACTGAACACGGGCTCTGACTGGAGTCTGGGTGTCTCTGACTGTATTCTGGGCATCTCTGACTAAACTCTGTCTCTGACTGAACTCTAGTTGGTTTTGACTGACTCTGATCATCTCTGACTGAGCTCTGGGTGTCTCTGACTGTATTCTGGGCATCTCTGACTAAACTCTGTCTCTGACTGAACTCTAGTTGGTTTTGACTGAACTCTGATCATCTCTGACTGAGCTCTGGGTGTCTCTGACTGTATTCTGGGCATCTCTGACTAAACTCTGTCTCTGACTGACTCTGATCATCTCTGACTGAGCTCTGGGTGTCTCTGACTATTCTGGGCATCTCTGACTAAACTCTGTCTCTGACTGAACTCTGATCATCTCTGACTGAGCTCTGGGTGTCGCTGACTGTATTCTGGGCATCTCTGACTAAACTCTGTCTCTGACTGACTCTGATCATCTCTGACTGAGCTCTGGGTGTCTCTGACTGTATTCTGGGCATCTCTGACTAAACTCTGTCTCTGACTGAACAACTCTGATCATCTCTGACTGAGCTCTGGGTGTCTCTGACTGTATTCTGGGCATCTCTGACTAAACTCTGTCTCTGACTGAACAACTCTGATCATCTCTGACTGAGCTCTGGGTGTCTCTGACTGTATTCTGGGCATCTCTGACTAAACTCTGTCTCTGACTGAACTCTAGTTGGTTTTGACTGACTCTGATCATCTCTGACTGAGCTCTGGGTGTCTCTGACTGTATTCTGGGCATCTCTGACTAAACTCTGTCTCTGACTGAACTCTAGTTGGTTTTGACTGAACTCTGATCATCTCTGACTGAGCTCTGGGTGTCTCTGACTGTATTCTGGGCATCTCTGACTAAACTCTGTCTCTGACTGACTCTGATCATCTCTGACTGAGCTCTGGGTGTCTCTGACTATTCTGGGCATCTCTGACTAAACTCTGTCTCTGACTGAACTCTGATCATCTCTGACTGAGCTCTGGGTGTCTCTGACTGTATTCTGGGCATCTCTGACTAAACTCTGTCTCTGACTGACTCTGATCATCTCTGACTGAGCTCTGGGTGTCTCTGACTGTATTCTGGGCATCTCTGACTAAACTCTGTCTCTGACTGAACAACTCTGATCATCTCTGACTGAGCTCTGGGTGTCTCTGACTGTATTCTGGGCATCTCTGACTAAACTCTGTCTCTGACTGAACTCTAGTTGGTTTTGACTGACTCTGATCATCTCTGACTGAGCTCTGGGTGTCTCTTACTGTATTCTGGGCATCTCTGACTAAACTCTGTCTCTGACTGAACTCTAATTGGTTTTGACTGAACTCTGATCATCTCTGACTGAGCTCTGGGTGTCTCTGACTGTATTCTGTGCATCTCTGACTAAACTCTGTCTCTGACTGAACTCTAGTTGGTTTTGACTGAACTCTGATCATCTCTGACTGAGCTCTGGGTGTCTCTGACTGAGCTTAGGGCATCTCTGACTAAACTCTGTCTCTGACTGAACTCTAGTTGGTTTTGACTGAACTCTGATCATCTCTGACTGAGCTCTGGGTGTCTCTGACTGTATTCTGGGCATCTCTAACTGAACTCTAGTTGTTTTTGACTGAAATCTGGTCGCTTTTGACTGAACTCTGAGTGTCTCTGACTGAACTCTGGTCATTTCTGACTGAATTCTGGGCAGCTCTGACTAAACTCTGGGCAGCTCTGACTGAACTTGGGTCATTTCTGACTAAATTCTAATTGTTTTTTACTGAACTCTAGTCGTAGCTGACTGAACTCTGGACATCTCTGGCTGAACTCTGGGCGTCTCTGATTGAACTCTGGTTGTTCTGACTGAATTTTAGTTCTTTTTGACAAAACTCTAACAATCTCAGACTGAAATCTTGTCTCTGACTGAACTCTGGGCATCTCTGACTGAACTCTGGTTATCTCTTGATTAATTCTGGGCATCTCTGAACTCTGGGTGTCTCTGACTGAACTTTGGGTGTCTCTGACTGAATTCTGTGCAGGTCTGATTGAACTCTGGTTATTTCTGACCGAATTCTAGTTATTTTTGACTGAACTCTGTCTCTGGCTGAATTCTGGGCTTCTCTGACTGAACTCTGATTGTCTCTGGCTGAACTCTGGGCGTCCCTGGATGAACTCTGGGTGTCTTTGACTGAACTCTGGGCAGTTCTGCTTGAACTCTGTTTTTCTATGACTGAATTCTAGTACTCTGGTTGCCTCTGACTGAATCCTGGGCATCTCTGACTGAACTCTGGGCAGCTCTGTCTGAATGCTGGTCATTTCTGACTAAACTCTGGGTATCTCTGACTGTACTTTGGTGTCTCTGACTGAATCCTGGGTATCTCTGACTGAACTCTGGTGTCTGACTGAATCCTGGGTATCTCTGACTGAACTCTGGTGTCTCTGACTGAATCCTGGGTATCTCTGACTGAACTCTGGTGTCTGACTGAATCCTGGGTATCTCTGACTGAACTCTGGTGTCTGACTGAATCCTGGGTATCTCTGACTGAACTCTGGTGTCTGACTGAATCCTGGGTATCTCTGACTGAACTCTGGCATCTCTGACTGAATCCTGGGTATCTCTGACTGAACTCTGGTGTCTCTGACTGAATCCTGGGTATCTCTGACTGAACTCTGGTGTCTCTGACTGAATCCTGGGTATCTCTGACTGAACTCTGGTGTCTCTGACTGAATCCTGGGTATCTCTGACTGAACTCTGGTGTCTCTGACTGTCCTTTGGTGTCTCTGACTGACTTTTGGGTATCTCTGACTGAACTTTAGTCATCTTCAGCTTCTGCACCCAGTGCGGTGAACACAGTGCGTGGCCTGGAACCATTGCTGGAGACCCAAATAGGACTGCTCGGCCCTCTCCCTTCTTCTCAAGCTCTCCAGCTTCTGTGTGTTTTCTTAGCACCTCAACAGCAGCCCCTCACACCTTCCTGGCATCCTATGACCCGGTAACGTTCACACCTTGTTCCCACATCTAAGCCTCCCCATGAGTCCTCAGGGCAGTGGCGGGTTCCCTGCTGATGGGCCAGTAAGAAGTCTTTGAGACCATAAGCCACTTCTTTTTCTCCTTTGATAATGCTCTGCCTCTCAAACAACTTTCCCTCTTTCATGCACTCACAGGCATTTTTCCCCCGTTGTTGAGGTTTTCTTATTATTATTTTTTAATCTGATAGAGAGGGTGGAAGCTAAAAAAAGAAAAAAAAATCTCACAAAGAAACTCTAGAAACATCTGTTATCATCCCTTTTCTCCCATCCTGGAGACCTTGCTGTTTTAGGTTCTCCAAAGAAACGCTTACAGTTGGTCACACCCTTTGCCAACAGCTGGGCTCGTGGCCTGGTCACGTTTGTAGCTCGCCCTGGAACGCTCCATGTGGTGGAGGCTTTGGCAGAGCAAAACCACAAGCCACGGCGTCAACTGGCTAAACACCCACCCAGGTGAAGGGGGAGGCGGCTCAGGCAGACACCTGCACGTCCGCCCACGCCGGAGGGAGGGCAGGGGCAGTTTTGGCAGGAAGGCCACTGGGCCCTGGATCAGAAGGAGGGGAAGGGCGGCAGGGGCCAACATCAGCAGCAGGGCCTCAGGGCGGCTGAGATGCTTCCCAGCAAGGGTTTCCTCTCCTGATAATGGAGCCAGGGAAACAAGAAGGGCCACGGCCACGGCCACAGCCACGGCCACTGCTCCACTGTGCAGTGCGTGCATCATCAGCCACCCTTAAAATAGCTCCTTGAGAGAGGCCTGGATACAGAAGTGAATATTTTAAAATATTAAGGTTTACCAAGGCATTTTTTAAAGAAAGTGCCCGTACAGTCCCCATGGGAGGAGTGGTGTGGCAGGCAGTGCAGCCCCGGGGCCTGTTCGACCGGCCCATCCTAGGTCTCCCCCGTCCCCCTCTTTTGTTTCTTTGAGACAGAGTCTCACTCTGTTAACCAGGCTAGAGTGCAGTGGCACAGTCTCTGCTCACTGCAACCTCTGCCTCCTGCGTTCAAGCCATTCTCCTGCCTCCTGAGTAACTGAGACTATAGGCACATGCCACCATGCCCCGCTATTTTTTTTTTCATATTTTTAGTAGAAACAGAGTTTCACCATGTTAGCCTGGATGGTCTTGATCTCCTGACCTTGTGATGTACCAGCCTCGGCCTCCCAAAGTGTTGGGATTACAGGTGTGAGCCACCGTACCCAGCCAATCTCCCCTTGTTAACAGTGACGTGTCCTCTCCAGCACAGCCACCATGAAGGTAGAGAGAGGAGAGGCAGGTGGCAACTTCCATGGGGGCCTCTGATGAAAGGAAAAGTTAGACAAGGAAGAGGAGAGGAAAGGCGGAAGGTAGAGGCTGGTTGGCTGGGGAGTGTGGCGGGAGCTCTGAGCAGTCAGTGTTCCTTCTCTGAGTTAATTTTCAGGAAAATCTTCATCTGAGATCCAAAAAAACTAGGGCTCCTTTCTGTCCTCCCCTGCAGGCTTGCTAAGAGGTACCATCAGCAGGACCAGAGGATGGCCCTGAGGGCTTCGGTTTTTAAATGCTCAGCCCCACCCTCCTGCCACCCTAAAGCCCCACAATCCCCTCTTCACTCATGGTCAGCAAGTAGCCCCGACAGGTGTCCCGTTTGTTTGCCCATGTTGGCTGTGAAAAATCATGGGGAAGCAAACTGCTTTTCTGCAGAGGGGAGTCAGGGATCTGGTGGGAAACCCCAGCTCCTGGAAACCAGCATTGGTGGGCACATCTCTGAGAAACAAAAAAGGGAATGCCTGGAAGCCTGGGGTTGGGGCGGAAAGCCGGTGCCTCCCCAGTGCCTCCCCAGTGCCTCCCAGCCAGCCGCGGGAGCTCTCAGGGCGAGGCGGGGAGGAAGCTGCCGTCAGAAACACGTGGCGAGTGTGTGGCGAAAGCACTCCCTCCAACAGGTCCCCACACATTCTAAATAATTAGGCTGACATCTGGGGATGATTTATAACCACAGTTTATTTGATCCAACAATAAAATTCCAGAGTTTGGCAAGGCGATGAAGGCCGCCGAGGCCGAAATGTGAACGTGATATTGTTAAGCTAAAGAAAATGCATCTATAAATCACATTACACATCCTTATGGGGATTGCAGATTAATGCGCTCAAGTTGACAGGATTTTGGACTCTGAAACCCGTTTTATGAAATGGTCACAAGAAAATAAAAATCTAACTAACAAAACAAATTTGAAGAAATAGGGTGGGGATAGGAAGAAAGGGACACTTAAGGAAGGGCCTACACCTCTGCATGGATGAACCCTGACTAGGGAGTAAAGCCAAAAGGAGAACGTTTGGCAAGTCAGATTATAACGCTGAGTAGGGTTTACTGAGCACTTACTGTATGCCAGGCTCAATGGGCCTTTAAAGGGTATCTCATTTAATCCTCATAATAGCACAGAGGGGTAAGCAGCTCATTACAGCCGAGGCAACTGGAGCACAGGGAAGTGATGTAATGCCCCAGGTAGCCCACCTTGACCATGGCTGAGCCAAAATTCAAACCAGGCTGAGCAGGCAGGTTTAATGGAAGGGCTCCCACATCCTGTCCTCTACACCACCTTGCAGCTGGGCCTCAGCATGTGGGTGTGTAGAATGAGGTTAATGACACTTGCTATAAATTAAACTGGGATAATGTTTAATTTAATCTTATAAAAATCCTGACTGACCACAGGGCTTAGTACCATGCTGGCTCTCAAGGTGCGGCAGCTTCTGCATGTAGTTTCTTTTTCCTCCTGTAGAAAGTGAACTGAATTTCACTCGACTTGCAGCCAGTGGGCTAGGGGTTGACGCGCAGCAAGATGGATCGTATGCTATGCAGGACACAGGCCACTAGGGCTATTGGGAAACAATCAATGCGTGGTAGCATCATTCCCTGTGTAGTGGTCTGTTGGGTAATGAGGCTCGTTGAGACTTTCACATTGTGGCAAATCAGCTCAAGGCCTACCACCTGTATCCAGAAGGTCATTCACTCAGGGATCAGCCAAGGTCAATTGCAATGGTCGTTCATTCAGGGATTGGTCAATGTTAACTGCAATGGTCCTGCCAACTGGCCCATTTATTTGATCAGAATGTATATGGGCTGGGCAGCAAAAATGAGCACGGGGCATTTGCTCAGTGTCTGAGCCACGAGGAAGATAAGCAAAGTGTCCCTTAGCCCAGGGCCAGCTTAGCCTGAGAGAGTGAGTCCTTGCTTGTGTCCAGGCCTGTCTACACTGAGCTGAAGCTACCCACTTCTCACAAACCCGTGGCTGGGCACATGCACTCTAGCGATGCTGTTTGCACTTTGCGGGGGTCCTTAGGATTTAGTAAATCACTGATCTCAAATTAACTCGTATTTTATTTCAAATAAGGTATACCACATTGCCAAAAAATCAAGGTAAATAAAATGGATAGACAAGAAAAATTCTCTTCTATGTTGAGGATGACCACTGATTTTTATTCATCCTTTCTGGAGTAGTCTATGTGTTATCAGGCGTGTTTGTCTCCTTGTGTGATATGCTGTTCTGCCTCTTGGTTTTTATTCAGTTAACGATAGTTAATTTTGTCAACTCTTCTGTAACAGCACATTTAAAGTGACCTCATTTTTCTTCACAACTGCATGGGGCTCTTTTGCATGTCTGGATTGTCACAGGGACTCCTGTTTAGCTGAACGTCCTGGCTGCTTTCAGACTTTTACCATTATAAGCAATGTAAGCGGCAAGGCCATCCCAGGAAAACCAAGCCTGGTCTTAGAAGTATGTATCTGGTAGCAAAACAGAGTTGCTGTCCCTGCGGGCACTATGCCCCAGGTCCATATATATATAATTAACTTGAAGCTATAGCAACAGAGTTCCAAATGAGACATAAAGAGATAACCAGAATTTACTGAACAGACATCAGTAGGTTGTAGGACAATTTCAGTAGGTTGTAGGCCAAATTCTGCAAAATAAGACCTGGAGCCTGGGTCTGGAGATAAGGAGGTGCCTCCTGCAGGCCCTGCTTTGAGGCTGTCCAGGTGCGTGGTTCAAGGACAGCTCTTAGAAACCATAGAAATCAGAACCAGCTTCCAGCTCTGGATTCCAGGCAATCTCCAGATCCCCAAGCCTTGCTCCCAGCCTTCTCTGCACTGCTGGTTCCTTTAAGCTGTCTGGAGAACACAGTGGACTTAAGGTGCTAAACAGAAGGTATTTGGTCCCTTTAAGAGATGAGAGCAGAGCTCTCTCTTAGGGTTATATGAAGATGACTAGGGGCTCAGTGTGTATAGGAGTGCTGACTTTGGTGATGGTTATAGGGGAGATGACCTGCAAACAGATCCTATATGGTAAACCTCAGTGAGTACCATTACTCATGGATGAGAAAATATATGTGGAGTATTATTTATTTATTTTCTTTAGTGTGTTTGGAGGGAAAGTCTGTAATTTTACTTGAGGGGTAAGGGAAGATTTCACAGAAAGTAAAACGTTTTGAAGGATGAATAGGCGTTTTCTCCACCTTTGAAAAAAATAGAGAGAATTTCAGGATTCCAGGTAGAGAGAATAGCATAGACAGAGAGGTGGAGAGGACATAGCGTGTGTGTGTGTGTGTGTGTGTGTGTGTAGGAAATAGTGGAGAAAGTCACAAAGAGGGTTCAGATGAAGCCTCAGCCCAGGTCATCAACCCTGTCGCTCCGTAACTTTGGGCGAGGTTATAGCAGCCCCCAGGGACAGAGAATATCAGGACAAGGTGGCACTCCCAGACACCCTTGCTCATTACCAAGACACTGCTATGCCAGCATGTTGTTTCAAAGCCTTTCCTAAACCGCTCTCTCCGTGTGCCCTATGCCCTTAGCAGAATAGCATAGCATTTAACAACAGACTGCTGGTCTTAGAAGTAGGGATACTGATGCTGGGTTCAAATCCTAGGTCTCGCTCTGGCTAGCTCTTTGAACTTCTGCAAGGTGCCTAACATGGCTTTCTGTCCCAGTTTCCTCACCTAGAAAATGAGAACAGAGTGGTGGGTGGCTGGGAACTCTAAAAGAGCTAATCCATGTACAAAGTTTAGAATGCAAAAAAAAAAAAAAAAATCCCCCAAAATACTATAGTTACAGCACTCTCAACAGGCGCTGTAAATACTCGTCAGCATGAGTTTCCAGGATGGAGAAGAAAGTGGGAGAATGGGCTGTGAAACACACCGTTGTCACATAAGTGCCCTTACAGGGCAGGGAGGAGGGGACAGGATAGTGGAGGAACCGGGGCCACTTCTCGCAGAAAGGGATTTGATCCAGTTCTTACAGCAAGATCGGGTGTTGCCAGGCCTAAGCGAGGACACTTGGGGCCATATTTCCCCTAAATCTTTCTTTTCTCTCCCATAAGGTGAGGAAGCCTGAGCATTCACAACCAACATCTCCCTTTCATCCGGATGCTTCCCTCGCCTCAATGGGTGTTTAAATAATTCAGCTTGGCGGGAGGTGGGATGGGTCTAAGAAACTTCCTGACTCACCGGCGCCCCTGTATGCCGGTGCCACTGCACAATGATCGGGGCTGGCTGGAAAGAAGGAAACTTGGTTCAAAATGTATGAGTTCATTTTTATGTTCTACTGAGAAAATTTATTCAGTGTGACTGCTCGGTAGCGAGTGCCGTAAAACACCTTAATCCCTGGTTGAAGAAAGGTAATGCCTTGACAGATGTGTGCCTCCTACTTTCCTCGCGGCCATGTTTCGACAACAAACCTTTATTTCTGCTTCTCGGCTGTAGCCGGCAAGAGAAAAAAAATGAGGAGAGCAATAAAGCAGTCAGAAATCTCAGGAGCCAGGCGGCGATGCAATCGTAATGACAGATTTTTAATGTGGCGGGAGAGATTGACAAGGAAATGTCTTCAGAGCAAACGCTCACCAGATGGAATGCAAACGGTTTATTGGAGTAGAGAGGTGCAGCTGAACCGAAGAGAGGGCGGGGGCAAGGTGGTCTTTCTGGCTGCTGCAAGTAAACACACACCCGACACAGGGAGACGGGGAAGAGAAAAGACACGAAAAATAACAAGAGGAGGGAGGCAGGCACTGGGTGGGATCCCAGATCGGCCATTCTGAGAAGCCTTTGGCGTCTCCTCACGCCCTCAACTGGAGCTCAGCGCGAGTCCTGAGAGGCTGATGAGACAGCGGAGGACCACATTTGGAAGCAGGAAGACCTGGATTCAAGATTAGTGTTTAACTGGCAGAGTTCCATTGGATCTTGAAGCCCAGGCGTTGTTCTGTAGCTTCCAGTCCTTCCAATGGTGCAGATGTTTTTGTGTGGCCAACATTTGCAGCATGGACTTGGTACCAGGTCCTGCCTGGACCGAGCACTGCAGACAGTGAAGAGAGGGCAGCTCCGTCCTTGAGGAGCTCAACGAGAAGCACACGTGTAGCACTTATCAATCAGGTCTCTGTACAAAATAATACATGTATTATTAAAATGGTATGTATGTGTGCATATGTAAATACATGCCTGCCTATGTATGTATTTATTTACTCATCCATGCTATCTATCCATCCGTCCATCAGCCTTTAGAATCGGTTTCCTGTTTGTAACTCATAATATATTTGAAGTGGCCAAAAAATGGATAATATCCTCCAATTCAAAAATCTACAAAGACATATGATGTCATTTAAAACAGTCACAGTAGGAAAAAAAACTATTTTGTAAAATTCTGCAAAATAACCAAATATTAGTGATACGTGTGAGTCCAGAGAGATAGCATTACATATAAGGGCCATCTGTTTTTAAGTCTACGTAGATGTGGTATAAAAGAGCATCAGAATGGCTACAGCAAAAAATAAGATGAATATTGAATGAATCCTGAAGACCATGTGGGTGATGCCACTGATCGGAGTCCCTCCAATGCAGGAATTCTTCCATAAACCAGCTCTGACCTTGAGCAAAACCCTTTCTTTTTTCCAGGCTCAGTTTCCCCACCTTATAAATTCAGATGCCCAGGTAACATGATTCTCAGCATCCTTTTGTGATTAACATTTTAGAATGCTAAGGGCAGATTTCTGCCAGCGGATCTTCTCAAGGCCAAGAGCAACTTTAAAACAACAAATCAGTGAAATGACATGCAGAAACGGAATGTGCTTTCACAATACATAATACAATAAAAATACTTTTCTTAAATAATACATGACAGTTGAATTCATCTCTTAGAAACATCCAATCCAACATGAAGATGCCCCTTTTCAGCACTAAGAGCTACAGCCCTCCTTGTCCTCGGAAGCAAACAAATGAAACTCCATGTTTCACAGGGATGGCAAATCAAGTTGAAACCTGTTGTTACAGCCCTGCAGAAAATGCAGATCCGTAAGATTTCATGCCAGACGTTGGGTGCCAGACATCTTGCAATAAGGGGAGGGGTGGTAGGGGGAGGGGGACAAGAAGAATAGTTGCTAAATGTAAGGACAGAATGGAAGAAAGTAAAACTGTCCTTCTCACTGTCGTGACTGCATTCTTCTCTGGCACATTGGTGGTAAGGATACCTGCTGAGACAATTCCAGGGCGAAGAACTATGCACTACAAACCCTGAGAGGTGGAAGGGATTTGTGCGTTAGGATTGGCTTGGTGCAAAGGGGTCTTTAGAATCACTTTGCATATGACTGTGTTTTCCTCCTCCTTAGAGTGTTGGGGCATCAGCTTCTGAGAAAAAAAAGAAAGAGAACCAAATTAGTGCGCGATGCAAAGTTGTGTTTGTGTTTGAGCAGAGTTCATCTGGCATGTTTTCTATTCACGTTTCATCCTGCCCAGTCTCATGGTCTCAGAGGAAATCGCCCAAAGCCTCTCCCGTCTCTGTTCAGCCCAGTGTTTCTACTTTTGTCTGAAAACAAACGGCCAAATAAACAAACAATTTGTTTTTCATAGACGACTGTTCTTTGGAGCTTCCATACTGTCCTGTTAAAATTTGCTTCTTAAAAAATTGAAATCCTGCTTGGCTTGGAAAGCTGGCCGAGTGAAGATATTTGGGTCCAAAAACTAAACAAGGTGAAAGATTTCGAAGACAGACAAAACAGACAGCTGGATTTTTAGAGTCCATGCAATAGGCTTTATTGGTTATGTTAGAAAGAAACAAAGAAAGAAGGAATGAAAGAAAGGAAAGAAGGAAGTAAAGAGGGAAGGAAAAGAAAAAAGGCAACAAAATTAATTCCTCATTGGATTTTGCACCCCCTTTCCAAATTTCTGACAGAAGTTTTCAATCCAAATGCTATTACAAAAACCCTTTTCCCATTCTGTCCTGCGAGAAGGAGCAATGAACCGGTGGCCGGGGCTTCGTATCGGCTCTGCTCCACTTCTGAGATGTGACTGCAGGTTAGCCACTTGACTGGCCAAAACCTCAACATGCTTGCGTATAAACTGGGCACAAGATGGGCACCATATGATTCATGGGAGAATCACAAGACAGATGCTTGTAAGTGGAATCCATATCCCATAAAGTGGCCTATAGTTGTGTTCTAATAATTATCCTAAATGATTATCCTAGTATCGCTGTTGGTAAGGATGACAATGTCTAACTTGCTGCTTTCCAGGTTAATTCAGGATGCATTTACAAATGTATAGAACTACATCTTGGTCAAAATAGGCTTGAACGATTTTAGTTCAGAAATAAAACATTGTTTATTTCTTCTTGTTGGTAAATATAGCTCCTACGTTATGCCCATTCTCACTCTCCCTTTACCTGAGCACAGGACAGACAAGCTACTTCTATTCTAAGGGAGGAAACAATAGTTTATTTAATTTTGTCTTGCTTTTGTTTACAGGTAGACTCTATCGCAGAAATGCTAATAATTGTTGGTGATGTTTTTACCCCTCTCCCTGCCTTCTGTCATTTTAGATACTGAATAGGTAGCAATCAGTTGAGTATTAAACTAAAATTATACAGAGGAAGATAGTGAGTTGTGCATTAAAAAAAAGTGAAGCAAAGTCATTTTGAGTTGATTAGGAGTAAGAACGGGGCAGTCCTCTTAAACGTCCTCAGCTCTGAACTGAGCACTGGGCTGAAGATGACTCCCAAAGTCCTTTGCTTTTTTCAGATCTTAGGACACAACTCTTCTATAGAGTGAAAAGCAAAATCAGGAGAATGACCTAGCGTTCACTTTCATTATTGTTTCTAGTTACTAAGAAATCAAAGCTTCAGGCTTCCACGAAGTATAAATCCAGTGATTTTTTAAAAAGTAGAATCAATAGCTGAGCATTGACTTGACTATGTATCAGTCATCTCTGCTTCAGTTTAGTTTAGTTTTTATTTTAAAAGTACCAAATGCAGACAATTTAGAACAAAATCTGGAGACTTGGTGTAAATCCTCCTCGTACTTTAGAAATGCATGGCTTGAATATTGCTGCTGATTCGCACCAATGGCTTCATACTGTATGTAGTGCCGTAGAGCCAGTCTGACTTCTTAGAACATGGTTTTTTCTCTCCTTCCCCATATCGTGAAATACAATGCAGCAACATCACGTTTAGTTATGTATTTTCCCTCTTCCCCATCAGAACATAACCTCGGTGAATGCAGAAGTCCCCTGCCTCGTGTGTTGCCTTGTCCTGTTTACAGCACTGCCTGGAATATGGTAGGCCAGAAGTAAGTATTTTGAGAAAACAGACCCACAATACCACATCACATGCACACAACACCGCTTGTTACGTCTTCCTGCAGTATAATTGGGTGTCCATGAGCGCAGGACCCAGTCTATTTTGCTCTGTGTACCGTGTCAGCCCTTGGATGGGGGCCTGATACTGGGCAAGTGCTTAGTGAAACTGCCCCATGAATGAACACCATCTCCCAGCATGGGACTCTACCATTTCCAAGTTTTTGCTGCTGTAAACAACAATGTGGTGAACATCTTTGTCACTAAATATTTGCTAACATCCCTTAATTTTTTAAGTAAATTCCAGGGAAGAATAATTGTTGGGTCAATGGGTGGGTATATGTTTAAGCCTTTGATGCATATTGAAAATTTCCTTCCCAGAAAGGTTTTTTGTTTTGTTTTGGGTTTTTTTTGAGACAGAGACTTGCTCTGTCACCCAGGCTGGAGTGCAATGGTGTGGTCTTGGCTCACTGCAGCCTCCACCTTCTGGGTTCAAGCAATTCTCCTGCCTCAGCCTCCTGAGTAGTTGGGATTACAAGTACCTGCTACCATGCCCAGCTAATTTTTGTATTTTTAGTAGCAACAGGGTGTCACCATGTTGACCAGGCTGGTCTCGAACTCCTGGTCTGAAGTGATCCGCCTGCCTCAGCCTCCCAAAGTGCTGGGATGACAGGCTTGAGCCATAGTGCCCAGCCCCTCTTCTGTTTGTTAAAAATCAATTTATACATCCACCAGCAGTAGAGAAAATCTCTTTTCACTGAAGCCTCAGCACCAGTGATGGCAGTTTTCAAAACCTTATTAACTTGATAGATTAAAAAAGTCATATCTTCTTGATGTCATTTTACATTTCTTTATAGCATAAATCTCCTTAACATTTTTTTAACCTTTTTTAAATGTTAAAAAAGATTTAACATTTTTATATATTATATCCATGTTTCTTTTGTTGTTGTTGATGTTGTTGAGATAGAGTCTTGCTCTGTCACCCAGACTACAGTGCAGTGGTGTGATCTCAGCTCACTGCAACCTCTGCCTCATGGGTACAAGTGATTCTCCTGCCTCAGCCTCCCCAGTAGCTGGGATTACAGGCCTGTGCCACCATGCCTGACTGATTTTTGCATTTTTTAAAATTAGAGCCAGGGTTTCTCCACGTTGGTCAGGCTGGTCTTGAACGCCTGACCTCAGATGATCCACCCACCTTAGCCTCTCAAAGTGCTGGGATTACAGGTGTGAGACACCACTCCTGGCCTCAGTGTTTGTTTCCCTATTTGTTGATTTTTATTTGATTTTTTTTCTTGTTAAATAAATTAAAATTCGTAAAATTTTAGGCCAGTGCTTTAAGGTGGTAAGCATGATGCACTGTTATTGGAATTCCTATTTTATTATCTTTTCTTATCAGTTTGTTAGAGCTTACATATTATGTATCATATAAACATATTTACATACTATTATTTGACATATACATTGAAAATATTTTGACTATTTATTTATTTGATAAATATTTCATTTTAATACTGTCACATTTACTCATCTTTTTTTTTTTTTCTGCCTTCTGCCTTTACAACTAGTTTATCTTTTGAACGACTTAATATACTTTTCAGGCTCCTGTAATATTTACAAGATGAATCAAGTTTAGGGAAAAGAAAAACCAGTAGGCTAAATTATATTATTAAATACAATCCTATTTTGTTTATGCTTTACACTTTTCAAAGCAGTTTGTTATATCTATATATTTCTTTTGAGTCTTCAGATAATCCTTGCTGTGGTGGATGACATTAATACACCAGTTTTACAGATGAGGTTAACTGAGATTTGGGTACAAAGGGAACACATATAAATTAAGCAAGGGAGCAAGGCCTGGCACACATTCTGAATTTATTTTCAAGATTCTAGGCATTTTTCTTCCAAAACTTGAGGAAAATCATGAAGATGATGATGATGACTGATTCTAAGTTTGACGTCAGCGTTTTGGCGATCTCCGGTCACCTTACATTTCCTAAGTCCAACGCCCGGGGGCAGAAGTAAGGTCATTAAAGATCCCTGGGAGCCCCTTGCGGTCTGGGTGTTTCCATATGCGCGGTCTGAGTTCATCCCCACTGCAAACCTAGGCAGTCAGAGTTGTCATTCCAGGTGTCTCTTTTCCTTTTTAAAGGGCAGGAACTTCAGACTCCCAGGTACCCGCCCCATGCACCCCAGGACACTATGCTAGTCAACAATAGAGGTGTAATTCCAACCCAGACAGGGCACATCCAGGACCACAGTTCCTCCCATGTACTCTGCAGCACTGAGTCTGTCAACACCAGCCCCTGACTTTGAGTGGCAAATTATAGCCTGGTTGTATAATAGCTCTCCATCTTATTTATTCATTTTTTTGAATTCCTAAAAAATCACGGCAAGTAGATCAGCATGGCCCCCTGCCCCCCGCACTGTGGAAGTTTGATAATGTATGTCCTAACCGCTTAATTGATTGATTACCTCACTGCAGCTTCCTGAGGTACCGAATTTATCTCTAATAGCCAGAGTCAGGCTCTGCAGGCAACCGTGGGGGGGACGGGGGTCCCTTGGTGTCGATTTGCTCTTAACTGGAAAGTCATTACCACTTAATACATGTAGATTGTGTTGAAAGAAAATTATGTGTAATGAAATGAGGGAAAAATTAGTGGAGTGTTATGGGCGAAAGCAGATGTTAGGGAGGAATTATGCTAGCAGAGATAATCACCTTCGCTGGTTTTGTGTGTGCTGGGGTGTTAACCGAGGGAGAGGCAGGGCGAGAGCTGAGCGAATGCATTGATCGACGCAGATTCACCCCTTAGAAGCAGCAGCGAAGAATGACACCCCCTGGACTCAGAGATTGGGCTTCCGTAGCTTGTCTCACTCCTATCTGTGGCTCTTCCTCCCTGCAGTCTCCCACGATGCCCGGACACAAAACATCTACCTGCGGGTGCTGAGGAAGATGGCAGGGAGCATCCCAGGGAGGTCTCTAGCTAACCGAGGCCAGGTGATGAGTATCCTACTCTAATTCTTAGAACATTAGCTGAATTGGAAAGAAAAGCAAATCAACAAAACATCCTTCCCCTCCTCAAAACAAAACAAAACAAAAACCCAAGCAAACAAGAAACCAACAACTAAAAAAAGCTCAGCCTGATAGAGGATAAAGCTGCTGAAGCTTTTTGTAAATAGGCTTATCTCAAATGGAGGCATTTAAGTGCTTGTGCCTGTGTGAGTGATGCCAGAGAGAATGAAAACTCATTGTTTTTATGTCTTAGGATCCTTGGGTGAAAGAGCTTGGCACACACAGCCCAAACCTCCTGCCTGATACATTTGCTGCTGAGGAAACGGAAGCTGAGAGAGAGAAAGGTCTTTGCCCAGTCACAGACTCAGTGAGTGAAGGCAAGGCCAGCCCCTGAGTGTAGGACAGGGGACCTCACAGCCCACACCGCTTCTTCTAGAACTCTCAGGCCTGACCTGCTGTGAGGCGAGGCTGCAAAACAACTGTATATTTTTAATATTCTGGCAAGCATCCAAATACACTCATGCGTCACAGAACCATCCAAGGTCTGAATTAAGTCGTGGTTAAGAGCAGGATTGGACTATACCACAGAGTATTCAGCATGACTCTTCATTTGCTAGTCATACTGGAGAAGACATATTCTATAAGGAAAACCTGGCAAAAGAGAAAGAAGCTTAATAAAACACAACACACAGGCACACACACACACACACACACACACGCTCTCTCTCTCTCTCTCTTCCCCCCAAAACTCATCCATAATTCCCCCCACTTCCTCACCCAACATGAAGCCACTGGTTTTGTTTGTTTGTTTGTTTGTTTGTTTTTAAGACAGAGTCTCGCTCTGTTGCCTGGGCTGGAGTGCAGTAGCATGATCTCGGCTCACTGCAACCTCCACCTCCCAGGTTCAAGCAATTCTCCTGCCTCAGCCTCCTGAGTACCTGGGATTACAGGTGTCTATCACTATCTCCAGCTAATTTTTTGTGGTTTTAATAGAGACGGGGTTTCACCATGTAGGCCAGGCTGGTCTTGAACTCCTGACCTCGTGATTCACCCATCTCAGCCTCCCAAAGTGTTGGGATTACAGACATGAGCCACCACACCAGGCTGAGATCACTGTTAAATTGATCTTGGTGTTCTTCTGTTCTTTGCCTATGGGTGTGTGTGTGTGTGTGTCTGTGTGTGTGTGTGAGAGAGAGAGAGGGCTCCTGCTCCTGTATGTGTACATGTATCTATACATGTATATATCATCTTTAAGACTTCATGGCATGCAGTAAAATGAATACACTATAACTTACATAACTAGTCACAATCTGTAGGATGTTTCCAGCATTTTGTTATAATAATCCAACAATGAATATCTTTATATAATGTGCAGCATACCTCTGATTATTTTCTTAGGATAAATTTCTAAAATGTAATTTCACTGCCATAGAGTAAAATCACTTTAAAGAGCTGATAAATATTGCAGTCAGTAGCTTTAGAATGGAGTCCGGGTGGAAGGAGGCACTAAGGTATCTTAGTTCCCTTTGAAAAAATACATTTTATTCTTTGCCATACTGATACCACAAAGTCCAGTGGTTTATATGCCACTAAAACTAGTTATTTATCCATCGCCTTATGTTATACACGTCATAAGCTATCTCGTTTTCAAATATCACAAAAGCCAACAGACTAGGTATCAAGCCATTTTACAAAATGGAGGATAATTTTAACTAAATATTGGTTTCTTGTATTTATAAATAGAAATAGCAATGTGCTGTTGACTAATATTGCATATTGACTAATGTTTACAGTAATTATTGAAGAAGTCCAATAATTCTACTAATACAAACATACGATGTATCTAACTTGCTAGATTATTTGAAGAATTCAAATAAATCATGTATGCAGAAATGCCTGGCGTATAATTAAATGAATACACTATAACTTACATAGCCAATGGTATGTAAGTTTTGCTTTCAGTTATAACTGTAATCAGTATTGCTGCAATTAACTACAAATTTCAAGATCCTGGTAAGAGTTTTGGACCGACCCTTATTCCAATCCTAGCTAGAAATGTGGCTTTGGTGAAGTAGCTTTAACTCTCCAGTGCTTAATTTTTCTCATCTGTAAAATGAGTATGAAGATATCTGCCTCGCTGGGCTTTAGTGATGAATTCATGAGAACATTTCAGTAAAATAGCCCAGTGCTGATCCTGGCACACAGTAGGGACACATCATAGAAATGCAGTCAGTTTTTACTTTTTAAATCAATAACAATTGTCTACCGAAACTCCACCTTCGAAGGCATCAGACCCCAGATTCACAGCTGAGCAAGTTTGTTAAGGGAAAGGCAACACACTCCTCTCTGGTCTTTGCGTCAATGGCTTCAAGAGGCAAGCAGATTTTCTCAGAGCCCCTGAAAAAATATGATGGTTTCAGGAACTAAAAGATTAATTAAGTTGCTCAGTGCTGAGCCATTACATGAAATGGCACTGTGCTAGTGTCACATTGCTGTTGTTGTTTATAAATACCAGAAAGCAACATTTAGTTGATGCTTTGGGTGAGCCTGCTATCGGTCACTCATACAGGCAGGCTGCATGGGAAGTCCAAGCTGTACCTCTCTCTCTTATTCACTTATGGGAAGGGGCTTGCCACTTGTAACCAGCTAGGCAGGGAGGGGAAGGGCCCTGGATCTGGGCTTGGTTTTGCAGACGACTTTGAAGTACCCTTATGCCAAATGTGCCAGAACTCCATGATTCTTTTCCTTATATTTTCTTATTTTTGAAAACAATCCTTTTCTGTCTTTCTCTTTCTAGTTGGCCTGCTAATAACCAATTCTCTGAGTAACAATAACTTTATCAGCTACTTTAGTCTCCTATCCCTTTGAGCAAGCTTAAAAACCAAGTGATCATTATAAAATTTATCAATTCTGAATTGAGTCCACAGTGTAAGACTAGGGTCTCCCATATAATTAAAGATCTTGTCTCTTGAAAAGACATTTCAGCTTCCGGACTGTGCTGAGGACAGTTGAAGACATTTTCTTTAAAACCAGAACCTCAACTTTTCTTACTTCATCTGGGAACACACTTACATCTGCAAGGATTATCCATATTATCCACACATCTCACAACATGGGCTTTAGAAAAGAAAAGCCTTGGGTTAGAGGCTCACAATATAAATTTAACCAAGAGGTTTTCCTCGGGTCTCAGCCTCGTCAGTGGTGAAAATGAGATAAACCAGTCCTATAAGATCTTTTTTATGGTAACTAGAGGAAACAACACGCAGATAATCTCAGGCATATGATGGGACATCAACAAGGATGAATCCTTCCCTTTTTCCCCCTGAAGGCAAATGTATTCCTATTGTCTTATTTTTATATGATTGCTTTATTTCAAGGTGGTGGGAAAACTTTGCAATACATATTCAAAACCACCTAAGTATTCTTAAAACTTTATTTTTTTAATTTTAATTTTTATTTTTTTTTATTGCATTTTAGGTTTTGGGGTACATGTGCAGAGCATGCAATACAGTTGCATTGGTACACACATGGCAGTGTGTTTTGTTTGCTTTCTCCCCTTCACCCACATTTGGCATTTCTCCCCAGGCTATCCCTCCCCACCTCCCCCTCCCACTGGCCCTCCCCTTTTCCCCCCAATAGACCCCAGTGTTTAGTATTCCCCTCTCTGTGTCCATGTGTTCTCATTTTTCATCACCCGCCTATGAGTGAGAATATGCGGTGTTTCATTTTCTGTTCTTGTGTCAGTTTGCTGAGAATGATGTTCTCCAGATTCATCCATGTCCCTACAAACGACACGAACTCATCATTTCTGATTGCTGCATAATATTCCATGGTGTATATGTGCCACATTTTTCCAATCCAGTCTATCATCGATGGGCACTTTGGTTGATTCCAGGTCTTTGCTATTGTAAACAGTGCTGCAATGAACATTCGCGTGCATGTGTCCTTATAGTAGAACGATTTATAGTCCTTTGGATATATACCCAGTAATGGGATTGCTGGGTCAAATGGAATTTCTATTTCTAAGGCCTTGAGGAATCGCCACACTGTCTTCCACACTTATTTCTTAGATAAACAATCATGACTTTGAGGTGCCCTTATGCCAAATGTGCCAGAACGCCATGACTCTTTTCCTTCTATTTTCTTATTTTTGAAAACAATCCCTTTTTGTCTTTCTCTTTCCAGTTGGCCTGCTAATAACCAATTCTCTGAGTAACAATAATTTTATCAGCTACTTTAGTCTCCTATCCTTTTGAGCAAGCTTAAAAAACAAGTGATCATTATAAAATTTATCAATTCTGAATTAAGTCCACAGTGTAAGACTAGGGTCTCCCGTATAATTAAAGATCTTGTCTCTTGAAAAGACATTTCAGCTCTGGGCTGTGCTGAGGACAGTTGAAGAGTCAAATGGGCAACGCACAGGTAGGGGTGTTCAAACCCTGAAGTGTGGAATCAGGATAACGACATTTAAAGTCCTTCACATTCTCAGATTGAATGACTCAAAAGACCAGTTATTATATTGTAATGCATGCCAATCCTATGCCTTCTGTTGAATTTTGAATAAAGAATCCACTAATACTTATGGGAGTGCTTAGTAAAACTCTGAGAAATATGTCATGCAAGGTGTTAGGTCACCTTGCCTGTGACTGGGTTGCATCCCAACTTTTTTATCCATCCCCTCTGGTTCCCAATGGAGTGAGGGTATGTCTTGCTGGAGCATGGGGTGATCTTCAGTAGGCTCCTGCTCAGGAGGGTGTCCCAGTGCTTTTAGGTGGCCTCATGAACCTGTGTCACCTCTTGCCAGATTACTCACACGTCTGTTTCTCACAGTGTCACATTTCTTACGTGTGCTGTAATAAAACAAATTTAGGCAAGCAATGCTAGATGATCCCTCATCCTCCAAGTGTATCTGCTACTAATGCTTACTGTAAGGATGCCTTATATGGCATATCTTCATATTTGCCTCTTTCAGCAAGACAAAAATGTTATGGCGTGACCTTCTCTGCTTGACTCTAATCTCCCGGCACATCATCTAACAAGCTCCCCTAACAGATTCTTGTTTAAACCATTTGCTCTTTTGCTTCATCCAATTTACCAAAGCAGAGGAGGACAATGTAGGTAGATGATGGCTTAGATTGTATAATCTGCAGTCCAACAAGACTCTGTATGGTTTATCATCCTGCTGCTTTTTAGTTATGTTACCATAAAACAGGCTTTCTTCATTTCTTTAAGTCTTAGTTTCTTCATGACACGATTAAAGGAAAGGATGTGTGTGTGTGTGTGTGTGTGTGTGTGTGTGTCTACTCCAGGCTAGAAATAAAAGATTAGAACACAGATATGTATTTTATAACCCATTATGTTATTGATCAGTGGGGAAAAAACATCATATACAGAAAGATAACACAATCAGTTTTGTTCTTTATTCATAAATATTTACTTCCTCACCACTTTTGCCATTCTAAAGAGTTTATATCCCATCTCCTTGACATTGACGTTGACTATATGACTTTCTCTTTGGCCAACAGGATGTCAAAGAAAAAGTAACACTAACTTCATTTATGTAAGAGCTTTCAGAGGCAGTAAGCATTTCAGCCAACTCCCTTATTCTTGGTCTCTGCCATGAACAAACAATATTCAGCATATGGGGATCTTCCTCTAACCTGAGTCCCAGCATGAGAAGACCCAGGAAGCAGATCTATATTTCACCAGAAGATTGTAGTGAAGCCTTTGAGCACAGAGCTGCAAAGCTTCAGCCTACACAAGACTGGCATGTAGCATAAGGTAACAAATAATTGGAAGTTATTTGTTACACAGCACCATTATAGCACAGCTGACAGATACACAAAACATGACCTTGGCATCAATATGATCATTTGTAGAATTTCCTAACACAAACTAATACTTATTTAGAAAATCATGAATGCATATTTTTGTGTTGAGGTGCTTATTCTTAGATAGGTTGTTATATGCATTTGAACATGAGATACAATTGTAATATTTCCTTGTAAATCGAAGTCTCTAACTGGTTATACTTATCAAGCTTGTTCACAAGTTTTTGAGATATATGTACAAGAATTTGGATACTGGTTCTTTGTTACTTGCTATTATATGACTTGGGGAAAAGCATTTAACTTCTCTGAGGCTCAGTAGTCTCATCCCTGAAACTGGACATTTATTTTATATGTAATGTTATTATTATGAAAAGCAAATGAAACAATACCTTTAAAATTACCTGATGTAAAAGTAAGTACTTCTTATCCTCCCTCTCTTCCTTTCTTGAAATACAAATGGCAAGTGTGCATTTTTTATGCATTAAATAATGATATGTGTTCAAAATCTAGCCAAAATTTAGAACTTAGGGAAAAAAATGGGTCAGGCAAGGTGACTCATGCCTGAAATCCCAGCACTTTGGGAGGCCAAGGCAGGCAGATCACTTGAAGTCAGAAGTTCTAAACCAGCCTGGCCAACATGGTGAAACCCCATCTCTGCTAAAAATACAAAAATTAGCCAGGCATGGTGGTGCACACCTATAGTCCCAGCTACTCAGGATCACTTGAGCCCAGGAGGTGGAGGTTGCAGTGAGCCAAGATCATACCACTACACACCAGCCTGGGTGACAGAGCGAGAATTCATCTAAAAAGAAAAAAAGAGACTCTATCTAGGTAATAAAGAAATATGTGTCTATTATCAGCAAATGTTTTCTCATGTGCAGTTCTCTCTCCTTCACAACCTCTAACACTGGATACAGCCCCATGCATTTCACAAAGCCTTTGTCCCATATCAGTGATGCTCACTTTAAATATAAGGGTGAGTAGCATGGTGGGCAGGTTCAGTGAACAAGCTTGCCTGGAGCATGGGTGCATTTCTGAAAGGCTCATCCATAAATAAAATATTAGAGTAGAAGGGAAATGTAGGGCCCAAGATGAAAACTCAAATCAGCTTAAGAATCTGAAACTGGCTCCATTTCAGATTCCCACTGACCATTTTTGATTTAGACTGGTACTTCCTAGTGGCTAGTAATAGGTATTACCAAAAAAAGACTGATATTTGATCATTTTTGTTTGGTGAAATTCTGGGATAAACAGACAATTACAGAGCTTTTAATATGCTAATGTCTTGATTTATTGTATCTTGGATTTTCATGTCTCTCTTTCTCTCTTTCTACTTCCCTTCATGTTCTCACTTTTGCTATATAATTTTAAATAACCTCATTTAATTCTAAAGAAAATCTATGAGGTAGTCACCACTCATTTATATTAATTTATTTTTATAGATGAAGAAATTAGATTGTAGGAAAGTTCAATAAACTATTGCTCAAGGTCCCAGAGTTAATAAATAATGAATCTAAGGAGAGATTTTAACCACTACAAATTTAACTGCTTTCAAAATTTTGTGTCTACTCTGAAATTTAAATTATTTTATCTTGCTTGCCATCAAATAAAATGATTGCTTTGAAAACATTCAATGTGTTTATCCTGGGCTACCACTTTTGCATGTGGTTCCCCTGGTCCCCCCAAGAATACGCACAAACCAGCCTGAGAAACACGAGTGTAAAATGTGGCTGAGATGGAACATGTCTCACTGTGGCAAGTATTTGGACCAAAATGAATGTGATTCCTTATGAGACTCTAGTGACAGAGTCCACCTGCTGCAACTCGCCAACAGTATCAGAAATCCAAAGATTCGATTTTTAAAAAACGCAATTGGAGGGTGACAGCAGTCAGGATATTTTCCTGCAGAAGGCTTCTGATGAAAGCATTTTATCCTTCTTTGCCTTGTCCACACCAAGCGCCTTATACAGAAAGCAAGTAGACCTAATATTCAGAGTTGAATCATGTGGCGTTTTTAACCAAGCACCAGATTTGTTTTAATGATTTTCTTAGCAGTGATTCATCCCGTATTCTCGCCTGTGTCCCTTTTGTGCCCGAGTACAGATGTGCATCTAGAACACATTTAGTTCTATGATTTCAAAGAGTGGACGCCCACTTTATGCATATGATTAATTCTACATGCAGCTAATTATACCCACAATTGGCTAATTGTCGGTGCAATTAGCCAATTGCAGGCCCAATTGGCCACTTGTCCCATAATTTGAAGGTGCAAGTGGACAACTGAAGGAACAATTAGAGGCATGCAGAGTTTTACATATTTAAAGAGGAGGCTGGGGGAGGAATAACGGCTGGATATGTGGTACTGAATGCAAAATAAAAAATCCATATGTACAGGTCTTTGAGAAAGAAAGTTATTGTTCATTGGACTTTTTATTCTCATGCAATTTTCAAAGTCAGTATTTTTTTTCTAAAAACTTATAAAACAAACAAACAGATTTCCAGGACTGACAACAGCTGAAACCAAACTTCAGATCACTGAGAACTAACGCCTCCATTTCAGAGCCTGTGCATTTTAAGGGTTACTAGCAAAACGAATGTCTCTCTGAGGAAAATTGCGAACGTTACCAAGTTTTTGGCCAAATCCTCTTGACTTTTCTCATTCCTTCTCTAATTATTCTTAATTTTCTTCAGCAGGAAAATCTTTTTCTAGTAGCCACACCAGCCAGGAGATGTAGAAGAAATGACTGCGTTCAGTCTCAGCTTTATTTATCTGGCCACCTTCAGAGATGATGAAATTGTTAGAAATTCTTTGCTCCAGTACAGCTACCTGATTTCAAAGCCCCCAAACCTAGAAATAGTCTTCCTTCTGTGGCTGCCTCCTCCTCAGGTGTCTCACCGCAGGACACCCAGATCCAGGAGCCAAAAATAGCCAGAAATGGTGTGAAAAGTGGCACATTGTAGGCACTTAGTAAACAGTGATTGAGGACAAGAGCCACTCACTGGAGGTTTTAGGGCCGAGAAAGAAGTTTGGAATCATCTCCAATAGTGCGGATTCAGTGGCTTCTGACGTCCTTGTCAGTTAGAATAAAACAAGATTGCTGACTTTCCTCATATCTGCAGCTGATACTTTCAGAGACCTTAACCTGACGTAAATTGGTCACAGACCCAGAAGCAAACCCAGCAGACTTTCAGATATCAGAAATACCTGCTGCAAATAACCGCATGGAAGCTCTGCAGAAGATCCCACTGCCCCAAATCTCCCGGATTATATGATCTATCAAACATGAGTCCCAAGGAATTTTCAGAGAGCAAATAATGCTGTGGTCAAAGATGGAAGGAAACACGGGGAAAAAATTAAAAGATCAGCAAGAAAAACAAAAACAGAGACTGTGTAAGTCACATTTTAACCCAGTATATTTCACGTGTAATTGTCCAAAGCATCCTATTTTTACAAGACAGCCAATATTATGCAACAGAATTAAAGAGACACACGTTTGGAAATGCAAGTGGGCTATGTTTTAGAGCTAAGTCAATAAGCTGATACATACTTTTACCAAGCTTGATTATCTGCTGTTTGACTCACAGGAACGTTTTTAAATAGGTCACTTACGGAGCTCAAGAGTGGAACTACATAAAGAAACTCCGAAATAAAAATTAATCTGAAATTTGTGTCACAATGCCACTCATTGCAGGTAAATAATTCACCTTTCTGGGCCTCGGTCTCCTTATTTGTATAATAAAAGCATTGGATCTGAGAGACATAAAAGTTCTTCTGGTTCTGGCTTCCTGTGATACTCAGTGGTTGAGCCGAATAATGCTTTTTACTTGATGAATATGTCTCTCCTCTCTTTACTGAGACTCCAAGGCCTGCTATGTCTGTAATCAGAACGTGAAATTTCTAATTCCAAATTTTCTGTATATTAGTTTATGATCTGGGATATATCTCTTAACTTTCCAAACCGCAATGTCCACGAAGAGAAACTAAAGATAATAATATATCCAAAGAAGAGTCAGTGAGCTGCAGAATGTGAAAGCCATTTGAAAAGCATGAAGCACTCCCTATGACTTTCTGTTTTTATTAAATGGTATACTAGCCATTTATCATAACTAGTAGTTATATTAATGATCTCAACACAGATTCAATTATTATTAGCATTAATTGCCTTGTAACTACTACTAATAAGCTCATCGTGATAATGAACCGATGCTGTGCTTGATGCATTTCAGCAGCAGATTTTGTTCTGCTAAACTTGGGGTTTTGCTTGGAGGGGAGAAGAGCAGTGCTGGCCTTCGGGCCGTGCCAGGAAAATGTGTGGGCCAGATGGCAATCCAAGTTGGTCTGATAGAACATTTCTATTTCCGTGGATTCTCAAAAATGAACTGACAGGCACGAAGCAAAGTGGTGACTCATAGCCTGCAGGTCCCTGAGTTACAGCTTCTGAGCTGCAATTTCCTATTGTCCTGGCAAACCCATTTATGGGAAGATTCAATCTAGAGCCTTCTATCTTCATTTCTATCATTGTCATAATTACAGTCATCACAATCACTCTTTACCAAGCACCTACTGTGTGCCTGGGAATATTACATATTACGGTCTATTTAAAAAGACTATGTTAATTTCTGTAATCACCCCATCAGGTTTACATTCTTGTCTCCATTTATTCTTCAGTAGGGGATACTTTGGGTCAGATAAGCAACCTGTCTGCCAGGGCAGAGATGCTGATGGGTGCAGTTGAGATCCGAATCCCGGAAGTCTACCTGCTTTCTTCTGTACAATACCGTCTTTCCAACTGACAGCATCCCGAAGATTGCAGTCCTCCTGCAGGCAGCCACTGTGCTGTGTGTGAGTGTGTGTGCGTGTGTGCACATAGACATGCACATATGTGTATTGTATATTTTAATTCCACTCCACAGAGAGACTATAAACTGGCCTGGCACAGAATGTTCAACAGATAAATGCTTGCTGGTTTGAATTTCCACGTCTAAGAGATGGTCCCCGGTGATGTTTTTTTACCTTCACAAACTGGTACAATATTCATGCTAGCTTCACGTTCTCATTCTACAGATGCAGCAACAAGGGCTTGAGCAGAACAGTCACTGGCAGAACTTGGCTTAGAATCTGAGCCTTCTGACTCCCAAACGGCCACTCCACACGCCACATCACATGGGAATGGAGAAGTCCATTTGTTCTCAGTCACAGTTTCTCCTCATTCTTCTCCAGTTGCTGATCATCAAAGGATGATTTAAGGAAAGGAAGACATATCTGGATACCACAAATGTCCTTTTCATTATTGCCAAGAACACGTGGAAAAGGGTGGAAGTCTGAGTTTCTCAACTTGTATTTGGGTGTGAGATTGGATTGCGCTGAGAATCCATCCTACAACAGGAGTCCATATGGACTTGGGGGCTTCGGATGGGCTTCAGCTGGGGTGGTTATCCAGTCCCCAGCCTCAGAGAAACATCACCCTACGCCATCAGAGCAGAGAGGATGAACACTCAGTACAGTCATTTTAGTAGTGAGATGGCAAAATACTATTTTGTATCACATTCTTGCAAGGGATTGACTTTTTTAGACACACACTGAGTTGTCTTTACAAAATGAACATTCCATTTACAAAAAGTATTATCAAATTAATAGCATAACAAGTTTTCAGGGGAGGTTTATTAGAGTCAAATATTTTAAAAGCTGTCATTTAAACAGAAGTAGTTGTTAAATTGAGGAGATAATTAGGTACCTGAAATTAATCAAAGTATATTTTTAAAAATAAACTCTATATTTGACTCATTCCAAAGATATCTCAGCCTTGTCCAATTCCCTGGAATATATTGGAAATTGGCAGTTTTGCAAACAAATCTGCACATTGCCTTTGGCCATTAAAATCTTGCCCTGCCCTTAACATGGTGAATTCTACAAAAATGTGCCCCAAGTTAAAATTTAAGCCACAAGATTCCTGGAGTCTACAGACTTTGACATATAATTTATCAAGCTGATGGCCAGGTGCAGTGGCTCACACCCATAATCCCAGCACTTTGGGAGGCGGAGGCAGGCAGATCATGAGGTCAGGAGTTTGAGACCAGCCTGGCCAACATGGTGAAACCTCTACTAAAAATAAAAAAAGTAGCCGAGTGTGGTGGCGCGCACCAGTAATCCCAGCTACTCCGGAGGCTGAGGCAGGAGAATCACTTGAACCTGAGAGGTTGCAGTGAGCCAAAGATCACATCAGCTCAATTTCCCACTCCTTTCCTCTTTCTCCCTGTATTTTTTTCTCTCTCTTTTTTCAATTGCCTTTTATACTATGATCATGCCAGCTTAGTGGCCTAGACGAATTTGTGAGAGAGAATTACAAGATTGGTGACATTCTACCAGTAGGAAAACTGGAATGAGTTGAGGTTCATTTATTCAAAAAATACTTTTGAGTATCTGTTACATGATAGGTTAGGGGATGGGGCAGTGAGCAAAGACACTGCATTGCAAAGAGGGAGAAAGAAACGGAATACAGTCAAACAAAGAAGCAAACAGAACCGCAGATGATCTATCAGGTGGGCATAAGTCCTATAAAGCATAGAACAGAGCAAAAGGGTAAGGAGTGAGGGGAGGAGCAGGAGGAGCCTGCTTGGGAGGTACAGGTGAAAGAGATAATTCCTCCCTTGCATGGATGAATATTTTTGTGGTGTGTGCTCTTTGGCACTTGTATTTCTGTTTCATTTTTATTTTTTAAATAAAATTTCAGTTTTGTAAGAGCCGAGGTGATGAATGAAACACCGGTTTTTGCTTAGTACACAGACAATTCAATGGCAAAAGCAGAATGTCAGGGTTTTGTGCAAACAGGAGCGATAACAACAGTTCTCACTGACATTGGGCCGGCTAGACTCAGTGACCACTGTCTCCCATCACCCCCAACCTGGAGGAAACCGGACCCCATCCAATATAGGATGCATTAACTATGGAGAACATTTAGGTCCACCTTTTCTCCATGGTCTCAGCTAATTGAATGCATATTTTCAAAACTCCATTAGTAAAATGGTCTCTCCCTAAATTATGGCTTAGAGTTATTTTTCTCTCTTGGCAGGGTAACCACTTTACAAATTCTTTTTGTTTTTGTTTTTGAGGCAGGGTCTTGCTCTGTCACCCAGGCTGGAATGCAGTGGTACTATCAGGGCTCATGGTAGCCTTGGCCTCCTGGGCTTAAGTGATCCTCCCAACTTAATGCCACTGAGTAGCTGGGACCACAGGCATGTGCCACCACACCCAGCTAATTCTTTGTATTTTTTGTGGAGATGGGGTTTTGTTGTGTTGCTCAGGCTGGTCTTGAACTCCTGAGCTCAAGAAATCCTCTCTCCTTGGCCTCCCAACGTGCTAGGATTACAGGCATACATCACTGTGCTCGGCCTTACAAATTCTTTGTCCTCTTTTCTCGGCCGTTATACTGCTGCTTCTCTTCAAATGGCTTTGTCTTGTGTTCATAATTTCAGTGAGGTAGGATTTGATGTTAGTGCTAAAGGAGTAGTAGAAAAGACATACAGCTCCAACGATGTGCCAAGGCCCAGGCTAGGTGTTTTGCCAACCGTTGTTGTGTTAGTTAACCCTCCTAAACAACCACAGCAGTGAAGAATACCTCATTGTCCAATAATATTCCGAAGGTCACAGAGATGATGAACAGAGAGGGTTCACCCTAGGACCCTTAAAGTACACTTGGCCTTTTAGTCCAGGGCTTCTTAAATGTAGTTGCCCATCTGTATTACTTTGGGCTGATTTGTTAAATAATGCAGATTCCTAGGCTCCAGGTCCAGAAGAGTCTGACGATCTGAATCCCTAGGTGAGCCTGGGATTCCATATAGTTAAAAAACCACATTCCTCCTTAGTGATTCCTGAGATCAGTCAAGTTTAGAAAATTTTGGTTCATGAAAGATGAAACCCAGAAGAAAAAGATTCCCGAGACATATCTGGGGCTAGATCTCACTTTCCTGTCAGGATATTTAATATGAAAACTGAAGCTGCTCCCCATGTCTGCCTGATCTGGCTTGACTTTTATTTTTTCCTAGCCCTCTGCCTTCTGACATGCTGTTCTGTGGCTTGCTGTTTAGTCTGACTCCCCAGCTACAACACGGGTGCCACTGTTGCAAGCATCATTGCCTTCATGTGTTTCACTGGTACCCCAAGCACCAAAACCAGGTCCGGCTCATGGTGAGACCTCCACAAATTATTGTTAAATTAATTAGGATCTTAATGTAACCTTTCCTTAACTTTAAGGAACACCCTTGACTTTCAGTGGGAGCTGTTTCCATGGGGTGCAGCTACCTCTTTCCTCTTCCGACAAGGGTTCCTTTAGCTCTCCAGAATTAGATTTCAGTGGCTGCATCTCCCTTGTTCTCAGTAGCAGTCTAACGGTTGTGGTAAGCAATGTCCATTTCCTTGCAAAACGCAGAAAGTTTGGGGCTTAGAGATCTGGCCCAGTGGGACTCCTACTTCCCTATCTCAGCTCGCAAAGACCTGGTGCTCAGGTCTATTACTGGGTGGTGCCAGTTGGGCTAAGGTCTCTGCCTACCTTGCTAGAATCTGAACACATGAAAAAAAGGCACTGATGACTGTTGGTGGCTAATGCTGGTGGAGATGCTGGCAGTAGGCTAGGGCCAAAAGAAAGCACTGAGTGATACTCTCACAGACCTGAGTGGAATCACATAGATGCCATATGCCGCCTGTATGACCTCAAACAAGGCTCTTTACCTCTCTAAGTTTCACTTTCCTCTGTGATCAAAAGAAAATGAGTCTCTCTCTCATAGAGCTGTTTAAAAGGCTAGAGTAAAATAAGGTATACAGAACTGGCTAATAAGTCAAAGTAATCATTTCTGCATTTCTCTGGACAATGAAAGGATAGTAAAATGATGAAAAAAGTATATATCTTTATGTACACAAATGTATACATAGCTTAGAATTCGATATGGGCATATAACTTAAAAGTAAACCGATGATTTAATGGAAAAGGGGAGATAAAATTTAATTGTAGATGGACTGCGGCTCAAAGCTGTAGCCCCGGGCCTTACCGCATTTCCCAACGGGCAGTAAATATTCAACAAAAGTGTTTGAATAGCCAGCAAAGGTCCTCTTCTAATGCCCAGTACCAATGAGAACAGTGGACATGACATAAATCAAGAGTGAGTAAACGCAAGAGGTTCGGGATAGTCTACCTGTCACCTAAGCTAGAGTTCTATGTCCCAATGCAAAGATTAGAAATAGCCTCCCTTGCCCAGATCCAGTATAACCAATACACGGCAATTAGAAGATAAAGCCAGTGTCACCTTGGGTAGCATCAGGATAGACTGCTATCAGGAGGACCTCGAACAGTATTACCAGCTGCAATAAAAAAGCACTTCTTTGAATGCTTCTTCTACCTAATTGTCAAAACCGAATAATATTATCAGCTTTTTTATCCTTTGAGTATTTTTCTAATAAGAAAGCGCGGAGATGCATTGCAAATAAAAGCAGAAGATTTGAGGATGCAAAGCAATCATGCAAAATGACTTTCATATCAGTTTGATAAGCAGCTGAAATTTAATAACTACATCTCTCCTATGGTGCTGGATGAAAGTTTAATACTTTCTGCTTTGGCTTCTTTCTTCTGCAAGATGCTTATTCAGAACTGCAGCTTCTCTTTTATAGTCAGGAAAACGAGAGGTGCAGTGGATTAATCAAAGCCTTGAGAGGCTGGGCCCAGCCCCAGCCCAAGCCAAACCACAGTCTGAGAATCTCAACCGAGTCAAGCCCAAGGCTATCCATGACCCTTGGGGAAACAGGTAAAGATTTCCAAATATCTCAAAATACAGGTGAAATATCAGTCACTGTGGAAAGCACACAGCTATTTAAAGCTAAGAAATAAGTTTAACTCTCCAAAATATCTTTATTTCTTCTTTGGTTGAGGGTAAATTGTATGACAACAACAGAAAGAATAAAAAACACCATTTGGAAGTAAACGCAAATTCCGTATTTTTATAAAGAACAAATCAAACCCAAGAACGTTATACACAAATATGTCTTCTGCAGATCGGGGTACATGTACTAAAGAGTGGATGAGTGAATCAATTAATACCTGATTGGTTTGCAATTTATAGCTGGAAGAGTTCTGAGAGGGCATCTAGCTCAACCTCCTCATTTTAGAATTGGGGAAATTGAAATGCAGGAAGAATTTCGATGGTCAAATTCACAGGGAAAGTAGCTGCATCAGCACAGGTCTGACAGCACACTAGGCCTGGCGAGACTGTCAGTGTCCAGGGGTCTCCCATTCCACACATTGTCTACACAACCTAGGCAGGGAATTTGTCCGGTGCTCCCAGCACCCAGCTGACGACAGCCACAGCTTTCGAATGAACCACTTTGAAAAGATATAAAACCCAAAGGGAGAGGGAGGAGCATGTGATTAGACGTCATCCAGACAGAACTAGGATACCAATTCAAAGCCAGTGTTCTGTACTAACGGATCTTCCCAGCTCTGTGTTGCAACCACAGTCAAGAGGGAATGGGTCTCCCAGAGCGGGGAGTCTTGCCCTGCTGAAGGGCCAGCCAAAATGGGGTTCCGCTGGTTTGCTCTTCTACTGCCCCCTACTGGGGAGTTTTGTGCCAAGGAACGAAGTGGGCTGCTGCTAAGTTGTTTTTCACAATGGGGACGACTTAAAGTCAACAAGGGATTGTAACTCAGGTGTAGAAAGCAGCGATCATTTGCAAACACATAAGGCAATGCGGAAATGTGCATGAGCCTCCGAAAGGTTAAAGATGAATCTTGATAACGACTCGCGTTACTTCCTAGGCGAATTTGTCTGAAAAATAACCCCGACACATGGCTTTCTGCTATTTCTGTATGTATGCACGTATGCAGATACGTGCAAGAATATTATATATTTTTAAGATAGGTATAAACAGATAGTAATACAACGAAGGAACATCTGAGCCAGTCATCAGCTCTAACTGCAGTCTTTTAAAAGAAAATGTAACTCCAGATGTCGTCTTAAGGAAATGAATCAATTAGGCAAATGAGGAATTTCCTCATAAATCAGAGGATGAGAAGCTAAAGTCCACTCCTTGCCCAGGGGAGGAAACGGAGATGAAGGCTGCCTAGAGGCTGCCATTTTTCACGGCCAGGTAACCCAGCTGCCTCCTGCTCCCCTGAAGTCGTGTTTACCTTACTGAATGCTGGTTTGATTTGGAAAGAGTGTTCTGAATGTTCCACCCTTTTTACCCTGAAGATAATAATGCCTCAGCCTTCAGGAGTGGGACCCAGTATAAGCTGGTGTCACTATTCATGAAATAATTGAGTTTACACAAAAAGTGATTTCAGTAATAGCTGCCTTTTTATAAGTATGTACATTTTATTTAAAATTACTGACTCAAAAGGCAAGGTAGAAAAAAAAATCACCTCCAACAACTTCCTGTAATTGCGAATTATTGTGAGGGAAACAGAAGGAAAAGATTTCGAAATTATGAGCCATTATGCTCAAGAGAGAGAGAGAGACGGAGAGAGAGGGAGAGAGAGAGAGGCAGTGGGGAAAAAAAAAAAGACAGCCTGGCTTCATGAAACACAGCTGACAAGCTCGACTAAATTACCCCCGGACCATTACAAAAATCACTTAATTGCCAAGCATTTTGTTAGGTCAATTGACTCTAATTGAAAAAATAACAAAAAGCTTATTATGCTGCAAATGCGGCCGTGGAAAATGAGTCTTCTGTTAGAAGGAAACAATAATTCTAAATTTCAGCTGCTGCTAACACTACAAAGTTCAGTGTTTCCTTCGGATAGAATCCGCAGTGGAGGAGAAAGTGAATATGCATCAATTGATTTTTTTTTTTCCTTTTAGCGCTCCCCCCTCCCCACTTCTTGCTCTTCCTGATCTTCTCCTTCCCTGCCTTGTCCTACCCCCACCCCTACCCCCACTTTGTCCCCACATGGTTAGCAGGGATCCCCCACCCCCTTCCATCAGCAAATATGCACCCCACTCCCAGCTCCCTCCTTATCTTCCTGCAAGAACGTGTTGGGGAGACAAAGAGGGGGTCAGCAGTGTGGGGCCCTGGGTTAGGAAGATGTCCAGTTTCTGCCCTCCCCAGCCCTGGCAGGACGCTGCAGCCTGGGTGAAATGCCTCCCCAACCATTTTCTTTCCAGGAGCTGCTCTTTCTCTCTTCCGTCCTGTCTGTCGCCGTATCTCCTCCCCTCCCCTTTTAAATGCAGATAATAGAAAAAGGCAAACAGCTTATGTCCGCAAAATTCCTCTGAAATTGCCCCCTAACATGCTCACCCAGAGCTGGCCTTGATTGACATCAAGTGCAGTAATTAAAAACCCCACCAGCTGACATAGGTGAAGGTTTATTTATAATTACACATTTTTAGGATGGCTCGTCCGGGGTCGGTGCATTTAAAAAGATAAATCGGCCACAGTTCTGTTACTCCCCCAATTATAGATTTGAATGGTGGGAGTTTATAATGGTTGGGGGGGGTGGATTCTGCTTTGCAAAAAAAAAAAAAAAAGGAATTGTGTGTCCATAAAACCAGGAGATCAGGGTAGGAAAGTCTGACGGCGGAGCCTTTGTTTAGAAAGGTGTGGAAGAGAGAGAGAGTGTCTGTGTGTGTACATGTGTGTTCCTGTGTGTGCATGGATATATGCACCTGAGTGTGTACATGGGAGTGTGTGTTTATGGGTGTGTGTGGGCCTGTGTGTGTATATGTGCAGGTCTGTGCACATGGATTCATGCACCTGCGTGTATACACATGTGTGCCTGCCTGCACATGTGGGTGCATGGAAGGAGAGTCATGCGGTGCAGGAGAAAACACCTCCAAAGCCCCATGAATAGACACAGAGCTGTACTCACAAACCATTTCCCTGCTTGCTTTATCTAAAATATCAAAAATCATGCCCAGCTTCAAATCCAAGATGATCAGATCTGACATTCACAGGAACACACTGCCAGAGAGGATGCCTCCGTGGGAGCCCAGGGAGCTGGGACAGGGGCTTCTTGGAGGGTTGCGTGGGCATAGAGTTCCTAGGAAGCGGAAGCTGCCTGCACACAGCAGGGTGTTCGACACCCATGGGGCATTGCCCAATAAAAGCAGCCAGCAGTCCCCGCTCATCAACATCCGCTTCTCATTGTTGCTTTTATGTAGAGCCTGATATCACTTACCCAGAGGGGCAGAACCGGGCATATCAGACTGTGCATCTCACGTGTGTGGTTTCTTGGGCCCCAGAGCTGGAGACAATGGTGGGAGTGGCCCTGGAGAGCCCCGAGTGTCACCTGGTGTCTTGGCAGGCAGCTGAACCTAGAAGTAAACTGAGCCAGGCTGGGAGCTACAGGTGTTAAAGGTACCAGAAAGCAAGGCTCAAAAATCAGATAGGAGAGAAAAGGGGAGCAACAGGAAGCCTTTGTATGGTGGGTGCCGCAGCGTTTCAGACGATCTTGGGGGCCGGGGGGGGGGCGGCACAGGCCACAGGGCTTGTCCAAGAAGGCAGGATGCAAAGGCCACTGCTGACCAGGGAGTCAAGAGCTGAGAAAGGGTTCAGGTGCATCACCCAGGAACAGTCCCTGTGCCCCAGAATGCTGCACAGAGAGACTGCCTGGAAGGAAGCAAGCCCCTCCGATCAAGTGGCAGAACCCTACTGAGAGAAATAAAAGTGAGGAATGGTGAATTCGGCACCGCTTGCCAGACCAATGGGCTTCATCAATTAATCACAGCCAAATAATCACCACCTACATTAAAGAATAATACATGAAAAGGCCAGGAGCCTCCCTGTAACTTATTCAGAAAGGGCTGCCTCCCTAATCCCTCTGAGTCCTGACATGTTAACTGGGTAGCGACTAATTAGATGTCAAAAATTCATAAGCGCTCTTTAATATTGCATATATCTGCAGCCGACATTTCAATATGAGAGTTGTATACACAGAAGTCACTATAGTATGAAAACACAGCGGGGTGGAAGAAATAAAAGGGAACCAATAAAAACAATGTCCCTTAAAAACCCCAGAGAGTGCCAGCTTTGGAAGTGTGTACTTTCTTATTCAGAAAAGGTATCACCTTAATAAGAATTATAGGCAAAGGGGTTTCGCTGCTCCGTGCTGCGTGGACAGAAATGGGGAGAGGAGACGCGCTTATCAAAGGCACTGCCAGGTAAATAGTAATTTATTGTGCATGCACAATGAACATTACCCAGTGTCCTGGGTGATAATGAAAGGCATGTTATTGTGGAATCCACTGAGGGAATTTCCACTCCCCCTCCTCCCTTCTCCTCTTGTCTCTCTTGAGCAAAGAAGCCGTGATGGGTCCTGGCAGCTTCTGCCTGTTTCAAGCCATTTCACATAATATAGAAAGCACCTGAAGTTTAGTGGATTAAGTAAGTGAGTTAGTCTGCCAGCTCAGTGATATATATGTTGCCTGCATGTGAACTTATATTTCAAATGCTGGGGACTATATTTTTATGAAACAAGCCTTTTCCTGTCGGAAGAATTATAGGAATGTGATATAATACAAGGCAGTGAGATTAAAAACAATGCATCATAGCAGGGAGAAAATGCACTGTTTTATGACTTGCATCCGTTAATTGAACCTCTCAGGAATCAAGAGAAGGGCTCTGCAGGCACCTGCTGGAAACTCACTGTCTTTTTTTACTTCTGTGTTTTGTTGTTGTTATTTTTATTTTTTATCACGCATGTAGATACATACATATATACCCACATATATTTATGGATACACACACCCACGAATGACATATTTGGCTTTCTGTACAATGCTGTACTTTTATTTCCTTTTAGTGCTGCTCACATTTGACTTAAAAGGAGAGTGAGGAAGTTGTATTGAGGAGCATCAAAGAAGCTGTATCTGAATTACAGTCATTAGGTGGACAATTATTAGTAGCTTTGCACACATCCCATTAGCGTTCTGGGCCTCAGTTTTCTCTTCTGCAAGACAGGTGAGGTGATGCCATTCTCCCAGGTTGTAAGGCAAAGTACAGTAAAGACATCAGGAAAGCTGAGGCCCCTGTCAGATGCCAAGCACTATATATAGACTCTCTGTCGTGATTATCCTGCATTGAGGCCATAGCTGAGCTGCTTTTTGCCACCATATTGTGATATTGACACAGATTTATTTTTTTGTCAGGTGAATTTTGTTTTTCAGTTGAATTTCTCTATAATTGCAACAATGCAGCAAGAGCCACGCAAAAGTGATGAATGATCAGTTACATGGTTTGGAGGAAATCTCTCTCAAAGACAGTCCAGTGCTCCATCTCTGATTACATCTATGCAGACTCAACATTTGGGTGCATTGCTGGACCCATGCCTGTCCCTGGAATGTCAACACCAAGGGGAAGCTTCCCAAGAAAGGATGAGACCTGACTTAGTCATCTGGCACAATGCCAGGGTCAATGGTCAATCTTTATCTGATTATACAGGGTCTTTGATTTGAAATTCACTACATTAATTCAGGCTGAAAGAGTCTTTTATGATCAATATTTAAACAGTAATTAACTGCATTCACTTGCTATTTTTGTACCTCTGATTCTTCTTATGATATTAAATCAGGTTCTTCCCTGGTTTCAGTATTTCGTATTTCAAAACAGAATTGTCTATCGAAGTTGACCAGTATCTAGGAAAACAAGATCTCTCCTGGTTTGCCTGGAGCTGATAATCAGACCCTTCTTTCTTTCAGTTGGTTAAGATTAAAGTCCAGGTCACTTCACTCATTTGCTTTGTTATTCACCCACTTCATTCATTCACTAATTCATCCATTCCTGCATTTACCTTTCCAATTGTTTTGAGCACAGATACCAGGGCCTGAATCTATGTGTTTCCTCTTGGCGATACTGTGAAAAAAATAACTCAGTTTTTACTCTGCAAAATGTATGGTCCAGTGGGTTTGAGCCACAAGTAAAATGATTCAGATGCTGATAGAAGTGCCAGGAGAGCAGCAGGTGCTTGTTAGGGAAAGGCTGGGAGAAGGCACAGCAGGGCCACCTAATCTTGTCCAGGAAGGGAGTGGTCAGGAGAGCTCCCCAGAAATGTCAACCAGTCACTGGGGTTAGAAGGACGAGTCTGAGATGAGAAATGAGTGTAAGGGAATTGACAAAAGTGAGAGGAACAGCACATGGGGGGTTTGACTGAGGTCAGTGGAGTGAACTAACTTGTATGGTACTTGTTCTCCTTCCTCCATCCAACCTTCTTCAGGAAACAGTACTTAACACTGTTTAGGGGGAACCCCCGTCCTGTTCTCAGCTGCAATTAATACAAAATTAACCCCTGTGGCTAGATCCAGGCATGGACTCTCATTGGCTTTACTGATTATTGTACCCATCTCTTTGGCCACTGTGATTGGTTCAATTATGTGCACACCCCCAATCAGAGACTAGGAAATGTCAGGTGTCTTTTGGGGTTCTGAGAAAACGAAGGCTTCTTTTCTTCACAGGATCTCTTGGAACTCTTTCTCTTTTTCTGGATAGCATTTTGTGAGGGTGTAAAGTATGCAAAAGCTACAGTCATTTTTTTTTTTTAGTCAATGGGGAAGAGCCCAGAATGTCCAGGACTATTGCATAGTACCAGTGGGTGAAGCCAACATCATGAAAGGCAGTAGAGAGAGGCAGGGAGAAAATGGATCCATATCATTCATGTGGCTAGGTCTGTGGTTGGCAAGCTCAAGAGCCAAGAGACCCAGTGATTTATTTCCAGTCCAAGTCTGAGCATCAGGATAATCTATAGTATAAGTTTCTGTCCAAAGGCCAGCAGGCTCTCAACCCAGGAACATATTTGAAGCAGAAAAAAAAAAAAACACCCCGTGTTTCAACTCAAGGCAGATGTTCCCCTTAATGTAGGAGAAGGTCAGTCTTTTTGTTCTACTCAGGCCTTCAACTGACTGGTTAAGGTCTACTCAAATTCAGAAGGGCAGTGTGCTTTATCCAAAGCCCACCAATTTAAATGTTAATCTATTCCAAAACGGCCTCATAAAACACTCAGAATAATGTTTGATCAAATATCTAATTAGTCTGGAATCCAAGCTGACACAAAATTAACCACAACAGGTAGGAGCTAGGACTTTGTGTGAGTGTCCATAACATATAATGTTGTGCCTGGTACACAGTAGGTGCTCGATAAATACTTTTGAATAAAGTTCATAAACAGCCAGTCTGGCTGGTATATTTTACCAAAGAAGGCACAGCATTGGGACATGGCATTTATCTTTAATAAAAGCATAAAGTTCAACTTGATGACCCCTGGCTTACGTGCTACTCCTCAGCTCTTCACTGGTAAACTTGAGCCCGAGGTTAGGTTCAGGTTCTCATCATTTCTGATTTGGAAGGAGCTTTACCAAGAGTTCAGAGGCTCCTTTCAAAACTGGGCCTGATGTATATGTGCCACAAAATCCAATAAAAAATTAAAAAAAAAAAAAAACAACAAAAAACTGGGCCTGAGCCTCCCAGAACCCACAGTCACAGCACCTGAGAAGCAAAATCCACTCTGCCCTCAGGGTTGCTGCTCTCTCGCCAGGCATATACATTGCATCAGCTCCTTCCATCCACAGAGCCACTGAGCATCTGTAGCCTCAGTGTGCAGCTCTGCAAATGAGCCCCCTTGGCTCTGAGGTGTACCATTCCCCAGGAACATGACATTGAGCACCAAATCCCAGGACCTATCCTCTGCTCTCAGCCCTCTTGTCCAGAAAAGCTACATTGTGTGAGTCCTGAGCTCTCTGTGATCAGACTCCTTCCATGTCTGAACTCTTTCACTCTGGCCTCTAGTTCAGAGTCCTGCTTCCCGTGGTTCGAGTGTTGCTTGTGTGGTTAACAGGCTCATGCCTGACAGTGACCTTGGAAATGACCACTATATTGAAAAGAGGAGGCTTATCTTGTGTGTACATATTGGGGAGGAACTAGACCTGCCAAGCAAGAAAGATGATTTTGACTCAAAGTGAAGTCCCAGCTACGTCCAGGGACAGTTCAGACTATGGCATTATGGGAGAGTTTTTTTATCCGAGATCCTGAGTTTGACTTGGTCAGGCCTTGAGTCTGTTCCCCACTGTGTCTTGGACAGGTAGGGATAAAAATGATCAGAGAATGGGGAAAGGATGAAGGAAGCAAGGATGGACAAGGAGAGAGAGTTTTGGAAGCCTGGGCTTGTGCAACAGAAAAGACTTGGATTGAAGGTGGGCCATGGGCAGGTTTGCTCTGCATACATGTAAGTGATGGGAGCTCATTTATAACTTGGCTCTGTGGTCCTTGGGAGGTGATGCTTCCTTATTTGTTCTCACTGTCCAGAAGAGAGTCATATTTTCTAAGCTCCCCCCAACTCTATCCTTTTTACACTTTTCTTTCTTTTTTTTTTTTGAGATGGAGTTTCGCTCTTGTTACCCAGGCTGGAGTGCCATGGCGCGATCTCGGCTCACTGCAGCCCCTGCCTCCTGGGTTCAGGCAATTCTCCTGCCTCAGCCTCCCGAGTAGCTGGGATTACAGGCATGTGTCGCCATGCCCAGCTAATTTTTTATATTTTTAATAGAAACGGGGTTTCACCATGTTGACCAGGATGGTCTCGATCTCTTGACCTCGTGATCCACCCTCCTCGGCCTCCCAAAGTGCCGGGATTACAAGCTTGAGCCACCGTGCCTGGCCCTTTTTACACTTTTCTAGGCCTGTTTGGGAGAGAAGGTTTTGCTTAGATCTGCTTTATTCAGCCTGAGTACCCATCTTCCAATTGCTGCAAGTGTTGGCTGTTGTAGGCTCAAGGCTGCACCATTCTGTAGAGAATCACGCTCTGCTGTAGAACCCCTCACCCTAGAAATTGCATTCCCCCACCCACCCACCCCAACACAGGTGGCCTGCAGCTAATAGCTAACTGATGCGTGGGAACAATCATCTGGAGTCCAAGTCACCAAGGGGACCGATATTGTGGTGCCATTTATACCCCAGAGCTTCTGTGGGATTAGGCATGAGCTAGCCTGCAGCTGAGACTTCATCCTGGCTCAGCATCTTCTCCTGCCCTTTCCCTGATTTTGTCCCTTTTTTAAAGTTTCTCTCTCAGTAAATCACTTGATCAGAGATTTCCATCTCAGGCTCTGCTCTTTGGGACTGAAAGCTCAGTGATGTGCAGTAGGGCAGGGTGACCTCACAAGGGGTTAGTGATAACCTCTTCTGCTCAGTGCTTACTAAGTTGCTAGGGCCTAAGCCTATTCTTTGTGCACCCCAGACAATGGTCAGGGGCAAAAGAATAATTCTTGGTCCATATAAAATAATCTAGAAGAAGCTTCGAGTTTATCCCCAGCTGAATTCTTTCTTTTTTTTTTTTTTAGACGGAGTTTCGCTCTTGTTACCCAGGCTGGAGTGCAATGGCGTGATCTCGGCTCACCGCAACCTCCGCCTCCTGGGTTCAGGCAACTCTCCCGCCTCAGCCTCCTGAGTAGCTGGGATTACAGGCACGCGCTACCGTGCCCAGCTAATTTTTTGATTTTTAGTAGAGACGGGGTTTCACCATGTTGACCAGGAAGGTCTTGATCTCTTGACCTCGTGATCCACCCATCTCGGCCTCCCAAAGTGCTGGGATTACAGGCTTGAGCCACCGAGCCCGGCTCCCAGCTGAATTCTTAAACCTTTATAGCTTTGAGCTCCAAAGGAAAGACAAGCACTTCTCAGCAGAAGTAGCCGGTTGGAAGCTGACAAAAGGAGATTAATTTGGGGTTTAGCTAGAATGAACTCACTGGAGAGATCATTGGATTTTAAGTCTTTATATATATATATTGCATTTTAGGTTTTGGGGTACATGTGAAGAACATGCAGGATTGTTGCATAGGTACATACATGGCAGTGTGGTTTGCTGCCTTTCTCCCCATCACCTATATCTGGTATTTCTCCCTGTGTTATCCCTCCCCAACTCCCCACCCCCTGCTGTCCATCCCTTAGTTCCCCACAACAGACCCCAGTGTATAATGCTCCCCTCCCTGTGTCCATGTGTTCTCATTGTTCAACACCCACCTATGAGTGAGATCATGCGGTGTTTGATTTCCTGTTCTTGTGTCAGTTTGCTGAGAATGATCGTTTCCAGGTTCATCCATGTCCCTGCAAAGGACACGAACTCATCGTTTTTTATGGCTGCATAGTATTCCATGGTGTATATGTGCCACATTTTCCCTGGGATTTTAAGTCTTAAAGACAAAGGAGGAAATGGTCATTGGCAATGGTGGTGAGAGCTTTGTCCCACAAGTCACAAATCCAAGTAAAAGCCGTAAACATTCAATAAGTGACAATGGTTCTACTTTGGAGACACAAATGATAACTACACTCATGAGAGTTACACTTTATTAAGAGCTTATAAAGTGTCCTTTTATACAGAATGCATATCACTAACACCCCCACCAAAATGCTACTGTGGCAAATGTTATTCCTCCAGTTTTCCACGTGGAAACCCGCATTTCAAGGACAATTATCTATGTGTTGGAGATGAGCTTTAAAGCTTGGTCTAGCAGGTTCCAAAACCAACGTATTTATTTGACACCAAGTTAAAGGCCAAAATTTCAGCAGCAGACTTTTTATTTTTTCATTATGACTCTTAATATGTATGTGGCAAAGAATGATCCCTGGTGAGTGTTGCTCACTTGTATCTGGGCAGTGCCCAAGCCAGCATTAAACAACTCCTAAAGGCAGGTAAGACAACCGCTGGGCCTGAAGACTCTACTGCCTGCTCACAGCATTTCAACAAAACCATCCAGGTATAGGAACGTGAATTTAAATGGCTTTTGTGCGTTAAATTTGCCTGATCATTCATTCACTTTATGTTTTACTCTGTATATCGGCCATTCCTTGTGAAATGATGTGGAAATAATAAAGTCTAGAGAAATGGCACTCAAATTGATGGCTAAAAATTATGGCAGAGTTTGGAAATAAATTCTTACAATTTACATGAGAAATTTGGTATTTTGTGGGGCAGGGTTAAGGGACACTAGATTGGCGGTCTCGTCTCAAGATATATGGGCACAGTTGTAACAAATATAAAAATGTTTGCTCTCAGAAGTGTCTGTTGAGTCACATAGACTGATGGGCAGAGGGGAGGTAAAGTGGAAGACCAGGGGAAGGATTTCCACAGGGAGGAAGAAACGAACACTGTGGCTTCTTCAGTCATTGATTCAGTCATTCTTAACGTGTAAGGAACAGTGTCACTTTTGCAGATAGCTGTCTTCATGCTTTACGATTTCAAGATACAGTGTCTGATTGGCCTAGCGATTATGAAGTCCTGCTCACCAGGTGACCAGCTGACTTAGACGCATCTCGATGGGGACGATGATGATGATGATGATGATGATGATGATGATGATGATGGAAAAATAGCAATAACAACAAAGCAGCCACAGTCATCATGCTTCCCAGTGACTGAGTGTTTGCTTTCCACATGAGACATTAAACAGAAATGTCTGTAGACTCTTACAACTAGAAATTCTCTTTGGTTTGGAAACAAAAAGAAAGAAAATGTGTAACATTTTTGAGAATTTGCTCCATGCAAGATGCTTGACATTTTAAATAAGGTGTGTTATTTAATACTAATAGCAGCCCCTACAAGATAAAGGGCATAACCCTCAGGAGGAAAAAGAGGCTCAGAGGAGTTAACTGGTCTGTCCAAATTGCACAGCAAATTAACAGCAGGGTATAGATTCAGGACAGGATGTATTACTACTTCCACAGGGATACGAATGACCAGTTCCTGATAGGCAGGAGCCACTTAGCAGAAAAGGGGTAGAACAGACTCCTAGCTGTGTTTTCAACGTGTTCCCTGGGTCAGTCTTCCTCTCTCTTCTCTCTGTCCCTCCCCATGGTTATAACAAAGAGTCACTTTCCTGAAAGGCAACTGAATTATTATTTATAAAGCAAACTCCTAGATAAGTCACTGCAAGTAAATGACTTATAAATATTGCCCAGAGTCATTGATTCCCAGCCAGCACTCCAGTGATCCCTTCTAACCCAGGAATCCAGCTCTTCCCGTATTCAAAGGAAATCATTCAGAGGAAAATAAACTTGAAGAAAACAGATACTGTAGCGTGCTTTCATTTATAATACATCCAAATTGAGAGGAGCTCCTGTAACAGCATGAAAACATCAAAAAAGAATCACACCCTCTACCTTAAACCAAAATGCAACTTGCTGTGAAACAGAATAATTTCCATTGAGATTTGTGAAAACAAAACCAGTGCTAAGATATGAAATGAGAGCAAAACTATGATGACTTTCTAAAAGGAAGATGCAACATTTAGCTTATTGCAAAATTATCATGGTTGCATTTGTAATGAGTGTCTACCTCAAAAAGGAAAGAACAGAAAATCCAGTGGTTTATAAACTGAACAAATTTTGAAATAATCACAGTTAAGTAACGTGACTTCCAAAACCTCTAAAATTTAATAGATTTTTTATGTATTAGCAGCAATGACTTAGAAAACATGGAAATCTTAACCCATTCTCTCTAGAAACCAGAAAACACATACTTAACCTGTTCTCTTGAGAAGCCAGAAAACATAATTTTATCTAGAAGCACTACGGGTACAGTACACATACAGGAAACAATGCATGAACTTACTCATCAGAAGTGTAAGCACGGACTCGATTTAGATCCCTTATGACTACATACCTGTTGAATAGCATCCTGGCAGGAACTTACATTTCCACTTCCACAAATGCTTGTCCTCCTAATTTCATAATTGGTTGAGAGTTATCAAACCATCAGATTATCTCAACGAGGATTCCCTTACTTCCGTTCTGTAGCTGCCCACTGTGATATTGTAATTATAATAATATATATAAAATATAATATACAAAAATATATTATATAAAAATAAAATATATTAAAAATATACAATATATAAAGTATTATATTTTTATTTGCTATATATATATATATATATATATATATATTTTACCTTCATTTGTCCCCTTTTTCCTGACATAGCTCCCCAAAAACCTTGGAATCTTTGAAGTATCACGTAAGAGTGTCTAATTTGTATGCTAATGAGATGGCTGGTGGCTGGTGGCTCCCAGCTTCAGGATGGGGTCTGGTTGTCTGAGGGACCAGCCCTAAAACTGAGGGATCGAAATTTTTAGACTCATCCTTAAACTCTGGGAAGGGGAGAAAAACTGAAGGTTGGGTTGATCACCAGTGGCCAATGATGTAATCGATCATACCTATGAAATGAAGCTTTCATCAACCCCCAAAAAGACAGGGCTCTGAGAACTCCCAAATTGCTGAACACTTGGAGGTACCTATAGGGTGACTTGCCTGGAGAGGGCACGGAAGCTTCTTGCTCTCTCTCCCCTGTCTCATTCTACACCCATTTTCATCTGGCTCTTCATCTGTGTCCTTTGGAATATCCTTTATAGTAAAGACAAGCACATGTTCCCCTGCATTCTGTGAGCCACTCTAGCAAATAATCAAACCTGAGAACAGGGCTGGAGAAAACTTGATTTGTAGTCAAGTTGGACTGAAGTTGTGGGTAACCTTCTACCTTTCACAGGCATCTAAAGTAGGGAGTAGTCTTGTGGGGCTGAGAATTTAGCCCATGGGATCCAATGCTATCACCAAATAGATAGTGTCAGAATTGAGTGAAATCGTAGGACACCAGTTGGTGTCTGCTAGAGAACTGATGTGTGAGAAAAGCTCTACAGATGTTGTGTCAGAAGTATTGACTTTATAAGAGGAACAAGTGTGACTTTCCCATCTCTAACACCCACTGTCAGCCTAGTCACTTTTGCCACTTTACCCTGTTCTTCCTAGCACTTAGCATTGTTTCAAATAATTTCATTCACTTATTTGCTTATTGATGATCTTCTTATTTTCAATATTACTTATTGATTGACCTTCTTAACATAAACCAGAGCTCTATGGAGCATACTTCTCTATGTTCAACTCTGTCTGGTGAAGAGTTAACACTCAACATATGTGTGTTTAAGCAAATTCGAAAGTAAAAGTATGGTTCATGTAGAAAGACCACACTCCGTAAAGGTGTAACTGTTTCCCTACCATAATACATTGGTTTCACTAGCTCAAAATCAAATTTCAAATAAGACAGCCTCCAGTCTGGGGAATGGGAGCTTGATGAATGATGCTGGGGTTCACCTGGGAGAATAAATGTAGAAATACAAGGCAATGCAGTCAGACATTTTTGGGAGAAGACAAAATTGAGGGCACCTAGCCTAACTATGTCACAGAACACTTTATAATTCTGTAATGATGACAGCAACAGAGCACGGGCCTGACTACAGAGTTTATTGGCAGGTCCTGATGCATACAACAAAAATGAAATATACTAACATGTGATAAAGAAGTTATTAAATAGTTATCGAAGATGAACTGTAGTAGGAACATATGATAGAAAAGTGATGCGGAATAGGCAAAATTTTGGACTTGTCCCCAGGATCTGTGCTCCGTGGTACGTCTGCATAACCACACCCCACCAGATCCTTTGAATATCACCAGGACTGGTGAATATGATGAGTCGCATCCCCCTCGTTAGGTTACCATATGCGACAAATATAAGTAAGTTTTGCAGATGTAATTAAGGTTCCTAATCAGTTGACTGAGCTAAAAAGATGGGAGAACATCTGGTAGTCTTGACCTAATCAGAAGGGTTATAAAAGTGATTTGGTCCTTCCTCAAGATTCAAAATGTGAGGGTGGGCTCCGTGGTTCGAACCTATAATTCTAGCACTTTGGGAGGCCCAGGCAGGTAGACCACTTGAGGCCAGGAGTTTGAGACCAGAGTGGCCAATTTGGTGAAACCCTGTCTCTACTAAAAGCACAAAACTAGCCAGGCATGGTGGTGCAGGCTTGTGATCCCAGCTACTCAGTAGGCTGAGGCAGGAGAATCGCTTGAACCTGAGAGGCAGAGGTTGCAGTGAGCCCAGATTGCACCACTGCACTCCAGCCTGGGTGACAGAGCAAGGATCTGTCTCAAGAGGGAAAAAAATAAGTGAGAGGGGTTATGGGTGGGGTCACATGACAAGGAGGTAACTGTACGGTGATCCTTAGCCCTTCAGCTCTGAGCAAAGAAATGAAGAACTGAGTCTTACAAAGCCAAGGAAATATGAAGTCTTCCCACAACCTGAGAGAGATGGAGGCAAATCTTTCTCTAATGGAGTTTGTAGATGAGGGCACATGCTTGACACCTTGACTCCAGACTTGTGAGGCCCTGAGCAGCGGCCTGAGACACACTGTGGCTGAAATTCTGACCTACAGAACAGTCAGCTAAAAGTGGCTGCCGTTTTAAGTCACTACATTTGTAGATCTTGCAATGAAGAAATAGCAAAGCAGTGGCAAAGGGAAGGACAGTTCAAAACATATCATTGGGATTAGGTATTAACCTCTCGAGAAATATCAGTATGGACTTGCATAAAATACTCTGTAGTGGTAAATTCCAGAGAGATTAAATAATTAGATGGAAAAAGTGAAACTGTGTTATCTTAGTTTGTTTGAGGTGTTATAACAAAGTACCACAGACTAGGCAGCTTATAAACATCAGAAATTTATCTCTCACAGTACTGCAGGCTGGAAGTCTGGCTGAGATCAGGGTGTTGGCGTGGCCGGGTTGTCAGGGCTCTCTTCCTGACTTGCAGGCTAGAGACTTCTCATGGTGTTCTCACATGGCAGAAACAGAGAGGGCTAGCTCTCTTCCCCTTCTTACAAGTGCACTAATCCCATTTATGAGGGCCCTGCATTTATGACCTAATTACCTACCAAAGGCTCCACTTCCTGATGCCATGCGACTGGGGATTAGAATTCCAACATATGAATTTTGGGAGGCACAAACGTTTTGTCCATAACACATATAGTGTCCAGGTGAATACTCATCTGATCTCAGGATAGAGGCATAATTTTGAAGCATGAAAATGACAGAAAAAAAAAAATCTCATACAATTCAAGAGGTTTGAATGTACGAAAATATAAAACTCTTTTAAATGAAAATAAAAATGACACAAATCCGGGAAAATATTTGCTTCAGAGATAACAGGTAAGGATTTAGTACTTTCCCTATATACAGAACACAGAAAAGTATGTTCAGTGTGTGTGCACGTCAATATGTATATGTGTGTATTTATGCAAATGTACAAACACTAACAGCAAAATGTTCACACACCATCTCTGAATAATAAAATTATGAGTGATTTTTAAATTTCTTCTGGAGATTATATTCCTACTCTGTACATTTTCTAAAATGATTATTAATGTGATGAACATACAAAAATAAAAAATATAACATTTCAATATATTGCTACAAAGAAATAGTATGTGATTTGACAGACATTTTTATAAATATTTGAGTGTCAATAATAAGGGGAAATATTAGAATATACAAGGATATGTATGCTATAATTACCACTGTGTAGAAATCATGCAAACATGTAGATGGGTACAGATTGGAAAACATTATGTAGCCATTAAAATAGGTTTATTGGGCCGGGCTCAGTGGCTCACGCCTGTAATCCCAGCACTTTGGGAGGCTGGGGTGGGTGGATCACGAGGTGAAGAGATCGAGACCATCCTGGTCAACATGATGAAACCCCGTCTCTACTAAAAATACAAAAAAAAAAATTAGCAGGCATGGTGGTGCGTGCCTGTAATCCCAGCTCTTCGGGAGCCTGAGGCAGGAGAATTGCCTGAACCCAGGAGGCAGAGGTTGCGGTGAGCCGAGATCGCGCCATTGCACTCCAGCTTGGGTAACTAGAGCGAAACTCCGTCTCAAAAATAAAATAAAATAAAATAGGTTTATTTTGCAATAGTTAGAAAGAGAAGACTAAATTCTTCTTAGAATGTTTTATATTTGAATTAAATATGTCTCTATATCTACTATATATTAATATTGATACATGATTTATAATAGATTAGATAGAGAGCCATAGATACAGATTGAGTATCACTAATGGAAAAAGCTAAAATTCGAAGTGCTCCGAAATCCTAAACCTTTTGAATGTTGGCCAACATAAGTGAACAAGTGGAAACTTTCACACTGACCTCATGTGACCAGCCCCTTTAGCTGTAGCATGTCTTTTCCATGTATGCCCAGTATCCCCCTTGCAAACACAGCACGTGTACAGGCCAGACGTGCCAATGGCAGGTTTCCTGCTATGCCCCACTTGGGGCCCGGACCTATGTGCGTTACTCGCTGTATTTGTTTGCTTATTCTCGGCTCTACGGTGCAAAGACATGGTTGAAAATGTCAAAAAAAACCCTGCATGATATCCATAGGTCATGCAAATATTCCAAAATCTGTAAAGATCCCAAATGGGGAACACTTGTGGTCCCAAGCATTTCAGGTAAGGTATAGTGAACTGGTATAGATACAGATGATATAGATAAATATTACAGAGAGACATATACAGAGAATGCCTCGTCACTGGTTTCCTGTGGCTGCTGTAACAAAATGCCGCATAGTAGGTGACTAATACCACAGAAAGTTATTTTCTCACAGTTCTGGAGGCTGGAAGTCAAGGATCAAAGTGTCAGTAGGGCTGGAGCTTCCACAACCTCTCTCCTGGCCTCAGATGGCTGTCTTCACCCTGTGTCTTCAAATCGTCTTCCTCTGTGTGTTTCTGTGTCCTTTTTAATAAGGAAATCAGTGGTGCTGCATTAAAGCCCACCCTAATGACATGACTTAATTTTAACTTAATAACCCCCTTAATGACCTATCTCCAAATATGGTCACAGTCTGAGGTCCTGGGGCTTAGGACTTCAGCACAGGCTTTTTTAAGGGATATATAATTTAGACCATAATATCATGCAAAAAAATCTCTCCTAGTAAGGGAGAGAAGAGCTCTCAACTTGAAATGTTGTATTAATATCTTTCTTAGGCATGGCCTTAGAAAAGTTACTTAATATAATGGGAATAACATTATCACTGTTATCCTCAATTTGTCTCTTTCAGCCTTCATTTTGTCAAAGGGGTAACTATTACGGTGGTCCTGTGTATTATGAAGATTATCATCAAGAGGATACATGGGGAAGATCAAGCACGGCGCCTGGTGCTTCAGAACATTGAGGGTGTGCTCTGAGGATCTCCCTCACTCATCCTATGGCTTAATCAGTGTTTCCCAGATTGCTTTTTTATACATGTCCTCTAAGAGCAGGGGAGCGAGAACTTGAGGCAAAACACAAAGAGGCATTCAGCAATGTTGTTCCTGTATTTACTTTAAAACAACAAAATACATTGGCCATTTCTATAATAGGCCCATATTGATTATAATGAAAAATTTCAACTCATTGTGACTGAGGTTTTCTGGGAAAACAGGCCACACTGACTTTGTGGCTTTATAAGCATAGAGCTGTGTACCCTGTGTTCCTGTAAACACATGCTTTGGATGCAGACATACACCACCAGAGAAATAAGACCTTATGCTTCTCTAGACTTCTACAATTTCTCATAGCCTGTCCTCAGAAACGGAGCAAGATAGAAAATTCAAACAGTCGGCTGATGCTGCGAAATTACTAAGAAGACAGGAAAAAAACAAAAACAAAAACAGAAAAACATAAAAAATGGGTAGGCAACAATGCCAGAGGACAAATAACAGATGGACAAACAGAATTTGAAAGCAAACGCCAGAGACTAGAAGAGGCAATAGCTAAGTTGGACAACATTGTTAGAAAAGATTGCAAATTCATCAGATGCAGCCAATGAGAACTTTTGTAGGGCTCCTACCTGCGGAGGCGAAACGCAGGACGTCACAACTTCCTTCTGGAAATGTGTGCTCCTGCTCACTGGATCCTTTGTCTTGTACTAACCCTCAGAAGGTTGGAATTTCTGCAGTATTGGGAAGAGGAACCAGTCTTGAAGATTAACCTGCAGTGGGTTTTTTCTATGAGGAACTGTAAGCATGTTTTATCCACATGCTCGTAACAACTCTAGCCCAATGCATACGTAACCTCTGCGGACCACTGATGGCCATCACAGGAACAGAACAGAATCCATGTCAGCAGCACAGTTTTCCTATCAAACAGGACTGTGCTAAACACCCACAACACAAGTCCTTTGTTATTCTGCAATGTGGCTCATCAATATTTGTTCATATAAACAAAAAAAGTTGCTTTCCCTTCAGGAATCAGCTTCATTAGCTGTACTTAAAGTCTCTGTTAATGAATAGTTCTACCTCACTGCTGATGGATGAGCCAAAGGGATGCATTACCTCCTATATTTTTGAAGTGAAACCATCTAGAGAAGAGCTGATGACTCACAGTTGGCTCTCAGGGAAAGTGCACTGAATAGAGGAATGCAGACATACACCATCTGAGCTGAATGTTTACCTGTACGAAGGGTGGTCTTGAGCTCCTTCCAGAATAAAGGTTAGATGGGAATCTCTTATAAAGAAAATCAATGGAAATAGACACCATAAGTATTGGTTATATCAGAGATTGTCAAACTCTGCTCAGTGGCCGAATTTGGCCATGACCTGTTTTTGTATGTCCCTCCAACTAAGTATGGCTTTTGTATGTTTAAAGGTCTATACAAAGAGAGAGACAGAAAAAAATGGCAATGAGAATAAGAGACACCGAATAAAGCTTGCAAATCCTAAAATAGGCATTACCTGGCACTTTATTAAGAAAAAAAATTACTTCCACTCCCCTCTCCAAGAATTGGCCGATTCTCTGTAGAGAGATGATGACTTACTTTCAAGTTTTGCCTTCTTTGCCCTAAAGGTGATGCCTTCCTGGGTCACTGTGTAAAGAGGAGTCTTAAAAGCATGAGATAATCATGTGAGGTATGGATTAATGTATTTTATGTGCCTGTAACAAATAAGAGGTTTACATGTGTTAACTAACTGAATCCTTACAACGACCCTTTATATGAGTACTCTATCCTCCTCTTTTTAAGAGGAGACAACTGAGCAACAGAGAAGCTAAACGACTTGTCCAAACACACAGCTAGAAAGTGGTAGGAACCAGGATTTGAACTGGGGCTGTCTATAGTTGCAGACGTTAGATATAGATGAGTCAGGATAGGTTAATATATGCCACAATAACAAATCACTACACATTTAGTGTGGCTCATCTCTTGCTCATGTTGTGGCTCCATAGTGGGTTGGCTGTGGCCCTATTTCACGTGTGGGGCTCTGGGACCCACAGAGGGTGCAGTCTGTCTTTATAACATTGCAAGCCATGCTGCCAAGGGAAAAGAGAAGAAACCCTATGTTGACTTTTAAAGTCCCTGCCTAGATGTGACATACACCCCGCTGATCGGGTGTTATCAGACAGAGGAGGTCAAATGGCCATGCCTTATGCCAGTGGGGCTGGAAAGTATAATCCTCCCTTGGGAGAGACAGTGATTACCTGAGTCCTGCAGGACTGTCTGCCATGGAACATGACAGAGGATTTCAACCAGTGTCCCCATGTCCCAGGAGGTTGGTTAGGAGTCCTGGAAACTGGCTGATGATTCTCCCTCCCATCTTCCTTGATCCCCTAGAAATGAGAGCAAGTCAGTGAGTAGCAGCATCTCGTTCATCAGCCAGAGTCCCAAGTACCACTCTCTCTCTTTCTTTCTCCCACCTCTCTCTCTTTCCACATGTGTCTATATTGCTTCAAATAAATAAATAAATAAATGCAATTAAGTTAATTTCTTTAAATAAATATTACATAGAATATATATTATTATAATATATAACAGATTATATTTATATTATATACATTATATTGACACATTTGTATGTATAATATGTATGTATGTATGTCTATATGTATTTAGTTTAAGAAATTCACTTGTTCAGTTCTGGAAACTGGCACGTCTGAAATCCACAGGGCAAGCCAGTAGGCTGGAGATCCGTAAGAGGTAGTAAGTCAGTCTTGAGTCCAGAGGTGGGAAATTCAGGAAGAATTTCTTCGTTGCAGTCTGGAGCCATAATTCCTTCTTCAGGAAACCTTGGTTTTTCCACTTGAGTCCTTCAACTGTTTGGATGAGACCCACCCACAAAATGGAGGGTAATCTGCTTTTATTAAAGTCAATGGATTGTAAATGTTAATTACATCTGAAAAATGCCTTGATAGCAACATTTGGACTAGTGTTTGATCAAACAACTGGTCAGCACAGTCTAGCCACTTTGTCACATATTAATAAAATTAATTGCCACATTTAAGGACCATGCTTCAAAAGTTCTACAAACCAACCTATCATCCTCATGATCTTTAGCTCTTTTGTTTTTTTTCTGAGATGGAGTTTTGCTTTTGTTATCCAGGCTGGAGTGCAATGGAGTGATCTCCGCTCACCGCAACCTCCGCCTCCTGGGTTCAAGCAATTCTCCTGCCTCAGCCTCCTGAGTAGCTGGGATTACAGGCACGCGCCACCATGCCCAGCTAATTTTTGTATTTTTAGCAGAGACGGGGTTTCACCATGTTTACCAGGATGGTCTTGATCTCCTGACGTGATGATCCACCCGCCTCAGCCTCCCAAAGTGCTGGGATTATAGGCCTGAGCCACCACGCCCGGCTAGCTCTTTATACTTGTTATATCGACACAAATTGTGGTAGTAAATTCCCAAATGTCTTAAGGATTCAAATACACTGCGATTTATTTTTTGCCATTTGAGGTGCAACATAAACGTTCCCAATTGGTGAGTGGCTCTTGTTGATGTGGTGATTCTGGGACCCAAACACCTTTCGTGTTGCGATCTCCTACCTTTAACACAAGACTTTCAGACTTGCTGTGCTGGTCTCTATCAGGCCATTGGAATGAGGGAGAACAAGACAAATTGCTAGTGGGAGTATTTAAGATACCAGAGAGGAATCGCTACAAAGCACTTCTGCTTACAGCCATTGGCTAGAACTCAGTCAAAGGTCCATGCCCATTTCAAAGAAGTATAGGAACTGTAGATAAGCTTGCACCCAGAAAATATAAACAATAAAACTGATGATCTTCAAACTAGCCTTTGCCTTATTTCTGCACCCCCATTCTCCAGAGTGATTTTAAATTTCAACATGGTTATGGGGGAAAGTGATTATGGCAAGTTATGAAAACTTCCTGTTTGCAAATTGTGTATTTGTAAATTGGAAATAAAGTTTCCTCTTCTTCTGTGAGGAGTAAATGATCTGTGGAAGTAACAGTGCCTGATGTAGTTTAGATGCCCAGCATTTCTGTTTCCTTTAGACAACTGAAAAAATAAAGCAATTGCCCCTTTCAGAAGAATTGGTAATCCCATCCTTTACATTTCACTGGTTTTAGAGAGGGAAGAAAAGAGTTAAATGTCTCGAGATAAAAAAGTAAAATCTGCACATTTTAAAAGTTTGCTTTCAAAGTTCCTCAGAATCTCTTTATGACTAAAACCTCCAAAACTGAGTCATACACCTAAGAAACCAGCTCATCTTTGTTAAAATGGGTTTCATTTCTTACTGACCCTGTCAACAGCTCTGAAGAGCTAATTTGCTAGTTCACTGACTCATCATCAGTTCCTCTTACATGAAAATGACAAAGGTCAGCTGTACAAAAATTTTTAATTTTTCTTAATCCAAGGGGTTGCAATATTTCTGTCTCTCTCTGATTGAATTAACAAGAAACTCATTTAATTGCTTATTACACATGGAGAAGATAGATTGTCCTTGTGGGTCTGTGTCTCTGTCTGACTGCATTTGAATGACATGTGAGGCTCTATTTCAGTTAAACTGATAAGCAGGTTTCTATGATCTGTCTATAAACCAACTTGTAGTCAAGGAATTCAGAGGTCACATGTCACATATCACCTTTGTCATTCTTGAAGGACTAGTGTAGCATCTTTATACTTTTGATACAGCTGACCTGGCTTTAGACTTTGATTCCAGCACTTACTGACCTGTCCAAATCACCTGGATTGGCTGAGCCTCCATTTCTTCTTCTGTAAAAAGGACCTACTAAATCTCCTTCTCATGAGATGCTTTTAGGATTAAGTGAATTTTTTACAGCAAAGCTATTAGGGATCCTGTTATGTGTTCATTCATTTCTTGGTACCTTTTTTGTCTCTTTAAGTATAGCTCAGCTATTTTTTACTACATGTTACCCCACTGAGTTAGAAGATTTTGTTTGCAAACAGAAGAAACCAAAGTCCACAGTCATGGCTTCCGGGGTGGACAAGGCATGGGACAGCATCTACACAGCCTAGAAAATGCACAAATGTGTCAGATTTCAACTTCGCTTTGTTCAATCTAACTTCTTCTCTTCTAGCTGCAGATCCGCTTTACTATTTACAGTATCTACCAAGTGAAAGACACTGAAATTGTAGCTCTGAATTTATAGACTCCCCGATAGACTTTGTGTTTGCTGGGAGATAATCTAGTATGAAATATAGCTTATAAAATTTCAATTCCAAATTCAATTAGCCCATCTTCCATCAGCTGTTTACACCTAGCCTAACCCACTGTGGCCATTGTGTGGATTCTCAGGGACCCCTTCTGCAGTAAGGAAAGAAGCTAAGACAATATTGTGAATTTAACAGCCACAGAGTGTGTCTACTACAGTGGGCAATTAAGAAGGACTCTATTTTTATTCTGGATAACACAGATGAGGAAAAATAGACTTTTGCCTTCCTCTTCTTACTCTCATAATTCCAGGGACATAGAGAAATCACTCTGGTTTCAGTTGCAGGTCATGATAGAGTTGACAATCTAAGATGGAGGGAAATAAATTATATTGGTGAACCTACTGTAAATATCATCTGAAAGCCACTGGAAGCCTCTGGAAGCTTAAATAGCAATGCTAGTACAGGGGAAGCTTCCTTTGCATAGAGCACAGAGCTGCAGAATGTGAGAGCATCATACTTGGCTGCATTTTTAATGATCTTTCTCCAGTGGGATAGATGACGAGATCTTTTGACTGAGGTATGTGGGCAGCTCTGCACTCATGGCCTAGTGGGACCCAGACGAAGTTATGAGAGCTGCTAGCATTGCCTATGGTGAGTCTCCTGCAGAAGTCTCAGCAGGTTCCCAAATGAAAATGCCCTCTTCCTGGGCTAAGGCAATTAATTGAGGACTTATTTTTACCTGTAAGAGAAACTCCAATCTCATTTATGTGTGAAGCACATTGCTGAAAACACACTAAATTTCAAATAAATGTTTTATTCTGCATCTTTTAGACTATAGCTCTTATTAGAGAAAGGAAAAGAAAAAAAAAGTCCAAATTTGAGTTCTGACTCTCTTTTTTTGTTCCATGGGATCTGGCTCTGTTGCCCAGGCTGGAGTACAGTGGCACAGTCACACTCACTGCAGCCTCAGTCTCCTGTGTTTAAATGATCCTCCTGCCTCAGCCTCCAAAGTAGCTGGGACTATAATAGGACCATAGGCACACATCACTCCATACTCGGCCCAGTTTATTTATTTATTTTTTAAATTTTTAGTAGAGGCAAAGCCTTTCTGTGTTGCCCAGGCTGGTTTCCAATTCCTGAGCTCAAGCGATCCTCCTGCCTCGACCTCCCAAAGTATTGAGATTACAGGCTGAGCCACCATGCCCAGCCTGAGTGCCTTGCTAAAGGAACACATTTTACAGGTCTCTCTTGATGAAAATGAAGATAAATAAACAAATAAATAAATAGGCAGATGGAATTAAAAAAAACCCTATTATGGGCTTTGGAACAATGAATAAATCTCGACATTTTAAAGTGTTCAACAGTTAATTGCCTTTAATTAGACAATAGTTTCCCAGACATTTCCTATGAGGACGCCATTGCTAATATATATATATATATATTTTTTTTCTAATTTACTAATTACAAGTCCATTATGTAGGTGATAAAATTCCTACTTTTCAGATTTAAAAATATTAAGGCAAGAGAATTCAGGTAATTTGTCTGAGATAATATAGCTTGTTAAAAGCAATCTAAGGCATGAACCCACTTTATCAGACTCTTAGAAAGGGCAATTGAAGAAAGGCAGTTAGGTCAAAGAGAACTGCTCTCCAAACTAAGGATAAAATTGGCCATGATCTAAAAAGAAAATCAACATTATTTTATCAGCAAAATATACTTCTCTACATTCTTCTCAAAGATTCTAATTACATGAATCATGTTACAGTAGAAACCTAAACCCGATTTTAGTTTATGACCAGGGGAGGTAAAAGAGACTAAATGTATCCTCAAAAATAAAATGCATAAAGATAATTTTAAAATGCTTAAGCAATCATCGTAAAAAATGGGACATTTTCAAGAAGAACAGGGATCCCTGAGAGATGGAAAACCAATTAAGCCCAGCCTCAAGTTATCCAAGCTGATTGCTTAGAGTGCTTTGCAGTCTCCACGAGTTGCAGGGATATTGCTAGGAGGCTAAGGTTACTAGAGCTCACAGGGTAGGGTATCAGAGAGCAGAGAGAGGTGCTGGGAGAAAATTCAAGAATTTCTGGGTTCCCTTCAATTATTTAACTAAGTGCTGACCAGCACATGTATGTGTGGAGGGTATGCAACACTGGGAAAGAGCCACAAAAATAAAATAAAATAAGAAGAAAGGAAAAAATCAAAGGAAGTAATCCCCAGTCTCCCCCAGGCCTGGGTAGAGTTCCTGTTCCCATGATCCAGAATCCAAAACTTAATTACTCATGGGACAGCAGGTAGAACACTCAGATGTGCTTTATCTTAGCAGTAGGATGTAGTCTAATTGTTGCTCCTTTTTTGTCTAATAAACCCTAAAAGTAAGATCCAAAAGACTCAAACTGTTTCCAAGTAATATAACTACATCCCAGAATAACACTTAATAATACTTATGAGAATATAAGATGTCCAACATTCAATAAAGTAAAATTCAGTGTCTTCAACATCTAATAAAAAATCACCAGGCTTTCAAAAAAGAAAGAAAATATGAGTCATAATGAGGAGAAAAATAAATCAATTGAAACTGACTCAGAAATGGTATAACTAATTGAATTAGTAGACAAAGCTATTAAAACAATTATTATAACTTTTCTATGTATTTCATGTGTTTAATGACCTCAAAGAATGAGTATGTTGATACATGAGACATATAAAAAACAAAAACCAAGTCAAACTTCTAGAGACAAAAATTATAATGTCTGAGATGAAAAGCACATTGCTAAAGATGAACAACAAATTAGGCATTGCAGAAGCAAAGATTAATGAACCTAAAGATATAATAATAAGAACTATTGAAAATGAAGTGCAGAGAGAAAACAGGTTCAGGAAAAAATTGAACAGAGCATCACCAACATGTGGAACAGCTTCAAATGGCCTAAAATACATGTAATTGGAGTCTTTGAAGGAGGACAGAGCAGAAAAATACCTGAAGAACTAAAGACTGCAATTTTTAAAATTTAATGAAAACCATATTCTAAAGATTCAAGCATCTCAATGAACATCAAGCAGAAGAAATAAAAGACAGGAATTAGAAGGTACTGTGAATTGAATGAAAATTAGAACACAACATTAAAAAATGAGTGGGATGGAGCTAACACAGTTCTTAGAGGAAAGTGTTTGGCACAAAAATGCCTGTTTTAAAAAAGAAGAAAGGCTTCAAATCAGTGATGTCAGCTTCTGTATTAAGAAACTTGAAAAATAAAGTTCTACTTAATTTATACATAACCACACACCATAAATAAATACTATTGTGATCCAAACAGCATACACAGCCTCTCTTTCTCCACCCAAAGGCAGACACAGATGTAGAGTCAAGTCCTGACCCTAGCACCACCTACATGATCTCTGGCAAATAACTGAGGTTCTCTGGTTTTCATTTCCTCCTCCACAGAATGGGAGAATGGGGCTAGATCTTGAAGACTAGACAGAAGTTTCCCAAAATAACAAAAGGGGACATTTCAGACAAAGGGAAATACAGACAAAGATCTGAAGGCATCCAGAAACATGGTGCCTCACGCAAGGGTTGTGTGTACAGTATAATATGTCTGTTCCTTAGTGGGTGAAGGGAGGTTGACAGTATGGATGATGCTAGGCTTGACCATAGATGGCCTTACCTGGCATCCTGAAGACAATGGATCCAGGAACGGCCTCAGCAGAGGCTCGTGCTGCCCAGAGACCATAGTTGCGATCTTGCGTAATCCAAACCATATGCTTCAGTTAATCATCAAATCTACATCGTTTACAAGGTGAATGAGTGGTTGGAAATGTTGTTCCACATCAAAACAACAAGGAAAACATCAGGTGATCTGTTCGTCTGTATTAGAAATTTACCCAGGCCAATTCGTTATGTAGGTGTACTGACTAAACAAGTTGTCTCAGTTCATATGGTCTGTCTACAGAGTTAGTGCCTAAATAAGATAATGCTTTCAAATGTGGATTCTTTCTTGGAAAGACTCTTAAAATGTTTTCAGAACTCTTTTCCCTTTTTTTTTTTTGAGATGAATTCACTGGATTTCAAAGCTAAGATTCTTGCTCTTAAAGTAGGGAAAGAAATACACTTGTGCATCTTGTGGGAAATACCCAAGGTCTGGACGCATATGTCCTCAGAGCAAGTGCTCATTCGGCTATCACCTGAGCCAGGATTTAGGTACCAGCTTCTGGGAATCAAATACTCATCAGTTCTTGTTCTTTTCTGCAGATTGTGACAAATGCCTATCTCGATCACTGGAGCACAAAATTAGCTGAGTGCTTCAGGGAAAGGACAACAAGGGAAGAAATGAACAAGGGGTCAGAGACCCAGACCCATATGGGGAAGAGTAGACACGACTTGGAAAAAGACTCATCTGTCATGGAGCTCATGCTGTCCATGTCGCCAACTGACTTCATGAAGCTCTCAGAAGTTCCTTCTGTCCTAGACACCAATATGGAGCATGGTGGAACTGAAACTTTACCTTGACTAGGCAGAGCTCTTTATTTCAAAAGATGAGGAACTACACTGTCCCTTATGTCTTGTGTGCATTCATTACCAATGCTTTCTTTCTTTTTTTTTTTTTTTTGAGATGGAGTCTCACTCTGTCATCCAGGCTGGAGTGCAGTAGCACAATCTTGGCTCACTGCAACCTCCGCCTCCCAGGTTCAAGCCATCCTCTTGTCTCAGCCTCCCAAATAACTGAAACTATGGGAGTGTACCACTACACCCACCTAATTTTTGTATTTTTGGTAGAGATGGGTTTTCACCATATTGGCCCGGTTGGCCTGGCCAATGTTTTCTAAAGGCCCTAATGTCACTCATAGAAGGCAAAGGCAGATGAGGACTTTGAGCTCTGCTTCCTTCACATTCTTTATATGAGGAGTTAGCAATTTCTACCAGCTAACAGAGATTTCAATAATACAACTTAAGTAAGTTAAAGTTATATTCTTGCGAAAGAGCTCTAGAGATAAGCCTATTGGGGATGGCATGGCAATTTGATGTCCTCAGAGACCCAGCTGCCTCTATCCTTCTGTCTGCCACACTTTGCATTCTTAAGCTAACTCAAGGCCCAGAATGGCTGTGGAAGCACCAGCCATTATGGCGGCATTCCGGGAAGATGGAGGAAAGGGAGAAAAAGAGGATATGTATCTGACTTGCTTTTAAGAAGCTTTACTGGAAGATACATTGAACACTTTTCAATTATATCTCATTTGTGGAACTTATTTACATAGCTACATTAAAGATGAGAGTGGAAGTTGATAGGGAAACAGTCTTTTTTCAGCTCAGCAGTCTACCCATTTAGAATAAATCTGGAGTTGTAAGAAAGAAGGGAAGAATGGCTCTTTGGTAAGCAACGAGTAGTTGACTTTTTGCCTTGTAAGTACCTGTTAGAGGACATAACCTGCTTTTCGGGCCAAAGAAAGTGTCTTCTTTGTAAACATTTTAGAAAAGAGAACAAATAGAGAGAAAAAAAGAAAAATAGTAGCCATAGTCCACTACCAATAATAAGCACCATTCAACTTTGATGTCTCTTTAAAAATTTTGTTCTAATGTATTTATTTATTTATTTTATCATATGGCATGTATAAAATTATATTTAAATATAAACAATTTTCCTCGTTTTTTAACAATTATAAAATGACAGAATGTATGAGTAAACCGAAACTCGGTTATTTAGCCTTATACCCAGATAAAACAATCACTGTGAACATTCTAGGATATTTTAGTGCTTACTTATTTTCTAACCCTTCACATTGGGTTGATGTCATCTGGTTTATAAGCTGCCTTTAAATAACGATTAGTACAGGAAGAGTCATAGGTCTCATCTAAAACATACTAGATATGGAGAAACATAATCATAGATACCATATTTGATTGATTCTAAGACATTTTTCACATTTTAACATCTCTGAAATTGGAATGCATCTTGTAATTAATGGCACACCATAGTTTAATTGATGTCTATTATTTTTCTTAGTGGTACATAAAACAATGATACTTTTTGTGATTGATAATAAACCAGATTAGATGAAAGCAGTAATATCTGTCACTAGATAGTTTATAAGTCATTCAAATTAACTCAAGTCATTCAGTGAAAATTTTAAAGAAGCAAAAGCTATTCAGCAAATCTTCTGGCAATAAAATGTGACCACCATTTTTCTCTAACTTGGTTTTTGGAGACACAGAGAGGAGAGAGAGAGAGAGAGAGAGAGAGAGAGAGAGAGAGAGAGAGAGAGAGACTATAAGAGAAAAAGGAGAAATAGAACAGGGTACATCGGTGACATGGCAAATCTGACTCAGAAGAGGTAGTTTGGGGTCTCAACAGACTCTAGAGCTTCTGAGAGCCTGGACCATTCAATAGCTGGCCAGCTTAGAGTCCCACCACACGGTTTCCTTTAATTTTCATGGGAAACTAAATCACTATTCTTCATTATTCACTTTGCCTCCCTGTAAGAAGATTATATGTCCCAGCCACTGCCACACAACTTGCAGTTGTTCCTGCTGAAGATGGATGCCTCTGTGCCCCACTGACAGCTTCGTTTTGGATTCACTTGGCCAACGGTGTATTAGCAGAGATATACCATATCGAGTTGAAGTGATAATAGTGGTTTTCATCTGCTCTCTTGCCCTTTTCTCTCTGAGGTGAGAACACCACATCCCAAGAGGCACCGTTCCTTTTGCCGAAAGCATGAAGACAGCATGCAAAGCAGACCCGAGGCATCCTGCAGCCCCCAGAGGTGAAGATGAATGCAAACAAAAGCAAGACTTTGTGGCTACTCTGCCACTGAGGTCTGGGGGCTGTACTGTGACAATGCTGAGTAATACAAGGGGGTCATCACACTTGGCAAAAAAAAAAAAAGAAAAAAAAAGGAGAATGATAGATAAACCTAGGAAATATATTTCCTGATTTAGGAGCAAATTCATGCTTGGGGTCATATCTAACTGGCAACTTATGACCCAAGTAGATTTCTTATTTGTGGTCTAAACTGAATAAGGAAAGTCCCATAGTATTTCTGCTTTAAAATGGAACCTAATCAGCTGCTGGCGACAAAGTTATCTTTCTTTCTTTTTTTTTTTTAAATGGAATTTTGCTCTGTCACTCAGGCTGGAGAGTACTGGCATGATCTCTGCTCACTGCAAACTCTGCCTTCTGGGTTCAAGCAATTCTCCTGTCTCAGCCTCCCGAGTAGCCGGGATTACAAAAATTAGCCACCACACCAGGCTAATTTTTGTATTTTTAGTAGAGACTCAGCTTCACCATATTGGTCAGGCTGGTCTTGAACTCAGGTGATCTGCCCTCCTCGTCCTCCCAAAGTGCTGGAATTACAGGCATGAGCCATCACATGTGGCCAAAGTTATCTTAATCATATTTTTCAACTGCTACGTTTTCCCTTTTTGAGTTCTTTGGAATTGAATTCATCTTTTAGGAAACTGGGGTTTTCCTTCATCAGTTTTTTTTTTTCCCAAGAAGAGGGAGTGTGTGGCACCCTTTTTTGAGTATTCGAGTAGATGTTGATGTCTTTCGATTGCCACCCTAGGTGGAGTAAAGCCAGTTCCACAGCTAAAGATAAGAACTGTTTTCCTTGCAAAGTACTTAGACAACAATCAAAACATGCAGTGTTGGAAAGCAAAAGTCTGAGTTAGCGTGATGTGGATTTTTTTTTGAGCAAAGTATTTATTAACCGGGTACACACTGTCTTTGTTTACATCTTTCCGGTGCTTTTGTCAGGACGTCTTTAGGCCTAAATTTATTTTTATTGGCTTTCCATAATCATGGACTAAACTTTAATTTCTATACTCAGGTCTCTCACAAATGTCGGAACCTTTTGTTCACTTGTAAACTAAGTATAGCTAAGTGTTTGAAAGCATAAACTCTGCAGCAGAACAACTCAGGTTTCATTCATTAACTTAACATTCCACAGATCATTATTGGTCTCCTGTTTGGTTGAGGAAAATATCCGGGATAGTGGTTACTGAGATAGATTCTGGCTCTCATAGAGCCTAGAGTTCGATAGAGGTCAAGACAGCAAACTAATAAACAGCAGTCTGCTGAGCGACAAGTGGGAGTTTCATTTCTTCCCTTTTCTGCTTGGCCATTTATGGCAAGTTGGTGCTCTTTGTTAGGCATGGGACTCTAAGTTATGTATGAACATAATCTATCTCAAAGAATGGGTGTCTAAACTTTACATATAAAAAATGGAAACATGGCAGCTAAAAATATGAGTGTTCCTTTGATTATTTCTGATGGGTAACATTTGCACTCAATGAGAACTAGCACTTGAAGCAGAGGTCCCCAGTCCCTGGGCCACAGCATGGAACCAGTCCATGGCCTATTGGGAACTGGGCCACACAGCAAGAGGTGAGTGGGAGGTAAGTGAGCATTACTGCATGACTCCACTTCCTATCACATCAGCAGCATTAGATTCTCATAGGACTGCAAACCCTGCTGTGAGCTGTGCCTGCAAGGATTCAAGGAATCTAGATTGCAGGCTCCTTATGAAAATCTAACTAATGCCTGATGATCTGAGGTGGAACAATTTCATCCTAAAACCATCCCCTACACTCGCCACCTGCTGTCTGAGGAAAAATGTATCTTCCATGAAACTGGTCCCTGGTACCAAAAAGGTTGGGGTACACTGACTTAGACTATAAGCTCCAAGAGCTGAAGAAACTTTGTTTGTGTTGTTCACAGATATAGCTAAAGTACAAAAACAGTCCTCGCTATATGATGGGTGATCAATATATATTCACTGAGTGGACCATAGACTAAAATTCATCTTTGTACTCCAAGACAAAGGTGATCTGCCACATCATTTTTCTTTACCTTTGCCTTGTGAGGAGGAACGTAAAATTCCCATTCTGCAACAGTGGCTTACTTTCCACAGGGCTGATTCCACCTCTTCTGCCTTCCGTGTAGTCCTTTTCTGGCTCCAATGTGAGTTTGATCTTTGTCATCCTGCTTTGTGTTACTTCCTGGTTGTTTGTGCTCTGTCCCATTTCTATTGCCATCTTATCCCATTGCTTCTCTTAGTTGTAGGGCTATTTTGCTTTCAGGGAGGTAATCTCTTCTTTCCTCTCTTTTCCTATGAGGAAAACCTGTCACTTTTCAGGTCATTCTGATTTGTCTTTTTTATTCAGAAGCTGATCTTTCCTCTATTCTGAGAATAGTCTATCGTTTTTCTTGATACTTTTATTCCTGCTTAAAAAGTGAGAGCAGCCATGTTGGCTAACACGTGGTGACACAAGCGCTTGCCTCCAGCACTGCTTGCTCTCTATTATGAGGGTAGAACCTTTCCTTGGCCTGCAGTGCACTCAGACCAGTGGCCGAGCTCTTAACTTCTTTTCGCTCCCTTGTCATTTATGAAATCAGTCTTTTGGCTATGCCTGCTTTCATCCCCAAAGCAAGTAAATAAACAAATAGTGGGGTCAATGGACATTGGCTTAGAGTGGAGTAAAAGAATAGGAAGAGGTTTAGAGACTTCTTACACTCTGAATTTCTTCATTTTACAGATGAGAAAACAGAGGCGCCTGAAGAACATGGTCTTGGTCAGTCACAAAGCTAATGTACAAAGCTTTAGAAACAGGAACCTGTGCTCCCAGCTCACCTGCTCTCTCCATTACAGCAACAAGCGAGCATCCTTTCTGATAAGGATCCTGTCACATGGAAAGTGTTTCTTGAAGGACTACCCTCACTCCAACCTGAGGGGAAAGCTTTGGTTTTGTGGCTACTTCTCTCTTCTATCTATCTGCAACACGTTCCTGTGTTTTCAGACTCTTGAATCATATATAAATAGATACATCAATAATTTTTGAAGGCCATGGTCTTTGTCTTGCACAGAGTAGAGTATTTCTGGCTTAATTAAGAATGAGGGTGGGGTGAGTGGTAAAGTTGGGGTGCAAGACATATTCTGGGATAATGGGATGATGATATCTTTTCTGAAGCATTTCCTGGCCCATTTGCCAGTGGTCCTTGATCAGGGCTCGTTTTGGGCTAGGACCCAGCAGCCAGCTGGCCTTGCCCTTTTCTACTGTAAAGACTTCATCAATTTCCTGGAAGTTAGCTACAGAAATCCAAGAGTGATCACTCAGGGCTCAGTCCAGTCCAGTTCAAGGAGGTGAAGAACCATTCTCTTTTACAAATCAATTAAGATTTACTGCAAGGGGCTTGAAAAGGGAGTTAAATTTATTATCCACAGGGACTTCCAGAGCCTGGTGATAGCCTCCTTTGTGTCAACAGGCTTTAGTTAAAGTCCTAATGACGTTTACATATGAAGAGTTTCATTATTTGGGCTTAAGAGCCACTTATTATTACCAGTCTGTGGTAAAAAATAAATAAATAAACAAAAATAACAATAAAATGACTCTAAATTAAGAAGCTGATATGAAAATAGATGAAGTTTGCATTCTATTGAGCGAGCACAGTTTTATTATTAATTTTATGCATTATTTACAGTGATAGTTAAACATATTGATCTTAGCAAAGCAGGAAGTGTTGTTACACTAACAACGAGATTTGACTAAGAAAAAAGGTAATAATTATCAATTAGCAGAAATTACCACTAATAAGGGTGGGGGAAGTGCAGAAAATTCTGATTAGGAAGAACTGACACTTTCATAGTGTTGTGTAAATTGCCAGGATTTTAAAAATACATCTGCCTTGTACGATATTTAAAAAGAAAAAAAAAGTGTCAGGCATATAATTACTAGATACATCCAAGATACAAACCTTTTTGTTGTTCTTTTAATCATTTGGAAGAAGGGAGTCATTGCTTAGAAGATTTTTGCCCTTTTCTGTGGATAACAAGTAAAATTAACTAACAGCTCAATTATTCTGTTAATGAGGAAACTCCCTTCCCACTTGCATAAATTTAATTTATTTTTCTTTCCAATGTCCTTTCTGCTGCCATCAATCAACTACCTTTCCAGAGGAAAAAAATTATACACTAAAAGTGGGGTTTGGGCTGGAGGGTGATATTAAAATTGAGGTTGATCATACATTACAAGGTGAAAGAGAAAATGCACATAAAAGGAAGCATTTACAAGGGAGGAAACTGAGTCTCAACAAATTGCCAGGCCAGCCTGAGATAGCAAGCTTGAAATTTCCTATTGGGTAAAATGTGTATGATTCAGGTGCTACATACACTAAAATAAAAGCCCAAACTGCACCATTATGAAATATATCCATCGAGTAAAACTGCACTTCGTACCCCCTAAATGGTTTTAAAAACAGTTCTTGGCACTGAGGCTCATGCTATGATCCAACCCTGAAGGTGTGGGGTGAAGCTCGTTCTTTGTAGACTTGTTTTCCATAGAGCTTTGGTTGTTGGTTGGTCTTTCCATTTTATCAATCAGAGCTTTTAAGCGGCACAAGGTGAGCAATACAAGTGGGATGGTTCCAGGCAAAAGCAAAGTTAGTGAGGGCAACCTCATTCCAGACAACACACATTTTCCTTTCAGATTTTTGAAACATTGGCATTGAAGAGCTTGCTGTCCTGAGCAGCTGCAGAAGTTCAGGGTCCACAGGTCAGGAACTGAGACAATCGATGCCCATTTTCGCTCCAAAGGGGGATGGTTTAAGTCCACTGATCAAACCTAAGTTATAGGCCAAATAAAATTAGTCTACAGCTCACCTATCTCCTATAGCCTTGATCCCAGGTGTTCTTCACAGCTTCCTAAGTATGACCGCTACATAAAATAATGCCAAGTGCATGCTTCCTCAGGATGCAATTGCTTTTCCACATTCTCTGTTACTTACTATTGTCAATGGCACCACCATCACCCTGCAACTCCCCAATACACTCTGAGCATCTTTACTGGCAAGCTCCCTGCCCTGTTGGATAACCAAATGGTCTGGATTCTGCCCTCTCAGCATTTCAGGCTGAGAGGGTTTAGCTCCTGTCCTCCAAATTCAACCATGTCCACATGCTGCCCAGATCCCTGAAAATATCTCCTCTGCAAGCTTTCTGATCATTTCACTCCATCCTGGGCACTGTTACCAGAGTGATCTATTTCCTTCCTTCCTTCCTTCCTTCCTTCCTTCCTTCCTTCCTTCCTTCCTTCCTTCCTTCCTTCCTTCCTTCCTTCCTTCCTTCCTTCCTTCCTTCCGACAGAGTCTTGCTTTGTCACCAGGCACCAGGCTGGAGTGCAGTGGCGCAATCTTGGCTCACTGCAACCTCCGTCTCCTGGGTTCAAGCAATTCTCCTGCCTCAGCCTCCCAAGTAGCTGTGACTACAGGTGCATGCCACCACCCCCAGCTAATTTTTAGTAGAGATGGGGTTTCACCATGTTGGCCAGGATGGTCTCGATCTCTTGACCTCATGATCTGCCTGCCTCGGCCTCCCAAAGTGCTGGGATTACAGGCGTGAGCCACTGCGCCCAGCCAGACTGATCTGTTTCTTAAGGCAGATTTTGTTAATTGCTTTTTCTTTCTAATCACATGAGTGAATAGACAGATTCTCATTGTAAAATGTCTAAAAATAAATAATATAAAGCCAGTTATTTAAACACTCTTTTTTTGCCCTCCTCTAAAAAAATAGCACCCTCACACAAGCCTGCCCACTCCAGCAAAGCTCCCAGACCATCTTCTACTCATTGAGAGGTCTTTGTACACAGACAACTTTTTGCTTGTTTACACGAATGGGAGCGTTCATCTATTTCTGGGGTTTATTCTTTTTATCTAGCAATGACATACTCTACAGCCGTTCATATAACTGCCATAACTTATGCTCAGCAGCTCTTTACTAATTCAGAGTTCAAGGATTTGGATTGCGTACACATATATTTTATCTATTGAAGGACATGGGGATTAGTTTTGGAGCCATTACAAACTGGTGCGTGCATATCATTGGAACAAACAGTGTGGACTTTTAAAACATTTTGAAGGCAAGTCGCGGTGGCTCACACCTACAATCCCAGCACTGTGGGAGGCTGAGGCAGGCAGATCACTTGAGCTAAGGAGTTTGAGACCAGCCTGGACAACATGTTAAAAATCTGTCTCTACTAAAAATACAAAATGAGGCGTGATGGTGCACGCCTGCAGTCCCAGCTACTTGGGAGGCTGAGACAGGAGAATTGCTTGAACCCAGGAGATGGAGGTTGCAGTGAGCTGAGATTATATCACTCTACTCCGGCCTGGGCAACAGAGTGAGCCTTCATCTAAAAAAAAATAAAAATAAATAAACATTGAAAGTTAATTGCCAAACTGTTCACTAAAAAGACTGTATCATTTTATGAAACACTGTGAGTACCTGTCTGTGAAAGAGCAGGCGTTTTTCATGCTTCTCAGTTTAGAACCATTATCAATTTTTTAAAGAAAAACATTATGATGGTTGAACAATGCCATCTTATTGCTCTTTGATTTTCATTCCTCTGACTACTAGTGGCTATTTGCAGTGAATTAATATTTCATCTTCCTATGAATAGACTAATTTTCTATGGAGCTGCTTTTAAGAAATGTTAATAATTTTTTTGAGTAAAAGTGACAAATATGGTCTCTCAATCTGTTATCTTCTAACTTTTTGCATTGTATCTTCTGATACATAAAACATTTATAATTTTATGTATTCAAATATGTTGGTCAGGCATGTGGGCTCACATCTGTAATCCCAGTACTTTGGTAGACCAAGGCTGGTGGATCACCTGAAGTCAGGAGTTTGAGACCCGTCTGGCCAACATGGCAAAACCCCATCTTTACTAAAAATACAAATATTAGCTGGGCATAGTAGTGGGTGCCTGTAATCCCAGCTACTCAGGAGACTGAGGCAGGAGAATTGCTTGAACCCAGAGGCAGAGGTTGCAGTGATTGACCCACTGCATTCCAGCCTGGGCGACAGAGTAAGACTCCATCTAATCTCAAACAAAACACAACACAACACAACAAAACAAAACAAAAGAAATGAATATGCCAACTTTTCTCTCTGGCTTCTAGTTCTTGTGGATAGACTTCATAAATTCAAGTTCTTGTGATAGAAATATTTGATAAATTCCAAAATTTTATCTATCTATTTATCTATCTATCTGTCTTACCCATCCATCCATCTGTCCAACCATTCACTCATTATGCAAGTATCTATGTTTCTATCTAACATTCAGACATCCTTTATCTATGTATCTATCATCTATATATCCATTATCTAATGTCTATACATCCATTCACTCATTATCTATCCATGTATCTGTCTCACCCATCCATCGTCCATCCATTCTTCAGTTATCTCTGTACCTATGTATGTATCTATCCATCCATCCATCCATCCATCCATCCATCCATCCATTATCTGTCCCTCTATTTAGATCTATCATATATATAAAGTACATATGCACATATATATACACATATACTTTTCTATCTCCAGTGACTAAAATTTAGTCACTTTTATATCTGTGACTAAAATTTTAAAAATATAAATTTAATATCTCCCTTATAAGTTTAAAATAGTTTATTTTTCTTTTCTTCCATCTTCTTCCACTTCAGAATGAAGTTTAAACTGTAGTGTCCTTTTACTCTCCAGGGGACTCTGCTACATCATTTCCTCCAACCCTGCCACCAGACACCTAGAAGAAGAGGCTCCATTTCAAACCTCAGTGGACCAGGCTCCCTTGCACTTCTGGACCTTCTCATATGCTGCCCGCTGCCCTTGAAGGATGGTGGGTTGCTGTTCTTCTCAGTGTCACTCTTGGTAACTGGCCAGGGAGAAGGTCCAGGCCCTCTCTTGCAAGATGAGACTGGGGAGGGCAGACAAAAGGGAAAGAATAAAGGAAGGAGAACACAAGCCAAGTATTGACTCTTCAGCACAAATCTTTCTAAAGTCCTTCTTAGTTGTGGTGGGGGATGGCAGGAACTTGTTGTAAGGCAGGAGTGATGGCAGCTGGCTGAGTTTTTCTAAACTGACTGCTCACACATTTGGAGTTCTTTATTTCTTGAAAAAGTGGTTTCTAGTACTCCCTAATTTTGTGTTGGCACATCTACCCAGAGCCAACTTCCTAAACTAACTGAGGACCACGCATAGAAACTGGAAAAGGTGAGAGGGACTTCTCCATGGTTGGCGATATGTGCTCAATGTCACCCCCATCCCTGCATGATACCCTCCTGCTATCCCCATAGTCTTCCATATAAATTGAACACTTTATTGCAGACTCCAGAATCTGCCCTTCTGACCCTCTGCATACCATCTCTCCTGCGCTCCCAGCACCCAAGCCTCCATGAGTCCCCTGGGAAGTTCTCGGCAGGGATCATTCTGTTTCACTTCATTGGGCAGATGATCAGTGTCTTCCTCTGCCAGGGTGACTATGAATCCACTCTTAGGTGAACACACTTGTCTTGACCATTCACATGTCCACTGGGTTTTAACTCTGCTGGAGGGCTTTCATGGCCTCCCTAAATCCAGCCCTCCTTCTCCTCATCAATAACTAAACTGAACCCTCACTCTACCCATCCTATCCTTAAACCTAACCTTACTTTCCATCCTTAACCCTAAACTTAATTTTAGCCAATCCATACTAAGCCTAAACCTAATCTCACCCTGCCCATCCCTAATTGTAAACCTATTATTACTTTCTCCATATCTAATCCTAAATCTTACTTTAGCCTACCTATTCCTAATCCTAAATGTAACTGCCACATAACAATGTGTAAGATGAATGGATAGATGGGTGTATGACAGACGAATACATTGATGGATGAATGGACAGGTGGATGGATGACAGTACAGAGGGATGGATGAATGAAGGGATGGGTTGTACAGTTGAGTGTGTGAAGAGATGGATGAATAAATGGACAGGTGGATAGTTAAATGTATGGAGGGATGGATAAATGAATGAACTGGTGGGTGGATGAGTATATATAGGGATAAATGAATGAATGGATGGGTGGGTGGATGAGCGTATTGAGGAATGGATGTATGGATGGGTAAGTGAGTGGGCGAATGGGTGGGTGATGGATGGATAAATGGGTAAGAGATGGGTGTGTGGATAGATAGTGGAGTTCATGGCTGTGTTTGGGGTGTGTGAGTATATGATGATCATAATGATGATGATGTACTCATTGGATGCAGAGAGACCTTTAATAAAAGTGTCATGTGAGAGGCCTGGACTAATGCAGTGGCAGAAGAAAGGAGGATGCAAATGTAAAGGACAAAATGATTTTTAGGAGTCAGTGACATCATCAATGAAGAAGAGGGAGCTGTGGACAAAGACAAGTGATGAAGCCCAATGAGTATCCGAAGCCTATGTCTCCTAGTGCTACATAAAAGCTAAACGTGTTTCTTTAGCACCTGCTGCATGTTTCACACAGTGAGGCACTAGGGGGCTGTGAATGTAGTGACTGGCACGTGGCAGGCTTCAGGATGATGACACTGTAGCTATTAGCCTAAAGAGAATTGAGGATGTTCTGCTCTAGAAGGAAGTGGGTTTATTATGTAACTCATTAAGTCAGTGATTCTCAGCCTTCTCTGTACATCAGAATTACCTCGTGAAATTAAAAATATACACATGCAGAATTTACAACTTCTGTTCAACTGGTCTGAAGTGGGCTCAGGTATTGCCCAGATGTGAATTCAAGGCTGTGAACTACTTCATGAGCATACCAATTATTGAAATTCAAACCCCACAATTTCTACTCATTTTTCCAAATGGGTGTTGTCTATTTGGTGACACTTCCCTTGCTTACAGAGCCAGCCAGCCACCCTCTTCCCAACCCCTGTAGCACTTTGTTTACATCTTTGTTGAACCGTGTACTGCACCGTGTGTCTAGCAAGCCAGAGGTCTGTCCCTCTTGCCCTCACTGAGGGCATAGCCGGAGATCAGCTGGCTGTAAAGGAAAGAAACCTGAGAACATTTGGAACTTAATTTCGAAAGAGATCATGGGGTGTTCTAGGCAGTGAAAAGGCTTGTCTCTCCTTGGAGGTATGCAGCATGTCTTCCCTTTAAACACCCACCTCATCCTTTTTGCAAATTATCACTGGGCACATGGTGAATAAGACTGCTCGACAAACAATGAACAAACAAGAAAACAGGGGCTTCATCTCCTAAGTCATTGTGAGGCTGATATAGGGCCATGTATCCATTCCTGATCCAATCAGCTGAGTCCAGGGAGACAAAACCTGTGTTGCGTAAATTCACTTTTTCCTAGAAAGCAGCAAACAGCAGGTCTCCAAAAGAGGGCTGTTGGCTGGGGAGAAAGTGAGAAATGTCTTGTCCCATCCACCTCCTTGTCAACCCAATGTCTAGCCCAGGACGCATAATGGGTGCTGAGGAAAAAAAATTTTTTTAATCAAAACCTGGAACAACTGAATGCTATGAGCCTGGCTAGTGATAAGGATACTTTTCTCCCAAGTTCTAGAGGCCGCTTAGTTCTCTCTTAGAAATGGATAGAGAATGTTTTACAAATCTAAGTCATCCTATTTGGGTGAGTGAGGAAGACTTGAAAGGATTTACCTCTTCCTAAATGTCATATCTGCCTCTTACATGAGCAATACCCCACTGAAGAAGTCCAGCCATCTATGCTGCCTGACGATTCCTAAATGGGTACTATAGTGGGTTGAATAGTGTCCCCCTCAAGAGAACTTAGAACGTGTGAATGTGACCTTGTTTTGAAATGGGGTCTTTGTAGATGTAATTAAGAACTCGGAGATGAGAACATGCTGTATTTAGGGTGGGCCCTAAAGTCGGTAATAGTTATCCTTATAAGACAAAGGCAGAGGGAGATTTGAGACACACAGAAGCAGAGAGACAGCCACGTGAAGCCAGGAGCAGAGCAGACTGATGCTTCTCGAAGTCAAGAAATGTTTGGAGATGCAGGCATCTGGAAGAGACAAGGAAGGATTATTTCCCAGAGTTTTTGGTGGGAGTATGACCTTGTTGAAACCTTGATTTTGGACTTCTGGTCTCCAAAAGTATGAAAGAATGAATTTTTGTGGTTTTAAGCCACCCAGTTTGTGATGATGTGTACCAACAGTCCTAGAAAACTAATAGAGCTACACAGAACAGAGAAACCTCATCTTCCAGGAAGACAGAAAGCATATTTTCCATTTCATTTGAGTTTCCTTTTTTCTAATTTTTAATTTTTGTGGGTGCATAGTAGGTATACATATTTATGGGTTATATGAGCTATTTTGATTCAGGCATTCAATGTGTGATAATCACATCAGGGTAGACAGGGTGTTCATCACTTCAAGCATTTGTCTTTTGTGTTACAAACACATCCTACTATACTTTTAGTTATTTTTAAAGGAATGATGAAGTTATCTTTTACTATAGTCACAAAGCTTTAAACTTTGCGTGACCCATTTGTGCATTTCTGCTTTGGTTGCCTCTGCCTATGGGGTATCACTCGAGAAGTCTTCACTGGCTCTAATGTTCTGGAGTGTTTCCTCAGTTTTTTTCTTGTAGTAGTTTCGTAGTTTAAGATCTTGAATTTAAGTATTTAATCCATTTTTCTATATGGTGACAGATTCTTTTTTATGTTATGGTGTTAGCACAACAGTGCTAGGTCTTGTTTATTCTTTTTTTTTTTTTTAATTGCATTTTAGATTTTGGGGTACATGTGCAGAGCATGCAATACAGTTGCATAGGTACACACAGGGCAGTGTGTTTTGTTTGCTTTCTCCCCTTCACCCCCATTTGGCATTTCTCCCCAGGCTATCCCTCCCCACCTCCCCCTCCCACTGGCCCTCCCCTTTTCCCCCTATAGACCCCAGTGTTTAGTACTCCCCTCTCTATGTCCATGTGTTCTCATTTTTCATCACCCACCTATGAGTGAGAATATGCGGTGTTTCATTTTCTGTTCATGTGTCAGTTTGCTGAGAATGATGTTCTCCAGATTCATCCATGTCCCTATAAACAACACGAACTCATCATTTCTGATTGCTGCATAATATTCCATGGTGTATATGTGCCACATTTTCCCAATCCAGTCTATCATCGATGGGCATTTGGGTTGATTCCAGGTCTGCTATTGTAAACAGTGCTGCAATGAACATTCGTGTACATGTGTCCTTATAGTAGAACGATTTATAGTCCTTTGGATATATACCCAGTAATGGGATTGCTGGGTCAAATGGGATTTCTATTTCTAAGGCCTTGAGGAATCACCACACCGTCTTCCACAATGGTTGGACTAATTTACACTCCCACCAACAGTGTAAAAGTGTTCCTTTTTCTCCACAATTGCTACAAAAAGAATAAAATACCTTGGAATACAACTCACAAGGAACGTAAGGGACCTCTTCAGGGAAAACTACAAACCACTGCTCTTTTTTTTTTTTTTAACTCATTAACCATTCCTCCTTCCCCCGTCCCACTACCCTTCCCACTCTCTGATAACCATCCTTTTACTCTCTCTCTCTTTCTCTGAGTTCAATTGTTTGAATGTTCAGCCCCTACAGATAAGTAAGAACATGTGATGTTTATCTTTCTGTGCCTGGCTCATTCACTTAATCTTAAAGCCCTCCAATTTCATCCTTGTTGTTGCAGATGACAGAATTGTATTCTTTTTACGGCTGAATAGTACTCCATTGTGTGTATGCACCACATTTTCTTCATTCATTCATCTGTTGATGGGCACTTAGGTTGCTCCCAAATCTTGGCTATTGTGAATAATGTTGCAATAAACACGGGACTTCAGATATCTCTTTGATATACTGATTTTCTTTCTTTTAGATATGTACCTGGGAATGGGATTGCCGAATTTTACAGTAGCTCTATTTTTATTTTTTTGATGACCCATCTGACTGTTCTTCATAGTGGTTGTACTAATATACATTCCCAGCAACAGTGTATGAAGGTTTCCTTTTGTCTACATCCTCCCAAGTATTTTTTATTGCCTGTCTTTTGGAAAGAAAGTCATTTTAATGGGGGTGAGATAATATTTTACTGTAGTGTTGATTTGCATTTCTCTGATAATCAGTGATGGTAAGCACTTTTTCATATACCTATTTGCCATTTGTATGTCCTTCTTTTGAGAAATGTCTGTTCAGATCTTTTGCATATTTTCAATCTTATTATTAGACTTTTTTCTACAGAATTGTTTGAGCTCCATACATATTTTGGGTATTAATTTTTTGTCAGATGGGTAGTTTGTAAATCTTTTCTGCTATTCTGTAGGTTGTCTCTTCACGTTGTTGATTGCTTCTTTTGCTGTGCAGAAGCTTTAAACTTTATGTGATCCTATTTGTCCATTTCTGCTTTGGTTGCCTATGCCTATGGGGCATTACTCAAGAAATCTTTGTTCACTCCAATGTTCTGGAGAGTTTCCCCAGTTTTTTTCTTTCAGTAGTTTCATAGTTTATGGTCTTGGAGTTAAGTATTTAATCCATCTTGATTTGATTGTTCTATATGATGACAGATAGGAGTCTAGTTTATCCTTCGGCATATGGATATCCATTTTTCCCAGCACTGTTTATTGAAGAGACTGCCCTTTCCACAATGCAAGTTCTTGGAATCTTTGTCAAAAATGAGTTTACTGTAGATATATGAATTGATTTCTGGCTTCTCTATTCTGCTCCACTCGTTCATGTGTCTGTTTTTATGCCAGTATAATTATTTTGGTTTCTTTACCTCTGTAGTCTAATTTGAAGTCAAGTAATGTGATTCCTTCAATTTTGTTCTTTTTGCTTAGGATAGCTTTGGTTATTCTGGGTCTTTTGTGGTTCCAAATAAATTTTAGGATTTTCTATTTCTTTTTTAAATTTTTTTTAGGATTTTTCTATTTCTGTGAAGAAGTCATTAATATTTTGATAGGTATTGCATTGAATCTGTAAATTGCTTTGGGTAGCAGAAAGATTTTCACAGTATTTATTCTTCCAATCCATGAACATAAAATATCTTTCAGTTTTTTGGTATCCTCTTCAATTTCTTGCATTAATATTTATAGTTTTTATTGTAGATATCTGTATCAATCTGTTCTCACACTGCTATTAAGAAATACCTGAGACTAGCAATTTATAAAAGGAAGAAGTTTAATTGATTCACAATTGTGCATGGCTGAGAATAACTGTGCATGGCCTCAGGTAACCTACGATCATGGTGGAAGGGGAAGCAAACACATCCTTCTTCACAAGGCAGCGGAAAGAGAAGTATGAGAGCTGAGTGAAAGGGGAAGCCTTTTATAATACCATCGGATCTCATGAAACCACCTCCATAATTCAATTACCTCCTACTGGGTCCTTCCCATCACATGTTTGGACTATGAAAACTACAATTTAAAATGATATTTGGGTGGGGACACAGCCAAACCATATCAATACTTTTCACTTCTTCAGTTAATTCCTAGGTATCTTATTTTACTTGTAGCTAATATAAATGGAATTACTTTATTTTGTTTTTAGATTGTTGGCTGATGTCATATAAAACATTACTTATTTTTTACGTTAATTTTATGTTCTGCAATTTCACAGAATTTGTCTTTTGTTTTGTGTGTGTGGAGCCTTAAGGATTTTCCAAATATAAACTTAGATGGTATGCAAACAAGGATAATTTGACTTCTTCTTTTCCAATTTGGGTGCTCTTTATTACTGTCTCTTATCTGATTGTTCTAGCTAGGACTCCCATCCCTGTTGAATAACAGTGGTGAAAGTAAGCATCTGTGTCGTGTTCTAGATCTTAGAGGAAAGGCTTTCAGTTTTTCCCCATTCAGTATGATGCTGACTGTGGGTCTGTCATGTATGCTTTTTATTGTGTTGATGTATGTTCCTTCTATACCTAGTTTTTTTAGGGCATTTATCAGGAAGAGATGCCAAATTATACCAAATGCTATTTCAGCATGAATTGAAATGATTGCATGGTTTTGTGCTTTGCTTTGCTGAAATGATGTATCACATTGATTGATTTGCATGTTAAACCATCCTTGCTTCCCTGGGATAAATCTCACTTGGTCATAATGAATGATCTTTTTAATGTGTTGTTGAATTCAGTTTGCTATTTGTTTGTTGAGGATTTTTGCAATAATATTCATCAGTGATTTTGGCCTTTACTTTTCTTTCTTCTTCTTCTTTTTTTTTTTTTTTTTTTGATGTGTCTTTGATTGGCCTTTAGTTCTCACTCTTTTTTTTTTTTATGTGTCTTTTTTTCTTCAATGTGTCTTTGGTTTTGATAACAGGGTAATATTGGCCTTATGGAATGAGTTTGGATGTATTTCCTCCTTTTCAGTTTTTCAGAATATTTTGAGTAGTATTGATATTACTTCTTTAAATGTTTGGTATAATTCAGCAGTAAAGTAATTGGATTCTGGACTTTTCTTTACTGGGATACTTTTTACTACCCCTTTAATCATGTTACTTTTAATTGATCTTTTCAGGTTTTGAATTTCTTCATGGTTCAATCATGGTATGTTGTATGTGTCTAGAAATTTGTCCATTTCTTCTAGATTTTCCAATTTGTTGACACATAGTTTCTCATAGTAGCTACTAAAGATCTTTTGAATTTCTACAGTATCGGTTGTAATGTGTCCTTTTTCATCTATAATTTTATTTATGTGGGTCTTTTCTTTTTTTTGTTGTTGTCTGGCTAAAGGTTTGTCATTTTTGTTTAACTTTTCAAAAAAGCCAACTTTTTGTTTCATATGTATTGCACTGTTTTTTTTTTAAATTTCAATTGCATTTATTTCTGTTCTGATTTTATTATTATTTTTTTCTTCTACTAATTTTGGGTTTTGTTTGCTTTTGCTTTTTCTAGTTCTTTAAGATGCATCATTAGGTTGTTTATTTGAAGTTTTTCTTCTTTTTTGATGTAGGCACTTATAGCTATGAACTTTCTTCTTAGTTTCATCTTTTCTGTATTCTATAGGTTTTGGTATTTTCATTGCCATTATCATTTGTTTTAAGAAATGTTTCGATTTTCTTACTTGCTTCATTGAACCACTGAATATTCAGGAGTATATTGTTTAACTTCTATTTATTTGTATAGTTTCCAAAATTACCCTTGTTATCGATTTCTACTTTTATTACATTGTAATCAGGAAAGATGCTTGATATTATTTCATTTTTTGGAATATTTTAAGACTTGTTTTGTGATGGAACATATGGTCTAATCTTGAGCACGATCTATGTGCTGAGGGAAAGAATATGGATTCTGTAGCCATTCAGTGAAATTTTCTGTAAATATGTATTAAGTCCATTTGGCGTATAGTACAGATCAATTACAGTATCTTTTTTGTTGATTTTTTTAAAAGATTTTCCAATCCTGAAAGTGTGGTGCTGAGGTCTCCAGCTATTATTGTATTGGGATCTATCTCTCTTTTTGGCTTTAATAATATTTGCTTTATATATCTGAATGCACCAGTGTCAGAAACATATACATTCACAATTGTTGCATCCCCTTTATGAATTAATCTCTTTATTACTATATAGTGACCCTCTTTGACTCTACTTACAGTTTTTGTCTTGCAATATTTTTTATCTGATATAAGAATAGGTACTTCTGCTGTTTTTGGGATTAAATTAGTGTGAAATATATTTTTTTCATTTATTTTTTAAAATTTTCAGTCTATGTGTGTTTTTATAGATGAAGTGTGTCTCTTGTAGGTAACAGATCATTGGGTCTTGCTTTTTATCTGTTCAGCCACTCTATGTATTTTTATTGGAGAATTTAATCCACTTATATTCAAAGTTATTAGTGGTAAGTAAAGACTTCTCCTGCCATTTTGTTATTTGTGTTATGTTTGTTTTCTGGTTTCCTCTTCCTTTTTTTCCTTCTTTCCTGTCTTCCTTTTAGTTAAGGTAATTTAATTTTTGCTTTTTATTTTTTGTGTATTTACTGTATGTCTTTTGATTTGAGTTACCATGAGGCTTGCAAATACTATCTTTTAACTCATTATTTAAAGCTGATAACACTGTTTGCATAAACAGACAACAAAATAAACAAACTAATAAAAACTCTAGACTTTAACTCAGTCCCCCACTTTTTAACTTTCCGTTGTTTCTATTTATATTTTATTGGACGGTCTATGTCTTGAAAACCTGTTGTCATTATTATTTTGATTGGTTAATTTAGTCTTTCTATTTAAGAACTCATAGTCACAGTGTTATAGTATTCTGTGTTTTTCTGTGTACTTACTATGATCAGTGAATTTTTACCTTCAGATAATCTTATTGCTTGTTAATGTTCTTTTCTTTCTGATTGAATTAGTCCTGTTAGCATTTCTTATAGAATGGTTCTAGTGTTGATAAATTTCCTCAGCTTTTGTTTGAATGAGGAAGTTTTTATTTCTCCTTTATATTTGAATGATACTTTTTACTGGATGTACTAATATAGGGTAAAACTTTTTTCCCTTCAGTACTTTAAATATGTCATGGCACTCTCTCCTGGCCTGTAAGGTTTCCACTGAAAAGGCTGCTGGTAGATGTATTGCAGCTTCATTGTACATTGTTTCTTTTCTCTTGCTGCTTTTAGGATCCTTGTTTTATCACTGACCTTTAGAAGTTTGATCATTAAATGCCTTGTGGTAATCTTCTTTGGTAACCTTCTTACACTTGGATATTAATATTTTTCTCTGGGTTTGGGAAGTTCTTTGCTATTGCCCTTCTGAATAAACTTTCTACTGCTATCCCTTTCTCTATCACCTCTTTAAGGCCAATAACTCTTAGATTTGCCTCTTTGAAGCTATTTTCTAGATCCTATAGGCATAGTCATTTCTTTTATTATTTTCTCTTTTGTCTTCTCTGATTGTATATTTTCAAATAGTCTGTCTTCAAGCTCACTAACTCTTTATTTTGCTTGATCAATTCTGCTGTTAAGAGACTCATACTTTTTCCATATGTCAATTGCATTTTTCAGCTCCAGAATTCCTGCTTGGAGAAATGCTTGATTCTTGCTTGATTCCTTTAAATTATTTAAATCTCCTTGTTGAATTTAACTGGTAAAATTTCAAAGTCGTTCTTTGCATTAACTTGAATTTCTTTGAGTTTCCTCAACACAGCTATTTTGAATGCTCTGTCTGAAAAGTCACACATCTGTTTCTCCAGGATTGGTCCCTGGTGACTTATTTGGTTCACTTGGTGAGATTATGTTTTCATGGATGGTCTTGATATTTGTGGATGTTTGTCTGTGTTTGGGCATTGAAGAATTGGCTATTTATTTCAGTCCTCACCATCTGGGCTTGTTTGTACGCATCCTTCTTGGGAAGGCTTTCCATGTATTTAAAAGGACTTAGGCATTGTGATCTGAGATGTATCTGCATTACTGATTATTGAGATCTGGCATCTCAAACCCAGTAACACGGTAGTTCTTGCAGACTCATAGAGGTACCACTTTGATGGTCTTGAGTTGAGTTTCAATTTAGAATAAGGGCTTATCCTGGAAAAAGCCAGAGCAAGTAAGGGATTTTCCTTGAACGTGTGAATCAGATCAAATTTCTTTAGTAGAACAAAGAAAAATGGAATACTTACTGCTGTATTTTGACCTTTGACAAGCCAGAAGATGTGTCACATGTCTTTCATATACTGACAACTTTAAGTTTTAAAACAACCACTAAACAAAGATGTAGAGGAAGGAGAGATACAGGCTCCTGAGCAGCTGTGACTTAAAACGTGTCTTCGCAACACTGCAAGACCTTAGGGTTTTATTTCTAAGACTTAGAGATACACTAATCCAGTTCCTAAATGCAGGCAGGTTTTACACACAGTTCTGCCTGCTCTCTGCCTTTCTAGATGATCAAAATCCAGTCTATTTTAGTAGAAAATGAATGCAAACGTAAGGGACTCTTATTCTTCACTGGCAATCACTGTGTCTTTATTAGTGCATTCTGGTCACCGCTTCTAGTAATGCGTGCATATATATTTATTTTTCTCTTTCTTTACTGTTATGGGGAAGCAGTATAAACACTGTCACCTCCATTTCCTGCCTCATCTTCAATCACAAGACAAATGGCCATGTCCTCAGTCTCCGCATTCTAGCCCTTAGCACGGGGAAGCTAAGGGAGCCCTTGCCTCCCCTAATTTTTTGCTTATGTGGAAACCTCTTCTTCCTTTTCGCAGACATTGACTTTAGGAAAAATGAAATAAACCACTCTTCACACTTATCATCATTATTGTCATTATTTACTTTAAAAATAATTGCTCAGGTGGTTACACCAACCTGGAGGAAGATCACTAGAAAAAAAGGCTCTTTCATACACACCTTGGTGCATCACATCAAGTGATAATAGCACAAATGAATTGTATCGCACATGGTGCCCTCCAATGTGCTTCAGTTGAATTATTTATCCTTAATTCTCAACCTCTCTCCCTCTGCTGCCCCAGTAGTTGTTACTATTAAAGGGGCGATGAGGTGCAGGCAATGAAAAAAAGTTTATCCTAGCTAACTGTGGAGAAAAACAGTCTTACTGTTAAGGTGGAGTGGTTTCAATCACCCATGAACATAAAGGCTTGGTAGTCATTAGACCTTTTCTCCAAACATCTCTTTCCTTTGTGGACACATGAAGTCTCAGAGTTTTCAATGAGCTCGAGCAGATGTATTGGGCACACTTCCAGGTTATTCAGGCAACAGGCTTCAGAGTTCTTTTTTCACCCTGGGGTGACGCCTGGCAATATTCCAAATAGTAGTGATTCAGTCTATCTGGACTGGTAGGACCACTACTACATGAAGCAGTCTCTAGTGCTATAGGATGGACATGTAGCAGGTGCTGTAAACACGTACTTGTTGATTTAATTCATGGAGCTGTGGGGGCTATTTTGTATTGTAGCAAAACTTAGCTTATCCAGAATCCCAGACAAAGCATTGCAAAAGGAGGGAAAAGAGAAGCTACCAGTATACTAGATTGGGCTCCACCTCATTGAGACTATTAAACCATGGGGAAACCAATTATGTAAACCCAGCATCTTTATCACTGAGATGTGAATAACAAGCTCTAATCCCCTGCAAACTTTAGGTAAAGTAATAGGTGTTAACGAAAACGTTTAAAAATATGTAAATTTTAAATGGCATTATGGTTACACTGCTCTTGCACCTTAGTAATCTAGTGATTTTGTAGATATTCTTTTACTGTATACATTAGATTATCTTCTCTCTCTTACCTATTTTCTTTCTAATTATAGAGTATTTTGACAAAATAAAAAATATAGGTAATAACTCAGAAACACAGGCTATACCAAAATACTAACAGAAAAATTTCTTTTCAGCTTTTCTTAAAGATGGAGAGTTATCAAAATTTCTTATTATCCCTAGCTCACAGATAGACTAGAAACACTGAAATAATTTTTTAAAGTTTTAATCTTGTCAAAATTGTCTATGTATGAAGTTTAATGAGTCAAATAGTGTGAAATCTCCCACCCTAATCCTGTTCTCTTCCAAATCCAGCTTCTCAGAACCAACCACTCTTTTCTTACTTATCTGTTTTTCTCCATGTTTTTAAATGATATGCTCATGCTACTATTTCTTGACTTTCCCTTTTAAATCATTATTTATCACTGATTTCTATGGAAAAGGCCACATTAAAGGGCTGGAGAATTATCTGTAAGTGACCAGGAGCCCCTGGCAGTAATTTGCTTTATGTGTTCAATAATACATTCCACAGAGGGGCAGCTCTGGGCCCAGATGGGGTCACAAACATAGCACACCCAGAGCAAGTAGTCTGCCTCCAACTGGTGAGGCCCCAGCCCTGCCATATTGATGGGAAGGCATCAGAGAGGGGAAGATACCATAGATAACTAGTTGTGTCATCAAATAGCCACATGGCATGGATGTGAGAAGAAATAAATGGGAAAGCTGTCTTTGGTGGATGCATAGCTTCTCTAGCCCTACACTATATTTTTCAGCTCTCCACCCTCTTCGTAAACCAATTGGAACTGGCTTCTAAGTCGTAAGAGAGATATTGCTACCATAACAGGTACAGTTGATACAGTTATGCTATATGTCCAAGACTGGTCCAATCCCAAATCTCTTGATAAAGAGTCTATTATTTGTATTATTTTGTGGTTTTATATCTTTAATTTTCTTTATCTCGATGACAAAGAGGTAGATCTGCTATCTGTGTTTGAGGCTTGTTAATGGACCAAGGATGCTGCTAGCAGATGAAATCTATTTTGCTGGAATCTCAATTTCATTCACAGCCCACTTAGGCCCTCCTGGAGTAAAGCAGATGTGTCTATGGACTGGGGAATACTCTAGTCTAATGCCTATTTGGAAATGTGAAGAAATGAGAAGTAACAAGAAGATGAGAGAGAAAGTCAGAGAACAGAAACTGCTTTACAGTTGACAAACACTTTCTCTCATATTCCATGTGATATTTACAACACACCTGTGAAGCAGATGTACCTAGTAAATAACCCACATGGTACAGATTGGAAAATGGTCCAATGTATTTTCCAGAAGGCATCTTGGAATAGTGCAAGGTGCATATCATTTGATCCAGTAATCGCACTACTGGGTATCTCCCCAGAGGGAAAAAAAATCATCATTCTAAAAAGAAACTTCCTCATGCATGTTTATAGCAGCACAATTCACAATAGCAAAATAGTGGAGCAAATCCAAATGCTCATCAATCAACGACTGTATAAAGAAACTCTGGTACATACGTAAGATGGAATACTACTCAGCCATGAAAAGGAGTGAATTCACACCATTTGCAATAACCTGGGTGAGACTAGGGACTATTATTCTAAGTTAAGTAACTCAGGAATAGAAAGCCAAACATCATATGTTCTCACTGATATGAGGGAACAATCTATGAGGATGCAAAAGCACCAGAATGGTACAATGGAGTTTTGGAACTTGGGGGGATTAGTAGGAGGGAGTGAGGGATAAAAGACAACAAATACGGTGCAAGGTGTACTGCTCGGGTGATGGGTGCATCAGGTTCTCACAAATCCTTACTAAAGAGCTTGCTCATGTAACCAAATACCACCTGTACCCCAATAACTTATAAAAACAGTGTTTATTTAAGTTCACATTAGAGAATAAAAGCATTAAAAAGACACTTAAGTAATGAGTGGCCCAGGTCACACTTCAAGACCACAGATTATTATTTCCCAGACATTCATTGCATGGGACAGATCAATGCCTACCAGCCCTGGTCTCTTTTTCACTTTTCTTTTAAGGACTGTTGCTGTTGCTTTCTTGGAAATAAAACAAAGACATTACCAAAAATGAAAAGAAAAAAGAAAAGAAAGAAAGAAGAAAGTAAGAAAGAAAGAGAGAAAGAGAGAAAGTGAGAAAGAAAGAAGAAAGAAAGAGAGAAAGAAAGACAGAAAGAAAGAAAGAGAGAAAGAAAGAAAGAAAGAAAAAGAAAAATAATTAAACCAGCTCTCTCTAGATCCCAATTCTTCCAGCCACTAAGGAGAGTAAATGTTAAACAAGCTTTGCAATATGTGAGTTTTAAGCATTATTTTGGCTAAGCTGATCTTATGCCTTAGTTACCTGGGATCTTGGGCAAACTCCTAAACTTCCCTGAGCCTCAGTTTCTTTCAAGTATAAAATAGAAGCAATAATAGCTGCCTCAAGGCTTTGGGTAGGAATTCAAAGCAATGTATTAAATATGCATTGTTTATACATGTCTGCATTGGTGAAGTGCTTTGTACATATTAACTCATGTATGACAAGCTCATCCTGTAGGTTCTACAGTGACCACCATCTCAGACTTACAGAGGGAGAGTAACTTCCCTGCAAATTTGAGTGATGCACCCAAACCCATTATCTTTTGTGAAGAAGCTGAGATTTAGCTCTAGATAGTGTGATGCAAGAGCCTAATCTCATAACCACTATGAAGTACTAAAGCATGTAACTGGGCTGCATGTAACTCGGCCAGTGTTGGTGTCTTGGAGGAACATTGACTCAGCCGTTTAATAATGTCAACTAATCCCCTGGGATTCCTCCTAATCCATTAATCACTCATGTTTCCTCCTAGCACCATTTACATTTCTTCAGGAATCTTTTTGCCAGGACCCTGAAATCCCTTAGGGATTTCATATTTTGGTAAACCCAAATTCCAAATGAGTTCTCTGACTCACTCATCTTCATTCAGGAAGCGATGACCCAGCAAGGCAGAATGCATTCATGTTTAGCCTCAAAGGCAGGCTCACTACTGCCCAGGAACCTCCTGAGTTTCCTTGTTCCATCAAGGTCTCATTTTCACAACAGGTGTATTTTGTATTGCATTTAAGGTTCTGGGGTACATGTGCAGAACGGGTAAGATGGTTGGGTATGTACACACATGGCAGTGTGGTTTGCTGCCTTCCTCCCCGTCATCTACATCTGGCATTTTAAACCCTTAGCACTTCTCTCAGGTCTCTGCAATCACTCCCACAACACACAAAAGATGACAAAATGTCCTATTCCCTAGAGAAATTTGAAACAATAGAATGAGAAGTCCCTCAGCTTCCCCTGAATATCACACCTTTAACCAGCATACATCCTCTTCTTCCATCCTGGTAACTTCAAGGAGGCAGTCCCCCCTCTCATTTGAGGTTCTCCCTAACCCCTTGTTCTAAGACAGACTCCCCTGCTTGGTCAGGAATCTTAAAATCTCAATTATGCCTTGTCTATCTCCAGCACATTTCATGAGCTCTTTCACAACAATAATAGATAACTTACTTATGATCTTTCCATTGTTAGAGAGAAAAAAAAAATCATTGTCCTCAACCCCTCATTGATGAATACCTTATCTTGAGCCTCCTTTTTTGCAGACAGATTCGAGAAAAGGTCTCTTTTTTTCCCTGCAGTTCCCAACATTCGCTTTTTCTGCTACTCATCTGCCTTCGGCTCACATCTGCCCTCTTGATGGGTTCTCTCTTGGGCCGTTCTCTTAGTGATCTTCATGATCTTCATTCACTTCATGATCTTTCCCAGACTCCCAGGACACAGGAGCACTCCTCCATCCCTAGGTTTCTTCTTCTCAGCCTATCCTCCACTACTGCCTTTTGAATGCCTGAATTTCTTCATCTTGGACCCCACAGTTTTATTTTGAACTTCTTCCCTAGCCAATTCATTCAAATCTGTGGCTTTCGTGATCATTTCTAGGCTAATGACTCTCAAATGATGGACTGAGTCAAGCTTCTTTCTCTGAGTTGTGGACTTTTACATGTAGACACCTACTCATTATCTCTACTTCGAATGCGAAGGGTTACATTAAATTCAAAATGTCAAAAGCCAAATTCTTTACCTTTCTCACTCATCTGCCTGAATAAATGGCAGCACCATCAAAAAGCAGCGTAACTCTGCCTCTTAGGGGCCAGAGAGACCCCTCCCAGAGACATATCCTCTTCGTCATGCCATGGTCAACACAAAAAATCTTTACCTTGTAAGCATCTCTCTATTCTTTTCACTTCTACCAAAGTTCACCTGCACCCTATTAGTTCAAGATCCCACCATCTCTCATCTAGACACACCAGTGACATCTGAGGCTAGGTTCCAAATCCAGCCTGGACCCCTTTCAATCCAATATTGTCCACACTACAGCCCATGCAATCTTTCAAAACACAAATCTTTGTAGGGACATGGATGAACCTGGAGAACATCATTCTCAGCAAACTGACACAAGAACAGAAAATGAAATACCGCATGTTCTCACTCATAGACGGGTGATGAAAAATGATAACACATGGACACAGGGAAGGGAGTATTACACACTGGGGTCTATTGGGGAGAATAGGGGAGGGACAGTGGGGGGCGGGGGAGCTGGGGAGGGATAGCCTGGGGAGAAATGCCAAATGTGGTTGAAGGGGAGGAAGGCAGCAAAACATACTGCCATGTGTGTACCTATGTAACTATCTTGCATGTTCTGCACATGTACCCCAAAACCTAAAATGCAATAAAAAAAAATCTTGTTTTGTTTTTCTCAAATGAAAACCTCCCAATAGCTTTCCATTTCCCTAGGGATAGTGACCAAAGTCTTCATTACACGCCCCCCACTCCCCACAAACCAGCACGTTCTAAAGCAGATATCGCTCCAACCTCTTTTCACAGTCTGCCTGGTCCTGATAGATTGTGCTCTGCCTACAAGACTTGTTCCACTTCTCTGTTACCATGAAACAAAGAACCCCACACTAAGAAGAGCCACACAGCAATAATTTTATTAGATCAGAAATCCTATGGGTAAAAAATGTAGAAAAGAAACTCCAGTGGGTTGTCCTTGCCTCTACTCTGCTCTGGATGTCTGAGACCAGGTAGTATTGGGCCTTAGACGAGCTGGAACTAGAGGGTCCACCTACAAGATGGCATCTTTCTTCACAAGGCTAGAGTCTGAGCTGAGATGGCTGAGGCCAGGCTCAGTTGAGACTGTGGACCAAGGCTAGGAGCAAGTAGCTGAAAGGGAGCAAGTAGCAATCTCTCAGAAGCGAGTGTTCAATGAGAACCTGCTGGAAACTGTCTACCCTTGCATGATTGAGCCCCGGAAGTTACAAAGCATTGCTCTGTCATATTCTGTTCACCGAGGCGGTCACAAAAGTCTACATCATTTCAAAGGACATAAATTCCTTCCCTTGATGAAAAGAAAGGAGAGTTAAATAATTCAAGAATCACATTTTTCAAATGGCTTCATTCCCTTTTTCCTTTCCTTAAAGGCACAATCCACTCTCCCACCAGGAGAGAGCTGTGCCTAGCTCTGCCCTTGTACTCCCCACAAAGCCCATCCTATTGACCTCAGTTCCTTCTTTCCCTCTGCAAGGAAGCTCTTTCTAAGACTCAGAGGTGCCCAGATCCCCTCTTTACAGAGGCTTCTTCCACCGTGCACATCTTTGCCATTGACAGGCACTCACCGCCAGTGTTATTCTAATCTGAAGTTACTGAACGATGCTTCGCCTTCCTTCATTAGGTAATTAACTCCCCAAAGGCAGAGACGTTAGTGAGTGAGTGAAGAAATGAAATGAGAAGGAGCTAGAAATGGAACATGCTGTCTGCGATGGTGCCTGCAGAGCTGTCTGCATCCCATTACACCCCACTCTATGAAAAGGTAGACCGTTCTAGTTTATGAGGCAGGGAAGACAAGGCCTGTCTTCAGAGCACAATGTTGAGAGGTCCGCCAGGAGAAATGTAGAACTCTCTTGCCCTATTTCCTAATCTTTCCAAATGAATGAGCAAAAACACTTTACGGCCTCCCCTGGCAGCCTCTGGCTTTTGTGCATGGCAGAAAATGAAGGTATGGTTGCCAGGCCTGCCCAGGATGGTTTGCGTGTAATCAGGATAGCACAGGGTGGGAGACAGCAACAAGAAAAAAATCTCAGTTACACCTGGATATTCTCCTCTTACTAGCCCTGGGGGCACCTGGATGCTTTCCGGAAGGACAGCACCTGGGTCCCCCACTGTCTGGACAGCTGCCATGTGCCTTTGCCTCCTCCCGAATATTGGGCAGAACAGTCAGTGTTGTAAGAGGGATGCTGACCCCAATGCACAAGGTGGGGTGAACGGAGGGTGGGTTCTTAAACCCGTCATCCCGCCTTTCTGAAACCATGGAGTCACACTTTCCTTGCGTCTTGGTAAAGTGATTTTCTTCTCCAAAGCAACTGTTCATCCTGAACACACGCACACACACACATGCACAGACACACACACACACATGCACAGACACACACACACAGACACACACAGACACACACACACAGACACACACACAGACACACACAGACACACACACAGACACACACACACAGACACACACATGCACAGACACACACACACAGACACACACACACATGCACAGACACACACAGACACACACACGCACAGACACACACACAGACACACACACAGAGACACACACAGACACACACACATGCACAGACACACACGCACAGACACACACACAGACACACACACACAGACACACACACATGCACAGACACACACACACAGACACACACACATGCACAGACACACACACACAGACACACACACATGCACAGACACACACACACAGACACACACGCACAGACACACACACACAGACACACACACACATGCACAGACACACACACACAGACACACACACACACACAGACACACACACACATGCACAGGTGACCCATCAAGTTCCCGAGTCTCAGTAGGTGGAGTTAGATCTGCTTAGTGAAATGTTCCAACAACAAAGAATGCTAACCTGGGAGGTAAGAAAACAAGGGGATTTTCTTCTACTTTTGTTTAAGAGTTTACCAGGTCCAAAAGCACAAAATACTAAAAGGAGGTAGGAAATGGGCTTGGCCCTATTTAGGGTACCTTTTTTTTTTTTAAATATGAGGTATCAACTTTCTAGTAATCAAGTATTGTTTTGTATTTACTTTTAAATAAACGATTTTATAACATGGATATACCTTCTTGGGGGCTACCACTTAAGTGACTACAGTTCATGACCCTGGGCAGGCCACTTCCTCCTTCTGTGCCTCGTTTTCCTCTTCCCTAAGTTAGGGCAAAGATGGAGTAGTTTGCCTCTCAACCCATTTATTCTTTTTTTTTTTTTTTTTTTTTTTTTTGAGACGGAGTTTCGCTCTTGTTACCCAGGCTGGAGTGCAATGGCGCGATCTCGGCTCACCACAACCTCCGCCTCCTGGGTTCAGGCAATTCTCCTGCCTCAGCCTCCTGAGTAGCTGGGATTACAGGCACGCGCCACCATGCCCACCTAATTTTTGTATTTTTAGTAGAGACGGGGTTCACCACGTTGACCAGGATGGTCTCGACCTCTTGACCTTGTGATCCACCCGCCTTGGCCTCCCAAAGTGCTGGGATTACAGGCTTGAGCCACCGCGCCCGGCCTCAACCCATTTATCTTAAGGCTGCACTCTTCAACACGGTTGTCATAGCAGGCACATGGGGCTGTCAAGTGTTTGAAATGTGGCTGGTCTGAATTGAGATATGATTGCAAGCATAAAAACATACACTAAATTTCAAGCAAGCAGTGTGAAAAATAATGTAAAATCCTCATAAATAACTTTTATTAGCCTGGTGTGGTGGTGTGCACCTATAGTCCTAGCTACTCAGGAGGCTGAGGCAGGATTGCTTGAGCCTAGGAAATTAAATCTGTAGTGAGCCATCATTGTACCACTGCACTCTTGTCTGGGTGACAGAACAAAACCCTGTCTCTAAATAATTCTAATTATAATAATCATTATTATTTCAATTTTTATTACATATCGAAATTACAGTATTTCTGATATATTTAGATACATCAAATTTCTGTCTCAAATTAATTTCACCTGTTTGTTTTTATTTTTTCTAATGTGCCTACTAGAAAATGGAAAATTTTATATGTGGTTTGCATTATATTTATTTGGGCAGCTCTGTTCTAAAGAATAGATTTCTTTCTTTTTAATTGTATTTTAGGTTTGGGGGTACATGTGAAGAACATGCAAGATTGTTGCATAGGTACACACATGGCAGTGTGATGTGCTGCCTTCCTCCCCATCACCTATATCTGGCATTTCTCTCCATGCTATCTCTCCCCAATAGATTTCTTTATGACTTATTGATGATCACTATTCTAACTGTATGAGATGATATCTCATTGCGGTTTTGATTTGCATTTCTCTAAAGACCATTCATGATGAGCTTTTTTTTCATATGTTTGTTGGCTGCACAGATGTCTTCTTTTGAAAAGTGTCTGTTCATATCCTTCACCCACTTTTTGATAGGGTGTTTGCTTGTTTTTTGTAAATTTGTTTGAGTTCCCTTTAGATTCTAGATATTAGTCCTTTGTCAGATGTATAGATTGCAAAAATGTTCTCCCGTTTTGTAAGTTGCCTGTTCACTCTGATGATAGTTTCTTTTGCTGTGCGGAAGCTCTTTGGTTTAATTATATCCCATTTGTCTATTTGGCTTTTATTGCAATTGCTTTTGCTGTTTTAGTCGTGAAGTCTTTGCCCATGCCTATGTCCTGAATGGTATTACCTAGGTTTTCTTCTAGGATTTTCATGGTTTTAGGTCTTATGATTAAATCTTTAATCCATCTTGAGTTAATTTTTGTATAAGGTGTAAGGAAGGGGTCCAGTTTCAGTTTTCTGCATATGGCTAGCCAGTTTTTCCAACACCAGTTATTAAATTGGGAATCCTTTTCCCATTGCTTGTTTTTGTCAGGTTTGTCAAAGATCAGATGGTTGTAGATGCATGGTGGTTATTTCTGAGGGCTTTGTTCTATTCCATTGGTCTATATATCTGTTTTGGTAACAGTACCATGCTGTTTTGGTTACTGTAGCTTTGTAGTATAGTTTGAAATCAGGTAGCATGATGCCTCCAGCTGTGTTCTTTTTGCTTAGGATTGTCTTGACTATATGGGATATTTTTTGTTCCATGTGAAATTTATAGTAGATTTTTTCTTAATTCTGTGAAGAAAGTCAATGGTAGCTTGATAGGAATAGCATTGAATCTGTAAATTACTTTGGGCAGTATGGCCATTTTCATGATATTCATTTTTCCTATTCATGTGCATGGAATGTTTGTGTCCTCTCTTATCTCGTTGAGCAGTGGTTTGTAGTTCTCCTTGAAGAGGTTCTTCACATCCCCTGTAAGTTGTATTCCTAGGTATTTTATTCTCTGTGTATCAATTGTAAACAGATGCTGGAGAGGATGTGGAGAAATAAAAATGCTTTTACACTTTTGGTGGGAGTGTAAATTAGTTCAACCATTATGGAATACAGTGTGGCAATTCCTCAAGGATCTAGAACTAGAAATATCATTTGACCCAGTAACCCCATTGTGTATATACCCAAAGGATTATAAATTATTCCACTATAAAAACATATGCATATGCATGTTTATTGTAGTACATTCATAATAGTAAAGACTCAGGACCAACCGAAATGCCCATCAAAAAATGATAGACTGGATAAAGAAAATGTGGCACATGTACACCATAAAATGCTATTCAGCTATGAAGAAGAATGAGTTCATGTCCTTTTCAGGGACATGGATGAAGCTAGAAACTATTATTTGCAGCAAACTAACACAAGAACATTGCATGTTCTCACTCATAAGTGGGAGTTGAACAATGAGAACATACAGGCACAGGGAGAGGAACATGACACACTGGGGCCTATGGTGGGGGGAGGGGAAGGATAGCATTAGGGGAATTACCTAATGTAGTTGACAGGTTGATGGGTGCAGCAAATCACCGTGGCACAAGTATACCTATGTAACAAAACTGCACATTCTGCTCATGTATCCCAGAACTTAAAGTATAATTTAAAAAGATTACATCAAGTAAATTAACAAAAAGCAAATGAATAATATGAATGAAAGTTTAGCTCAAGAAAAAATAATTTTCTTGCAGTTTTTTTAGATGATGTTTTTTAATAGACCCTGAATGACTTAGAAAATCCAGCTCTGTTGTACATAGATGTTAAAATAGACATCCCAGTCATCGGTGGCAAAAGACAATAATAATGATATTTTCCAATTTAGACTATTCTGCAAACATCTCTCAGAGCAGTGTGATCCATGTTCTAGAATTATATATTACTGCCACTACCTTCCACCAGTGCTCAGAGAGGACACACAGCTAGACCGCAGTCACACAGATGAAAAGTGACAGGGGCAGGTGTCCAAGGTCTTCTTTCAGATCCAGGTTTGATGCCATTTAAAAATTCTACCCAAGGGAAGTTTGATTGAGGTAGGTGCTCATAATGTATTTTACTAGAGTGTAGCTTCAGGTAATCTAATTTTAAAATTATTATACAATTATAAATCTGCTCTGCTTTTCCTGAGTGTAGAGGTGACCTGCTAGTATTTTGAAATGACTTAAATGACCGTCTCCTTAAAGTATACTTTTCATGGTGAAGGGGCAACACAAACCAAATACTTCTTATATTCACAGTCTCTTTGTAGCCCCTTCCCCCACCCAGGGATTTAATACTAGACTTTTATTTTAGAAATGTGGTCTCTATCCCTTTAAATAATAATAAGAAAAAAAAAAAACCAACTTTCTCTTGTTCCCTGAATTTCATCTCCAGCCTCCAAGGGACTGGAGCTTTGTCTGTGATCAGTGCATATTCCGCTCCGTGTAAGAATCACAAATGTTGATGGAAATAGCCATGGGGTGTGCAAAGAACCCATTTCGTCTGTCAGAAGAGTCAGGCCTCTGTTGGATGAAATGTCAAGGGAAGGCAGATATCTCAAAGGGAAATGACCTTAAGAAAGCCCCGACCTCGCCAAAGATGACCTTTTTGCAGCAAGAAACATTAAAATTACAACCATATTCATGTTTCAGTTTCAAAAACAATATGTATTTCTCCTCCAGCATCTCCTGACTTGGCAACCTACATATCTTAAATAAAGATATACCGGGGTCCTATTTCTACTTGGCAGAGCCGAGTTGACTTCTTTCTGTCTGAACACACCCTTGGAATGAAGCTGCTCTTTTTAATTCCTCAAGGGGCCCATTGGAGGTCTGTTTTATTGCCATTTTAGCTGAATGTTTTACTACTATATCTGTATTTAATATTTCCAGTGTGGCCTCATTTTTGGAATTTTTTTTCCCCCAAAAAATCCCACAGGCACCTTTGTATTAAGTAAAAGATATGTCTTATCAATGTGTTAATCAAACTGAAAGTTCTGAGGCTGTTAAAATGCAGCTCTGGAGAAATGTCCACATCTGATAGCATTTGGGTCTTCAAGTGGTAGGGTGCAAAGTGACAGATCAGGGGCAGAAATTTATTTTTATAGCAGTGACAGAGAATGATTCTGGTCAAAAGCTACGTTGAGAAACAGGCTTTACGAGGTACTTACTTAAGCTTATTATTTTGTTGCTTGTTTAGTGTTCATCGACCTGCCCTTCAATGCCATGTCTCATGAATCCATTTTCTTGGTCTGCACTTATTCTGTGGAACATGGAAAGACCTTTTCCTCAACACCTAACTTCTGAAGTAAAACAAAGATTTCAAAGCACCTGTCATTGTCAAAAAGGGAGAATGACTTTGGAGCTCTCCTGGCTTTCTGTGTCTGTTTCAAGGTTACATTATGTAAATCCTCCCAGTCCTCTACATGAGTGGGAAATTAGAATTAGAACCCTTTCCAAAGCAGGGCACGAATGAGAGCTGTTTGGCTAAGACATGGCCAAATGCAGATGCCAGCGGACAGTGGTGAGGGCTGTTGGAAAAGTGCTAATGATGCTTTTGACCTGGCTTACACTGGTCAATTCACTCCACTCCTCGCCTCCAGATGAGTTGAATCATACCTGTGTTATTCATCTGCTGTGAAAACTGAGTGAAATCCTGTGAGGGAAACTGCTAGGATAATGCAGATGTGCACATTTTCTCAAATTTTCTTTCCAAAATATTTTTATGTGTACCTGGAAATACCTTTTAAAGTGTCTTTAAAATACCTTCTAAATGTCTAAAGACATTTAAAAATGTCTTTAGAACATTCTGTTATTCATAATCTCAGTTTTGAGCTATTAGAGAATATCTTTTACTAAAAGCAATTTGCAGGTTCAAATGCTATTTCTACCAAAATACCAACATCATTTTTCATATAATTAGAAAAGTCCATTCTGAAATTAAAAATAGTCCTAGGAATTCTAAACAAAAAGAACAAAGCCAGAGGCATCATGCTACCTAACTTCAAACTACACTGCACAGCCACAGTAACCAAAACAACGTGGCATTATGGAACAGATTAGACAATCCAGAAATAAAACTACACACTTACAACCATTTGATCTTCTGCAGAGTTCACAATAACAGGCAAGGGGGAAAGAACTTCTCTTCAACAAGTAGTACGGGGATAACTGGCTTGCCAAATGCAGAAGACTGAAACTGAACCACTTCCTTAAACCATACACAAAAATCAATTCAAGATGGATTAAAGACTTAAACGCAAAAGATAAAACTATAAAACTCTTAATGAAAGTCTTGGAAATGCCATTCTAGACATGGGCCTTGCAAAGATTTTGTGACAAAGATTCCAAAAGCAATTGCAACAAAACAAAAATTCACAAGTAAGACTTAACAAAATGAAAGCGCTTTTGCACAGAAAAATAAACTATCAACAGAGTAAACAGACAACCTACTGAATGGGAGAAAATATGTGCAAACTATGCATCTGACAAAGGTCTACTATCCAGAATCCATAAGGAACTTAAGTCAGCAAGCAAAAAAAAAAAAAAAAACCCAAAAAACTACATTCAAAATAAGCAAATATCATGAACAGACACTTCTCAAAACAAGACATACACACCATGCCCACAAGCATAAGAAAAAATGCTCCACATCACTAATCACTATAGAAATGTAAATCAAAAACCACAATGAGATACCATTTCACATAAGTCAGAATGGCTATTATTAAAAAAACAAAAAAAGTAACAGATATTGGCAAGATGAGAAAAAGGAATGCTTATACACTGCTGTTTGGAATGTAAATTAGTTCAGCCACGTGGAAAGCCATTTGGAGATTTCTCAAATAACTGGAAAAATGGCTACCATTTGACCCAGCAGTCCAATTACTGAGTATATACCCAAAGGAATATAAATCATTCTACTATAAAGACACATTCACATGTATGCTTATTGCAGCACTTTGATAATAGCAAAGACATGGAATCAACCTAGATGCACATCAGTGGTGAACTGGATAAAGAAAATGTGGCATATATATATATATATATATATATATATATATATATACCATGGAATACTGTGCAGCCATGAAAAAGAACAAAATCATGTGCTTTGCAGCAACATGGAGGCAGCTGGAGGCCATTATTCTGAGCAAATGTATGCAGGAACAGAAAAACCACATACTGCATGTTCATACTTATAAGTAGGAGTTAAACAATGAGTGCATATGGGACAATAGACACTGGGGCTTACTTGAGGATGGAGACTGGGAGGAGGGAGAGGATAGAAAAGCTACATATTGGGTACTATGGCTACTACCTAGTTGACAAAATCATTTGTATACCAAAGCCGAGTGACACACAATTTACCCAAGTAACAAACCTGCATGGGTACCCCCTAAACTTAAAATAAATAAAATGTTGGAAAATAAATGTTGGAATAAATAAATGTTGGAAAAGAAAATATTTTTGTACATTTCTTTTTAATGATAGTTCTACTGAGTATGCATTTCTTGCTTGAAAGTTACTCTCTCAAAACTTAGAAAATGTTACTCATCTGTCTTTTTTTTCTTCCATTATTTCTTTTGAAAAGTCTAGTGTCAACTTTGTAATATTTTCACTCTGGCTACTTTAAAATCTTATTTGAAGTTCTTTAGTTTTACAACAGTACATTGAAGTGTGAAGTTACTTGTGTGCTTTCTGTAATATTGCTTGATATCCATTACAATTGCTATATTTTTTCACATTCTGTATCTCTATATTTTATAACCTTTTTGTATTTTCTGTGTGCTTGCCTTTTTTTTCAAATATTCTGAGCATTTCTTCAGATTTACCTCTTTAATCACCAATTTTCAGTTGATTCGTGTTTCAGTTAACATTTATGTAATTACTGGATTTTGAGTTTCAATAATTTTATTTTTAGGAGGACTATGTAGTTCTCTAATCTGCTGTACCATGTTTGATAAATTGTTTCTTATTTTTTTATTTCGCCTTTTATTTCTTCAGCTATTTCACATTATTTATTTTATATCAAATCTATAACTCTATGTGTGTGCATGAATATACACACATATGTAGGGATTACATGTGCCATGTGATCTCAGAGAGGAATTTCATTTGCTTTTGCTGAGGGCCGGAGAATGCTGCAGCCCTGGTGCTATTTTGGCTCTTTGTTGCTGGTCTTACGTGCAGGTCTGAGGTCAAGCTCCTCCATCTTACCGGGGACTTGAGCTTGGCTTCCTTAACACAGACTTGGTCGCTGCTCAAGTTCCTTGTTCCAGTCTCAGCTCAGTCATTTTGCTTATATACCTGTTTCTTTGCTTTTATTTCTTAGGGATTTCCCTTATATTCTATCAATCCCAGAAAAGCATTGAAATTATATTTGTGCTATAATTTTTTAATCAACTCAAGAGCTAGTGTATCTCAGCCAATATATACTTCTGGTCTTTTTGCCTGCCGTGCTCCGGAAGCCACTTGCTGGAGTTAAGTTTAGAGGAATATTTTCACCTCTATTATTCAGTGTCTCCTGGACTTCCACATAATGAAAATAAAAATAGTAAAAATAACAGCAACTGAATACTGAGAATTCACAAAGTCTCAGAGACCATGCTATTTAACAAATAGCATCTCTCGTCTTCTCAGCATGGTAAGGGAGCTGCATTTCTGACAGTAAAAGTGAACAGTGTTTACTTGTTATACAACTAGTTGATGATGAAAAAAATATTTTTAAAAAAGCTGTTGATGAAGCTGGGATAGAAAGAGGCTTGGCATAATATTCCAAACATTTGAAACTATGCTATGGAATATCTCACTTTTTAAAATATAAAATTCTATGGACTCTTCATAAAAATACTTTAGAAATATAGCTAGAAAATGAATTAATTCATCCCAAGAGAGTGACCTGATCATTCTTTTCCAACAATGAATATTTTATGACTGATCATGTCTTCACTTCACCTGGGACACCAGCAATCTCTGGAACAAACTGGAAGGTCAACTTAGCCAGATATGGCTGCTATGATATTATTTATTTTTCTTTTTCCGTCTTAACATTCTAGCTTTATGTCTATTCTGTTGTATTATTGCAGTATTTTGCATTGCAACCATTTGATAACTAATCAATTAATTTAAAAAATGAGCATCAGAGATACATGACTGCCTTATGTAGAAACGGGCTACATTACTCAGATTTTGTTCTCGGAGCACATCTAACACCCTAGCAGGTCGAATGGCTGCATCATGCAATTATTTCAGTTTTCTTTTTGGAGGGCAAATCCCTTCTATGTGATGATAACAACAACAACAGAAACACTGACAGCAAATGCAATTCCGATCACCTTAGAAAACGTGCACGAGGTTTTTTGTTCGTTTGTTTGTTGTTTGCTTGTTTGTTTGTTTTTTGCATTTTGTTTTTATGCACAACTCTTCCTGGAGTTGCTGGGCTCTGCACAACGTAGAGAGGAGACTGAGGCGTTGTGCTTTGCCAGTACCACAGGAATAACAAACATCTTTATTGTAGAGAATTGGCTGGTGTGAATATGGAGTCTGAGAAGTCCCACAGTCTGCTGTCTGCAAGCTGGAAACCAAAGAAAGCTGGTGATGTAGTCCTGAGAACCAGAGAACTGATAAGTCCCAGTCGAGGGCAGAAGCAGTCCAGCAGAGAGAAGCAGTTTCTTTTGCCTTTTTGTTCTATTTAAGTTTCCAACAGATTGAACTATGCCCACCCACGCTGCAAAGGGCAATCTGCTTAACTGAGCCTATTGATTCAAATGCTAATCTCATAATAATGTTTAATCTGGGCACCCTGTGGTCCAGTCAAGTTGACATATAAAATTATCACAGCTAACAAGTAGGAGAGCCAGGAAGGACAAACTCACCAGTCTGGAGTTCTTCTTTCTCTCTTTGCTTCCTATATGGGTAAAATGAATACTGATCACTTTCTTTTTCCTAACTTTCCAAGCGGAAATGCCCTCTCATTTGTTTTACGCAGTTGACATTACACTCTACATTTTTATCTCATTGAAAGAAAATCTTGTATTGGTCTTCCCCTTGAAATTCATTATTTTGTAGCAGTTTTTCTGTTTGGTGGGTCTATGTGAGTGTCAGTGTGAAGGTCTCTGTTAATGACCTGAGTGACCTCAGCACACATCAGGTTCTCCCTCATTTCCAATGGTAAACACTTCTCACAAAAGCCTCTTTATTTGCCTCCCAGGGATCTGCTTATCCTCCATTAATATGAACCCCCGGCCCTTGGAGGAGCCCTCTTTTTTTCTACAAGATTTGAGCTGGGGAGACCGAGACTCAGCAACAGGCACCATTTGGCGTCAGAGAATCTAGAGACGGGGTTGTGTTTGGAAAATCTGCAAGCTGTGCATTAGGGCTGACTGGAAACCCAAGCACAGAATTCCATTTCCTGAGCTGTAGTACAAGGTTCAAAGCCACTTCATGAACAAAACAAAAACCTGGGCACCTGGATGCTGGGAAAGGGTGAGGTGTGAGATCAGAGAGGGCTGATCGCTGGGCAGCCAGGATGCCGAATTGAGTCGGCAGGCAGCATGATAGACTTGGAAATCAGTGGGTTAAGAGTGCACCACTCCAGAATTGCAAAATATCTCTTTTATACACCTGCTGTGTGTCCTTTACTAAGCACTTAACCTCTCTGAGCATCAGATTTCTCATCTTAAAATGAGGAGGACCATACTTATCTCATGGAGGTATATTAGGAAGTAAGTAAGATGTGCATCATGTTGGTCACACAGTAGGCTATCATTGTATGAATATAGATTAATTCTTTGAAGCTTCCTACATATCAGTTCCCTATTGTCACTCTAACAAATTACCACAAGCTTAAAAATTTTTTATTTAAAAATTGTGAAGGTCAAAAGTCCAAAATGGGTCTTACTGAGCTGCAAGCAGAGTGCTGGTGTGGCTGCATTCCTTATGGAAGCTCCAGGGGAGAGAAAATCTGTTTCCTTGCCCTTTCCAGCTACCAGGGCCTGCCCACATTTCTTGGCACATGGTCTATTTCTCTATATTGGAAGCCAGTAGTGTGACATCTTCAAATCTTTTTCTGTTTTCATCTTCACATCTTCTTCCCCAGCTCTGATCCTGCTACCATCCTCCTTGTAATGATATTGGGCCCATGCAGATAATCCGAGATCCTCTCCCCAGCTCAGGATCCTGAACTTAATCATGTCTGCAAAGACTCTTTTGCTCGTAAGGTGTGGTGGGTATAATTTCCAGGTATAGTCATGTGGACATCTTTGGGGGTCATTATTCTGCTGATCACACATTGTGGGTACCACATGATCCCAGAGACACATTTGGAGCCTAGTCTAGAGACAGACTTCGCCTGGAACCCACAGCAGAGAGAGGTGTTGGGCTAGTGGTGATTCTGTCATTACACTTTCTGAGCAGTACAGGCCATCTCTTCCATTCTGTAGTTGAGAAAACTGAGACCAACGAGGGAAATATGTCGTCCAAGGGTACAGAAAATGAGTCTGAGGTGACTTCCTTCATATTTAACTCAAATGAAAAATGTTCTTACGTTTCATTCATAAGCAAAGGTTACTTATGGCTCCTGCATTAAATTCTTCTTATCTTTTATTCATGGTCTCAAGATTCAGTTGCCCATTATCCTATGACTGTACTTATTTAGGTTTAATCTTAATACTTGCCATTTTCTGAAATTACCTGCTTTTAATTTGTTTGTTTTCTAAATTGACTGCATTCTTTCAAACATTGCCTAGTTCAACAAGTAAGTATTAGATGAATCCATGAATGGATGGATAGATGAATAGATGGATGGATGGATGGATGGGTAAATAGATGGATGGATGGATGGCTGAATAGATGGATGGATGGATGGATGGATGGATGGATGGATGGATGGAAGAATGGAGGCATAGATGGGTACTGTGTGTTACATGATGCTTTATTTCATATGCTTTACATGATGTTATCCTCATGTCTCCTCAAGGTAAGTACAATTGTTACCACCCCATTAACATGAGAAACAGAGACATCTGCAAGATTACATGATGTGACCAAGCTCACAAGCAAGTGGCAGAGTTGGGGTTAGAATCCAGGCAGTCCACTCTTGAGCTATGAAGAACTTCACTCTGCAAAGTTCCGGGCAAACCCTGCATTCAAAGCCAGCATTTTACAGGGCAGTGCTGTTGCTTTCTGGGAGGGAGTCATATTGAGACTCTCACTCCCACACCTGCTCTGCTGCTTTGTTCACAAGCTTTAAATTTCAATCTAATTCAAGTTAGCAGCACAGGGAAGCTCCTGGGAAATTGGTTTACACAAGCAGATGAGCCCAGTAGCCCAGAGTTAACCTACTCACTATCCCTGACCACAGAGGAGCAGATAAGGAACCAAGGTTGTGAGGAAGTCGTAGTCCATGGGCCACGCATAGCTGGAGCTGATTCTGAGACTGACATTTGGAAAAAAGAGAAGAAAAATACCCTGAATATGAATTCACTGTCAACTCTAACACAGACTTTAAAAAAATCTCAGCCAAGCATGGTGGTGCCTGCCTGTAGTGATTCCGGCTGCTTGGGAGGCTGAGGTGGGAGGATCATCTGAGCCCAGGAGTCTGAGGTTGTAGTGCACTGTGATTGCACCTATGAATAGCTGCTGCACTGCAGGGGGCAACATAGTGAGATCCCACCTCAGAAAAAAATTCCCTGTACATGGTTCTCGAGAGTCACACTTAAAAGTAGTGGTTATACTCATCATCTCATTGAATCACCCTAGGAAAATTTACATGAATTTACATAATAGAAGTTACCCCATTTGGCAGAAAACAGGCTCAGGAAAACAGGGTAACATGCCTGTAGCTGTACAGCTAGTAGGTGTTGTTATGATTTGAACCCAAATAACTGTTTCTTCCATTTCCTGGGCTGAATGGTGACCCCCAAAAGATATGTTTATGCCCTAATCCCTAGAACCTGTCTGCAAATATTACCATATTTGCAGCAAGAGATGTGATTAGGTTAAGGGCTTTTAGAGAAGGAGTTTCTCCTGGATTCTCTGGGTGGGTCCTCAATGCAGTCCCATGTGTTCTTATCACAGAGAAGAAGAGGGAGTTTTGAGACAGGAGAGGAGGAGGGACAAAGTAAAATGATATGATCACAAGCCATGGAACATCTGGAGCTGCTAGATGCTGGAAAAGGAAAGGGAGGATTCTTTCCTAGAACCTTCAGGTAGGTTGCCCTGCTGACACTCTGATTTTGGACTTTAGCTTCTAGAACTATAAGAGAAAAAACTTTTGTAGTTTTTAGAAAACCAGCAACACTAATTTTGCTTTGTCACAGAAGCCAAAAGAAACATTAGGTTGGTGCAAAAGTAAGTGTGTGCTTTTTTTTTTTTCATCGAAAGTAATGGCAGAGAGCAATTAATAAAGCACCATCCTCATTGTATGTCTCACCCCATCCAAGTCCCTATGGCTTTGTTAATCTGGGAGACTAGAACAAGGCTGGGCATTTTCAATCAGGATTGATATTTTAGCAAGAAGGCTTTAAAGATACATATCTCTTGTGCCTTGAAAACATACTTTCAAATATTTTTAATAATCCATATATAAGTAAGTGCATATTTACAAGATGCATGCTTTTTGTTCATTTATTTCAAAATGAATTGCCAGTAACAGGTCCTTTCTGATGGTGTGTGAACAGAATATGTTCTTCAAGATAAAAAAACATGATTTTTTTAAAGGTATTTTTAAGGCTACTTACGAAGACTGAAGAACACCCAGAGGCTTGAGTTCCAGTCCAGCAATGTGTGGCCTGCTCTGTCTACCCAGAATTTATTCTGTCATCAAACCCAAAATGGTGAAGAAACACAAGAAGGGTGGCAGATTCTGGAGGGATATCCAGTACCTACAGGCTCAGAGGTTAGAGCTCCCTTAAAGTCCTGTGCTGGCAAAATACCTAAAACATAAAAATCAAAACCAGCCTGCAGTGTCTTTACACTATCAGATAGAATCAGTGCAGAGAGATTATCCAATTCACCCACAGAGCTGAAACTCTGCTTCTTAGTGGAAGGAACAAAATTAATGATTCACCCTGAATAAATAAAACCAAAATGGCTTTGGAAGGCTTGGTCCAGAAGGAATTTTGAAATGCTCTTCAAACATGTGCAAAGTACTAGAAGACCCTACTGATGGCCGTGAGGATGGCAGTGAGGTGAAGATGGCAATGGCAGTGTGGACAGAGTGACGGTAATAATGATGGTAACAATGGTGGTGCTAATGTTGGGAGGATGAGGACAGTGGTGATGACGTGAGGTGACCAAGCTGATGATGATGGCAGTGGTAATTGTGAGTGCAGTGACCATTCAGCCGTGCCCTTTCCATTCTTCAGTTCTATTCTTTAAGATGACAAAATTACATTAGGTCCTTGCTTCAATTGAAATAAGCATATTCTGAATTATGCCCAATTCTCAAACTGATTATTTTATCCAACATATATTTTGCAACTGAGGGCAATATTCTGTTTGTTGTTGTTGTTGTTTTGAGATGGAGTCTCACTCTGTCCCAGGTTGGAGTGCAGTGGCACCATCTTGATTCACTGCAACCACCACTTCCTGGGTTCAAGCCATTTTCCTGCCTCAGCCTCCCGAGTAGCTGGGACTACAGGTGTGTGCCACCATGCCCAGCTAATTTTTGTACTCTTTAGTAGAAATGGGGTTTCACCATATTGAACAGGCTGGTTTTGAACTCTTTACCTCGTGATCCACCCACCTCGGCCTCCCAAAGTTCTGGGATGACAAGGGTGAGCCACCATGCCCCACCGTGAAGGCAATATTCTAAGTGTTGTCCTTTGGCTTGAATAAAACGTTTTAATAAAATGTAGTCTCAAGGAGTTTAGAGTTGCTAAAGACAGACTATTTGTGTTCTCCCAAAAGTCATATATTGAAGCCTTAATTTTCACCGTGATTTCAGGAAGGGAGTTTTCAGTAGGTGATTAGATGGTAAATTAGATTATCACCTGCATAAAAGAGACACCTGAGAGCTCCCTTGCCTCTTCTGCCATGTGAGGACACAGATTTAATTCCAGGCATGAAGGTGGAAGCTCCAGTGCTCTTGAGCCCCAGGCCCTAATGCAGGGCGATGCATGCTCATGCACCTGAAGGGATCTGGGCTGCCTGGCTGCATTCATGAGAGTTTGAAGGGTCTGGGTTATGTGGGATCATGGGTGTGAAAGACAACAGAGCCTTGGCCCAAACTGAGGCGTGGATGCACACACATCAGCATTAAATGGGGCCGGCTGCCGTCACAGAAGAAAAGTTGCTTTGGTCTTTTGTTGACTTTCTCTCAGCCATGTGTATTAATATTCTGCTGTCCTCTGGTGTTGAGAACATTCATTTTGTGAATACCATCTGGGCCCGGGGGTACATGGTGATGCTCTGGGGCCTGGGGAAGGGGCGGTTCTGGAGAGGGCAGATGGAAGCAGAAAGACGGGGCTAGTCTTCTAACCTGTGCAACCTCGAGGTCTCTGCATCTCTGATCCACACTTCCTGCTTTTCAAAGTGCCTAATTCACAAAGATTAGGACCATATCGAATAAGCCCCTGGTTATTTCCCAGGGTATAATAAGTGTTTGCTAATTAATGGTTGTTATTGTTACTATAAAAGGTCTACTTAATGATGTTTTTTATTGTTTTGTGGACTCTTTATCCCAAATGGACTTTCCCTCCTCTTGAAACATCCAAATATTCTTAGAGCTTTCTGACGTATATGCTCTTGCTGGTGGCCCATCCCTGTTCTGCTAAACAGCCACTGCTGTGGAGCTGCTGCTCTTTCTGCAAAGCAGGCTCCTGCATTCCGGCTGAACCGAGGTCCTGGATTGGTCGCTTCCCTAATTCCGAAGTCCTTCTAAGATCATTGCCAGCTCTGACTTCAGCCTGCAGTTAGGAACCTCCCTGACCCCTCATTAAATGAGCACCTGTTAGAGGCCACATCCCAGGAGAGAAAGGTGCCGTTTACTCGTTTGAAAGATGAGGAAATGGAAGCTCAGGAACAGTAAGTGGCGTGCACAGAGCAACACAGCTAGAAGCAGAACTGTAACTTCTGCTTCAAGAGAAAGAGGATAAATCCTCAGCAGCCTCTGCCCAGGGAACTAATTGGAAGACATCTGGGACTCAGGCAGATGGGTTTGCAGATGCACCTGCCTTCTGGGGCACATGTTTTCTGGACTCTGCCCATCTAAATCTTCCTGCCAAAGAAGCTGCTCCCTGACCTGACCCTCAGCCTCTCCTTCCCTGGCATTGCATGATGTGCTCCTTCCACATATTTCTGGCTGGTGCCCTTCTCTCTCTGGTCTTTGCTTCAATGTTGACACTCTGAAAAATCTCTCTGACCACCCTTCAATCTCCCACCCTGGCGTTTCCTATCTGCCTACCTTGTTTTATGTTCCTTCACGGGACTAGTCCCATCGAAAATGCTATATATTGCACTTTTCATATTTTATTTATATTAGCTTATATGATTTATTATTTGAAATGTTTAAGAGGGCATTCGCTCCCACATCCTCATCACCTACAGCTGCAGTTCTAAAATAATATTCCTTGAATGAAATTCCTGCAGGCAAGTATTCTTGCCAAGTAGGCCAGGCATTCAGATGATTTCGGGAACTAACACACTGATTAACGCTGATCGATAGGATATTGACCTGACTGAATTATTGTTATAGCAGCAACCCTTGATTGCATGTCAATTACCTACAACCACATGTACTAGAATATCTCTTTTTGCTGTTGTATCAGGAGCACTATAAAGAATTGTCCCCTTTAGAGGGGACGAACACCTTGCTCAGCACCATCATGTGAAAAAAATAGCAAAGTCTGGATTATCTCCTGTGCCAAATTGGCTCCAAAGTTCATGTTCAGCCCACTGAAAGAGGACATTTCAGATTTATTGAAAGTCAGAATCTGACGTGGCCCTTTAATAGAGATTCTCAGGGACCAGCTGTAAGGTTTCTGATTCCAGAGGTCCAGGGAATCACATGTTTCAGAAACTGTCCTACATGGTTCTGATGTGTTTGGCCCACGGACCTGGGTTTGAGAAACCCCACGTTTTGGCCCACTGCCCTCCACTGAAATAGCTGAAGTGAATTTGATTGGAGTTTCCTTAGTAGCTGTACATAGCGGATATTCTATGCATGCGTGAGAAAGGAGGGTGAGGAGGGGGGCAAAGTAAACAGGAGAAGGAATAATTGATTGGGGGATTTTATTATTTTATCCCCCCCATCCCCAGCTATTTATAGCTCAAATAATGCTGCAAAGAGGCCCGTTGACTCTAAACTCATAAAATGCCTACTTGGGAGTCAGACTGTAATTTATTTTTCTAAAGATGCCTCAATTATATCCAAGGAAAAGCCTGGTTACATTTTTAAAACTCAGGAGCAGCAGCTTTTAAATTTATTCAGACTAATGAGCGTGTATAAATTTGGCGAATGCTAATTCACAAGAGTCGGTTGCGGCGGTGGGAGAAACACAACAAGGGTGTCACAGCCGGGGAACAAAGTGAACGGGTGATGGGAGTGACAGTAAAGATTTCTTTTAACATCACTAAAAGGCGGCTGAAGTGACAGGTAAGAGGAGAGATGCAGAAGTCTGCAGCACTTGGAGAATTTGTGTACTATCAGGAAGGGACACGTTGACTTGATACTGACTTAATAAGTTCAGCAGAGAATAAGAGCTGGGGATGGAGGCTGGGAGAGGCTGGGACCTATGGCAGAAGGGCGTCCACCCTGCTTCCTTGGGAGGTAGGGGATGCTGATCACGGTGCCTGGAGAACGTGGCTTCTCATCTAACTGTAAGCCCCTCCTTTTGCAAATTTCGAGGCATCAGGCACATGGTTTTAATCCATTTCCGCAGATCTCAGAAATGAATTTAGCCTCCTCTGGAGACAGCTTCCACTTAGGATCATCTCGAAGGGAATGAAATCCTAAATCAAAACCCATCAGTGTACACCTGGATTTCGAGAGAGTTGCTCCCCAGTCAAACCTCAGGCTTCTGAGGTTGGAAGCCTCCAGCCCAAGAGAAAGCAATGGGAAGCAAAATTTTGAAACCTTAATAAAGGTGTCTTTGGCTTTGTTGCTTGCAATTGTGTTTTAGGGGAAAGGGACACGTCTGAATGGAATACAGACCCCAAAAGGGCTCAAGTCTCCTGGTTTCAATTTCTCTCTGCCTAAGGTGAGCACCTTCTCATGCTGGTCTGTTGAGTTCAGGCTTATTCATGATCTTATGAGAACCAGGGTCCACCTTGAGTGCACCCTGCTTACCACCCAAGGCTTTACTCTCTTCACTTCTGCCAGGATTATGAAGCTAGTTATCATTTGTTATAGATGAAATTGTGTCTCCCGAATTCATATGTCAAAGCCCTAGAGCGCTATATGACTATTACTGTATTTGGAAATGTGTCCATGAAGGAAACAATGAAGGTTAAATGAGTTCATAATAAGGGTGGGACTTCAGTCCAATAGGATTGGTGCTGGAGTGCAGTGGCACCATCTCAGCTCATTGCAACCTCCACCTCCTGGGTTCAAGTGATTGATTCTCTTGCCTCAACCTCCAGAGTATCTGGGACTACAGGCATGTGCCACCACACCCAGCTAATTTTTGTATTTATAGTAGAGATGGGATTTTGCCGTATTGGCCAGCCTGGTCTCAAACTCCTGACCTCAGGTGATCCACCTGCCTCGGTATTCCAAAACGCTGGGATCAAAGGCATGAGCCACCATGCCTGGTCTGGTGTTCTTATATGAAAAAGAAGAGACACCAGAACCCTCTCTGTCTGCATGTATACAGGGAAAAGGCCATGCAAAGGCACACTGAGAAAGCACAGCTGTCTACAAGCCAGGAAAGAGCCCTTGCCAGAAGCAAACCCTGTTAGCACTCTGATCTTGAACTTCCAGCCTCCAGAACTATGAGAAAATAAGTCGCTGTTGTTCAAGCCAGTTGGTGGTATTATGGGATGGCAGCCTGAGCTAAGTTTCTATTCTCAGAGTAATCCCTGTGCTTCAGGCCTTATGCCAGTTGCTCCCACTGTTTGAAATGCCTTTTCTGAGGATTATTTGATCATCACCCCCTTGATGATCAAATGATCCTCAGCTCAAGTTCCTGAAAAACACCCTGGATTTTTCTAGATTGAAAAGGGTATCCTTGCTCAGTGCTTACTTAGAAACTTATACTCCTTCTCTTATAATGTCGAACATATTATGTTGAAAATGTGACATTGCCTGATTTTACCTTCAACTAAACTTTAAATACCTTGAGACCCTAAACTCAGACTTACATCTTGATTTTGCATAACCAAGCAACCCATCTTAGTATATATCAGGGACTCAAATTTCATCATTGCTGGTAGAGTGGATTGACTGATGGATAGATGAAATGAATTGATAAGTAAACAAAGACTGGATGGATGGATGGACAAATGGATGGCTGGTTGGATGGATAGATGGGTGGATGAATGGATAGTTGGATGAATGAATGGGTAGACGAGTGGATGGATAGATGAATAGTTAGATGGGTGGATGAATGAATAGTCGGATTGATGGGTGGATGGGTAGATGAATGGATAGTTGAGTGAGTGGGTGAATGAGTGGATGGTTAGATGCATAAATGGATGAGCAGGTAGATAGGTGGACGAATGGATGGATAAATGGATGGAAGGTTGGATGGATAGATGAATGGATGATGGTTGGATGCATAGTTGTCTAAAAGCCTATTGCCTTTCCTAGTTCAGAGCTCCCAGAACTACACAGGATAGGAAGGGGCAGAAGTTGGAGCACCAGAGTGTACTTCCCTAATGCACACTGTTCTCTTCATCAAACCTTTATAATTAAAATGTCTTCACTTGTTCCCTTTCGTGCCTATGCTACCGGCTGCTGAATCTTTGCAGCATTACCTAGATGTTCTTAGGTCTTCGCTTAGAAGCACACTGGTCTCTTTATTTATTTTCGATGTTGTCACATCTCATTGCTGGGCTGATTTCTATTCAAAGTAGAGCCTGCAGAATAATATGAAATAGCGATAACTCTGGATCAGGCACTTCAAAACATGACTGTCTCATTTAATTCTTACAAATAAATACCTCAAAACTGGTATTATTGACCTTGATGTTATAGCTGAAAGCCATGAGGCACAACCAATTGAGGGCAAAGACAGGATTCAAATTGTACATGTGCAGCCCTCATCCAAAATCGCAAGGTGAATGTGCAGCCCTGCTGCCCTGTGCTTTCTTGTAAGATGGACACCAGTGCTATCTAGAATTGCACCTGCATTTTCTGCAAGAATTAGGCTGGGAGACATATTTCTCTTTGAAATAGTTCTACAAGGGACATTTCCTACTGTGCTGAAAGCTGACCTCTTGGACAAACACACTGTCATAAAATCGTGCTATTTGCTACAAGTGCATTGGGAGTTTTAAATCATCAGACCGAGTACCCTAGGCTCTGACAGAACATTTTCATTCAGAGAAGGACTCAGCTTCACAACATAATAAATTATATATGACTGGGACATATAAAACATTTAAAGATATACAGAATTTTTCTGCATTTGTGCTCAGTGAGTGAGTTCAGCTCTTGAAGTACTTTTTTATGTCAATCCTCCCTATTCATAAGAAGAAAATAGGCCCCTTTTTCTTTCTCTGCAAATGAGAACAAACCAAGCAAGTTGCCTCTCTCCCATATTCTAAAGTTCAGAATTTTGGTTTTATTTTTCCCCCTTTTTCCCAAAGAATGTGTTGGGACGAAGCAATGACACAGCGATAGCTGCACCGTAAGCGAAGCCTTGGTCGACCTCTGAAGCCTGGGTAAGTAAACGCAAACATCAGAGATACCAGCCGGAGAGTCTTGAGCGGGACCACCAATACATGTTAGAATTCGGACTGGGGGTTATCGATAAAGAGTGAAGCTTACACAAATGAAAGCTGTAATTACCAGGATCCGCTTTTATAAAGGGTGCTGAGTTTACAGAAGCGTGTATTACAATGATTGAAACGTTGCATTCCTAGATACAAGGTGACAAGCACTGTACTGGCACATATTAGGCAATAAATGACAAGCTATGTCGTCTTTCTGGACAGAAAGGTGATCCTAGCATAATGCTAATACACTAGTGTGTATTTGTCGGCAATTGCTGCATTAATGCTGTATAACAAACCACCCTCCAAATCAGTGGCTTACAACAACAAACATGTTCATATTTATGAGTCACCTGTAGTTTGACTGAGCTAGGCTGGGGTCCTGCCTGAGTGGTTCTAACACAGGATCACGAGCAGCTGCACTTGCTTCTGGACTGAGGGTTGTGTTGAGTACCACGCTGTGTGTTTCCTGCTTCTCTTTGGAATGGAGCCATCAGAGGCATGCTCTGCTCTTGGTGAATGGCAGAAATCCAAGAGTCAACAAAAACAAGCAATGCCTTAGGAAGCCTTGGCTCAAAGCTGGCTCAAGGTCCTTCTAATGCCATTGGCCCAAGCAAGTCATATGTCCAAGGCTGATATCAGTGGGGCAGAGGAATACCACCTTAGTGAGTGGTCTTGAAAGGCACATGGCCAAAGGCATGAATATATAATTCAAATACAACCAGAGTATGAAAAATTGCAAACAATTTTATCTACCTTTTCTGGGTTCTCCTGATCCTAACCTGCTACAAAACTTTGAGTTAAATCACCTCTGTCTTCAATTCCGGCAGCAATCAAAGTGTGGCCCCGATCAACAGCACCAGCCTCACCTTGGAATTTACTAAATATGCAAAGATCTCATGGTTCCTCCCAGAGCTTGTGAATCTGGAACCTAAGTTTAGGCAGCTAAAGTTATTTTTGCAAGTTCACAAGGCACTAAGTGAGGGTCTGACCCCAAAGCTCCTGTTCTTTTCATATATCTCACTGTCTACCAGGAAGAAGGGAGAGGGGAAACAAGTAGAGTTGGCAAATTAGACAATATTTTTTTAAGTGAAAATGAGAGTTAAAAGCACTTCCCAAGTATGCAGACAGCTCCATTCATGCGCCTTTCACCTCTTGCCAAGCCCACATTCCAGTGGTGGTATTCGGTTAATCATCCTTTGTGCGGAAACTTGATCCCAACCCTCAGGTTGCTTCACTGTGATTTAGTCTATTTTTGTTTTCTGAAACCTTGTCTGTTTCCTCGGTGACTTCCAGGCCCGCCCAGCCCTGGAAGGGGAATGTTGAGGTCTCTTGACAGGTAAAAGCCCCTTGTCCTCACAGGCAGCCTGAGCCTGAGGGGCCTCCTTACAGCCAGGATGCTTCAGGGTGATGTCCCCTGAAGATGTGAGAGAGGGTCAGCAACTTGCTGGTCAGAGACAACACTGGGAGCTGGACAGAGCACCTGCATTTAGTGACACAGGACCCTCTGGCAGGAGAAGGATGGGCTCAGCCCACAGCTGACTGGAAGGGCCTAGAACTGAGAGCTGTGGGTCTGGTTCAGACACAAACCCTAACTCTTCGGAGCTGTGTGAGCAAGACAATCTTCCTGGGCTTTAAGGAGCTTACCTATCAGTGTGGGTGATAATCATTCTTATTATATCATACATATTATTATGTGATAAGACAGAAAATAGCATAGTATTAATACAACATGATATCATATTATAACCATATTATAACATGTCTACATATATGCTAACATAATATAGTTTTATATAACTATATAATAAACTATCATAGTATACATATTAAATTAGTATTATATAAATGCATTATTTTACATCATTTAATCATGTTATACATACTAATGTACTTACATTTTATTATTATAAATTACTATAAATGTGGAAGCATGATATATATATAATATAATCTATTATAACAGAGTATATAATCATATTGTGATATAGATGGTATAATAAGAGCATATATTGTTATTACTACTCTTATCACAATGCTCACCATGTATTGGGTTTGCCCTAGAGCTGAGACTCCCATCCTGCTTTCTCGAAGTCTGGAACAGGTGTGCTTCAACCCCAAGCAAGATTTGCCTCTATAAAATCAGGGACTTCAGAGAAGGTGTACTTCCAAAGGCTCTATTACTGTAGGAAGCTTACTGAAAGGTCAAAGACGCAGCAGGCTCTGGTGACAGACAAAGCCAGATTGGAGTTACAACCCTGACACTTCGCTCTGGGCCAGGGCCCTCCTGAAATCTCAGTTTCCTCATCTATAAATGGTAGTCATTTTAACACCTAAATTACAAAAGCTAAGGAACTGCAGAGATAGCTCAGGTAAGTCAGGCCCCAGTTCACCAGCTGAGTACTTAGAGACAAGTCTTATATACTGTTTGAGACCTTCTGACATCAACCCCTACCTCTTGTTGCCACTGGCAGGCTAGAGATGATATAGTGCACAAAACTCTTGATTCTCAATAGGTCTTTTGTAATCGACACTCTTTACCAGAGCCCCTGCTTTGCATCTAGAGCTGGGAAACTTTCCACTGTAGATGTCAGGGAAATAAGAAGGCAGCAGCCTGTTATGAGACTCAAGAATGTCAAGATCCATTTTTGTTATCTGGATTTTCAAGGCCAACGCCAAATGTGAGGATCCTGGAAAGGTTGGCAGACCTCTGTTGAAGCTACTTTCTCTGCTGTAAGAGTCCATGAATGAGAAGTGGCTGCAGTGTATAAACCAGTGGACAGTTCTTCTTGCATTGTCCCCCACTCTCAGAGTTCAGCATCCTTAGGCACCCTCTTGTCTCTGTTCACGTAGTCACCCTCTGAAATGCCTAACCTGCTAACTCCACCCAGTGAAATTCTGTGAATGCTGCAAGGTGTGTCTGCAATGCCTCCTTTCCTCTGCTTCTTCCTTCCATAGAGATGTATTGTACACACCTCAGGTGCTCAATGGCAGTCTCTGGATTCCCCAAACAGGACAGCAGTTTCTTTCAGACCTTCCCATTGCACTTGTCACAGCAAACCTCACAAGGGCATTTGCTTTTGGCATTCAAATTGGTGTGTAGTACATAGTCGGGACCTGGCTAGAGATGTATTTCAGCACTGAAAAGACTATCTGGTATCCTTGGGCTTGAAAGTTACTCTCTGCAAGTATAATTGGAGGAAAATACAGTCGTCACCAATGACATGCAGCTACTGAAATTCAAATTAGTTGAAACAAAACTACAAATACAAATCCTTATTCTCACTGACCACATTTCAGGTGCTCAGTAGCTACATGTGGCTATGACTGTTGTGTCACCCCATGCAGAGAGCATTTCCACCCTTACAGAGCATTCCATGAGACTCCTTAGTGCTGCTAAGGACTCTATATTCCCCTGAACTTCTGCTATTGCCTGCCACTGGGTCCATTTCCTTCAAAACTCTAACCAATTATTAGCACACTTGTTTGTTTGATGGTGATCTCCCCTAAGCAGACTGTAAGCTCTGGGAGATCATCTTTATCTCTTTCCCCACTTTCACCCCTACACTTAGAACATACCTGGCATGTAGCAGGTGTCAAAAATACATTGCTAAAGTGAACGAATGGGATGACGAGCTTCTATACACTAGAGGGTCACAGCTCTCTAAAGGGATACTGCTTTCCAGCCTCACCTGGTCCTCCAGGTGCCCCATAGGTACCTTGGGCTGCAGCCTTTGCTCTTGCAGGATCTCTGCCCCTGGGACATCCTCCTATATCCACATCCTCATGACTGAATCCCACCCAGACCTCAAAAATGAAATGAAAGGCCACCTTCAGGAAGGCTTTCTCAATTCAATGCTACTCTCTTGTCTCCTCATCTTCTTCCCCTTAAAGGACTTGAGAATGATGTCCTCTGGCTTTGACCACTGTGGCTTTTAAACTGCAACTCTCTCGAAGCTTGACGCCTGTTGTCTTGTTGATGACTGATTTATGCACATTTGTTTATACACATTTTCTTATCCACTGCTTGAGAGCAGGGTCTACGTCTAGCTTACAGTCATCTTCCCAGGCTCTGAGAAAAGCATTTAACACACAGCAGTGGCTTAAAACATAATATTTGAATGAATATATGAGTAAATAAATTATCACTTTCCAAAGCTATTTTTAAATGATCATTGTCACTAAATGACATCATTCCTCTCATGTGTTAATCTATGGCTTTTTACTTTTATTTTTTAAAAGATTCATACAAACAATAAAGCATAAAGCTCTGTAACTTATACAATCTATAAAACCAAATCCTAAAATTTAGAATTTATTATAAACAAAAGGCGAAGAACTAGGGCTGGAAGAAGCAAATTTCTATACTGAAATGTCTTTGGGAATGGGCACATATTCATCTTTACTTTGTAACAGCATAATTTCACTAAAATAAGAAAAAATGTGAACCATCTGTGTTAATTTACTTATATTTTAGGTGAATGTTAATTTTATATCTAGAAGTATATGTCTTGCATCAGCATTTCAATGAAGAAGCAATAAATGCAGAACTGCCCCTGTATTCCCTTTTCTTTTTATTTCTTTTAAAAGTTTCCTTATTGCATTTTAGGTTTCAGGATACATGTGAAGAACATGCAAGATTGTTGCATAGGTACACACGTGGCAGTGTGATTTGTTGCCTTCCCCCCATCACCTATATCTCCCCATGCTATCTCTCCCCAACTCCCCAGCCCCCGCTGTCCCTCCCCTACTCCCCTCAACAGACCCCAGTGTGTAGTGCTCCCCTCCCTGTGTCCATGTGTTCGCATTGTTCAACACCCGGCTATGAGTGAGAACATGTGGTATTTCATGTTCTGTTCTTGTGTCAGTTTGCTGAGAATGATGTTCTCCAGGTTCATCCATGTCCCTACGAAGGACAAGAACTCATCGTTTTTGATGGCTGCATAATATTCCTTGGTGTATATGTGCCACATTTTCCCAGTCCAGTCTATCATCGATGGGCATTTGGGTTGGTTCCAGGTCTTTGCTATTGTAAACAGTGCTGCAGTGAACATTCGTGTGCATGTGTCCTTATAGTAGAACGATTTATAGTCCTTTTTCATCATACATCCAGAAGCACCATAAGGATACGTCTGTGTATTTAAGGCTTGCAAAGTCGGTGCCCATCCACTGTTACCTTCTATTTTCGTACAGCCTTACCGTTTGTTCTCCAAATACCAGCAGCACAACCTGTGGGTAGTAAAAGCTGTTTATTGCCCACTAAAGTCATGGTGAACTTCAAAAGAGCCGAGGCAGTGTCTGAGAGGTCGGGAGAGAAGGCTGGAAATTATTCCAGATTGAAAATTTGCTTTAAAGCAAGTTTTCCAATGGACAGCTTGACTGTGATGAAGTAAGAATCCTAATAACAACAGTCCAGGCTGAACAGGATGTGCAAAGTGGACAAGGGATTACAAGGATGTTAGGGTGCACACTGCCAATTATTTTTTACACTGAAGAAGTTGATGGTTGCTTCGGGAAGTCCTTGTAATGAACAATAATGTTATCAAGCCATTTGCCTGGGGCCAGAATCTTTGGCCTCCTATTAATGCGGGGAATAGATTGAGTGAGAACAGAGAGTTTCAGTCCTTGGTGGTTTGATCCACTGTGTGTGCGGTGGGTGTTTTTGGTTCTCAAGCCACATTGGACAGAAGAGAAGCAGATAGCTTTTGCCTCCCCCAAAATTACACAGCTTTGTGTTATAGATACATTTTATTTCTTCTATATAAACATAAATACGTATACAAAACCATATATATGTCTCAATGTATAGGAACACATATATGTATATAGTGTGTGTGTATGTGTGTGTGTTTAAAATGATTGCCTGTCTTGTTCTTAAACTCTGGAGTGAGAATTAAAGATCACTTCCCGTCTGCAGGGAACCCACCCGTAGGAGGGTAGAAGATAAGACGGTGTAGAAAGAAAGCTGTTCTTCCCTGTCTATAACAGCATATGCAAAATAAGTCCTTAATTTGAGTGCTTTTTGAAAAACTACAGTTGATTTCTGATCTATTAAAATGTTACATAAGTAGAGACATAAATACACATTGATCAGCATTTTATTCAATTGTCTTTCCTGTTTGAGCCGCCTTCCAGGCAGGTGGCTATTCGCAGCATTGAGAATTGTAAATGCTGGTTTGCAGCTAGTACTTAGTGACTTAATTTTATTCTGTAAAATATTGGAGGCGTGTGGAAAGGTGCTATTCTCTTTCAGGGAAGTAATCTGCAGAATGAATGCTAGATTGGGAATTAGGGATAATGGAACACGTTAATAATATAGTGGGTTAGCACTGATGCTTACTTACAATAAGGCTGCCAGGGCTGGGACACTGAGGCCCTGAAGGAAACGTTCTTCATGGTGTTCACGCCTGGAAACTCCTTTCCTGCTTCACGTACATAACTGAAATGTTACCTTTCAGATATACTGCAGTCACAACACAGCGCCCAGCACACAGCTCTGCCTTCTCCGCCTCTGCAGACCCATCTTGTTTTACACGGTACTTTCTTCTTCTTGCAAATTTTATCCAACTCTCTCCCTTTTTCTATGCAAAGAAGAAGACGCTTGGACAAGGCCATTAGTGGCAATTTCCTAAGGCTTTTGAAGCCCCTGCAGACAAGGATGAGAAAGAGCATTCTAAAATAGGAAGGCCGGTAAAACAAAGGCTGCAGCAAGGCCACCCATGGGAAATTACAGAAGCAGAGCCTTCCCCAAGAGGGAGCCCGAGGTGGGGCAGAGATTTCCATCCAGCTTCACAAACTTAGGGCACCATCATGAAGACAAGATCTCTGTCTAAACAACCCTTTCCCATGCCACAGTGTCCTTAGACACCGAAGTGTGAATGTAAGATCCCTCCTATCTGCAGGGAGCCCACCCCGCCCACTTCTGCAAAGTGAGTCTAATCATTCCTACCTAACAGGGGTGTTGCATTAGTCCATCTTCACGCTGCTGATAAAGACATACCCGAGACTGGGTAATTTATAAAGAAAAGAGGTTTAATGAACTCACAGTTCCATGTGGTTGGGAGGCCTCACAATCATGGCAGAAGGCAAAACACACAAGAGAGAATGAGAGCCAGGCAAAAGTGAAAGTTCCTAATAAAACCATCACATCTCGTGAGACTTATTCTCTACCCTGAGAACACTATGGGGGAAGACTGCACCATGATTCAATTGTCTCCAACCAGGTCCTCCCACAACACATGGGAATTATGGGAGCTGTAATTCAAGATGAGATTCAGGTGGGGACTCAGAGCCAAACCATATCAGGCATTGTATCAAATGTGGTCACGTGTTCGAAGACTTTGCAAACTGAAAAATTTAGAAGAGGGTACAATCAACATCATACTAACAGTGAATATATCTGAGTGATGGCATTCAGTCTTAGTTTAATTTTATTATTTATAGATCTTTGGTGTTTGAAATAATAATCATGCTTGTCTTGTTCCTGGGAACAAAAGCTTGAAATTAGAGATGTATGTGTGTGTATGCCTATAAAGAAAAAATTAATGAGGGTACAGTGATTCCAACTACTTTATTTTACCTAAATTAAGTATTTTACGTCTGTCACTAGCCAGCATCACATTCACTATTTGTTTGTTGTTGTGGTGGTAGTTGTTGTTTTACTTTTTTGAGATGGAGTGTTGCTCTGTTGCCCAGGCTGGAGTGCAATGGCTCAGTCTCTGCTCTCTGCAATTTCTGCCTCCTGGCCTCAAGCTATTTTCCTGCTTCAGCCTCCCAAGTAGCTAGGATTACAGGCACCCGCCACCCCACCCAGCTAATTTTTGTGTTTTTAGTAGAGATGGGGTTTCACCATGTCAACCAGTCTGGTCTTGAACTCCTGACCTCAGGTGATCAGCCCCCCTCGGCTTCCCAAAGTGCTGGGATTACAGGTGCGAGTCACCTCGCCTGGGGTAGTCACTGTTTCTATCTATTTGTTTAACAGCTCTGTACTTTTCCTAATTGAACAGATGCTCAGGAGGGCCGCCATTGTTTTAGTGTTTTAATGACATGGCCTCCTCAGTCAGGGCAATCCCAGTGTTTGCGGTGTAGTTATAAGAGAAAGAAAGGAGAACCGGGCCCTCTCCACAGTTTCCTCCCACGCTGGAGCCCATCCTGCAGTAAGGACAGCCTACAAGTCTACAGCCGCCCAGCGCATAGAGACAGCTGCTCCTCTCCCATCGGTGCCACCATCGCCCTGCAGAATGCAGTCACAAGAGGCCCTCACAGGCACAGGCAGAAGAAGTGGTCTCACAGATTTAAGCAAGGAATTCTGGGGTTGTGGGTAGGGGAAGGGTGATGGGGAAGTGGGAGTGGGTTGTGGATGAGCGGATCCCTTCAACCCCAGAAAGTTCTTATCTTGATGAAAAGACGGAGGTTGGAGGAGAGGCCAGAAGGACCCTTGAGAATACAGGGTCCAATTCTGAGCCTCCGAGTACCTGAATTTAAGGGTCACACTGCCCTAGTGTTGACTATGGTCCTGCCCCAGAGGTGTCCAATAAACCTTGACTAAATAAAGGAATAAACGAAGTGGGTCACCTCATGACATTCATGATTATAAGAATGACTTAAAAACAGAAGGTGAAAACTTCTGTAAGCTTCTCTACGCTTATGCTAGGGAACAGAAAACGGACATTGGGAAGGGGCTGTGAGTTTTCTTGGCGGTCACACATCTGAAGTGGTGCTGTTTCGGGACAAATGCCTTTTCTTGTTGTGTTAATTCTATATTCAGCTCTACCTGCTCTAATTATCTTGCCTTCCTTCAAACTAATACTAATCATGGCATATGGCCATATTCTACAATTACTCTATGTGAAAAGGCATACATTTCTTATTGGAAGTTTGATTCTCTACCCAAGACCCCAGAATGAAGGTTGGGATGGGGTGACAGCAGAAATCTTGATGTTGGAAAATTTGGTAGAATTAAGAAGGAAAGAGAAAGATGTCTTGGAATGCTCTTTTCTCTGGCTTCATAAGTTACAAGGGGCGAGGAGTGCTTGGAAGGAAACAGTTTATCGCACTCACGGCCGCAGGACAGATATTTATCACATGATTCGCTCTAGCCTTGTAGAATGAGAGCAGAAGCCATAAACTGTGCACAGAGGAGAGTGCAAACTGTTGCATTTTCTGAATTCATTGAAGATGACGTGAAAAAGTTGTTTGGATGCTTTATTATGTGTGGAAGGGCCATAAAATCCAGGCTGAGCACCAAGAGGAAAATGCGGTCAAAGATAAGGGTGAGTGTGAAGGGACGGCACCGCAATTAAATTTCAAAACCACTCTTTATAGACACATTAGAAATCACACTGCAACCGATAGAATGGATAAGCAGCCTCACTGTATCGGGATCCTGCCACTATGAACGCACATCCTGAGGAACGAGCTGTAGTGTTTGTTATGTCTCAGTTATGAAATAATGGAGCATGCGATTTAAATACCTTTTAAATGCCAGGATCCACCTACTTATTCATTTAACAAATAGTCACTAAGTGCCACCTTTATGCCAAATTCTGTACCAGCAGCTGGAGGTGGGAGTGGGGAGGGATAACATGGGGAGAAATGCCAGATTTAGGTGATGGGGAGGAAGGCAGCAGACCACATTGCCATGTATGTACCTATGCAGCAATCTTGCATGTTCTTCACATGTACCCCAAAACCTAAAATGCAATTTTAAAAAGTCATGGTTTCTACGAGGAAGAAGAGGTTGAACTTGGGAGAATGACTACTAATGGGGTCATTAGTAGTCCAAGAGGAAGGGCGAACTTGGACTTTTTAGTAGAGAGCGGGATTATCTACCTATAGTTGATTATCTTATTTATGCACACTTGTTCATTTGTTTTGATTTTTATAATGTGGGGTACATGTGCAGGATGTGAAGTTTTGTTACATAGAAAACATGTGCCATGGCGGTTTGCTGCACCCATCAACCCATCATCTAGGTATGAAGCCCAGCATGCATCAGCTATTTTTCCTAATGCTCTCCCTCCCCCAACATCCCACAACAGGCCCCAGTGTGTGTTTTTCCCCTTCCTGGGTCCATGTGTTCTCTTTGTTCAGCTCCCACTTCAAAGTGAGAACATTCGGTGTTTGGTTTTCTGTTCCTGCATTAGTTTGCTGATGATAATGGCTTCCAGCTCCACTCATCTTGCAAAGGACATGTTCTTGTTTTTTTAACAGCTGCATAGTATTCCATGATGTATATGTACCACATTTTCTTTATCCAGTCTACCATTAATGAATATTTGGATTGATTTCATGTCTTTGCTATTGTGAATAGTGCTGCAATGAACCTATGCATGCCTGTATCTTTATAATAGAATGATTTATATTCCTTTAGGTATATACTCAGTAATGAGATTGCTGGGTTCAATTGTATTTCTGGTTCTAGATCTTTGAGAAATCACCACACTGTCTTCCAAAAACCACAATGAGATACCATTTCTTTCATGCCAGTCAGAATGGTGATTGTTAAAAAGTCAAGAAACAACAGATGTTGATGAGGTTGTGGAAATGTTATTATAATCATAAATAACATTAAACATGCTCATGGAAGAAAGTTTTCAAAATGTAGAAAAGTAAGAAGAAATAAGTATAATCACTTACAAACAACTATAGATCACCTTGTGTTATATTTCCTTCTGTTCTTTTTCCTGTGCGTGTATTTTGACATCATTAGTGTTTCCTCTTTATTTTTGCTGAATAATATAAGCACTTATGTGCTATAACAAATGCTCGATAACATGGTTTTCATGATTTCAAAACATTCTGCTGCATTTGGGATGCTGCACATTGGAATGGGGTGGGTGTGATTTTTGCAAAACCTCAGTGCCTGGGTACCTCCTCCCCTGAGACTAAATCACTCAGTCTCTTGGATGGAAGATAGTTTGGCACTATGAATACATTAATCATTATTATTTTATTATTAGACAACTGAATTTTTCCTGAGTTGTCTGTTCATTTTCAGTCATGTTTAAAATCCTATAATGAGCATCTTGGTAGAAGGCAAAATGCATTCTGCGTTATTTCCTTAGCACAGAATCTAAGCAATGGGATGAGCACATTAAAACACTGCACGTGTGTTAATATATCACAATTCCTTCTTATTCCTCAAAGGGAAACAGACAATTCAGAGGTGGCATAACAATGTGATGGAGGGGAAAAGTCAGACTCAGAAAGTTTAAAAAATTGGTTGTATTTGGCTCCAAGGAATATGTCCTTTCCACTGTATCTGTGTTCTCTTACAGGACAATCCTTCTAAAACTTGCATCCATATAATTATTAGTGCAGGTCTAGTTTTCTCAGGCCAATAGCCATCAGGAGAAACAAGAACCTACCTCCTAGTAGCTTGTACAATTCTGGATAATTTGAATGCAACTGGAGATAGAAGATTTTATTTTATTTTATTTTATTTTTCTGAGATGGAGTTTTACTCTTGTTGCCCAGGCTGGAGTGCAATAGCACAATCTTGGCTCACCTCTACCTCTACCTCCTGGGTTCAAGTGATTCTCCTGACTCAGCCTCCCAAGTAGCTGGGATTACAGACATGCACCACCATGCCCGGCTAACTTTGTATTTTTTGTAGAGATGGAGTTTTACACATTGATGAGGCTGGTCTTGAACTCCTGACCTCAGGTGATCTGCCCACCTTGGCCTCCCAAAGTGCAAGGATTACAGGCTTAAGCCACCGTGCCTGGCCAGAGATAGAAGATTATAATGAGATTTGTTATCACAGATAGCAACTAACAGATAATTATTTCTATCATCTACTTCTTGTCAGAAATAGAAAGATTAGAATAAAAATTAAACCCAAATAATCACTTTATTATTATGTCCACTTTGTAGATAAAGAAATTGCAGTTAGGAAATTGAAGTATCTTTTTTTCTTCCAAGATTACATAGCAAGACCTGACTGCAAAGCCAGGATTTGTTCTACTATGCTTTGATGAGGCAAAAAAAAATTACCTAGGAAGCTTATTAAAAATTGTAGCTTTTCCAAAACTGTCTGATTCCACAGGTCAAAAGGTCTCAGAAGTCTGCATTTTTAGATTCTGGTACAGGGAGTCTGTGGCCTCCCACACCAGGCTGCCTTTGTATTTGATCCTTTCTGGTTTCAGAAGTGTTACCAGCTGAAGTAGCACAGCTTCAGATCTGGGCTACACGGATCTCCTTCCAACATAGAACCTTCTGTGAGGGTTGTATTCAGCCACCAGCCGCCAGTGGCCAGGCCTTCAAGATCCAGAATCTTCCACGGGGCTCACAACAAAACCATCACTCCCTGAGCTGCTTCCAGCTAATAACTAGAGATTCAACTAGGGAGAGAGAGCCAGGCCTTTTTCTGCCTGTAGCAGAATGTCCCTAAGAGGGAATCCATGCCTTTCTCAGAACTGCTCTGAAGCCCGAGGCACTTCCTAATCTACCCTCCTCCTTTCTGTCTCTCCTCTCACAGGTATCAGACCCATGGATCTCCCTCCTATTTCTCCTTCTTCCCTTTATCCTTCCTGGCATTCCTCTTGATAAATCTCCTACGGTTCAGATGTATTTTTTGTATCTGCTTCCTGGAGAACTCTAACACAAGATGCTACCCAGTAGAGTGACTAAAAAGGCTCCAACCTGGTGGGGAGCCAGAGGCTGCCCAGGGCGCACCCACTCCTGGGAGCCACTCACTACAACCGTCTCTTTACAGATCCACGTCAAGTGATGTCCCATCGGTGGCCTGAAATCAGCTACGGTAGAGGAGTTTACACCAGAGAAATTAGTCAAAGCTACAATCAAGACTGTTTGGTTTTTACTCTTTCCTAGAACACAATTTTCTCTAACATCAATAAAGATAGATATATTAGTCAGGGTTCTCTTAGAGACACAAAACTAATAGGAGATATATATAGGTAAAGGGGAGTTTGTTAGGTATTAACTTACACAATCACAGGGTCCCACAATAGGCTGTTTGCAAGCCAAGGAGCAAGGAGAGCCAGTCGGAATCCCAAAACTAGAAAACTTGGAGTCTGTTGATCGAGGGCAGGAAGGATCCAGCACGGGAGAAAGACGTAGGCTGGGAGGCCAGGCCTGTCTCTTCTTCTCACCTTTTTCTGCCTGCCTTATATTCACTGGCAGATTGTGCCCACCAGATTAAGAATGGATCTGCCTTTCCCAGCCCACTGACTCAAATGTTAATCTCTTTCAGCCATACCCTCACAGACACACCTAGGATAGTAGTTTGTATCCTTGAATCCAACCAAGTGGATACTCAGTATTAAGCATCACACTAGGATTCTCAGGAATTCTGATCCACAAAGCATATTTCCCCTCTTCATGGTGGCTGCAGTGCGGAGCAGCCAGAGCCCACCCCCTTGTTGTCTGTCTCCCAGGGATAAAGCCTGGTGCTTCATATTCCAAGAGTCCAGCATACAAACTCTGCTCTCCACATGCTTTCTGCTAGAGTTCGTATTCTCAAGTGCTTTTTATCATTTCTGCTTGCTTAAAATTTCCTAATAGCCAACAACACTATATAAACACATACACACACGTACATACACGTATGGATAAACATACATACGTGTGTGTGTGTGTGTGAGAGAGAGAGAGAGAGAGAGAGAGAAAGAGAGAGACAGAAAAAGAGAGAAGACAGAGAGACAGAGTCTTGCTTTGCTACCCAGGCAGAGTGCAGTGGCACCATCTCAGCTCACTGCAACTTCCGCCACCCGGGTTCAAGTGATTCTCAGGCTTCAGCCACATGAGTAGCTGGAACTACAGGCGTGTACCACTGTACTCCAGGCTAGGTGACAGAGTGAGACCCTGTCTCAAAAACAAATGAATCCCAACAGCCCAAATAGTAAGACTGACATAAATACAGAAAGAAATAAGTACGTTGGTAAATAAATAGTTTGAGTTTCAGCAAGGAACATTTCTTCTTTGCGCGGGAAAAAGAATACAGATTACCCTGGGACTGTTGATGTAAATATAAAAAATCTTATTCAAGGAATGTCACTTTTGTTTGATCAGTGAAATGTTAAGTATCCATTTTCTCAACTGCAAAATGGGTTTCCTAACACCAATATCAGAGTGCTGGCTGTGGGCCCCATCACTTTATATATAGTTTCCAAGGTGCTAATAAGTGTTCAATAAAAGGAAATACATTGCCTGCTTTTTTGTTGTTGTTAGACAATACGGAAAATAAGGCACAAACCTTTCCTCGCGAGTATATTTATTATTAAAGAAGACAGATTGCTTTCTGGTGTTTCTGTAAGTGAACACTGACGTACCGAAAGTTGAAAATAAATAAAACAGGCAGCCAAAAAGGGTAGGCAGGACTTACAGTGCACATACCTCTGTTAGACTTTGCAACACCGGAGCGTGACCATGCAGAAGACAGGGGGAGGTGGAGAGGTGTTTAGGAGGCAGGGAAGCAGTGACGCTGGGAGGTGCATGATCTAGACTGTCTGGGGTGTCAGTGAGGGGCCCATTATAAACAATATGCTTTTTAAAATGAAAAATAAAAGCTTTCTAAGTGCTTGCTCTAACTTTGCCCTACAAATTCCACACTGAGCCAGGAAGAGATGTTAAAGAAGATCCGTGTTGTTCAAGACTTGCTGGATTTTGCTCCTTCTGGCAAAATCAGGTGAGGGCAGGGGAGTGAGAATGGGGAGGCTGCTTGACAAATTGCCTTGGATTTATTTTTCATCGTTTATATTACATTACATAGGATTGGAACGCAGCTCAATGAATGGACAGCATAATAGTCTGCACGTTTCATACGATTTCTGCTACAGGCAAAATAGTACCAGATAAAGCATTTGTATCTTAATGATAGGTAAATAATCCTTTAGTGTCACAGATGAACATGCGACAGACAGGCATTCTCTATTCATGAAAACACCTTTATTTTCATACCCCATTACAGTAGAGATATTACTGCATCTGTGGCTATCTTCCCACACTGATAGACAGAGAATAAACAATCACGCATGCACACACACACCAGCAAGATAATGGTGGTATGGTCACATGATAATAGCTCCTTTATGGATGCTAGAAAATCTCTTTCTCCATTTTGCTACTATATGAGAGATGGCACCGTATGATAGAAAAAAACTGGGCTTTGGGCATCCTTGAGACAAGGGTTCAAATCCCAGATGCTCTCCTGATTAGCTATGCAATGTCAATTACTGTTTTGCAAACTGTAATGTGCTCATGAATCATCCAAGCATCCTTTTAAAGTGCAGGCTCTAATTTTCCAGGTTTGGGGTGAGCCTGAGACTACATTTGCCACAGACCCCACAGTAAGTGACACTCAGGCTGGTGATCTTTGGACTCCACATTGAATCGTGAAAACTTAAAACCTGTGATTCGTATTTTGCAAACCTCAGTTTCTTCATTGGCAAAGTGCAGATGGCTTATGTTTAATAATACCATGAGGATTATACCAAACGATGCTTATAAAAGCCCTCCCTGTGTGTTCTGGCACATACTGTGCTCCATCAGGGAACGCTGTTACTATTATTATTAATATCGTGCTCATGAGAACAGTGTGGAGATTAGCCACCTGATGGGAACAAGGTAGGTTAAATTAGATGCATGTGGTTCCATCACCTTTTTTTAAAAATCTTACAGCTAATGACAATGTTGCAGATTTACTTAGCCCTGTAAATTCTGGTGGCAATGAATTGTGCATTCCGTTTCCTTCCTCCCCAAAATGATAATAAAATTTGGAGAGAAATAAAAGAAGAAAACCTGTTTGCCTTAGAAAGTTTCCACAGCTCAGCAGAGCGGCATGTGTTGGAAGTAACTTCATTTCCCAGGGACTGGGAGTCCGTAATCCATGAAAATGGAGCACAAGTCCCTGCATGATGTACTCGTGCAGGAAGCTGCTAAGATTCACTTGCAGCTCTGCGTGAGCCCACTGAGTTCTCTTTGATAAGTTGCCCGACCTGAGAAAGCTGAAAATGTGTCCATTATTGTGGAAGCTGCTGGGAGGATATGGTATTAGAAGTGGGGAGGGTGGAGGATCAGGGATCCTGGGGTGGAGAGCGTGCCTCCCAACCTCATTCATTCTGAGAGCAGGGGAGCCCGAATTGGAAAGCCCAAGTTTTATAAGCTACTCGGAGCCCTGGAAAGGCAGGCTTAGAGGTGCTTTGGGTTGCCTTCCACCAAGCACACGTGGGTGGCATGATTGAGGTGTCAGGAAGGGGCTCAACACCTGTGGAAAGGGAGAGCTGGCACCAGCTAACTTTGCCCTTCCCCTGCAAGAGGAAGAGACACCCTGATGTTAAATTGGAAAGCCTGAGAAAAATAATGCATAGCACAGGCAAGGCCATGGGATGCTAGGCCCCCACATCCCCAGCTTGGGAGAAGATAAACAGTTTCTGCTTTTCTCGAGGGCAATTTGGCACTCTGTTTCAAAACCTTTAGAAAAAAATGCATACCTTTGGACCCTGCAGACCTGCATCTGGAAACTTATCCCGAGGAAACAACATAAACATGTGGAACATTTAGCTTTAGGGTGTCATGCCTGGAACCAGGATGCAAAATATATATATATATTTTGGTCATCTTGATGGGGGAGATAGCAAAAGAAGCAAAAACCAAAATGAGGACAATAACAGAGGAAAAGAAAAAATAATAAAGCTCTCTTTTAAAAGCTATGGGCAGCTCCCCTTTCCCAAGAGCCGGAGGCTGGAGTTGGCCCTTGGTGGAGGTTGCTTTGTTTCTTGGACGCAATCTCTACACAGGGAGGATTATTAAGCAAACACCCTCCTCGGTATTCATGGGGAAGTCTAAGAATGCAGGTGCGTTAGACTCAGAAGTTAAATATCCTGCTTTATTATGTAAATTGTTAAGTGCTGTTTTTAGTGAAAACTACATTTCTGCAGACTTGGTCGCCCCTACAGCACTGTTTTTCTTCTTGGTAACAATTCATGTGGGTTGCCATTTGTTTAGAAATAGTGGCCATGAACCATGCAATATATAGGTTAGCGGCAGGCAGTGAGGGGTTGTGTACGCAGCTTGAGGACCTGCTGCTCTCAGTTCACTTACATTCTCCTGGCTGAGACAGATAAAACAAACATGTGCATCTACACACTGGGGTCTACTGGGGGGAATAGGGGAGGGACAGCGGCCGGGGGGAGCTGGGGAGGGACAGCATGGGGAGAAATGCCAGATGTGGGTGAAGGGGAGGAAGACAGCAAATCACACTGCCAAGTGTGTACCTATGCAACTATCTTGCATGTTCTGCACATGTACCCCAAAACCTAACATGCAATAAACAAACGTGCATAAATAAAAAACTAAGTAGATACAAACATACTGCTACTACTCCGGATTTCTGTGAAGAAGAAAAATATAGTATTATGACAGCAATGGAAGGGGGTTGCTTTAGTTTGGACAGGGTCTGATGACCTCTCCACAGAGATGACAAGCAAATGGTCCACTAAGGAAAACATAGGGAAGAGGGGCAATTGCGGTCAAATTGTGAAAAATTCTTGGGTGGAGACAGGAAGGTGTTGTTATGAACCGGAAAAATGGCATGGTAGTTGAAGAGGATGTCAGGGCATGGGAAGTTTTATTTTGGATGGATAATTTTGCAGCAAATTTGTAGGCTGATGAGAATGATCTAGAAGAGATGGATAAATTGATGGTACTGACCAAAATGAGAAAAACTGGAGGCAGACAGTTCTTGAGAAAGCAAGAGCATATGGGGTAGGGATTGAAAAGAGGGGAGTTTGTCTTTGGGATGGGTTGTGGTGGTTATTCCATCAGTAGGGTGGAAGTCAGGGTTTGTACATAAAGACACCAGCCAGGATACTGCTAAAATTCAGTTGGGGACTTTACATCTGATTGCATCAAAGATAGATGCAATCAGATATAAACTCTCCAACTAAATCTATCCTTGATGTAAGGTGAGGTCATCAGTAGACCGTGTGCCTGAGGAAAGAGAAGCTGTGAAATTATCATGTCTAGAGTTGGGAGAATAAATTTACTTAGAAAATGTAGAAGAATTATCTGGTTGGATTAAACACCTGTTTCAGATGTGTGGTCATTTATGGATATGTGTCAATTCAATACCATTTTGTAACACTTTCCAGCCACAAGCAGCTTCTGGGGAGCTGATTGAGAGAAGGTAAGCAGGTGGGCATAACTAGGTATGATGGTTAATTTTACGTGTCCATTTGTCTGGGCCATGCACTCAGATACTTGATCAAGCATTACTGCACCAGTTTTTAAGCCAAAATACTTAAAGTCTCCACATTTTTGTTTCCTCATCCCCAAATTAGGAATTGGCATAGTATGTACTACATTGAGTAGTTTGTGATGTGTTTAACGGAACTGGAGTTTCTCAAGTGTTTAGCACAGTGTGATATAGAAATTCAATATATGTCAGTTCGTTTGAATTTTTATTGTTATTGTTGTGTAGACACCTAAAAGTTTGATCTTTGGTCAAACTATCATCCCATGGTAGATGTTATATTAGGCTGTTCTAAAATTGCTATCAAGAACTACTCACGACTGCATAATTTATAAAGAAAAGAGGTTTAATTGGCTCACAGTTCTGCAGGCTGTACAGGAAGCATGGCTGGGGAGGCCTCAGGACATTTACGATAATGGCAGAAGGTGAAGAGGAAGCAGCCATGTCTTATATGGCCAGTGCAGGAGGAAGAGGGTGAAGGGAGAGGTGTTACACATTCCTAAACAACCAGAGCTTATGAGAACTCATTCAATATCACGAGAACATCAAGGAGGAGGAAATCCACCCTCATGATCAATCACCTCCTACCAGGACCCTCCTGCAACACTGGAGATTATGACTCAACGTGAGATTTTGGCCAGAGCACAAATCCACACTGTACCAGATGTCCTCCCATCTACAGAATGAATATGCAAGATTCATTTCCTCCGTGTATGTTTTCTGAGCACCCCGTGCTGTGCCTAGCACTGTTCAGGAGGTGCCCCTTAAGGTAAAGTAAAGCCTCTGACCCCAAGGAGTTTGCTGGGGAAACAGACAACTAAAAAATGGAAAATAAAGAGAAAGACAGCAGTGAGTATTCTATGCAGAGGATGAACATGGGTAGTGCTGTGGACAGCAGCTGATGGCTGCTGGAAGTGGACAGCTTGGGTGACCTCTCTGAGGAGATGGCACTTGGGTAGAGATGGAAATGCAACTGGAACCCTTTATGACAATGGCAAAAAAGGCACTTGGGTGGAAGTGCCCATAGGGCTAATGCACTGTAGTGGTGTGAAGTTAGAGGACTCAGGAATCAAGTAGAAAGTCAGTGTGGCTGGAGCCTATTCAGCAACAGGGAGAGGTGACAGATACAAAAAGAGGGCAAGAGAGGAATCCCCGAGGGTCAGCTTCTGAAAGACCTGGTAAGCAGGTCAAGGGGTTTGAACTGAATTCGAAGTATGATGGAATTCCCATGGGAGGAGTCTAAATAGAAGGATGTAAACATGTTGCACTTCCTCAACAGCCTTCAGGCTGCTGAGCAGAGAGTGTCTTGCAACTAGGCAAGAGGAAAACCCAAAGGTCAATCTGTAGGTGGTGAAGTTGTCCAGGTCGGGATGGGGGTGGTTAGGATGAGGGGAACAGAAGGAACAGAAGTGGCTGTGGGGACACGGGAGCTTGGGTCTCCTGGATGGGGGAAGGACTGCCTGTTGGCCTTTTGGCTGGTGACATCAGGTGGACAGAGACTCAAAGGGACCTGGGGAACATGAAACTGTATCCCAGTTGTGCTGTCCACACAAGAGTGCCTCTCCAATACTCCCATAGCCAGAAGCTCCATTCACCTGGAGGAGAATCAGTAGGTATCCGCTCTGTCTGTTTTCTCTCTAGGAAATCAACAAATGAACTCTTTCTCCCCATATCATGCATTTGTTTAGACTGTAAAAGCAGGCCACCTAGGTGAAACTTGAATTTCTTTGCATAATTTTTAAGATGCTTTACAAAGGGACCTAGAATCTAGGACATGCCATCAAGCTGCAATCACATAGGCACTGCACCAACATTCTCTGACTTCCTCCTCTTTCTCCCTCCCGCCCCAGTACCCAAGACTCCAGTGATAATAGAGATGCACTCACTGTATCTGAATATTTTTTGCCTGGAATATAGTGGTACTCAGTTAATGTTGGTTATTCTATTCTAGGTGTTGCTGTTTTAGTTGTTTTTCTGATTACTGTTACAGTAATGATCTTGGTACTCTTGAATTTATTGATCCACTTGTCTAGAATGTTCCCTTCCACCTCTGTGCTGCAGATTCAGTAAAGATCAGTTGAATAAACTGATCAAGAGAAGTTATGTTTACTTCTCTAAAGCCTGCACAAACATTACCGCCACCTCCAGGGAGCCCTCTCTGACTACCCCAAACTTAGTCATTCAGGCTGTCACCAGTGCCCCACAACACCTGCTCAAAATGCTATCTCCTTGGGTTGAGGTTATTTCCCCACTACCTTGGAAGTTTCCAGCAGGCTGGGCTATTATTTAATGCAAAATGTATGATAGACTAAGGTACATATATGAAGTATGTTAAACTTGGAAAGGAAAAGATAAAGATGAGAGAAAGCCAGTTTGTTCTTTCAGCCGAAGCAGCTGTAAAGCCATCCTTGCCATGCTTGGGGACTTAGGAACCAGCACACACTGTATTTGAGCCCTGACGTGAGAACACATGGGTCCCTTCTAGATGCCTGTTTTTTGTTGCCTTTAAGCAGTATGGCTGCCATGTCTGTATGGGGTTATCCACCCTCTGGGAGAAGGAGAATTGTACCTTTACCTTTATACCCCACTTCAAGTATTTGGTAAATCAGAAATCATCTCCATCCTATGTAAGCAAATAATCACTCAGACATCCCTGTTGCCTTCCTCTGAATGCATGCTAGGACTGTACACCAGCATCTGGGGCTCAGCAGCTATGCTCACATGCCAGGACACACTGCAGCCCATGCACCCATCCACTGAGCCACCACCCTACCCCACACCCATATGTGTACAAGCACTTTCTGAACACCAGGGTTAAACGTAGGCTGGGACGCGCCTGAAGACCATGCTGTGAATTTTAAAGCTTAGTGATATTTCTTCTAAGAAGTCTGCCCTCCTCAGTGATAAGGGCCCACTCATCCATGTTGCTTATTTGTCTCATCTGCAGGCTTTTCTTCTCACAATCTGTGTGAGGACTTCTCACATGGAAGGACATAGTGTACCTGCTTTACCTGCTTCTCTCCTATGAATGACTTTTAAGTTGCTGAAGAACTAGGACCTTGTGGAATATTGATCTCTCTATCTCTGGGGTCCAACCTCTGATCTGCCCTATGTTAATTGTTCAGTTCACTGGCATTCGGTTTTGGCTTTGTTAAACAAATAACTGAAATAAAATAGCATAGTTATCCTTTAATTATTGAGATTCTATAATTTTCTGAATGGGCCTTTGTTAATTGAAACAATTTGAAATACTTTAGAGATATTTCAGTATTATCTATAAAAGTCCGAGGTGGCAGGAAGTAATGCTGTCTACCTGGGTTGGTAGTGAAATAATGCTAGGAAGTGGTACTGATGGGATACAAACCCTGGACCTGCCCCACCTGACCTACTCCCTGAAGATCACCTCACCCTGAGAAAACAGATGGCCTTCTCCAAGTCGATGTTCATATATATGAATCTCACATCTCAAAGAACATGTGTCTGACAGGAAATTGATGTCAAGGCACGCTGCACTTCAGCAACTGTAATAGGGTGAAATTAACCTCTGCTCAAGTAAACTCTTCCCAAATGCAGTGATGGAGACTCATAAGCTGAGAGCTTATCTCTGTGGGACTTGCATGAGCTCTAAAATGGAAGCTCCTCTTCCACATAAGATACTGCCATACACCAGTAAGTGTGTTTATCCAAAGGGAGGATTGTTTTATTTATTTATTTTTTCCTTAGGATATCAGTCCTGCTAGTCTACATTTCCATGGGTTCATAATCTTTCAATTAGATACTCAGTTGAATATAAATTATTTTCCCAGTGATTCTTGCTAAGGAATGTTTTGCGGGGGGGGGAAGAGAGAGAGAGAAAGCTTAGCAAACAAGAGGGCTCATCAGCTCAGTATTACACTTTGTCATTAATGACAGGGACTGTTTTCATTCATTATTCAGCCCAACTTAACAGTAATTTGTGCCTGAGAGCAGGAGCAAAAAGGAGAAAAAATGAGGACTGGAGAGAATGTGTTTAAATTAGAAATAATGTTAAAATACTATCTCTAATGCATAGTGGAATGAATATTCACCATTTAAATTCAATTATATGCACAGTGGTTTTGCTTTTCTCTTAAATGGTAAAACGGTTCTATACCACCTTAAGTGAGATGATAGTTTGAGTATATATGTATATACATCCTTCTTTCGTTTTTGTACTGCATCCTATATATTTTTTTTTATTTCCAAATTAATTATCCTTCAGTAGGAAGCTTTTTAAGGTGGAGGTTCTCTTTTAGGAAATACTTCAGAATACAAAGAGAGTAGCTCTGAAGCTCGCAGATTGCATTTGTTCATTCCTCCCTCCAGCATGTGTCTTAGGCATGGTGCTGGCATAGAAATCTCCAGAAAGTGGCTGGGTACCGTGGCTCAAGCCTATAATCCCAGCACTTTGGGAGGCCGAGGCGGGTGGATTGGGAGGTCAAGAGATCGAGACCATCCTGGTCAACATGATGAAACCCTGTCGTCTCTACTAAAAACACAAAAAATTAGCTGGGCATGGTGGCACGTGCCTGTAATCCCAGCTACTCAGGAGGCTGAGGCAGGAGAATTGCCTGAACCCAGGAGGCGGAGGTTACGGTGAGCCGAGATTGCGCCATTGCACTGCAGTCTGGGTAACAAGAGCGAAACTCCGTCAAAAAAAAAAAAAAAAAAAAAAAAAGAAAGAAAGAAATCTCCAGAAAGTAAAGATGAATCCCAGCCCAAGGTAGACATATTTCCAAAGGGGGTTGGCCTTTGAGCAAGCTGTTGCAATGAGGTGGTGACACATGGAGGCAGCAGGGACATGGGAGAAGAGAGGCAGGCGAGGCGACACCAAGGTGGGAGCCTGGGATCTGAGACATTTGCTGGCAGTGATTTGACAAAGGATATTTGGAACCAAGAGCAGAACACAATCAAACAATATGATGTCTTGGGGACTCATCAGAAGATAAAACTGCTGGGGAGCAAAGGGTGAGGAGTGAGCTGGTAATGGGAAGGACAACTTAGTGGGCTCCTCCGCGCACGTGGCCTCTGTGAGGGCAAAGGAAGCTGGATAGATGATTGCAAGCAAATGAGGAAAGTTCAAATAAGCTTTGTGGCTTAGTTAATGGTAGTACTTAGTTAAAAGTACCAATGTCAATTTCCTGGCTATCTTTGGGGGAAGCTGGGTGAAGGGTACACCAGAACTCTCTGCATGAATTTCTTTCAATTTCTTATACTTTTAAAATCATTTTAAAGTAAAAGTAGTTTTAAATATACCTATATATGTATATTTATTTATATCTGGATATATGCATTTATAATATATGTCTATTTATATATGTATATTATATATGTACATATATACATATACTGAGCAAACCAATGAAGTGGTGACACATGGCTGACTGGAAGTCATTGTTCTTTCTCACCAAATATTTGTAACATTTTATAATAATATAATAATAGTTCTTTGGAGAAGGGTGTATTCATTCAATGATTCTTGAATGGAAGATTCTTAACATACATACTTATATGTAAATATATATTTATACAATGGGGATAAATATATGTATTTTTATAAATGTATATGTATGTGTGTATATGTATTTATGTGTATATATATGCATGCATATTTTTACATGTACATGTATATTTATGTGTGTGTATATATACATGTATATTTTTACGTGTACATGTATATTGATGTGTGTATATATATGCATGTATATTTTTACATGTACATGTATATTTATGTGTGTGTATATATACATATATATTTTTACATGTGCATGTATATTTATGTGTATATATGCATGTATATTTTACATGTACATGTACATGTATATTTATGTGTGTATAATACATGTATATTTTTATGTGTACATGTATATTTATGTGTGTGTATACATATGCATGCATGTATATTTTTACATGTGCATGTATATTTATGTGTGTATATATGCATGTATATTTTTACATGTACATAGATATTTGTGTGTGAATATATATGCATGCATATTTTTACATGTACATGTATATTTATGTGTGTGTATATATACATGCATATTTTTACATGTACATGTATATTTATGTGTGTGTATATATACATGTATATTTTTACGTGTACATGTATATTTATGTGTGTGTATACATAGGCATGTATATTTTTACATGTACATGTATATTTATGTGTGTGTATACATATGCATGTATATTTTTACATGTACATGCATATTTATGTGTGTGTATATATATGCATGTATATTTTTACATGTACATATATATGTGTGTGTATATATATGCATGTACATGTATATTTATGTGTGCGTATATATGCATGTATATTTTTACATGTACATATATATTTATGCGTGTGTGTATATACATGTGTATTTTTACATGTACATGTATATTTATGTGTGTGTATATATACATGTATATTTTTACATGTACATGTATATTTATGTGTGTATATATGCATGTATATTTTTACATGTACATGTATATTTATTGTGTGTGTATATACATGTGTATTTTTACATGTACATGTATATTTATGTGTATACATACACACACACACTTTTTTCATTAAGGATTCTAAGACATGAAGGTTAAAGGAAGCCAGCAAAGACTCCAAAGCAGAGATGTGTTTCCTAATAAGGCTGGACTTGGAAGGGACTTCAAAGGTTTTCAAATCACACCCTCTCTCCATCATGTAGAAAATTAAGTAGAATCCTTGACAGGTTGAACTTGGGTATGAATGCATTGGTGATTGAGAGGTAATGAAATGTCAGGATCATTCATTGGTTTGCAGCTGTTTCGTTTTTTGACATTTGTGTAACCAGAGGAACGATACTGGAAGGAGGAACATCTTTTGGCTTCACTCTGAGTTGGAATGTTGATCTTGCTGGCTACAGACTTTGCTGGCTGTGCCCTGAAGTCATTTACGGTGCTTTCTGGAGTCCACTGCCCAATACTGACTCCAGTGTTATGACCTGTGGGATGTTGAGTCAAGTGCACCTCATGCTCCCCATTTGTAGCATTTAAGAAAGCATGGCACCTACCAGATGGGTCTGTAGCAAGGACTAAACTGTTGCATGTGTGGAAAGACCTAACCATTTGTTGTGGCACATGAGTGTTCAATAAATGTTATCTACTGTTATTATTTGAGCTGGCTGAGTCTGGATGTGTTATTTAATCTTTATTAACTTCCAAGTTCATATCTAAACAGTGGGAATAAGTATATGTGCTTAAGCAAGGCATTGAGAAGATGGAGTCTTCCTGATAATAAGTCACGTGCCTGAAACAGAGAGGGCATCCATCCGTGTTAGTCTCTCCCTCCTGACTCTCATTCTGGACAGCCCCTGTGTGTTGAAATTTACCAACAGCACATAACTGGAGCCCCTGGCCTTGGCTCATAGCCAGCTCTGCCCCAGACTCTTGGCCCTGGTGTCTCACCTTGCAATACATTCTTATTTTATAAAAAGTAGACGCTTGTTATGAAAAAAATAAAAAAGCATGAATAACAAGAAACAAATCCTCATTTTTTGTGTGTAGAGTCATCTGCTATGAATATTTTGGCACTATTTCCTCCTGGTTCATTCTACATATTTTTATATGGGTAAATTTATCCAGAGAGAGGACAATTTTTCACCCTCTCATTTTGGGAAGTAAGGGGAGTAGAGCTGAAGGTCATTCTTTGTCAGCAATTTTTTGCAACATTTTATAATGGCTGTGTAATAGTTTTCTGGGGGAAGGAGTACATCTATTCATTAAATGATTCTTGAATGAAAAATTCATAGCATACATACATACACAAATTTTATATATCTACATATATGTATATATATGGCTATTACGATTGAACAACACTGTGATAAACACACCTTCATTTATATAACTTGGAGAGTATCTGTTGGCTTGCTAACATGATGAGCTTGACTAAAGTTGAATTCTTATTTCCTCTCCTGCATTTGTGAATGACATAAGCACTACCCTGAGTTTCAGCCCTTGGATGTTCTGGAGCCCACCAATGGTGGATTGCAGCCTCTCGCTTGACCTGCTACCTACCTCCCTACCACATCTTTTCCCCTAGGAACTGGATCTATCATTCCAGGGGCATTGCTGGTCTAGGCTCCCATTCATGTCTTCTTGCCTGATTCTGTCAGAGTTAATATTACTATTCATAATTATTCAAAACCAGAAAAAACATAACTGTCTCTATTCTATCATACTGCTTTTTAGAAAGCATTTTGGCTCTCGTCTTTCCATTAATTTGATTCTGAACAGAAAAAATATTAGGTATTCCAGGAGGCATAAAGAGAAATAAGTTGGTTTTAGGGGGTTAGCCGTGGTACAAATATTCAAAATTATAATTCCAGTTTGAACAGCATGAGCTTTGAGCTATAGCAGAGCCGAGTTCCCATCTCAACTCCTCTACTCTCTAAATGTGTGAAGGATGAAAAAGTGATTAAATCTCTTTGAGCTTCAGTTTTCTATCTGGAAATGGAGGATAGCAGCAAATACTGGAAGAGTCCCTGTGAGGGCTTCTGATCCTTGGGTTTGTGTCGGTCACTGAGCACTCTTGTGGCCAATCCAGCCTCATGGAGAGTTGGAACATTGGCATCAGTGCTAGAAAATTATGACCCTAGCCTTACTCTTCTTGGTGTGAACTTGGACAAGAGAGATATATTCTATGAGCCTCAGTTTCTCTCCTTAAAAAAAAAAATAGAGAAACACATATTTATTCCTTGGGGCTGTTCCATCCAAGGAGATAATGCATTTAAAGTGCCTGGCATATGCCAGAACTCAATAAATATTCATCTCTTCTCACCCTCCTTCTCCTCCCTAATGCCATCTTGGATTTCATCACGAGGCGTCTGACCAGGCGAAGAAGGTCACGGAGGAGACACAGGCAGTGTGGAGCCACACTTCTCCAGGCTTTTTTGAAAATGATTGAAAGTTAAACTGGGCCAGGAGTCTGGTGACGTTTGGGTGAGAGACAGAGTTAAATTAAGGTTTAATCTTAGCCCTTTCCATGTGTTAACAGGCTGCGCAGGGAGAAGGGTTTGAAAGAGATTCAATGCTGAATTTTCTCACTAATCTGAGGAGAAGAGAGACATGGAAAGAAAGAACATGAGAAAGAGGGAGAATCAGAGTTCATATGGCTAATTTTCTAGCCAGCAGCTACTGGAACGTTTCCATTAGGAGATATGAGAAGAGACAAAGAGAAATAATAACTGAAGATGGCTTTCTTGGCCAGAAAAAGTTATTCTGCCAGGCTTGAGGGCAGTGGGTGAGAGCGCAGATGAAGTAGGGGCCTGGGGGACGCATTTCATTTTAATGTCATCTCTTTAGTCCCTCTCTATCTGCACATTCAATTAACATCGGAGGGAAAAATAAAAAGTTCCTCCCATGTCAGCCTGCTTGGGGAACAGAACTGGGGGAACACAGTGACCTCACGTGTTCTTCTCAGAGAATGCCTTCCACCTCGTGTTGGCCTTCAACGTTCAAGAAAATGGATATATTTTCTGTTTCCTTCAGGAAAGACAATTTCAGTATTGTTTCAAATAAAAGCAGTGAAGTAATTTTCTTTCCCATAGGTTCTCCCTCATCCTCCCGAATCATAAGAATCAACCCTGGTTCCTTTCCTCCCATCCTCGCCGGTGCATTTTGCTGAGTCACTATATGTTGGCCTGAAACAGGGTCCATGTGCTTCCTCACCATCTCCAAGGCATGGAGGTAGGAATTGGGAAGTGGGGAGGGTGAGCTTTGGACTGAACACCTAAGGCCTATGGCCACCAGCAATGAGGCTTCCCCCAGGCTTCTCTTTCTCCATATTTCTCTCGCAGGATTCCACTTCTCCAGTCAAACCAGTGATGCTTCTTTGGCCGTGTGCTCCTTCAAGTCCTTCCTTTCCATCATAAGTAACAAGGAGCCCTTCACTCCTGATTTTTGAAGTGCTAGTACATTTCCAACACCTTCATCCAACTCTCTTCTCCAGGCTTCCCTGCTCTAAATCTCCCAGAAAAACATGTTCCAGTTACCCCACCTCAGCACCAACTTGAGTGAATCTGAACTCAGAAGCATTCATTCACATTTGTCATATTTGTGGAGGATTTTTTTTTTAATGGTCACAATATTTCTAATTCTGTGGGTTCTTGCAAAGCTTCGTCTCTTTCCATCCAGAGTTTCTGTGTTCTTCCCCTTGGATGTGGGAAGTTTTGTGATTGCTGCCTTAACCAACAGGTGGAAGAGACACTGTGTGGCCTCTGAAGCTAGATGAGCAAAGGCCATGCAGCCCTTGCCTGACCCTCTTCCTTGAGATATCATCCTTAGAACCTCCATGTTGTGAGAAAGCTCAGGCCACTGGGAGGAACATGTAGGTGTTCCCATTGTTGACAGTCTCAAGCACTGGACATGTGAATGAATGAGCCTCTAGGCAGCTCCAGCCCTTGAGCCAGCCCTAACTCAGGTGTTCCAGTTATGACTCTAGATATCTTGGAGTAGAGACAACTATAATATCTCTACTCTGCCTCGTTCCTATTGCTGACCCAGAATCTGTGAGTCTGCTGCTGGTCACAGAAAGAAACCAAATTGAACTTCGTTCATTCATTCAATCATTCATTCATCTATCCACCTACTCATCCATCCACCAAAGACACATTTGCTGATGTCTCACTGTGTATCACAGACTATAAGCCTGGGGGCTGCAGAGATAAAAAAAAAAAAAAAGTGAGGGCCCGGAGAAGCTCACAGACATACCACTCATTCCGCTGTTGACCCATCACTCCCAAGTGACCAAAGAGCACCCCTCCTAATACCTTGCTTCAGATTTTCACAGTCGCTCAATAATGCATGGATTTCTGCTTTGCCATTCCAACCAAGTGCCTTTAGAATAAGGGACCAACTTTGTTTCCCATGGTGCTTAGTGTGGTTTTATAAACTTAACATGTGTTTGATATGGATCGGTTAATTTTTGAAAAGTCAGTCCACATACTGCTAGAGGTTTTCAAGGCTTCAAACAAATGAAAGAATTACATTTTGGAAAAAAATACCTTAATAAATGAAATCCTTGTGGCAATAGGAGAAAAAGAAGAAAGACGGAAATGGTTTTGGGGTCCTTATTATGACTGGCTTCTGCTATGTCATTAATCCTCACAGCAATCTCATACCAATTATGACGATCCTCAAATTGCAGATTATGCTTTAAGACAAACTGGTAAATTGCACGGCTCTCAAACATGGGGCTAGGAATTTAGCCAATGCCAGGGACTCTTTTGCAGCCACTGTAGTGGCTCCAGCACATGGAGATGCCACCCAGATGACATTTGCTTCCAGGACCTTTGAACAGGCTACCTTGAAAAGAATGCTTTCCAACGTGCAGCTCCATATCTTCCACAGCTCCGGTAAGTGAAGACTTCACAGCTTATGTTCACTCTGGATGCCTCCTCTTTACCATCAGCATTTCCAGACCTCGTGGAAAAGTGTTACCAATTAATCCTCTCATTATAGAACTGCAACAAAACAAGGCACAGGACGTGGAGCAAATCAGTTAAATAATCATTAAAAATGAAAATGGAAACTATCAGGTTTATCACAAAAACCTCACTTTAATGTTTTTTGCGCTTCGTGAACAGGCGTTGCTAAACCTAGTGCAGTGAACACAGAAACGCAGCTGAGGAGTAGGGAATCATCTCCTTGAAAAGCGAAAAGCTTCTCTTGTCCTGCTGGTTTGCTCTGTGGGCAGAAGTGAGGGGGCTGTGAGGTGGGAGGCCTGGACCCAAGGCTCCCATGCTGCCTGGGTGACCTCGACATCCAACGACTTCATTTTTAAGAACAACCCATCTGTGGTGAGGCTGTGGGTGGCAGTCTCTAAAAAGATGATGTAACTGCTTATTAAAAGAAACTGTAGTGTTGTGAATTATTCTTCGGATAGTGGGACTTTTTACAAGAAATTCCAAGAACCACAGAAGCTTCTGGATAGCATATGTGGGTCGATGGATGAAGATATACTCTTTCCTCTGACAAAATCTTTCTGCCTTGCCTCTAGGGAGCTGTGCGATTGAAATCAGACTTGGGAAAGTGACCGTCGTGATGTCGATTACCCACATCTTTTTTTCATCATGACAAAACTAGAGGACCTGGAGGGAGGAAGTCACTTGTCCAGAGCGCCCCAGTGGTCGAGAATGGTCTTGATGAGCTGTGAATGGCTCTGTGGAGTGAGCCCCATGCAGGTGGAGGCTGGTTCTGCACACCTTGCTCTGGTCGTATCACCTGACATGATCAGTCCCGTTCTCTGCCTTCTTGGCTTCTGACCTGATAGTGGATTTTTTGGCCCAAGCCTTACTCCTTCTATAGGTCACCACTGTCTCTCTTCTTAGGAACATCTTCCCCTAAAAGAGGGCCAGGCATGTAAACACAAAAATATGCCAGGTAAAAAAAATCCCACAGAAACTGGGCAGGTCATTAAGTGAAAGAGAATCACTCAAATTTGAATGGCTAAAGCAATATGTCTGCTGGTTGGAACTGGTTGGAGCTTACTGTAAACAGCAGATTTGAAAACCAGTATGGACCAGACTATAAACTAAGTCTGATGTTTTGTTTGACAGGCTGGTCTAGATGACCATTGAAATATCTTCATTTTCTGAGACATTTTTTTTTTTTTTTAGATGGAGTCTCACTCTGTCACCCAGGCTGGAGTGTGATCTCCACTTACTGCAACCTCTGCCTCCCAGGTTCAATCAATTCTCCTGCCTCAGCCTCCTGAGTAGTTGGGTTTATAGCTACATGCCACCACACCAGGCTATTTTTTGCATTTTTAGTAGAGATGGGGTTTCACCACGTTGGTCAGGCTGGTTTCAAACTCTTGACCTCATTTAAAGTTTTTTCCATGTAAAGTGGTAACTCAGTCCCCCTTCTCCAAGACTGAGCCATCCTTCTCTCCTTTGTGTATCCCCATTGCCATATTGCCATGAAAATTATAAGAATGAATAACATTAACAACAGCAGTGTCATTGCTGAATGCTCACGTCAGGTAAAATGCTAGGTGCATTCTTTTGTTTAATAGCTAATTCTATCCTACGAGATAAAATCTCTTATTTATTCTATTTTGCAGATGAGGAAACTAAGGCAGAGCTGTGAAATAATTTGCTCAAGGTCGAGGAAATGCCATAGCTGTGGCTTACTTGCGTGCATGTTTTATGCTAGAGTTTCTCTCTCCATCAGCCACCTGCAGCGCTATGAAGACCTCGAGAACTCTTTTCTGACTTTATGGTTTAGGATTCTTCTCTGCTGTTTGACCCATGAGTTTTTAAAGGACAAACTCAAAGGGCTTCACACATTGTAAGGACTCAGTAAATGTGTATGCATGCATCAGTGATGCCCTTGAAAAGCTTTGAAACTTAGGATTGTATGTCGACATCATCACAGGTCATAGTGTTGCTAATGGAACCAATGCAGGGCCTTGCATGAAGGCAACACGTAGAAGAGTAATTTTTGCTTTGACTTGTCATGCTTTTAATTCACCATCGCCCCTTTAAATCATGATGACGTCACCACTACATTTTTCTGCATAAAGGGCTTTTCATAAAATGGAATACTTCATTCTGGTCTCTTCCAAATACATCCTAACTTGATGTGAATCTAATCAAGACTTTGCTGCCTAACCTCATCATGATCTCATCCTGGTGAGTATTCATCCACACGTGACTACATATGACAATGACAAAGAGGAGGTCCTCGTGTGTCCCCTTCAGTCTAGGGAGGGCAGTGCCCACAGGGCACTTTGGAGTCGTTCCTGGGGATATCGGGAGTACTCAGAGGGCTATCAGGAGGGAAAGAATAGAGAAAATCTGGATTTCCCTTGGGGGATCTGCTGAGGAAGAGGGGACCTTGATCTAGGTAATACAGTACAAAGAAAACTTGAAATCTTTGCATGCAGCTACCCTCGCAATTACTTCTCACACTGTGAATTTCACACGATGCTCCGAAATAATGGGAGTCTATAATCGAACAATCAAAAGACACACAACCCGTACTGGAAATGTCACAATGCGTATTTGCACTTAAAAAAGCTCTGAAAAATACAGTAAGGAAGTCTACGGTCACCTTTGGCCAGTTTGGTAGGAATTACTGGTTACCAGTAAGTAACAATTCTCTTCAGAGCTCTTGGTAATAGAACTCTGATTTTGTTCATGTTGGCAATACTTCTGGCTAAAATGTTACATTTTCCGTTACCTTTAGCAGCTGGATAAGGTTATACGACTACATTCTGATCCACGAGATTAAAACAAAAGTATCCTAAGGGCACCAGAAAAGACATTTTAAAAGAGCTTTTTATCTAGAAGTTTCTTCCTGCCCACCATGCTTTATGCTTCTTGGAAGTTTTGCTTCCAAGTGATGTGGGTGTGATGGCTGGAGCTCTAGCAACCATCTTGAAGTACAAAATATTTTGTAGAAAAAAGTCATTGCTAAGGATAGGGAGATGAAAGACAGAGGATCTGGGTTCATTAGTATGGCAGCCCAAGACTGCTAACCTCTCTACTCATGTATCTATGTGTTTAGAGATGGGGTCTGCATTAGTCTGTGTTCATGCTGCTGATGAAGACATACCCGAGACTGGGCAGTTTACAAAAGAAAGAGGTTGCATTGAATTTACAGTTCCAAGTGGCTTCAGAGGCCTCACAATCATGGTGGAAGGAGCAAGCCATGTCTTACATGGAGGGCAGCAGGCAAGAAAAATAAGAGCTTGTTCAGGGGAACTCCTTTTTAAAAAACCATCAGATCTCATCAGACCCATTCATTAACATGAGAACAGCATGAGAAAGACCCACCCTCATGATTCAGTCATCTCCCAACAGGTCCTTTTCACAACATGTGGGAATTGTGGGGCTACAGGATGAGATTTGGGTGGGGACTTGGAGCCAAACCATATCAGGGTCTTACCCTGTTGCTCAGGCTGGAGAGAAGTGGCACAATCATTGCTTACTGTAGCTTCAAACTCCTGGGCTCAAGCAATCCTCCCACCTCAGCCTCCTCAGTAGCTAGGACTATAGGCACATGCCACCACAGTTAGCTAATTGTTTTAAATTTTTTTTGTTGTTGTAGAGATGGGGTCTCACTATGTTGACAAGACCAGTATAAAACTGTGGTTTTAAGAAATCCTCCTGCCTCGGCCTCCCAAAGTGTTGGGATTACAGGCACGAGCCACCGTGCCTGGTCACTACTTCTTTTATTTGAAAAAAAAAAAAAAGAACTTCTATCTTGCTTAACCTACTGTCACTTCTGGCCTTTTTTGGTGGTATTGGACACAACTCCTGATAGAATTAATCATCGAACCCTTTTTCCACAATATTGCTACTAACATCCTTTGGAACACATTCTGAAAAACAGAAATCTGAGCCAATCTGCACTGCCTACCTCTGCAGAAAAAAAGGGCATGGTGGCTCACGCCTGTAATCCCAGCACTTTGGGAGGCTGAGGCGGGTGGATCACAAGGTCAGGAGTTCGAGACCAGCCTGGCCAAGATGTTGAAACCCCGTCTCTACTAAAAATACAAAAATTAGCTGGGCACAGTGGCACAAGCCTGTGATCCCAGCTACTCAGGAGGCTGAGGCAAGAGAATCGCTTGAACCTGGGAGGCAGAGGTTGCAGTGAACTGAGATCGTGCCATTGCACTCCAGCATGGGTGACAGAGTGAGACTCTGTCTCAAAAAAAAGAAAAAAAGAAGCTGAGGCTCAGGAAATGGCGGTGATAGGTCAGCGGTCACACAGCTGTATGGCCATACAACTGCATTTTGGCTCAAGTGGCCTGAGAATCAGTCTCCTGCTCTTACCATACTCATGTATATTTGCCAGATCAATTCTAAAATCATTTTAGATCCACCGTATAGATGTGCAAATGTATGAAGTATAGATCTTTGAGTACCGCAGACAGAAACTCAGTGAAAGAAAACCGTCTTGAGTGGCCTTGTAATGGAATGCTTGCCACTGGGCATCTGGGGGGACTTGAAATCTCCCTGTCACTAAGGCAAGAGGAGAAGTCTCTCTAAAAGTAGTCAACGTGGTTGCCAGCCAGAATGATACTTTTGTCTTCTCTACTTTCAAACCCAAATAAATCAGAAAGGCTTTTAAATCCATCCTGCAAGAATGCCACTGTGGATTGCTCAGGGTGGTCTATCAACTTGTCTCAGAGTCTGCAGACTGATTAAAGCACCTCAAGGAACCTGCAAGTTGCAACAGAGGCAGATATGTGGCCCTTGTTTAGTGGCGACTTTCAAATGAATAAATCCACTTTTTAAAACTTAGTGCTGTACGCTCCTCCCTTCTCCTGCCCCTGACGATTCCACGTGTGCACACGCACGGAGCATTCTGCCTGGCCGAAATGGAAACAGGAAAAGGGGAAGCTGCATCGTTAATTACTCCCCCACTGTTAGAAAGATTTTTAAATTATGATGTTGTTACCTGAGGGCTTGCTGACAGACTTCTTCAGTTCCCCTCCATCTGGCTCACATCCAAGGCTTCTTTTCTCCCTTCTTTCTTTTGAATTCTGGAATGCAGACAGAAAAATTTTCCATCAGTAAACGAAAGTGTCTAAACTCCAATTATCCTACCGTGCCATGAAAAGGGGCCCTTCGCCATCAATTCGCTGCACTTTTAAGGAACGAAATTCTGGGTCCTTCGGTATTCGTAGACTGTGTCATCCAGGATTTTCTAGGCATATTAGTGCTCTGCGCTGGTACGTTCCCAGTCACACTCACTTTCAAGGGATTGTTTAAAGCTTGTGATGGAATTCTTATCTTAAATCCCATGGGTGTCACTTTTTCGCTGAGGAATGTAGGACAGTCTTATGGCCTTTTTGAATCTCTTCTTATATAAGTCAAAGTTAGCAATCACAGCAAACTACCCCGAAGCTCAGGAGTTTACCAAGCAGAAGCAGACCTCATGCCCTGGTTTCTCACAGTCCAGGGGTGTCAGCAGGTGGCAGCCATTTGCTGGAGGCCAGGAGTTGACCACCTGAAACTCCTGTGCCTCATCCAGCCTGTCACCTGTTTTCCCAAAGAAAGTTTAATTTGGAAGAGAAAAGTGGCACACCACTGATTCACACTTTGTCTACCACTGCTTTCGCACTACCGTGGCAGAGGTGAGTAGCTGTAGTAGAGATTCCCTATGGCCTCAAAGCCTAGAAAGCGTACTTTCTAGTCCTTCACAGAACACGTCTGCTGACCCTTGCCCTCGGCAGGTGCCCAGGAGTGCTGTCCCCTTTTGACTGGATCCACTCTCCTCTCTGTGCCTGTTCTCCCCATGCTCCTGGCACGTGAAAGTCTTTTTTATGGGCTGGGCAAGGAAGTGTTGCAGGAAACTTCTGCTCCTCTTGTATTGACCAGGACTCAGTCACATGGCCACACTCATCTCTCAGGGATGCTGGAAAAAATGTCCATCTTTGTGCCCAGGATGAGAGGGAACTGATATCGGTGAGCACCCAACCTCTGTCCCATCTTTCTCTGTGAACTTAAACAGCTGCATCCTGGCGGTCACAATTCTCACAGGCCCTGCTGCCATCATACCTCTCATGTCCTTCCCATGTGACTCATCACTCTGCCACTGCCTGGTTCAGGTCCTGGTTTTTCACTTCTGCTGTTGGAACTGCTTCCTCTCTGCATTAATGGCTCACCTGTCTTTGCTGGATCAGTCAATCACATGCCTTTTTTGCCGAAATGATCTCATATTCTCTTTGGATGGGCAGCCAGTTCCTCCCAGATCTGACCAAGAGCCCTGATTTCAGCCTGATATCCTTTTGTGCATAACCCTAGTCCTTTATACCCAATGGAATGGACATTTTTGTTTTCACTATTTTGCCCATATGTACTTTGTGGCTTTATGCTTGTATTGTTCCCTTGGTCTAAAAACTTTTTATCTCCTCATACCTCTAACAACTCATCCATCTTAACATTTTCAAATAGTACCTACCTTCCCTTCCAGTAAACTGTAGGCATCACAGGAAAGCAATAACCGGGTCACTTGTATCCATCCACACTTTCCCTAGAGCTAGCAGATTCCCAGCACATGGCAGATGATCAACATCATCTTAAATGAATGAATGAATAAATAAATACCTGTTGGATTCCATACATACTTGCATACCCAATGAGCTGCCATGTTTCCTTCCTCCAAACTCTGAGCTATATTCTTTTTAGGTAACTTATCCCTCTTTATTTCGTATCTGCTCTATGTGTGCGTTTTGTACTGTTTACAAAGCCGCACAATTCTCATGGATGAGAGAACCACCATGAGCCATCACAATGTCTAGTCCATGGTAGATGCTCAATAAATATGAGCAATAAATAAATGGATGAATGAATGATGCATAGTTAGTTTTCGGTTAATCTGCCCCATACACATATTCTATGCCTCATCCTTCAGGGGAGAAAAGACTACGAAGATATTAATGTTAGAATGATAAATGTCTTTTTTCTCTTAAAAAGGGTTTGAAAGGCTTTAAATCAAGAGCCAAAAAGATTCAAGGTTAAGTAACAGCTTAAGTCCCTGAGCGGGGTAGCTGTTCCTGCTCTTTTATGCATAGACAGGAATTAAGGGCCTAATACCAAGATGAATAACTTTCGACTTCGTTGTCATATGAAGAGACAAGAAAAAGGAAAAAAAAAGACTGGACTCTGAATGAGGAATTGTTGGAATGTTATATCAAGTATCACACTAACTATGTGCAATTGAGTGGAAGTGACTAGGCCCGAGTCCTTTCTCCTATTCATACAAAGGGCATCGCTTCATTAATCAAAGCTTAGCGTCAGTGTAAGGAGGGCGGATGTGATTGCAAAGCCTCATTATGTGGCTGGCTCAGACATACAACACTAAGAATCAATTCATGGGGACCATGAGTTCTCTAGTTTTTCTCCATTTCTGGGTACTTAGGAATATCTTGTGAACAGGCAGAAACCTCTCCTTGTGCTATGAGTTTGGGTGGTGTTATTTCACCGGACAGGCTGGGTGTGGCAAAGCAGTGGATTCCAAATGCTCCATGTGCTCCTCTTCAATTCCTATGCAACTCATTTAGGGTTGGATGGTTGGATGGTATGGGTTTCCCCAGATGGAGACCCCAAGACAAGGATTGATAGGCTAGTAGTGTCCTAAAAAGATCCCTGGTGATGTTACAGGGGAGGGGAAAAAAGTGAGGGCAAGAACCAATGTGGTATCAAGCTGGCTTCCACTGTGTCAACTGGAGCTTACTGCACTGGAACTCTAGAAATTACTATGAAAAGAGCCTCAGAATCGCCCTGATGGAGGAATAAAGAGACTGGGGTGTTTATCTGCTGCTTCATCTTTCATCGTTGGCTGAGGGCTGCTCTCAGAGGTCTGTACTCTCAGGCACTCCCTGCTGACCCTGTATGTGGGCAGTCGTCTCCCGTGGCAGAGCAGAGGGTGGTAAGACAAACAGCGTTAAGGTGAATGTGGACATGACACCAACCATGTGCCAAGTTCTGCTCAATTGACTGGAGAGGAGGTGACATAAACCCTGTCAGGCTAAGGGCTGTTTTCACCACTTTTTATCTTCCATTACCTCAGTGACCACACAGTCCTATGTTTCAGATGAATTAGCTGTACAATGATGAACTTACCAGCCTGGATACCTGAGTGACTGTGTGGAACTATCCACGCATTCACAGTCTCCCATAATTGGTGTTGAACTTGTAATGTGAGTAAGAAGAAAAACCTTTGCAGTTGATATGGTTTGGCTCTGCATCCCCACACAAATCTCATCTTAAATTGTAATCCCTATGTGTCAAGGGAGGGACCTGTAATTCCCACGTGTCAATGGAGGGAGGTGATTGGATCATGTGGGTGATTTCTCCCATGCTGTTCTCATGACAGTAGTGAGCCCTCAAGAGAACTGGTGGCTTTATAAGTGTTTGGAAATGTCTCCTTTGCTGTCTCTTACCTGTTGCCATGGAAGACATGACTGCTTTCCCTTCCACCCTGCTTGTAAGTTTCCTAAGGCGTCCCCAGACCTGCAGAACTATCTGTACATTGAACCTCTTTTATTTAGAAATTACACAGTCTCAGGAAGTTCTTCACAGCAGTGTGAAAACAGACAAAATACAGTGGTGGTAAGCCACCGAGATTTCGAGACTTACTTGTCATAGCAACTAGCGTTCATTAACCTGATGAAGATCTTAGATATAGCTCCAGTCCTAAATGTGTTGATATCTAGCCATCAACAAGTTTCTACTAAGCATTGGTCAGAAATATATTGATATTTAGCCATCAATAAATTTCTACTAAGCATTGGCCATTTGTTCACTCATTTCATGCTTGTAACAAGTTGTCTTGTTTGTGTAGCTATAAACTCCGAAGTTTTGAAAAATACATCTAATTTTTGTCAACACAATATTTGTGTGTTTATTGTTCAAAAGAAGACACATTTCTGAATGATTTCTTTATCTTCTAAAAGTGATTGACATTCTGGAAGTCATGTATTTTTATTAAGTTGCTGAAGTTCACTACTTTCTACCTCTAAATTACATATGTAATAGCTTTGTTTTTCACCAAAGATATCCACTGAGAAGATGAAGACTCCAGAAACAGTAAGTTTTAAACCTTCGGTTCACTCAATCATCAATTATTATCCATCAAACTAGCATCCCATCCACTGATCTTTTGACTTTTCTGTCTGCCTTATAATTCACATTACTGTCTATGCATGTTTCCATCCATCCATCTATCCATCCACCCAACAACCACTCATCCATTCATCCATCTATTCATCTATCCATCCACTAATTCATCCACCCACTCATCCATTCATTTATTCACCCGCTAATTTATCCATCCATCCATCCATCCATCCATTCATCCATCCATCCATCCTTCTATCCACCCATCCGTTTCATTTGTTAAATTACCAACCATCGGTTACATGCAAACACAGTACTGGGATTGAATAAGCACAGTCCATTTCTTGTATGTCTTTCAACAGCTCATTAAAGAAATCACACAAGTGGAGAGCCATGTTACACTATCTTGAGAGGTTTCAGTTACAAGGAGTGATCAACTTTGGGCTACAAGGAATACTTTAGCCTTCTTCAGGAAGGATCTCTTTGTTGAAAAACAAAAAGCTTTTATATATGTAATTTAGATGCATTTGCCAAAACTACTTCGGAGTTCATAGCTACACAAACAAGACAACTTGAAAACTATACCTCCATTTTCTCTCTGTTTCTGTCTCTCTCTCTCTCAGCAGCTTCCATGAGTTTTGAAGCTGCCCCTGGTGTGGCCTCTTGCACACATTCAGCCTCCACGTTCCTTCCACTCTCACTGAGCACCAGCTGCCCCAGATCACTTGCCATTGTAGTCCAGAGAAATTTACCAGGAACAAGAACCACACCAACTGGTCCTTATCCCAGATCTGCTAGCTACAGCCTGTTTCTTTATCCGTATGTGCAAATAGTGCCTACATCAATGCACCGATAAATGTTAACTTACTTTAAGCTGGGAAGCCCTTTCCTCCTGTCTTCTGGGGAAAGACTCATCTTGTAGTCTATGAAGCCTTCATTTATCTCTAGGGCCTTGTTGGGGATTGATTTTATTGGGCCCACATCACCATGCGTTTGCCCCAAATAACCCCTTATCACACTGTAATGTCAGTACCCATTGCTAGTATAGCTCTATGTGATTCTATCAGCCCCCAACAAAAAATAATGAGAGCTCAAGTTTACTGAACATTTAGTATGTGCCAGATCCTATTTTAGGAGCTTAAGTCTATTAATTCATTTCATATTCACAGCTGCCTGCGATGTAAGCATTATCAAAATTCCCATTTTATCGACGGGTAAAATGAGGGTTAAAGAGGGTATCCAACAGCTGTGTATTCCCTTAGAGCAGGTGTGTCCTTTTCCATTGTGATGCTTGCCATATACGAGGTGTTTAACACACATTCATTTAATAAATGTCAAAGAATCTGTTCTCCATCATTTGATCCTGAGCTGAGATGGATGAATGAAAGGTGACCATCTCTTCATGTCATTTTCTGTGTGATATTAAACTGGTCTCTGCAGATTCTCATTTATTAAACTTCTCCAGTTTTTCACCTAATGATTCATTCCCCTGGAAGTTTTACAATACTTTTAAGTTAAAAATAAAACACTGTTTTTGCATATAGAAATCTAGGGTTTTCTTTAAGACTGTTTTTTAAAAATTAATCTGCACTGTCTGCCCCTCAAAAGGTCTTCACTAGGTGAAAGCTTTTGCAAAAGAGAAGCTGACATAACTGCTTAACTATTTTCGGGAGTTATAATAGGTAACCTCGTCTCATCAGAGATTTCACTTACCTGATTGGTGCACTTGCCTTGTTCCACGTACTGTCTGCATAACATTTGAGGACTGAGCCTCTATAGAGGCTTTTTATGTATTTTATGTATTTTATGGTCCCAGCGTCCAGCAGAGCACCTGGTGCTGAGTACCTGCTCAGCAAATGCTGGATAAATGACCGAGATGACTCTCCTGATACTTGACAGCTCAGAATCTCAATTCCATCTGGAAAATGGGTACAATAAAGACAACTACATGAGCCTCTGGGAAAATAAATGAGAGAAAGCTTGTATTGAGCTGTGTGCATCATAAGTGATACACATGTAGGAATCCTGGTGAGAGAATGAATTCTGAAGTGAACCAGGTTCAAGGTCAGCAATTCCTACCCAATGTGCAGGCTGACCTTGGGCTGCACCCTTACTTGTAAAATGTGGATAATAACAGGATTTGCTCTATATTTAGCAGCTAAGGATACAGGACGCCTAGTTAAATTTAAATTTCACATAAATAATATACAATTGGGACAATATTTGGAACATGCCTGTATTTTCTAATGTGATTTATCTGTAAATTAATTTTAACCAGTGTCCTGTATTTTCTGGGAGTGAGATAAAATAATACATGTAACATGTTCGCATGTGATCTATGCCCAGTAATGCGTGCCATTATTTTATGCATGCTTGATAAATAGTGACTCCCCATCTCTCTTCCCCCTTTTATAATAATCTGCATTCCTTTTATTATGCCACTCTGCCTTCCCCCACCCCATTCTCTGCCTCTTAATATACATTGAGATGTCAGAAGGGGTCTTGGATGTAAAAAGGGAGCAAACAGCTGCCGTAGAAAGAAGTTGCTGTCAGTTCAAATGAATGCTGAGCTAATAGGCCTATTAATAATGAGCTTTATTATAGAAGGCCACTTACATTAATAATTCTCAGTATTTGGTATTTGATGCTGTGACATTTATACTGAGCTGAATAGTGATTGTGTGTGCGTGTGTGCGTGTGTGTGTGTGTGTTTAAAGCCATTAGCTCACTTTTACTCTGAATACAGCTGTGACATTGGGGAGCAGGCTGTGTTTTATTTAACACACCCTGCACACACATCTCATCTGGTTCGACTTTTCCTTCTGGGTATCTCTCAGCTTGGGGGCTTCAGAGACACTGCAGAGCATGAAAAAAAAAAAAAACAAAAAAAAACGGGAATCCTGGGAGGAGGCTGAGGACAAGCTTTTTTACCTTTTCACCCTGCAATTGTCAATCCAGTCCCCCGCCCCTGCCCTTATAGCCCTGAGAAGCTTAGGGTCGGTTTAATCTGATTTGCATACTGTGAGTTCTCACAACAGTAGCTGGAATTGTGACAGGGCCTAATTAGCATTTCCACCCCCTCTCTTCGCCTCTTTTATATTTGAAGACAAGTGCCTGAGCAGTAGGGAGGTTTAACTAAACCAGATTAAGAAGTAGAACTCACGTTCTAGAAGTTAGAAAAATAGCCGGTGTGGCTTCACCAGGATGAAGTTTGGGCAGAGAGAATGTTTATTTAAGTGATGGCGACTCCATAGCAAGCCACGGAGTGGCATTGGTATTTGAATGCACTATCCAAGGAGGCTAGAGGGCCAGATGAACTTCCTCAAGTGCCTCTCAATCCAGCATGCCACAGCTAGGACGGATGGGACTCAGTGTCCTTCCTCAGGTCCAATGCCACAGAATTTTCTCAGCTGGGTTAAAAAGCTCATCCCAAACTATACACAACTAGGAACCTATAGAGTTTGGGTTCAGACCCCACCAATGCTGCATCTGCTTTGTTCAGTTTTCCTGCAGGGCGGGTGGTTACAACTGAGACTCCCTTTTTATAAGTGTACCCAATGCAGGTGGGGCCAGGAGCGTCCCCATCTCCTTGCAGGTCTCAGAGGCTTCTGCAGAGCAGCGGCAGGGGCATCATCACCCTTCAGCTTGTTAAAGATGCAGACTCTTAGGCTGAATTAGAAGCTACATTTTAACCAAATTCCCTGACTGATTCATCTCTGCATTAAAATACGAGAAGTCCTGCTTTGTACTTTTTTGGGGCAGACAATTGGCTTCTCATCGAACATGACCTGTGACGTGCATCTTGCCTTTTCATAAAGCCATTTCTCCCCTTGCTAGGCACATCTTAGAGGGGCAAGCACTCAGGACTGAAGCCTCACCTGCAAGTCCAAAGTACAGACAAAGTCTCCCTTTCCCAGGGCGGTGCTTGCAACCCCAAGCAGCCTTTTCTGCAGTGGGTGTCGTCCCACCGCTGCTCACGGTAGAACAATTAGTGGGTTAATTTCAAGGCCAATGGTGCATGTGCAAAGTGCCTGACAATTACAAAAGAAAAAGTATATTTAAGGCAAACTGCTCATAAAAGATCAAGCTAGATGAATTTTCTTAATAAGTGGTTAAAACATCTTAAGAGTTTCCGGCGCTATTTTGCTGCTCAAGGGTTTTCAATAAGATGCTCTGATGATGGAAGAACCACTTTTATCAAATATTAAGCTACTGTAAATTTACTGTAATTGAATAATTTGCCTCTTAGCTTTGGTTCACTAAGACTGCAGTGAGGTTTTCATCCCTAAGTGATCACTCCACAGTCTATTTCAATATATGTCATGTCAAGCAAAGCTCATCTACGGCACCATTTGAGATCTAGTCATTTCAAAGCCAAGGGACCCTGTAAATGGTCTGGATGATTGACCATAAAGTATGTACATATTTAGTTATATTAAATTGTGATTAGGGTTTCCACTTCCATATTTAAGCTCTGAGCAGTTTGCAGAGCATGGAAGTGCTAATGGGAATTCCACAGGGCTTCGGATGGGAGTCGGAGCAACGGCAGACCTTTTGGTCCAGGGTGCATATAAATATTAAGGACATGAAGTAACAAACAAAGAGAAGGCAAAATGCCAGTCGGAAGTAAATCAAGTCGATATTCACATGTATAAATTATGATGAATTATGCCTTCGGAGACAGGAAGGCTAAGAAAGATGTTGGGGCCTGAAACAGAAAATCTGAATTTGTCCCCAACTCTTATCATGTATTGATTTAGTGTTTTGGAAGATCGTTTTCTGAGCCTCAGTTGACTCATCTGTAAAATGTACATCACGTCACTTCAAGGGCAAGTGACATTTCTGTGAAGGACTTGGAAAACATTAAACCAGTGTATCTCAAAGGATTGCCCTTGGAAAAAGCAAAGAACCCAGTGTTCAGACTTCTCACCCACAGAGGCCATGCAGTCACGAACTTGCTGGTTTTAAGCCACTGTTTGCAGTCATTTGTTACACACCACAGAAAACTAATACAACAAAGCCGACGAGCACTGAAGATACAGTAAGAAGACTGCAGGAATTCCTGGAAGCCCCAGAAACCTGGTCACAAAAGCTTTTTTTATTTTTTGAGATGGAGTCTCCATCTGTTGCCAAGGCTGATGAGCAATGGCACTATCTTGGCTTACTGCAACCTCCGCCTCCCAGGATTAAGCGATTCTCCTACCTCAGCCTCCCGAGTAGCTGGGATTACAGGCACCTACCGCCATGCCTGGTAAAGATGGGGTTTCGCCATGTTGACCAGGCTGATCTCGAACTCCTGACTTTGTGATCTGCTCACCTTGGTCTCTCAGAGTGTTGGGATTACAGGCATGAGCCACTGAGCCCAGCTCACAGCAGCTTTAAATGAAAAGCCTGTAGCCTCTACCTTGGGGGAGAGATGCCCTTGGACATCTGTAGGAGAAATATACGTGAGGTTTGTTTGGCTAAATGCAGATACCTGTCCTGTTCAATCACTATTTTTAGGCACGGGACTCAAGAATCTGCTTTTGTTTCAAGCCTATTGCATCGGTGGTAACTTGCATCTGTGGTAAGGCATAAAGGAAAGATTGCAGCTCTAAACACATGTTTATTCTTATTGTGCCAGAGTAGTGGAGGAAAGCTGTCTTACTTTTTTCCTTCATTTGTCCTTTTCGATCTACATTGTAAGAATTAGGGCTTCAAGAGTGACTAGTCCCACATACATGATATATACAAAATGAAGGGTCTGATAACCACTTTCTATGTCCCCAGAAGTAGACATAGACCCAAGCACGGCAGGGATTACGGTTATTAAACCTCCACCAGGTCATCTCACTCCCTGTGTCTGAATGGTCTCATTTCCCTTTTCAACTTTAACTCCTATTCTTCCTTCAAAACCCAGGCCAAAATCATCTCTGCTTTAAAATATGTTCAGACCCTGGACCTGGCAGAAGAGGATACACAGCAGGTGCACACAGAAGACACCAGGAGTGACAAGCATGACAGTAAGAATTCTAAGAGTTCTACCCCCTGGTGCACAGAACCTCTGATTTCTTCCCCTTGGCTGCGGATAAGGCCTGTGAATATGATCCAGCAGTCAGTTCTTCGATTGGGTTGTGTTATACAAACCTGAAGAGAGAGATTTTCCTGCTGGCTGATACCTTGATTTCCACCTGCTGAATCTCCGAGGAAAGAAACCGGCTAAGCTGTGCCTACTCCTGACCTGCAGAAACCGTAATAAATTCATGTTGTTTTAAACCACATGTTTGGGGTTGTTTATTCCTGGGATGGAAAACTCATGCAACAAAGGGCTTGGATATTGTAGACACAGTGAGAAGACTGTAGGGAATCCTGGAAGCCCCAGAACCGTGGTCACAGTAACTTTCCATTAAAATGCGGTAGCCTCTGCCTTGGGGAGAAGCAGCAGGAAGGACCAACATCTGGTTCAACATCACCAATTGTGACCAGACAGTCAGAAAGCAAAGTGACACAGTTGAGAAACAATTTTTCAACCAATCGTGGTACATTATGAGATTTCTAGTTGGGATTGGGCTGGTAAGAATTCTATAAGCAACCAGCCATGTCAACGTATCTTAAAATCTATCGTTCTACACAGTGACTTCCATTTGCATTTCTGTAGAGCTTTAGAGTGTATATCAGTATTTTTTATCCAGTGAAATAGTCTGGCTCCAGTAAGAACAAGCGCCTGGGTGCCCAGCGAATGCAGTTTTTGTAGTTTGTCATAAAATTGCTTCCTCCCAATCATGAATTCCCTTTCATCCAAAGAGCTCCTAGTGTTTTATTCATAAATATCATTATCCTCATTTTACAGATGAGGAAACTGGGTCATAGAGATTTGAACACTGTGAATTAATAACAGCAATAGAAGCAAAACCTGCCTCAAAATGCAAATGACTTACTTTCTCTGCTCAGTCATCATTGTGTATGCAGCTATCATATACATATATATACATATACATACACACATATACATATACATAGAGTTCAATTTTGCAGAAGTAATTTTCAAGCTCTTGTTTTCACAGTACAATACTGCGGTCCCACTGTATTCAGCCAGAAGCACTCACAGTGATTTAACTCCAAGTAAAATTCAGATGCACTTTTATGTCAACATGGGCACACACACACACAAATGGGACTGCCTAGGGGGCTCGCTGGCAATTGGGCCCTATATCATTCCATGTTAGAGACAAAAAGCTAAAAAAAAAAAAAATCCTCCTCTATAAATACCAACATTGTGGGGTTGATAGTAACCAGTGATTTTCTTTGTTAAGATGCTGCCTGGGCTGAGAGCTGGCATTCTTCAGTGGGGCTAGGAATATGAAAAGAGACAACCAGCTCTGCCTGGGATGTGTGGAGCCTTTGCTGTGGTCTGAGCTGATTCAGTCAAGCCTTTATCACCGGAGATTTGAAAAGCCGGTGCAATCCTTACCAGCCCAATCCAAACCACAGATGTCATGTGAGGGCTGGGAGCAGACTGCATCCTCTTTTAGAAACACGAGGCCCATTCTATGAAACTTACAAGGACCCATTCTCTGCCCCCCACCCTCCCCCTTGCTTTTGGTTAAATGTTAACAGAACTCCTTTAATTTGAGTATAAATTGTGTAAAGGAAAATAGACCCTGACACTGATTTGGGTTTTTCTCACTCTTCTATAGAGTCAAAACTGACGAATAAAAGTTGCTCAGTAAATGATTCGTGCACAAAATTGAGCAGGTCCCATCTAGTGTTCTTGAATCTCTGTCCTCCAGTCCATTTCCACTACCCCTAACTCATACCCTTGTTATCTTCTGCCTAATTTAACAGCTTCCTAACTTGTTTTCTGTTAACAATGTATCTCTCTACCAAGGCTTGACTAATATGTCCAAAACAGATCCTAACCATCCTATAGCTCTGACTCTTCAACTGGGCTCTGCCCCTCTAAGAAAGGACTAAGTCCAAGCTCCTTGACATACGACAAGGTCCCTGATCAGACTATGGCCGCTTCCTGGACAGATCTCATCCCTTTAATAAAACCGTACTCTCCAGCATCCCAGGAGTGCTTAGAGTTGCAGGCATAACGTCATTTCTCCCTGCATCTCTGCCATTGCCATTGCTATTGACTCTATCTGGAGGTCCATTTCCTCTTCTTGGCACCTCTGCAATAGTCTACCTTGCCACTCAATTTCCCATTAACTGGAATAGTTATATTAGCCTTAAAGAATCAGCTTAGGTTTCTTTACTTCCAGAAAAGTGTGTTTATCACCCTTTTCTTCTCTAAATCTGTGCTGTACTCTATGCTCCTTTGTACCTAACTTCATAACTACACTTGCCCTATGTTACTGTTATCCGCATGTTTCTCTGCTTTCCCTTTTCGGACTCTGAGGTTTGGTGAGCAGGGATACAGTTATAGTCATCTGGGTATACCCGGGTCCAGCACTGGGTCTCATGCACAGTAGGCACTCAATGAAGTATATTGAAGGAATGAATGGATGTCAGGAATTACTGATCCAAGAACAAGTGGATGAATGTCTGCAAAGGTCTGTTCTTAGTACTTAGCCTCCTATGCAGAAAAGGGTTAATTATGCTCACCTGGAATTCTGAGCGAATTTTACTCTCTGGTGTCAAACTCCATTTCCATTCACCTCGCCCTTATTCTAACTACATAGAACTGGACAAATAGGAAAAAGCACCCATAGCACAATTTCTGCTGATGAATATTTCAGCAGGTGCCTCTTGGCTAAAAGTCGAGATGAAAGCCTGGCTCCAGGCAAAGTAAGAGGGGAAGAAAGACTGCTAAGTACATAAGGCTTTGGAGAAATGCGCCAGTGCTGAGACCTCGACACGAATCCTGCAATTGAAAACGAAGAGATCACAACCCAGAATACTCTCCATGTGTCCTCTTGAGCTTGAGGAGTGGGAGTGCGGCATCCGGAAAAGGCAAGTTGCTCTCAGAGGTAGAGCACTGGCCGCTCCCAGAACACTCAGCATCAGCATGCAAGTACTGGGTCCCAGGCTGCCCATCCATCTGTAAATGTGCAGTCCCTGTTAAAGCATAGCTTCCTGGGGAAAATAGGGCTGGGTAACATGCAGCCAGATCCTGCTACATGAGTTTCACATTAACTCCACCTTTCCCTTCCTTCCTTCCTTTCTTCCTTCCTTCCTTCCCTCCTTCCTTCCTTCCTTCCTCCCTCCCTCCTTCCCTTCCCCCCCTCCTTCTTCTTCTTCTTTTCTTCTTCTTCTCTTCCTCCTCCTCCTCCTCCTCCTTCTTCTTCTTCTTCTTCTTCTTCTTTTTCTTCTTCTCTTCTTCTTCTTCTCCTCTCTCTCTCTTTCTTTCTTTCTTTTTCTTTCTTCTTTATTTCTTCTTTCTGTTTCTTCTTTTATTGAGCAGGTGGTGGGGCATAGCTGAACTGAATCAAGTCAGGCTGGGACCGGATATGTGCACTGCACAACTACTTTCCCATCTTCCTACAAAGTCCACCAGGGAAGAATTTTAGAATTCTGTGTCTGGGTGGTCTTTGCACTCTTGGGTGTAGCACAAGGACTTATTGGGATTCCAGGACCAGGAAAAAGATTATATGAACATTCTGAGCTAAACCCAGATGAAGCTAGATGCAACCTTTCTAGACACCTTGGAATTGGATGAACTTTAAAAAGCAATCGGGGAAGAAAACAGAGGCCTGGTGAATTGCACAAGGAGAGGCACTGACTGGTAGGTGCCTGGGCAAGTTTGGACAGGTGGGAAAGAAGAGAGAGGACTGGGAATTAGGAGCCTGGGGTTTGGCCCTGGTGCTGGCCCTGACCCTAGGTAACTCACTTTTCTTCCCTGCTACAATTAAAAAAAAAAAAAAAAAAAAAAAAAAGCAATTGTCTAAGATCAGGTAAAATGCCTTAAAGTTCTAATTGGTTACAAATTCATCTACTGATCTTTAGAAGATCTCTTGCAGCTCAGAAGTGATAGGAATAGAAAAAAGCCCTCTATAAACAACACATCGTTTTGTAGATGAGGGTCTTGTCAGTTATACCACAGATGTGCAATCTCATAGGAACCTCATAAAGCGTTGGTTTTAATGGAAAAAATGACCTTTAATAGTCAAATTTGACAGGAAGCTGAGGTGGGAGGATTACTTGAGGTCAGGAGTTTGAGAGCAGCCTACACAACATAGCAAGGCCCCATCTCAAAAAATAATAGAAAAACGTATCCTGGTGTGGTGTGCACCTGTAGTCCCAGCTGAGTCCGTCACATAGGAGAGATTAAGTAAGTGCCTGCAAAACAAGTAAATGGAAAAGTGAATTTGTGAACGAATGAAGGAATTACCAAGAATGAATGAAGGCCTATGGTAGACACGACTCTTAATTAGGGGGAAAAAAAAACAAGGAAGTGGTAGTGACAGGATTAGAATTCACAGCCAGCCTAAGAATTATTGAGATGGTATTGCTAAGCTAACACTTTCAAGAGAAGCTTTGCATTTAAGTCAAATGCTAAACTGTGGAATTATACAATGATAACTCACCTTTGGAAGAAATTTAATTTTCATGTGAGCTAATAAAGCTGATTACATTTAGATGGACTTTTAATAGCGATGCCTAAAGAGGCAAAACAGTTCGGACTATTTATTCTTAACAAAAGTCAAAAATTAAAATACAGTTTTTACTGATAACATTGCTAGGGCCAAATAAGCTAGAAGTGGGTATTTAAGGGTTTATTCTTCAAATTTAATTTGTCGAAGGCAGTCTAGTGGAGGTAGTTACACATTGCAGAGTGAAATTGGCAAACCCCATTAGTCACACAACAAAACAGCCGTGAATGTGGTTTCTCCAAAGACTTTCTCCAAATGCCTCTCCCTCAAAACTGGGCCTCCATCCAACTTCAAACAGGGAGTCCCAGCTGCCTCTCTTTGTTTCCAGACAAGCACCATCTATGAGTTTCTGATGGATACACCCTGACCTCCTTTCCCCAGGGCTAGGAAGAAAACACTTGATTCCTTAGTCCCAAAGCATCACCTTTCTCTTTAAATTGTGCTACTGGAAACAGAGCTTGTGGCTCAAAGAAAAATTGCAGATCTTTGAAGGTAATGTGGCTTGACAGTGGCAAGCCCCTATCTTTAGTTCATAATGATGACTTGGAATATAGACTGAATGGTAGCTTTGGACACCTGTAGGGGAATTCAAAGCTTGCTCACAGCCATGCTTCCTCAAGATGCAATTTGAACAAAGGATGGTATTGAGCAATACTAGAGCAACCAACCACTCTCTCTAGGAAAAGCTCACACCGTTAGTGAAATAATTGCTGGATCTTAAAGGCCTAGCACTGTCCCCTGGCTTCTGGCTGTCAATGGACAGGAGGATCATGGGCAGTAGGTGATCTGCCTCAAGGGTGTCTTCCCCGCAGCAGAAGGTGAGGTTCAGTGGAGCAAGAGGAAACCTGACTGGGTCATATGTGTATCACGAGGGTCCACTCAGTGCCTAGTAGCAGTGAGATGGTGAGAAGATGGGTGGATGGGTGGCTAATGAGTAGATGGATACGTTAATCCATTCACCTTTTCTTTAGAAATAAAGGGCATGATGGGCCGGGCCTGGTGGCTCAAGCCTGTAATTCCAGCCCTTTGGGAGGCCGAAGAAGACAGATTGCCTGATCTCAGGAATTTGAGACCAGCCTGGGCAACATGGTAAAACCCCGTCTCTACTACAATACAAAAAAAATTAGCTGAGTGTGGTGGCGTGCACCTGTAGTCCCAGATACTTGGGAGGCTTGAGGCACAAGAATTACTTTAACCTGGGAGGTGGAGGTAGCAGTGAGCAGAAATCATGCCACTGCACTCCAGTCTGGAGGCTCTGTCTCCAAACAAACAAACAAACCAAAAAACATACAAAAAAAACAAAAAAGGGAATAAGCTTTTTTGTCTGATAGACAAGGGTTCAAAACTAGTGTTGAAAACCATGGTCTACTGAGTACCTGAGATTATTAATCTATGGATTTTCATCTATAAAATGGAAACCAATGAAACGAAATGGTATTACCCCTAAATTAATGCCTATCACATATGAAAGAGAAGAAAAGAGGAAAAGAAAAAAAAAAGAAAGAAAGAAAGAAAGAAGAAAGAAAGAAAGAAAGAAAGAAAGAAAGAAAGAAAGAAAGAAAGAAAGAAAGAAAGAAAGAAAGAGAAGGAAAGAAAGAAAGGAAAGAACAGAGAGAGAGGGAAGGAGGGAGGAGAGAGGAAGGAGGAAGGGAGGGAGGGAGGGAGGGAGGGAGGCAGGGAGGAAGAAAATTAGTGAGCTTTCTGTACCTCTTTTTAATCTTCTAGTCTTCACTGTCAGGGCTCGATCACTTATTTATCTGTCCTAAAAGTCCCACCACTAACTATGGGATTTTAGATGAACCACTTAACACTTCTGAAATAAATCATTTAAAAATGAGGAAATGAGTCAAGTATGGTGGTATATGCCACGTGTCCCAGCTACTAGGGAGGCTGAGGTGGGAGGATTGCTTGAGTTTAGGAGTTTGAAGCTGTAATGTGCTATGATCTCACCAGTTAATAGCCACTATACTCCATCCTGGGCAACATAGTGAGACCCTATCTCTTATTTATTTATTTATTTTTAATGAGGAAGGTGATGACTGTCTCCAGCGAATTTTAAGGAATCTTGACTCCTACAAAATTCCGTAAATTCAGTAAAACGCTATATGACTCTGAAGTATGGATTTGGTATTTTGTCTTGGTGCAGCCCAAAACAAATCTGTGATTTCTTTAGAGATTTGAGGTCTTGATAGAAGCTCTTAGTTTCCTTCAGGAGAGTTGAAATGTCTAACAACACAAGCCTATATTAATTAACAAGGCAAACAATTAGCAAACGTGGTAAATAATCAAATACCAAGTGCAAGGTTGAATGGCTCCACCTGTATTCACAGAAAGAGTAATCCATAAAAAGAAAAGGAGATGGAGCTTGAGTTTGGGTTTAGAAGAACTTGCTAGGCAGCAGGCAAAAACGGCCTTTCTAGGTGAATAAATGAATTAATAAATAAATAAATAATAAAAAGTTTTAGTGCCCCAGTGAAAAATAAACCATGGGAAGGTTAATATAGTTGAAGAAGGAAAATGTGAATGATTGTGTAATTGTGTCAAATACACCCGTGAGATAAACAATTGTGGAAACAAAAGGAAACTAAAAAATGGATTCCACATGAGTGCCCCACCCCGTGCCTGACTGCCATTTTTACTTCTCCGATTTCAAGTTGAAGCATATTACCTCCATTTAAGACTGAAACACTGATAGTGGGTGGAGCCAGGGGACCATTTATTTGCATAAATTCTATGCCCAGTGAGGGCTGGGAGGCAGTCTAGAATGTGTATCTCCTACCTACCATTGTAATCTCCTCTCCGCTTTATTATTACCCTTTATCTGCACTCCTGAGCAATGTCATGTAAAAAGTATGGGGTTTTACAGGTACAAAGGTTATATTTATGTAATGGGTCTGCTACTTACCAGGGTGGCAGACATGGGCAAGTCACATACTCCTCCTCTTCAACTAAAACATGGAGATTGTGGTAATGCCTATCTTTGGATTATAAATGATTCTCCTTCCTAAAGGGGAACTCCTTGGCTTGCACAACCAAATACAAAGAGCAGAGACCACAATGGCCTGGATCCCAGCAGATGGGAAAATCCCTGCCCATCTCTCTTGCTACCTCTCTCTGTGTTTCAGCTTCAACTTTATCAAACTGGATTCCTCCAAGAGTTTCTAGCTTTGGATGCTGGCAGCTTTAGGCTTATGTGTTTTCAGCTTTACTAGCATAAAGCATTTTTAATTATTATGTTTTGTCCATTTTTAATTAAGTAACCTCACGTCAGGGCACTGATTGGCTTGGCTGAGGTCAAATGCTTTCCACTGCGACTTGGAGATGAGAAAGTCTGTTTAGAACACCATAGCAGATGCTGATAGATGACTGCCCCAAATCCATTCCCCTCCTGATTCTGACGTCCTGACAAAGACCGCCTCTCATGAAGTAAGATGGAAACGTCAGACTCTTATCATCTCATATCCTCTTGCAGTTGGGGACAGCTGTGTGCCTCCCTCTGAGCAGTGATGAGTTAGCAGAGTCCAGTGGAAGAAGCCCCTAGGAAGATTTTCTTTCCACATAAAAGGAGAGAGGCATTAGAGATAGAGAGAGAGAGAGAGAGAGAGAGAGAGAGAGAGAGAGAGAGAGAGAGAGCACAAGCACCTGTCTCTTGCTACTTTTGCACATTGTAAGAGGATGAGATACAAGGAGCACCTGCAGCGACCTTGAGAGCGTGAGGGACCATCACGTCTACATGGTGCATACAGCTTATCAGGAAACACTGGAGTCCTCGATGACCTTGATAAGGAGCTGAATCAGTCCTGGACCTGCCTGCATCCAGATGTCTTGTTAGATGAGAAAATTCCTCATCTAACCCTGTTGTAATCCCTTCTCTTAGTTTAGTCCCTCTCCCTCCACTCATTTCTCCTCGATCCCCTTTCTTCTTCTCCCACAGAGGATGTACTACAGGGATCCTTGGCATGAGGGGTGTTAGGGGACAGGGGTGTTAGGGGCTTCGCCGACAGAGAACAGGTCATCCCTGGTTTCCAGGCTGCAGAACAAGACAGGGGGTGGGCAGAGTCTCTCGGTACCTGCCGGAGGATCCTGTCCATGGGTTTGGCTGGCAGTGACTCCTAAGGTATACAACACTTTTTTCCTTTGAGACTTTAAACTATCATCTGAATGTCCCCCAATTCCAACAGAACTCACACAGCTGGTATTTCAGTTCAGCCCTTGGTATTTCTTGATTGTCTCATTTGGAGTGACAAGCTTTATCTGACATTATTCACTCAAAAGACAAAATGGGAAATGAAGACGTGCCACACCTGGTGACATTGGAATAGAGATGTTGAGGAGTGATAGCAACGGGGCCACTAGGCTGGGGCTCTCTGCACCCCATCTCTGAATGGAAAGTATTTAAAATTAGCCCAACTTCTAAATACATTTCATAATCTTTTAAATAAGGAGAACAATACGTACTTTATAGAATTTCTCCCAAAACAAAATTAGCTACATATAAAAAGGTATTTGTAACACCTATGTGTAAATCTAAATGCTTGTAACAAGTACTATAAGAAGTACAAAGGATAGGAGAACTTTATCATCTATCTAAACTTCACGACTCAGTTTCTCCATCTTTCAGAAGGGGCCTTCTGTAAGACGTTAACATCTACCTGCTTCCCAAACAAATCACTGCGTGCATATTGTGTTTGCCTAGAAGACCACTTCCTGTGACGTCTGTGTAATTGAAAAGAGAGAACTGCAAAAGCACTGTCTAAATATAAGGGGCTATTAATATTTCAGAATATAACAATAATGAGGAATGGCTCACAACAGTACAAATTTAACTCACCAGTCCCCAGGAAATGAGAGAAGAGGAATGCCAGTGTGTGTGTGTGTGTGTGTGTGTGTGTGTACTCACGCATCTATGCAAACATTTTTAAAACTCCAGTTTCTAAAAAGTATAGTACTTAATTTAGCAATTTAGCAAATATTTCTCTTCTCTTTATCTAGTTTTTTTTTTCTTTTTTGAGAAGGAGTCTCACTCTATTCCCCAGACTGGAGTGCAGTGGCGTGATCTTGGCTCACTCCAACCTCTGCCTCCCGAGTCCAAGCAATTCTCTTGCCTCGGCCTCCCGTGTAGCTGGGACTATAGGCATACACCACCACATCTGGCTAATTTTTGTATTTTTAGTGGAGATGGAGTTTCACCACGTTGGCCAGGCTGGTTGTGAACTCCTGACCTCAGGTCATCAACCCACCTCAGCCTCCCAAAGTGCTGGGATTACAGCTGTGAGCCACCGCACCTGGCCTTTCTTCTAGTTTTAAACCTTCTTTTAGGTTATTCTGCCTTAAAAAGACTTTTTTTTCTTCTATTCCCGGGATCAGTGTATAAATATTTTGGATTAACCCTAGATTGCAACTCTGAAGTCAGCAGGAGGGAATGATCAACACCTTTAATAGGGGAGAGTGATGATGAGTCCAGGCCGGAAATCATGATTAAATGGCAAAATCCTCAGAGAAGGAGGTAATTCAGTACCTTGCACAGAATAGTCACTGTTTTTGTTTGTTGTTGCTATTGTTTATTATTAATATTGTTGTTAACTCAAAAGTGACATAGGCATACATTATGGTGAAATATCTTACCAGATAAAGCAATAGAAGAAGCCGAGGCTGGTGGATCATGAGGTCAAGAGATCGAGACCATCCTGGTCAACATAGTGAAACCCCATCTCTACTAAAAAAATACAAAAAATTAGCTGGTCATGGTGGTACCTGCCTGTAATTCGAGCTACTCAGGAGGCTGAGGCAGGAGAATTGCCTGAACCCCGGAGGCGGAGGTTGTGGTGAGCTGAGATCACACCATTGCACTCCAGCCTCGGTGATAAGAGTGAAACTCTGTCTAAAAAAAAAAAAAAAAAAAAAGAAGAAGAAAAATTCAGTGAGTTGCTATTTTAAAAATGTGGCACATATACAACCATGGAATACTATGCAGCCATAAAAAAGATGAGTTCATGTCCTTTCCAGGGACATGGATGAAACTGGAAACCATCATTCTCAGCAAACTGACACAAGAACAGAAAACGAAACACTGCATGTTTTCACTCATAAGTGAGTGTTGAACGATAAGAACACACGAACACAGGGAGGGGAACATCACACACTGGGGTCTAGGGGGTGGGGGGCTAGGGGAGGAATAGCAGGGGGTGGGAAGATTGGAGAGGAATAGCATTAGGAGAAATACCTAACGTAGATGGGGGGGCAATGGTATCATGGCACATGTATACCTGTGTAACAAACTTGCACAGTCTGCACTTATACCCCAGAACTTAAAGTATAATAAATAAAAATAAAAAATAGAACAGAAATAAAAATAATTGTTTCTTAAACAACTGCTTAATATTTGGGGAAAAAAGTGTGAATCAATCAAAGCAGAAATTAGAAACCTGGATGTCCCCCAGCAGAGGCTGCTATATCACTTTCTCATGGTTAAAACCAGGTTCATAAATGTGGATAAGGGGGAATGACATTTGATATTCACTCAACATGGTACCCTTTTCTTAGAGAGAAAAAGAGAGGAAAAATCAAACCCCACCCTTAGAAGAGAAGAGAATTAGCAAATACTTGCTAAATGTTAGTTATTGGAGCTGGACAAATTTCCCCATTAGATAATGTAATTATTCCCCACACTATATTTAATTATCAGGTGTACAGATAAACTGACATTTTTATTCCTCTTTTAAATATTGAGAATTAATTGAAGGAAAACGCATTCTAAAATGTGGATAATTAAACAAATATGCTACGAAACAAGGCCATGTGCAATTTTATTTTATGTATAAATTATACGTAGACCCAAAGGGGATACAGTCTTATTATACAGTTGGCTCCTCTATTAGCATTTCAATAGAGAGCCTTTGCTTCCTGGTTTTGAGGAACACAAGTAGAACTAGGCAGTACCTGCCAGAGGTTCATGCAGAAAAACACCTAAAATAAAAGTTGTGGGGGCACAATGTCTTAGGCCTATAACCCCAGCACTTTGGCAAGCCAAGGCAGGCAGATCACCCGAAGTCAGGAGTTGGAGACCATCCTGACTAACATGGTGAAACCCTCTCTCTACTAATAATACAAAAATTAGCCAGGCATGGTGGTGGGCACCTGTAATCCCAGCTATTCAGGAAGAATAGACGGGAGAATCACTTGAACCCGGGAGGCAGAGGTTGCAGTGAGCCAAGATCATGTCATTGCAATCCAGCCTGGGCAACAAGAGTGAAACTTTGTCTCAACAAAATAAATAAAATAGAATGAAAGTTTTTCTGCTTCATGGATAGAAAAATATATATATTCCATGTTTACTGCACTTGTGTAGCTTTCTGCTGGTGAGGGAAAGTGAGCCTCAGTTTGGGTTGGAGAATGAACCCTACGTAGCATCACGTGATCATCAAAGTGAGCCATTTTAGCTGTGAGAGGATGTTGAGAACATTTGGTCTGATACTCTTGCTCAGTGGATGACGAAACTCCTGTCTAGGGAGCAATGATTGACTTCTGAGCACATAACTGAGCACTCCATGTGTCCTTTTTCATCTTTTGCCCATTATCTGATTGACTGAATTAAGTAGAGGCATAGAGAATGTAAACTAGATGTGATCAATAATAATTTAATCAATGTTTCTAAGCACATATGTTGTGCAAAGGCATGAACTAGGCACAAAAGTAAAATGTAGAGGGATTTGTGTTGTCCCATCGTAGCCTGTGATCACCCTAAACCTATGCAGCCACAGCATTTCATGTGAGAGGTCGCTCCTGTCCACAACAGCCCCAGAAGAGCTCCAGTGTTGGCATGCTCCGTCTTCAAAATTGCTTCGTTTTGAGTCTTGGAGATTTCCTTGGCATTCAGTTATCTGCTTTGACATGCAAATATTATTAAGGAATAACACACTTAAAAATCCTTTTTTTTTTTTTTTTGAGACGGAGTTTCACTCTTGTTACCCAGGCTGGAGTGCAATGGTGCGATATCGGCTCACCGCAACCTCCGCCTCCTGGGTTCAAGCAATTCTCCTGCCTCAGCCTCCTGAGTAGCTGGGATTACAGGCACGCGCCACCATGCTCAGCTAAGTTTTTTTTTTTTTTTGTACTTTTAGTAAAGATGGGGTTTCACCATGTTGATCAGGATGGTCTCAATCTCTTGACCTCGTGATCCACCCGCCTCGGCCTCTCAAAGTGCTGGGATTACAGGCTTGAGCCACCACTCCCGGCCAAAAAATTCTTATATCTTAGTAGGCATTTAATTGAAAAGAGAAACCAGAATGTCAATTACCATGGCCAAGAACTTTGCAACATTAGGGACTGCCCAAAATTAGAACTGGTTCATAAAAAGGTCAACCTTAGAATTAAAGACACATGCTCCCTCATTCGGTCAGCAGAATTTGTTTATTTTGTGCTTTTCTCTGTGAAACCACCTTGCATTGCCCCACTGTCTATATTTGACTGAGGAGAATAAACTTTATGTGGAAAGAAGAAAATTCTCCAAATTTTTAGCACTTACGAATGCTACGTAAAACATTCTAAATAAACCTATTTTAAATCACTCTATTAAAAATGAGATTCATTTTAATTTGAGCAATGCTATCTTCTATTCACCGTTAATATTGTTATTTAAAAGAAATTATTAATTACTCTTTGGTTCATGCTGTCAGAACTCAAGATAAACCAAGATGACAGAGTCGGAACGCGCTGGGTGAATTTGGGAGGTTTTCGCCAGGAGGAATAAGGGGCGAGGACTTCTGGGCCAGAGAAGGCAGCTGCAAATTGGCAATGGATTTGCACTGAAGGCAAAGAGAGGAGCTAAAGTGGTGTTGAGATTTACTAGGATACTTGTAATTGAGAAGAGGGAAAAGATCAGATGCCAGGCTAGCATCTGAAGCAGGCCCATTGAAGATGTGTGCATTGTCTGGAAACAAGAGGATCAGGGGCAGGGGCATGAGACTTCCTCAGTCCTTAGCTTCAGGCATGACAAGATGTGAGTTGGAGATGAATGTGGTGGTTTGAAAGATGTTCAGACAATTTCTTCCACTGCTGTAGGTGACTCAGAGCTAGCAAGAAAGCATCTAAGCCTAAAATCAGGAGACCTGAATTGTCTACATTGGGTCCCTTGACTCAGCTGGACTACAGTGTCCCTAAAGAGATGTAAATAGCAAAAATTGTAGTTTGGAAGGAAATAGCAAGACAAGGCAATTGGAAAGGAATTGGGTTTCAAACATTTCAGGACAGCCATAAGCACTCTCATAAAAGATCAGGCTTCTACTGCATTTCCCACCGAGTTATTCAGATGGAAGCTCTGCTTTAAAATTTCTCTGTGAATTCTCGGAACCCTAATGCACAGCTTGAACCCCAAAGCAGCAGATGTTTTGAAATAGTGCAAATGCACAAAGAATGACTTTCAAGAATTCAATAAAATGTTGGTAGAGAGGTTAAGAATAACACTACTAAAAATGCAAACAACATACATTATTCACATATAGAAATCGTTTAACACTCATGTACAAAAGGATCCATTTTTATTACTAAGTTCTATCAGGCCCTTTTCCTAATTTTCTCATAATTTAACATTCAATTTATTTTACTACCCACATCACCGATAATTCATGGATAGAGTCTTGAAAATTTGATATGATTCATTTCACTTCCAAGTAACATAAGGGCTTCTGCCTAATTTTCCCATATTTTTACATTCAATTTATTTTACTATCCACATCACGGATGGTGGTGGATAGAACCTTGAAAACCCAATTTGATTCAAAAGGTAGTGAACATGAAATTGGCATGAATAGCAATATAGTTACACATTCATTTGACAAACATTTATGGACTATTTCTCTTGTTTTCCACAACATGATGGTGTAGGAATTAGAAATGAACTTGAAATCGACTGCATCAAAGAGCCTATAATTTAGTAGAAATAATGCAATGTATACAAAATGTACATATGCAGGTAAAAACATAAATCTTCTTGGAAGCCAAATGCTACGTTAGGCATCTTAACAAGGTCTCTAGTAGTCAGGTATTATCATGCCCATTTTCCTGATGAAAGCTCGAAGTTTCCGTTAGCTCATTAGATATCTGAGGTCAGATTAAGCGACAAGATCATTATTTAAACCAGATCAGTGTGATGCGGTATCTACAGTCTTTTAGTTATACCTCACTACTTTCCTTCTTTTCTTTGACAACTAAAAATTGTATGTATTGACAAGGTACTACATGATGTTTTGACACATGTATACATTATGGAATGATTAAATGAAGCTAATTAACACATCCATCACCTCACATACTTATCTTTTTGTGGTTAGAACATTTAGGATCTACTCTGTTAACAATTTTCAAGTATATAAGACATTACTAACAACTGTGGTCACTATGTTGTAGGTCTCCAGATCTGATTCATCCTGTCTAGCTGAAACTTCATACACTTGACCCACCTCTCCCCTTAGGTACACCATACTAATTTCTTTTTTTTTCTTCTTCTTCTTCTTTTTTTTTTTTTTGAGACAGAGTCTCGCTCTATTGCCCAGGCTGGAGTGCAATGGCACAATCTCGGTTCACTGCAAGCTCTATCTCCCAAGCGACTCTCCCTCCTCAGCCTCCCTAGTAGCTGAGATTACAGGCGCCCACCACATGCCTGGCTATTTTTTTTATTTTTAATTTTTTGGAAGAGACGGGGTTTCACCATGTAGGTCAGGCTGGTCTCAAACTCCTGACCTCAGGTGATCCACCTGCCTCGGACTCCCAAAGTGCTGGGATTACAGGCATGAGTCACCTCACCATACTACTTTCTAATGAATTATGAAACGAGTTGGAAATTCATCCGTGTTGGAGACAAATGCACAGACCTGAAGAAGAGGAAACTTCAAGTTGGCCCAACCCAGAAGGCATCATAAAGGAGGTATTACCGGTATCTGATCCAGGCCTGAAGAGTTGATGAATTGTTAAGTGTGTTGAGTATGCACCTGCCAAAACAAGTGTGTGTTATTTGTATATATGTGTTATGACCAGTCTATCATTACAAAAACTAGACCAGACCAGGCGCAGTGGCTCAGGCCCATAATCCTAGCACTTTGGGAGACTAAGGGGCGTATTGTCTGAGCTCAGGACTTCGAGACCAGCCTGGGCAGCATAATAAAACCCTGTCTCCACTAAAAATACAAAAAAAATTAGTTCAGCGTAGTTATGCATGCCTGTAATCCCAGCTACTCAGGAGGCTGAGGAATGAGATTTGCTTGAACCCAGGAGGCAGAGATTGCAGTGAGCTGAGATTCCGCCACCGCACTCCAGCCTGAGCAACAGAATGAGATCCTGTCTCTAAAAACAAACAAAAATTAGACAAATATTTGACTCCTTCCATAGAAAAGGTCATTTCTAGCCCTTAGACTTTTTTTCTCACACTGCATAGTAGCTTCCTGGAGCTGCTCTTGATATTCTAGATGCTCTGTATCTTCTTGGAGAGATAGGAAGGAATTCAGGAAAAATAGCCACACAGATGAGGAAGTTTGAAAGGAAAGGAGATGACTTTACAGAACGAAAACATCCCCATGTCCCTCATCGGGGTGGTGAACCTTACCAAGGGATTGATGGGAGGTCTACTTTGAGAGGTCATTTGGGTCCCCATGGCCAGAGGGGCTGTAACCCACATAGTTCCCCCAAAACACACACCATGGTGGGAGAAATCATATTGCTTTAGAGCTAGGGGAAGTTTCAAACACCTCTTTCTGACCTGGAATGAGGTCATAGCTTTGCCCAAGTCCCACTTGATACAGGACTTCATCTATGTTACCTGTCAAGGCTGCAGGCCATTGGATTTATAACTCCTGTCATGAAGAGTCCTGGATATTCTCCCCAAATTGCCAATATGCTCTGGCCTAAAGAAATGAATGAGTCAATGAATCAATGAATGAATACACCATCTCTATTAGCTCCTTTCTTGAAGTTCTGTGGCTGAGTCACACTGCTCTGATTTGCCTGGGAAATAAGACTTTAATATCCTGAATATTGTACGCTCTTATTATTAAAATGTCACCTAGATTAAGAAAAAAATTCCCTCTACCATTTTTTTTACCTTGCTGTTTAAGTGTTTTTCTTATCAGGAAAGCATTTGGTGAATGTGAAAAACAATAATTATGACACATGAATGGCAAATTGACTCGACAATGATTAATACCCTCAGTGTGCTATCTTCCTTTTCTTCATATAACTGTGTTCTCCACTTTGAGTTCCTGAGGTGTGGGAATCACCTCAGTAGGAAAATAGCCCCTAAAATCAACCTGAGAACACATTCTGTTTTTGGTTGTAGGGTGGTAGCTTGTATATTTCAGTGTGGAAAGGGAGGGAGAGAGACTTCATCATGTCCACAGATTTTAGCAGTAACTAAACATATGCATTTCCCTGTGATTCCTCAGAGCCTGGTTTTCTTTTACAAAGGATACAAATGTACTACTCACTTTTCCAGTGAAATGAAGCTGTTTTAAGAAAAATACATGTTGAGATGCATAAATAAGTCCATGCTTTACTTCTGAATGTCCATGCCCAAGAACAAAAGAAAGAAGAAAGGACAAGAATCATCCCAAACGGTACCACAACCCCTGCTTACAGATCCATAATTGAGACTGCCCTGCCAGGGAACAAAAATTTATATCCTGTTCCCAAGATGGGCACACACGGGATATTGAACACAGGGTCGAATTTCTGAAAAATCAGTCCTGAGTCTGAATTCACAGCATCTGTGATGTTGAGGGAACTCCTGTCTTAGTCTTTTCTTTCCTCCCTCCCTCCTTTCCTTTCTTCTTTCTTTCTTTCTGGAAGATGAATGCTCTGTGGTCTTTAAATTTGTTCCTGTTTTTTCTCCAGTCCAGCAAAATTTGAGGATTGCCTGGGGCTCTCTGGGACAGGAAGATGTAATGTTGACTTTAATGAACAGATGGTATCCGGAGAAAAAAATTTATCAGGGTTTTAAGTGTCAGAGTTTGATAGAGAATTTGCCTGTGGGGTGTCTAGGAACCTGGACAGAACATGTCTTGACCTCGTGGGAAATGGGGTTGGTATTTCAGCCTTTCCAAAGTGATCTGGCCTGGGGAGTGGGCTCTAACTTGACGGTGTGTGTATATATATGTGTGTGTGTATGTGTGTGTATACATATATATATATATATATATATATATATGTCAAATTATTTCAGTAAAAAAGATAGTCATGTTCTCCAGATTCATCCATGTCAAATGTGGGTGAAGGGGAGAAGAAAAGAAAGCACACTGCTATGTGTGTACCTACGCAACTGTGTTTCATGCTCTGCTCATGTACCCCAAAACCTATAATCCAATAAAAAATTAAAAAAAAAAAAAAAGATAGTCATATTTTCAAAAAGGAGATATAGCACAGTACTCAGCAGTAGGGACAGGACCATCCCAGCTGCATGTAAATTCTCATAATGATTTCAACACTCGTTTCAGGGAGATAGGACTGGAATTACCTTTCCTATTGATAATTACACACATGCACACACACACACAATTTTTTTCATCATTCTTGTTATCATCATCATCAGTAGCTTCCTAGCTGTTTGAATCCAGATATGTAACGTCTCTCAGCCTCAGTTTTCTTCTCTGTAAAATTGAGATGGTGAACACCCACCCAGCCTTTGCAGAGATGCTGTGAGTACTGAACGGACGGAAGTACTGAGCCTGCCTCTTGGAGGCTCTCAGTCCATTGCAAGCTTACTTGGCAGGCTCTAAACAGCTCTCTGAGCATCTTAGCTGCCATGATCTTGCCTCTGGTGCTCCAAGTACAAGCACCATTCCGAGGTCTTACTAAGCACTCAGTCTGTGTGTGTTGAATAGCTCTCTGCCTTTGAATTCCACCCATAGACTTTCAGAAAGGCTTCATTTACTGCCATTTAATCTTTCTGAAGTTTCTGCTTAAACTGAAGTCTTCATTCCTTATTGATACACTCTAAGTCTTACTGGGGAGATCTCCAAAGCACTGTTGTTCCACAGTCAAAATGCTTCTGAGGACAGCATCATCTACAGAATTTTTTAGATATTCAATGAGTAAAGAAACGTTCTCTTCAGCTGTGCTTCCTTTCTGTTTTAGCACATATATTCTTTCATAACAAAAATATCATGAATTGGGTAGATTTTAAAGAACAGTCATTTATTTCTCACAGGTATTAAGGCTGGGAAGTCCAAAATCAAGGTAGGAGCAGATTTGAGGCATGAGTCTATTGAAGGCCCACTTCACATCAGATGATGAATTCTCTCTTTGTCTTCACATGGTGGAGAAAACAAAGTCCCTCGGGCTTCTTTTATAAGAGCACTAATCCTACTCGTGAGGGCTCCACCCTTGTGATATGTAGGCTGATGCAAAAGCAATTGCAGTTTTTGCCATTAAAAGAAATTAAAAGTAATGGCAAAAACCACAATTGCTTTTACACCAACCTATAATTACCTCCCCAAAGCCCTATCACCTAATATCATCTCTTAAGGGATTAGGATTTCAACATATAAATTTTGGGGGCACAGAAACATTCAGACTATATCCCTCTCCTACCCCTATCATGCAGAGAGAGCATGCCCTTGGATCCTGAAACTTCATGAAAATAAAATACATCAATCAACACAAGTTTAGGGAGACCTAGCTTTCTGGTCAGCCCCACGGTAGTGACAAACAAAGAGCCTTCTTAGAGTCAAAACTTCCTAGAATCACTTTTCGGGAATTCTTGGGTTATGGGCTGTGATGTGCTGATTCGTCCTCTCGTTCTTCCTTGATTCAGCTGTCAGAGTTGGTTTGCAGTGTGTGCCAAGTGCCAGACACTTTGCTACAGCACTTTCTTCCTTGAAGGCCCAAATATCTTATGTCATCATTTCTGATTAAAAAAACACACACACTTTTTATGATGTTCCACTATGTCCTCTGTCTTTTGAAAATGGGTTTTCTGAACATGATCTCATCTTACGACTCAGGGATAGCTTTATGAACACAGTAAAATCTCCTATCAAAAAGAATGTCCATGGGAACTTCTGTTTGTCCTAATTACAAAGTGGTACAAAATTGCATTTTGTTAAATATCTGGTTTTCATAGTTTTCTGACTTTTTTACATCCTGACTAGGCCTTATGATCACCCATGTTTCTGCCTGCTTGTCTACCCATAATACTTTTTCTATTTTTTTGTTCCATGGACTTGGGATTTAGAAAACCAGGTAAGGAAGGTATGTAGTCAAAAAGACTCATGGACTAGAATTGGCATCCTTATTGGAATACCTATTAGTTATGAAATTGGGCAAACAATCTCACCTCTCTGATCTCTATTATCCTCACTTTAAATTGGGAAATTCATCAAATTCATCTTTTAGCATGGTTGGAAAGATTAGTCATGCTGTTTGCAAAACCATGGAGGGGCGGCCACAATGTTGCCTTTATTGGAATATCCAAGAGCATGACCTTTTTGCATATGGTGGCACCTGCCTTGAATGCCTAGGCTCGTCTTCTGCTGTCCACACCTGGATAATAATAATAATAGGGGAGTGTTACTGAAGCCATGCATGCTGTGGTCATTACATTCTTGAACCCTCACAGTAATGTAGCAATGCTGGCATTGCAGGCCTTGTTTTACAGATAAGAGCACTCGAACCAGGAGGTTAATAACTTGCTGAGGTCACATAACTAGTAAGAGACTCAATCCCATGTTTCTGACACTCAAGCCGTGAATCAATTCACTGCACTGGACTTTCTCTCTGGGAATAACACAGGTTTGCAGAGCTCAGACTAAGGGATCGTCCAAGTATAACTGTCCCAGAAAGAAGCCAGCTCCTTGAGACATTGACTCCCTTTGGCAGACGGTTGCATTTGAGATGATCAAAGATTCAGGCATTGAGAGAGGACAGATTCGTTCTCTTTTTTATATGTGAGCTGAGTGCTTAGGGACTGGGACCTGCCTCGTGTTTCAGAGATCCAGCTTGCTGTCTTCCTGCGGAGTGCCAGTGATAATGTAGGTAAGAGATGCCGGACTGATCAGGTGAGAATTTATGTAAGCTGAAACTATTAGGTGGCTTAATTAAATCCGGGCATTTAACTCATTAGCCTTCTGCTCCTGGGACTAATAAATTTGAACCCAGTGGTGCTAATCACAAAGGAAGTCAAGTCCAGCATGTCCCCTCTTAGTGGAGGGAGGAAACACAGCAGGAGAAAGGTAGCAAATTCAGAAAAAGGATGACTGGCAGCATCCGCAGAGTGTGGAGCATTCTGAGACCTAACTGGGAGTGGGAAAACGTGGGAGAGAATGATGAGTTTGGTGACTAAAAGGAACTCCAAACTTCACTTGGTTATCCCCCAAAACACTCACTTAGGGTTACCACATGCAAACCATCACAAAAATCCAAGCCTGGTGCATAACATCATAATCCTTACTAACATGCTTGATATCTCACAGCTATGATAGCTGTGACAAACTTCTTGTGGTTGAGTCTCAATCTCCTGCTCATGACTGAAATACGTCCATTGTTTTCCAATGGCCCAGGCTCACACATCTTACCTGCCAAGCTTTAAATATAAATACTGTCTCATCATTCTCTACCTGCATGACCAGAACAGCTTACAAACCGATATCTCTTGCTTTCATCTCACTATTTCTTCCCCATCATAACAGCCAGGTTTACAGTTTAAGAATAGAGGCCGGGCGCTGTGGATCGTGCCTGTAATCCCAGCACCTTGAGAGACCAAGGCAGGCAGATCACAAGGTCAGGAGTTTGAGACCAGCCTGGCCAATATGGTGAAACCATGTCTCTACTAAAAATACAAAAACTAGCTGGGTTGGTGGTGCATGCCTGTAGTCTCAGCTACCAGAGAGACTGAGGCAGAAAAATTGCTTGAACCTGGGAGGCGGAGGTTCCCACCTCTGCACTCCAGCCTGGGAGACAGAGCAAGACTCCACCTCCAGAAAATAAAATAAACAGGCTGGGCGTGGTGGCTCAAGCCTGTAATCCCAGCACTTTGGGAGGCCGAGGCGGGTGGATCACGAGGTCAAGAGATCGAGACCATCCTGGTCAGCATGGTGAAACCCCATCTCTACTAAAAATACAAAAAAAATTAGCTGAGCATGGTGGCGCGTGCCTGTAATCCCAGCTACTCGGGAGACTGAGGCAGGAGAATTGCCTGAACGCAGGAGGCGGAGGTTGCGGTGAGCCGATATCGCGCCATTACACTCCAGCCTGGGTAACAAGAGCGAAACTCCGTCTCAAAAAAATAAATAAATAAAATAAAATAAATAAATAAAAATAGAGATTTTGACATCATATCTTAGCCTAAAATCCTTCAATAGCTTCCCATTATCTTCAAAGTCAAGTTCAAATTCATTAACATGTCCAACTAAGCCTTCCTTTAAAGTTTCAACCTCCCGCCTCCCATCGTCTCTACTCCTTTTCTCCCAGGGAGAACCGGGAGCTTATAAACAGTATAGAATGATTTGCACCGTCTCAAACATTCCACAAGCCTATGCCTTGACATGTCCTATTACATTTAGAACGCCCTCCAGAACTTCACTTTGAATGTCTTTTCACCTTGGAAATACTTCTTCACATCTTTCCGTTGATGGCTGGGACATCTCTGTCATACCTTATTCGGGTTTCTGATGCATGCTTTTGAAAGTCTTTTTCTCTCTCCCAGGTACTCACCCCTTTACATGTCTGTCTTCTCTAGACATTCAATTTTTTTGAGGTTAGACATTATATTTGTAATCAAAATAAGATGCTTGACGTGTCACGTTAGTGTAGGCCTGGATGGTGTCCACAGTTTCCCGAAGGTGGGGTGACATTGGCTGGAATCGTGCAGTTTTAGTGGGGTCCAAGCTGTCAGCCCGGGCAGATGGGGAGCTTGCAGAGGCCATGGGAAAGGAAAGAATGGTGATGAGAAGCTAATACGAGGACAGGAAATATGGGGTGAGAACAGCAGGTTTAAAGGAAGGTTTTATGGCTTTTGGCTACACAGTGTTTAATGAAAAACATTTCTGTATTTCATGATGACCTTTCCAGTAAAATAAGCACTTATTTTAAACGTATGATAAGTTGGATCTTCTCGGGAGGATGTGATAAGTATTTTGATATGGCTTCAAGGTCTACCTCAGGGTGCCCACTGGATCTCTGTTGTTCTTATGACAATGGCCACAGTCCTGAGTGAGCTTTTCTGAGCATTCCCCATGTGCTGGGACATGCTAAGCACTAGCTTTGCCTGTTTCACTTCCTACTGGCAGTAGCCCCTGGGAAGAGGTATTATTACTAATATACCTTTATGGTGAAGAGCGTGAAAGAAAGACAGAATAAGAGATGTTCCCAGAGCCACAGGCTAGGTGGGAAACTAGGACCTGAACCAGGTCAGTATAGGAGGTGAGCCCATGCTTGAAGCTATTCTGCCAGATCCTGCACTGGGACACGACCCTGGTGCATGGGCTTTTCTTAGCATCAGCAGGCCAGGGCTGGCAGGACAAGTGTCTGTGGATTGTCTGGGGTGGAGCAGAGAGAAGGAGGCTGGGTTAAGTGTCTGGGTAGCTTCAGAATGCCTTAGAGGTGTGCTCCTGCTTCCTGGTGGAGGACAGAGACTTAACAAACCTCCCACTGAGATTTCTGATGCTGCAATAACAGCCTGCCTAGTGTTTTAATATTTCTCCCCATTTCCTCTTTTTGAAAAATGTGAAGAAAATGACAGGGAGCTTTCTCTGAGAATGCCCGGGAGCCCAAATCAACCTGAGTATAAGAAAGAGGTGAAGGAAATAAGCTATGTTTGAAATGTGCTTTCGTTTCAACCTAAGTAAGGAAGATGAAAGGCAGGCTGCAAAGGTTTTAATTGAGAGGGCAGGAGGAATCACAGAATGGAGGATATCTACCTGGCGATGTAACCATTCGCATCAATTCAGCAAATAAAATCTGTTATGCACAGGAAGAATTCAGAGTTCCAATATCTTTTCCTCGAATAATAAGCAAAGTACCCTTACCTATTAGCCACAAGCCAGTGGATTGACTCACAGGTGTGGGCTCCCACCTTGTCTCTGGAGCTTGCTGTGAATGTGACCTTCAATGTCATACCCAACATATGAGAACCACTGTGACTTTTGAGTCTGATTTCTAGCTCTGGAGTGGTTGTCCAGGTTGGAGATGATACATGCAGATACTTTTAAGAGACTATCATCAGCTAGTCCAAACTATTATTTTGTAGGTGTTGATGCAGATCATTCAAGAAGGGAAGGAGCTTCTCTATGACCACATAGCATCTCTTAGGCTGATCTCAGGACCACCAAAGCAGAGGTCTTATCCCCGTGACGTGCAGCCCTCCTCAAGGTCTGACTCTTGTCATCAAAAGCCCTTGTCCATATTTCCTCAAAGTCAGTTACATACCAGACACAGGGATGATGTAAAGACAGTGCTCAGGGACCTGTGCTCTCCAGGACCAGGGTGACCAGCTCCGGCTATGGAGCACTGGCACTTGCCAACCTGAATCGAGATAGGCTGTGGGTGGAAAACAAAACTCAAGGTCCCATACTCAGCATATCATAAAAAAGTAAAAGGTCTCATTGATAACTTTGTACGGTTTGCTGATTAAAATAATATTTTGAATGAATTGGGTTAAGGCAAATACATCATTTAGCTTAATTTCACCTGCTTCATTTTATGATCTTTTAAAGTGTGGCTAACAGAACATTTAAAATTACACTTGAGTCTCTCACTGCATTTTAGTAGGCAGCACCATGGTGGCCCAGAATTTTTTTTTTCTTTTCTTACTCTCCTATCAGGAAATGGAATCCATTGCCCGTTTCTTCTTCTGTGACAAAGCCTGTGCTTGCCCTGTGACTTTTACTCTGTGCACAGTTTACTGTAGTAACAGTGGTAACTGTTCTCATGATGATGAAGGTTGTTTGTAAAACCCCACACCCTCGATGGTTTCTTCTTTACAAAACGTGCCTGTAGAGATTCGTGCTTCACCATGTCTTGGCCTATGCGGCCGAGGTGACTTGGCCCCACACGGGAGTTTCTCCAGGGCACATCACCCTCCCTAGGTCTAATTCAGTGGGGTGAACGGTCACATTCTCAGCTCCTGCTCCCTCTGATCCTTCTGAAGAAGGAAGTGCCTGGCTCTCTCTCTCACCTTTCACCTAAGGTGATGCAGACACTGTTGATTCAAGGAGGGGTTACTTCTTCCTGTTCTGTTCCCTCCAACCGTCCCCACACTATTTTCCTCTCTGTGACTCACTAAGCCCATATAACTGACTGGGGTCCTGGTTAACTTATGCACTCCTTCGTGTGGCAAACATTCATTCTGCATCTCCTAAGCATCGGATACTGATCTAGTGGCTAGGGATGGAAAGATGAGCTTGACCATGGCCTTTGGTTGGCCTCACGGAATCACAGAAAAGTTGATAAAACACAGTATCACAATATATAGAGGCATGGGCTGGGGTCACAAAGTGGGTTGCCTCACTCACCTGATGATGGAAGAGAAGGCTCTCCAAAGATGCGTTCGGGTGAGTGTAAAGGATGACTATAGCTCCGTTAGGGCTTATTGTATTATAAGTATCATCATTGTTACTTTTGTTATCATCATCATCAGTTTAAAGTTAACTGCGAAGGAATGGATTTAAGGAAGAGCATGTAAAATATAGGGAACTGTAAATGCAAGAGATAGAGAATGAGGAAGCTGCTCCTGGAGGCCCCAGAATCCGAGTTTAGGGATTCAGGTTTAATCCTAAACTCAGTGAGAAGTCCCACGTGGTACTCATAAAGATGCATGAAACAATCAGCCCAGCATTAGGAGTCCGTCACTTTGGTAGCCATGAGGTAAGGAATAGAATTGTTCTTACCCTGTGTGTGGAGAGGAGATCGGCAATGCATACAAACAGTCCAACTGTCTTGTCTTAGAAGACACAGGCACAAGGTATTTGCAATCGTGTCTGCCTTCCTGTCATCCGAAGAAGTCCCCTCCTGGGGGGTCCAGTGTTTGTCTGAGATATTATTTCCCACAGTCCCACCAAGCATAAAGGATTACATCGATGTTTCCTCTCATTGATGATGAGGGCAAAGGTGCTAGGTCCAGCGGGCGCCTTGAGGAACCGGAGCAGATTTGGGGATCTGTCCTTCCTGGCCCCAGAGAGACTGGTTTGGTTCAGGGACCCCTGCGGCCCCGTCTGAAAAGTGGCTTTTCTCATTTCCCTTTGATCAGGCAGTTCATGGCATATTTGGAAGGACAAGGAGTGATTTGTCTTCCACATGTGTTTTTATTTATTCCTTGAAGGCAGAGCTAAAGCATTAAGCAGGAAAACAATAAAGTCCAGTGGGCAGACAAGCTTCAAACGGTCTCAAAGGGTATATCTAAGATAAGCTCATTTGGTTATAATCCACGTGTTCTTAGTAGTTTATGAAAAATACAGATGATAAAGCTACGTCTGAGTGAATAGGGGTAGAAGTAAAATGCAATGATGCCAGGCATAATGTCAATCCTGAAAAACTTTCGTAAACTCCTGTGTAATTCACCAGTGGGAGCCATCGTTTAGGCAGGAGCTTCCTAGTAGCCAATAAAATAAGGAACAGTGTTTCCTAGGTAGGGGATAAAAGAAAACTTACTTCTGATACATAGAGCTAAGAGATATCACACTGGTAGTTCTTCACAAAGGCACATTTTCTAATTAAGTAAATAATGTCTTTAGCAATATCCTGGCTACCATCAGACTATGGGTTTCAGAAGATTATTTAAAATGATGTAAGTTGACTTGGTTTTCCTGGCATTTGTTGGCAGCCTAATGTACAAGGGTGGTACACTGCAATAATGTGTTCGAATATTTGCCACCCCTCTCTGGTGATGCTACACCCCTGCCTGCTGCCAGGGGTATATGGTGCAACATCCCATGAAAGTATCTGCTTCCCCTACCCCAGTGGTACCAAGTTTAACCATGTCACATGACACACACCGCTTCCCAGCGGAGAATCTAAGAACCACTGCACCATTCTGCCATTAACTCCTTTCCCTCTGCCTCAGGAAGGTCAAGTGCAAGAGAGGAGCCATACGTTTTCAGCCCAGATCTCAGTACAAAGGAGACACAAGGAGGAGAGCTGCCATTGACCCACGATTGACATACATGCAAGCAAACAAGAAACCTTTGTTGTAGTAAGCTCCTGAGATTTCAGAGTTGTAAAAGATCTCATCATAGTGCTTATCATGATGGATACAGCTTTATCAGCGCCTTGGGGAAACAGAGAGATATAAGAGACACATTCTTACCCTCTGAAAACCTGCGATTTAGTAGAGTATATTATATGTTTAAAAACAGGCTGAAGGCTAAAAGTGCCACCTTAGATTCTCAGAAAGTATCATGGGAATCAAGTCCAGGTGTAAGAAGAAAATATACCTAAAAAGAAAATCGCTTTCTTAAAGAGAAGATACTGAGAGAATGAGCAAGGTTGGAATGGAACAGGTAAACTTCTGGGAGTAGCACAGCAGGGTTTTTTGGGGGAAGACTGGATTTAGCAGAGTGTGTCCTGGGAATGGAGAGAGAAACATCTCAAATGGAGGAAGGCTATGATAGGAAATAAGTTTGGAGATTAGAGAGCTGAGAGAGAAGAGAATTATTTTTAGTGCAGTTTAGACTTAAGGTAACAAAGTTTACTGAGTGCCTGCTTGGTGCTAGGCATCGTCCTCAGTATTTTACAAGTCTCACTTTAGTTAATCCTCATGATAGCCCTGGGAGACAGAGGTTCTAATAGCCATTTTATGTAGAGATGGGAAAACTGAGGCTCAGTCGTAAAGCAAACTAATGAGCAAGCTGCAGAAATAAAATGTGAACGTCAGTCTTCCAGGCTCCAAAGCCCACCTGTCTTTGTTCTGCAGGCATACAGACGGATGACTGAGGGTCTTCCATATCACATTAATAATTGTATACTTCTTTTAATGTGCAGTGGAAATCTACTGAAGCCTTCTGAGGTTGGCGAAAAGGGTGAAACAGAGCTGGCGTGTGTTTCAGGAAGCTAATTTTGTCAGCCATGTTGAGGCCAGCCTGGATGTGGTTGACAGGAGCAAGTAACAGGTAAAATGCAGCAACAACAATTCCGTATACTGGTCATCAACTGTCCATTTAGCTATCATATGGGGGAAGTTGACTTTAATAGGTCTTACAAAGGCCTTCACAGAGAGCTCACAGGCCCTATGTGACAAGAGATTTTTCCATTTTCGAGGTGTTTTAAAGAACAAAAACAATAACAGTCAGTTTCACTAACCATGTTTCCTTCCTGTTCAGTGGAGTTTGTATGTACATCTGAGACAGAGGGCTGAATTCTACAGACACACAAGGCCCTTTATATCTTGTAGCCGGCACCCCTTCACCTTTATTAGTCAAATAGATAAAGCCTAATTAATTTTTTTCTTCAGATCTCTGAGCACCTACATAACAAGGGGAAAATGTTGGAATTACAATGAGAAATGTGAGTCTTAGCATTTAGTGGCTTTCTTTGGTATGCTTTTAAGACTTTTCCAAGGGAAGAAGAAATAAGCATCCTATACCCTGTTCTGGGAATCTGGTCTGAACTGTAACTAGCTCTCATAAGGGTACTAGCAGGGCAGAAACTTTACCATAGTAACAGAAGCAAGGGAGACAAGATGGGGGAAAGGGACATCTGGGCATTTGTAGGGGTGGGGGAAGCATTTAGTGAAGCGCAATGGTGTGGGATAAAGGGAAGATTCCATTAGTGGTTGGACTTTGATGATGAATTATATAACTGGTCTGCCACTGTTCCAGCAAAGACAGAGTCTTCAGATGACATGGCCATGGCAGGAAGGATAAATGGCTTTTTCTAGCTTTGGCAGAAATGATTCCTTGAATAAAGGGTTTTAAACACAGCTCCCATGAAAGAACAGTGTGCTTGACACACAGCCAATATTTAATAAATCTTTGTTGTTGAATGGATAAATGATCTGGGCTCTAGAAGCCAACTTGTTGCAAGAGGGTGATGCTGTCCAGTGGCATTTTAAAGACCATCTCTTGAGGGCCACTCTGGACACTCTAAGACAGCAACTCAATATTTCAAGAGCACCGTTTCTAAAGGAAGCCAATTAGACTTCCTTTTGAACTTGGCTCAATTTCACCTTCAGGCACTTTCACAGCAAAAGGTCAAGCTTCTGACCTCTGAAACATATAATCACTCCTTCTACCAATGCCTTCTTTGACTGTACAGTTCGAACCTCAGCTAGAAAAGGAATTAGAAGAAGTGGAAAATACCACACACATTAAGACACCAACTCATTATGCCTTCTTCCATCTTCTTCTGTCTACAAACATCAAAGAGATGCTTATGGCTGTCAATGATTGATCTGGAAAGAAAATTGGCTTGTTGTTTCAGATGTCTTACCTGGTTCAGGCTAAGGAATCAGTAATGGCAGAGATATTTGTCCAAGGACACATGAAAAGGGTACTCAGAGGGAGAAGGACATAGGTAGCTTCAAGGACTCATGCTTGATGACTCTTAGGAGTCAAGATCAGATCAGAATGAAAATCTTTAGGAGTTTCTCTACTTCTAGTCACTTGTGTGGGCCACTCTGAGAGATAAATGATATTTCTGTTAGTAGAATGGGAAGAAAGCATCAGTGCTATCTTTGGGTGTAAATTTTGAATATTCTAAGGACAAATTTGTTCTATAATATTTTAAGCAGCTCTATTTTTGTGGAATAGATAATAAGTATTGCTGTTGGTGAAAAATCATCAATTGCTGCATTCTAGCCTCAGCGCCCATGTCAGGGAGGGTTCAGCACCTTACCAGACAGAGTACTGAAACTTATTACAGAGTTTTGACCACTGCACTTAGTGTAGCATTGGCTTCTTTCTCAGCGTGGATTATTCCGAGGCACTGGACAGATGTCAGTGCTGAGTCTTCATGAGATAAATAGTAACAGTCAAACGTTTTCTAATTTAGAGAAACAACTAGCCTGCACTACATTCAAGTGGACACATTCAGTGTATTTCCCCTACAAGATGCTGAATAACTCGGATGACAGCAAAACAAATACGAATGCTCATGGGTTATAATTGGATTCTTTGTGTTGTGGCAAATAAGGTACTTTTGGTGTCTTCTTTAAAGATAAAACTACGAAAGTCTCCTTTTGCCTCCTTGACATTCTGTACAGTGTTTTCTGAACAATTCAGTATTTCCAAAATTCAAAATGATTGCAAAAAATAAATCTATGCTAAAAAAACAAAATTTTTCAATAAAGGCAGAAACTACAGGGAACGTTATCATGAAGCCAGGGAAGTGAGATAAGCAGGTGCAGGACTCCATCTTGACCTTATTTAAAATTTTGATTCTTTGTTTATCTAGATGTTCATTAATTTCAATTTTTTACATATTATATTAAAATGCACTGATTTGGGCTCTGGAGTCTTTTCCATCCCGATAGCCTGCTTCTTTGGAGGGTGCCTCACCTGAGTCCCCACCTGCTGGATATGCCTTTTTAAATGACTTTACTCAGGAGAACAAATGATGATGTACTTGAAGCCACACATTCTTTTTCTATTTGAACTCAAAATCGTTTGCTGCATCAGTTAGAAGAACTCTGTGGATCAGAGAGGTCTGCCAATCAGATCCTTGGGGCTCTGGCTTGAGTTCTACCTCCCTTCCAGTGTGGGGGTCTCACAGATGGAAAAGGAAGGAGGCATCCCATTTGGTCTGTTGATGGGATGTGAAAGGTGTGTGCCCAGAATCCTCTTGGAGTCATGTGTGCCTCAAAAAACGATCTGGCAGTTGCTTGCCCTGGCTTACAAAGCTGTTTTTGTCATCAGTTGATCCAGAAATGTGTTTTCTATTTACTAGATGCCCAGCTATTTACAGGGAGGAGATAGAGAACTGGAGGAGGTCCCATGCACTGGACAGAAAAGTGGAGGACCAGAAGATGTGGGCTGTTGATGGCGCATGACCACGATTTCACCATCTGAGTTTCCTCTTCCATTTTCCTGCTGTTTAAAGGTGAAAGAAAGGTGCTCTTAGATCAGGGCTCTGCAAACTGCAGCCTGCATGGCACATTCAGCCAGCTCCTGTTTGTGTATGGCCCCTGAGCTAAGAATGAACTTAGAAAAAAAAGCAAAAGAAGAATAATATTTCATGACACATGGCAGAAACTATATGAAATTCAAATTTCATTGTCCATAAATTAAGTTTTATTGGAACACAGGCATGGTCATTCATTTGCATATTGTCTATGACTATCGGTGCTCTACAGCAATAAGATTTAGTGGTTATGATGAAGACTGTTTAAGGCCCACAGAGCCTGAAATACTTACTGTCTGCCCCGTTACAAAAAGATAAAAAAGAAAGACGTTGTTGATGTCTGGCCAAAATTATTCGGAACCTTGTTTCAGCTTCAAAATATAGAATCCAGCACTGTTTGTAGGCATCCATGTGGGGACCCATTACTCAAGCACTTCCCTAGTCATCCCCAATTGGCCATGTCTTTGGAGCAAGATTTCAGGGCTCTTTCTTAATTATGAAAGAGAGGTAATAAACCATGCATTTTGCTAACCCGTAAAAATAAAAACAAAACAAACAGCCTGGCAAAATTTTCTACTGTAAAGAATAGTAAATGATAAAATCATGATTGATAATTGAGCAGTTGATTGATTCTTATCTTTTTTCCTTCTAAGAGGGAGTCAGTATAGCTGGTAGAAACACATATGCAACACATATAAGATTAAAATGACAAGAAAATGGCTAAATGTATGCCCTTGCGTGTGTTTATGTTTATGCATCCAAGCAGAAAACTCTCTAGCAGTTATCAAATTAATAATTTGGCCCACACATATTTATCAACTGCTTATTATGGTTAAAGCACAGCTCCATCCCCTGTGTGCATACAAGGCAGGTGGAAGACACTCTCTGTCCTCAGGAAGCTTACTGCCCTGATGAGAAGATCAAATTTAATTGCCAAAATCATTAGGGATCCACTAGACAGTCATATGGCACGAAGGTGACTGTTTGACCGGAGTCCAGTGGTCTGGGATCCAGGGCACAGCCACCAGCACAGAGTACTGTGACTCTGGGCAAGCCACAGCCCTCTCCAGGCCTCAGCTGCAGCACATATGATGATGGCTTGAAGAGATGGTGTCTAATACGTTCACATGAGAGGGATAGAGTATTAACAACATAAGCCATGGAAAATCTGATAAGCTAGCACAGGGAGCACTGTTCTCCACACAAGGACCATGGAGGTGAGTGAGCTCTAGTCAAGGACCTCAAGGAGCGAAGGTCTCCTAAGGGGAATTGTGACAGACGATCACAGTCCCGAGGAGCAAGTGCACCAATAAATACACAAATACAGGGTGCCACGGACTCTCAGAGAAGAGACAGCTGAAGAGGTGGTTAGGAGACCTTCTGAATCAGGCACCACCTGGTATCTAGCCCAAAGTTTAAAATAAGAGAGACACAGAAGAAGGAGGTATTTATTTATTTATTTATTTTTTGTCAGAGGGTAATGATTTGAGCAAATGCAAAGCAAGGAACCAACAACAGCAAAACACAAAGGTAAAAAGACAAAATACAGCGTAGTCTATGTGAGGAGGTGTTCATTTTTTCCTACATTTCTGCACTCATTCACTGGAGGGCACAGTGTGCCAGGCCTGGTCCCACTCTCTGGGGGCATTGTGAAGTTCCTGACCTCTGGGAGCTCATATTCTAGTAAAGAAGACAGCCAACAATTAGCTTAATTTCAGGTACAAATAACTGTAGAGGAGAAAACTAAAGAATGTGATGGGGCAGTGTGTGGTCTGCTGTTTTAGATAAATGTCCAGAAAAATGGGAGGCTAAGGCAGATGGATCACCTGAGATCAGGAGTTCAAGATAAGCCTGACCAATATGGTGAAACCCCATCTCTACTGAAAATACAAAAATTAGTCAGGTGTGGTGGTGGGCGCCTGTAGTCCAAGCTACTTGGGAAGCTGAGACAGGAGAATTGCTTGAACCCAGGAGGTGGAGGTTGCAGTGAGCTGAGATTATGTGCCTCTGTACTTCAGCCTGGGCGACAGAGTGAGAGAGACTTCGTCTCAAAAAAAAAAAAAAAAACAAAGGCCTCTTCAGGGAGGTGAATTGTTGCATATGAATTCAAACTCCAATATACAGCAAATGCCAGTGGCTGAAAGATACAGGGAGAAGCCAGGAGTGGCCAGTGGAGCAGATCACAGAGGGCGTTGGTCCTGGAGTCGACTGGATGCTCATCACGTGGGTGTTCCATGGCTGGTTTTGAATGTTGACAGCAGGGCCTGAGTAGCCACCTGGAAGACGGAAGAAGGGTTGTGTTTCAGTGGTCCAGGAAGTCCGTGCTGATCTCTGAACAGGAAAGGGAAAGGATGATGGGGAACAGCACAGACGTAGACTGTTCCTTTGAGGGTGAATCATCCCCTTGAGGTGGGATAATAGGAGAACTTGTCATCAAGGGCACACAGACTCACAGAAAAAGTTAAAAGCAAGACCCAGGGGGTATGTAGTAGGCAGTGAGCCTGGCAAAAGAGCTTGTGTCGGACAGAGCTTGAGGAAAGTAGACAAATTTTAGAATCAAACTTGATGTCCCAAAGACAGTAATTGCCCCAAGGACATGATCATTTGGTTTCTTTATATAGTAGGACTTTTTTCAGAATCCTTTCGGGTCTAGCTAGCCTTGGCAGATCATGGGGTCACCACCTGCTCTGGCTTACAAAGGCCAAAAATGGCAAAGATGTTGCTGGAAATGCTGACAGTCACCAGGCATCTCCAAAGACCAGTGAAGCCCTTCAGGATTTGCCACCTAAGCTTCTCGTTTTCTAGGAATTCACTTCAAAGAGCATTTGCTGAGCACCTACTGAATACCACTGCCTATGCCTTAGATATTGAAATGGCTAAGATGGTGGTCTATATGTAGCCGTTGGATTCATTAATGGATTAATTGCCCAATTTGTCTAGAATATTCTTTTATACATGCCATCCACTTGTCTGCTTTCCAAATTGTGTAGATTTTCCAACAGTTAGAAACACAGCTTACCAATTATCTAGGTTCCCACAAGAAAGCATAATCTCAGATCATCTACTTTCCAGCTTTTACCAAAACCCATGTGTAGAGAAATGATAAAGAAGACTGTGAGAAACACATGCTATTTATCTGCTTATACCAGTAGTAACTGGTTGAGTTAAGGTCTTTTATCTTGTTAGATACCTGGAAAGCTATAGACTTGGACCATCTTATGTAGCCCCTTGCCAAATCACCTCCTTGGAAGTAATGTTTTGTCACATTTTGGAGTTTTATTGCAAGTCATTATAAAAAACAATCCTATGAAATTAGGTATGCATCTATTCTAAAACCGAATGCTTTGGACTTTGTTCATGATGCTAACTAGATCTCCCAGAGGATTTGTTTTGTGTCCTCTTTCCTAAAAACAAAACAAAAATAAAGGCAAGCATTTGTAATTGACTATATTTTTTATTTGCTTTGGCTGCCAGGGAGCTCAAAAGCAAATTGGGGCTCAGAGTACGTGCGAAAAACCTGGTGGTTAGCTGATGCTGTGTGCTCTTCTTTTTATGATATCGAACCTCTATTCCTGCCCATTCGCTGTTTAACTGTTTTGCATATGAGTTTCTTAAACCCTTTCCCAAAAGGAGTCCAAGGAGATGAACACTGTTTAAAATGAAAATAAATAAATCAATATTTTTGTATCTCCTTTGTAATCTCTGCACATGTGGTAATCCTGTCTTTTGAGCTGCAGTCTAAATTCTGAAGAGGAGTGGCAAGACTTTGGATTTTGCTCCTACTCCTACATTTTCTAGGACAACGTTGAGCATGTAGAAGAAGCATAAAGAGCCGGGCGCGGTGGCTCAAGCCTGTAATCCCAGCACTTTGGGAGGCCGAGGCGGGTGGATCACGAGGTCAAGAGATCGAAACAATCCTGGTCAACATGGTGAAACCCCGTCTCTATTAAAAATACAAAAAAATTAGCTGGGCACGGTGGTGTGTGCCTGTAATTCCAGCTACTCAGGAGGCTGAGGCAGGAGAATTGCCTGAACCCAGGAGGCGGAGGTTGCGGTGAGCCGAGATCACGCCATTGCACTCCAGCCTGGGTAACAAGAGCGAAACTCCATCTCAAAAAAAAAAAAGAAGAAGAAGCATAAAGAACGCGGTGTTGCTAACTGCTGTTCATTTAACAGGCGCCTCAATGGCAGTATGCTTTGGCCATATTTCCATTGGGTATTTCCCATCCTTTACCCACATTCCACAGATGGAAACAGGACCCATCTTTCTTTCTCTCTGTTTGGGCAAAAACAATGAGGCTTTGGGATGCAGGCATCTTGCTTGTTTCCATGTTGGCTCCTGCGGCTGCTTTAGTGCTTGGCACAGAGTAGAAACTATAAATGTTGTTTGTTAAACGCTGTATTCTGGCTAAAGGTGAAGACGATGGATAATCTTATTGCCTTCTACCCATGTTAGAGAGGATGTATTTTTAATCCTGGAGTCTGTTTAGGGCTTTTTCCTTGTTATTCTATTTTTTCTTTTCCTCTGCTTTTCCCTTGTTTTGTCCCTTGGCCTAAAGGGGTAAGAAAAATTAATTTTCAGTCATTGTATATATGATCGCCTTCCTTGGAGACCTGGTCACTGCCCATGTCTACAGCTTGCTTATGCTTTTAGACAGTGTCCAGAGGGCAGGGCTGTGGCGAAGTTTCTGGCTGCTATAGCACTAGTTGGGGAAATGAAAAGAGCTTGCTCTGGAAATGCCAGCTAGTTTCTTGGCAAATCCCTTTGGTGCAATTTTAAAGTCTGCACTAAGAAAGCCTAAGCACCCTGGAATTTTGTTGCTCTGCATTCATTTAGCCCCAACTTCAGGACCAGCCTGGAGAAAAAAACAATGGGACAGTGATGTGTCATCAAGATGGCTGAGCACTGCCCCCTGCCCCACCACTGAAAACAAGCTCTCTGTTAGATGCTGATAGCTCCACCATTGCTATGAGGCTTGCGGTGTTTCTGTGATAACTATGTCATTTTCGCAGGTGAGAAGTTCGGAGAAATTAGTGACTGGCCCAAGAGTTTATACATGTTTTTGGAAGAGCTGATATTAAAACTCCCATATCTGCTTAATTCCAACTTACACGATCTTCTCTGCACACCATAAAAGGGGCACAGATTTTTCTCCTGTGGCCTCCCAGCCCCTTGCACTTCTGCGAACACTCAGCGTTCCTTATACCATTGCTCTTACTTGACACTTTCCACCTTGTGGAAGGCAAGCAGATCAACGGTAGATCCACTTGTCTGTACTCCATCTGTCTGTACCTCCTTACAACCCCGCCATCCTACCTTCATCACTGGAGTGATTCTAATAACACAGAGGATTTCTGTTCTGCTGCAACACTTGACATTTGGCCATATTTTCACGGGGTATTTCCCATCCTTGGCTTTCATTTCCACAGATGAGGAAAGATCCAGGACTGCAAAGAATAGAGTTAAACAAAATAGTATATTTGCCCATATGGGTTTTATTATCTGTAGGTTGAACTGTATGAAATTGCCAGCCCTTGATTATTTCTGACAATTCTATAAGATTCAAGCTAATAGTAAAACGAGAAGAGAGTAATCATTTAGTGGGTGCATGCTGTAAATTACAGGCCCTGTGTAGGCTGATTTCCACACACCCAGTAGTTTACTTTTCAAAGCAGCATCCCAAGCGTCGCCACTAAAGACCTGAGATTCAGGAGGTCACGTTGTTGCCCAGGGTCACACTTTTGGAAAGCATCAGAGATGTCATTTAAACTCCTATCTCCTTCACCCTGAAACCTGTAGCCACATCACAATTCCGGCAGTGCTAGGACCCTGTCCTGAGAATTTTGAGGGTTCTGAGGGGAAGTTCATTGGTGCTGGTGTTGCAGGCCCTAGGAAGTTGGCATTTGCTGGTATTAATGTAGAAACTGACAATCCAGGTTGATAGTCAAGATATTTTAAAGCCATTAAGGGCACTGATCAAGCAAAATGAAAACTTGACCAGTCAGAATGGATGCTGGCTATCATCTACTAGAGATGCCTTAACATGAATTAGCATTCTGCTGATAAACAAGGTAAGGTGGTCGCTGCTATTCTAGTTTTCTGTATGCTTTTGTGTGTAGGGTATTCAATTGTTTTGTGTTATTTTTCAGCTATACTTTACTCCCATCTTCCCCAATAATACTGTGCAGAATTTCCTTCCCCACTTCCTGAGATTGGGCTTGGCCACGTGGCTTGACCTAACCATTGGTGTGTGTGTGGACATGATGCAGACCTTAGATGTGCTCTGCTCTTCTCTGCATTTGGACTATAATGTGCCCAAGGTAGCTGCCACACCTTGGTCTGGGAACCTAGGACAAATACACATTGAGTGGTTGAGAACGCAATCTATAGCTTAAAACCATGCCCAAGAGACATGCAACCTGCAGCAGAGCCAATCAGATGAGCCAAGTCTAGCTCAACAGAACCACAGTAAACCTAGAGACCAATGAGCATGAGAAGAAATACTTAGTGTTTCACTCATCTGAGCTGGGATGATTTGTTATGCAGCATTATTGTTGCAATGGCTGACTCAGGCAGGATTGGGAAGCTCAGGATATGGCCTTTGGAACTGCTTAATTCCAATCCTTGGCTACCTCAACTTTAGGCTCCCCAAGTGTAGTGAATGTAGCTGTTTATTATTTTCCTGCATGACTTTTGCTTTAACCAAGAGTTTCAAGCCTGATTGTCATGACTGTGTTAAATGCATAATGGTATCAACAACTAAGGCAAAATCCCCTAAAAATGAAGTGACATAAATATTTATAGTCACTTCTCTGGAAGTGAGCATGTCTGTTTCCTCCGGACCCCATGGAAGGTACTGTTGTGTGTAGTCACACTCCCTGTGAGCTTCATTGACTCATGTCAGCATTGGTGATAAAGAGATGCAAACAGCAGTACAGAGAATGTTTGGGATGCAAAGCTCTAAGCCAGCGTTTTAGGCAACACTGTCTGGGTGGTATTAAAAATAATAATATCAAATAATAAATAATGGCATCAACCCCCACTATGGCTATTGCATTTTTTGAGTGCCTCTCTTGGAAAGGTACTGTGTTTACATTACCTAACCTATTATTTACAATCACACACTAGGGAAAGCATTTTTAACCCCCATTTTTCAAATGTGGAAAATAACACTCAGAGTGGTTAAGAGATTTATACAAGGCCACATAGCTACTGGGTGGCAGAGTGAGTAGAATTTCCATCTGACTCCATCTCCTTCCAAAAGTACAAAAATGCTTTTATTATGGATTGAAATTTCTATCCCTTCAAATGTATACACTGAAGCTCTAACCCCCAGTATAGCTATACTTGGAGATGGTGCTCTAAGGAAGGAAGACTGACTGAAGTCATAAGAGCAGATGCTGGTGTGACAGAATGAGTATCTTTATAAGAGACACCAGAATCCTATCTTCTCAGGCACACACACCAAGGGAGGGCCGTGTGGCTGTCTACAAGCCAGGAGGTGAGCCCTCACCAGAAACCAAGCAAGCCAGAAAGGATCTTGGACTTCCCAGCCTCCAGAACACTAAGAAAATACATTTCTGGGTTTTAAGTCACTCAGTCTGTGGTATTTTGTTATAGCAGCTCAAGCAGACTGATACATGTCAGTCCTGAGTTAATGAAATTTTCCAGAAAGTGTCAGAGCACTATCAGGGAATGGTCCTTATATACATAAAGTGCATGCTTTCATTCCCAGCTCACCTCCTTCACCTTCCATAAAATGCAGGAAGGCCCAGGGAGTCACAGGGCCTATTTCCTTCAATGCATCTATGGGGAGGCCACATACGAGCAGCCCACGATGGCTCAGAGAATGGGACTGGTTTCAGCATGACCCTTTGTGCTCTAGGAGAGCACGACATGGATCATACCTACTTTACTCTCATAGAAATTTGCTGCTTCCTCTTGTATACATAACTAATAATGAGCAGCAGTGCACTCCCCATCATCAGAGCCTGATCAGGACCAGAGAGGTAGGTCGGACTCAGCCTGGGTCTTCATGGCTGTGAGAGCCACACTGCTCTCTCTATTCCGGGTGGAACAGTCCTGGTGTAAGGGTCCTGCTTCACTGCCTGTGAGCACAACAGGAGTGTGTGCCCATGTGCATAAGAAGCTTGTATCCTTTCTTCTCCTAGTGAAAGGCAATTCCCTGTACCTGGGGTTTGGGGGAGAAAGTGAGGTGTTGGGGAGCAAAAGGAACTACAGAAAAAGATGAGGATGCCAAGACCTGCCAATCTGTTTGTCCTCAGCCTCTCCATCTGCCGAAAGATACTCATTGGGGGTAGAATTGTCTCAGCCCATTTCATTAGAACGTGTCATCCCACTTAGCCTGACTGTCCTGTTTGCAGGTCAAGTACAGAGGGAATTTCGCCACAGTAAAACATGCTCTGCTTTCAAGTCATATGTGAAAAAAATAAAAAATAAATGAAGGAAGAATGGGGACAAGACCAAATGCTGCCAAGGTGTCCATGACAAGCTCTGGCTTTCTGCAGGGGCAACTGGAGGCTGTATAACGAGTTCACCATAAGCCAAGGACACAAATGTGTGTGTGTGTGTGTGTGTGTGTGTTTGATGTCTTAGCACAGCTCGTGTTTGATGCTTGTGATGGTTCTATTTATAAACTTTGTGCTCTCAGATGGGACAACCAGAGACACTTCTTTCCTGCATTTCAAGTGTTTCATTTCCTTTTTAACATGTCTTTAAAATTAAGAGCATGTACACCAATTCCTGGGATCACTCTCATAGCAAGTTGATCAGACTAGGGTGAGTTGTCTGAGAAGCATGGGTGGTCTTTGTCACAAACGAGGATAAGCCGGTCAGAGAAGAGTACTAAAAACTAACGCTGTTGTTTTGGTGGCATTGTTTGTTAGCTGTCTGTTCTATCATGTGTATTCCCAATAGTAATAATAAACAGGTGTTGGGTGCTGACTGTGTTATGAGCCTTGTGCACATGAAATAAACCTCAGAGCCACTGTATGAGGCCAGAACTGCTTTGGGATCTTTCAGATGAAGGAACCAATGTGATGGCTTTGAAATCCTATGTCCAAAGCCACACAGTGAAACCAGAGCAAAGCCCGGGATTATTTGAATCAAGATTTGAATCATCTTTCCTGCCCGGTGGGAGAATCACCCAGGGGCTGAGTGCAGAGAAAAGGCTGGTTCTGGCACGGGGGAAAGAAGCAGAGGGTATTGTGGCACAGGACTTAGAACCATTCAGAAGCATCGCCAATTGTTTTCCAGGGGAGACACCCAAAATCAAACCAGAGAAAGAAATACAAGGAAGACAGTAAAGAAACATGGAGCATAAAAGTTGCTGCATTTATGGCGAAGGAGAGAACCTCGCTGCTCCGTGGCAGAGCTATCCCCAAGAAAGGGAGCTGGGAGTGGCCTGAGGGATGACTCCTCCAGCTCTGCTCCCTGAGCTCATGGCTGCACAGGGCTGAGCCGACGCCAAGAATGCCCTCTTCTGGTGATATTCTCGAAGCCCAGGATGACAGCAAGGCAGCCGAGACCTGTGTTTTCCAGATCCAAGGTAGATTCCCTTGTCAGACATGGTTCTACTTAAGCAAATATCACTACCCTCTCTTTTTCCTCCTCAGCCCTCAAACTAGTGATAAGGAAATTATTTCAATAAGGTAAACTGTACCTTAGTAGAGTTTGCTTCCTTTTTTTTTTTTTTTAACCCTGAATAATACTCTCTATGTCATCTGTATATTTATGATAGCTCAAAGACATGGGTGTGTGGATCTAATTAAAAATGTGAAAGGGTTTAGCAGCCTGCTGCTTCCCTGCAACTCTCTGGTTGCCAAATCTTGGCAGCCGCGTTGAACTTGAGCCAAGCATTTAGTCCTCAGCTGAACTGCTGCCAGCCTGCGCACGGCATTGTGGGGCGAGAGCCGGAGGGGCTGCACTGCACCGAGCTTGCACAGGGCGAGGCGGGGGCAGGACATGGGACCCAGCCACCCTGGAGGAAACTGGAGAAAAAGCCAGCTTGGTCTTGCTCTCTGCCTGGGCCCAATCCCCAGCTCTCACCAAATGCAGGTAGGACCAGCTAGGCCAATTTGGTGGCCAGGTAGGGCTCCAAGCTACTGGGTGGGAAATTGTCCTCACAGTTCTGCTTTCATTTGGTTGAAATCAGGCCTGTCCTGCAGTAGCTAGGGCCTGAGCTGACAGCAGTTGGATGGTGCATTTCTACTGCATTCTCTGCTGTCAGTCCAAGCTTTCCTGGATAGCTTGGCGATTATTCTGTGGCTTCCCTCTGAAGCAGCTGAGTCCAGCACAGGGTTTCTCAAACCCTGTCGTGCACACATGTCACTTGGGGAATCTTGTGAAAATGCAGCTTTCTGAGTCTCCCCGGGGAAAGGGGAGAATCCACATTGCCAAGATCAGAACTGACCAGAACTGCTTGCGTTCTGCAATGTAACTCCAGCCTGGAACTTGGGTGAGTTCATGGCCTTTAGGCTCCAGAAAGGCACATCTTGGTGATTTGCTGTCGAAGAGAAAAGGGGAAAAGCAATTCAAATAACTCAGCATTTTCCACAATGTGTTGACAAAAATAAAGGAAAATAAAAACATCAAAGACATGGGTCACTTTTTTTTGAAATGTACCAGCTACAAACAAATGGAAGAAAGGGTCGTATTCTTTGTGTACAGAAACACCCTCTTGCAGAGTGAAAATTCAACTCTAAAAAGATCTTCTAACATACTTGAGGGGCCGAGACAGGGGATGAGGGGGGACTTTGCCTTTTAACTTTATGTCTTGTGTATGGTTGGTTTTTCATGATCACGCTTTTTTTTTTTTTTTTTTTTTTTTTTTTTTTGGTAATTAAAAGAAGAGGCAGCAGCAGCAGCAAGACAGCTCTGGGGGCTTCTTGGCTGTGACCTTCCCCGGAGCAGGCCGCCGTGATGGGGAAAGTACGGACTTTGAAGCTACTTCATCCTGGAGTGGAAGTGGGCTCTGGCATTAAGCTTGGGGAAGTCGGTTGGCATCACTGGGCCTCTGCAACTTCATCTGCGGAATGGAGCAATGGGGCCTTCATTGCAGCACAGCTGTGGGTGCTGGAGACGTGTTTGTGGGGGGTTCATACCCAGGGGTCCTTAACAGGTGTTTGACAAATCCAGAGCCTCTCTCTGATGGGGCCAGGGCACTATTCCAGACAGAATTTCATCCCGGCAGACTGCTTCCGAGCACAGATATATTCCAAAACCTCTGGGTAGAAGCTAGTCACTTCAGAAATCTCAAAGCCTCTGTTCGTGATGTGTGAGGAGCCCCCAAAAAATGAGGCCTTGGAGAATAGCAATGAATTTTCTCTTTCTTTTCAAATGGCAAATTTATACATATGAAAAGTTTAAAATGACATGCCAAATAAATCACAAGTAGTCATAATTCAGCCGGCCACTTTTATTATGAAAAGATAAAATGGATGCAGTCAGGGCGATGAGGGGAGATGCAGGCTGTGTGGCCCCGGTGCAACCAGGGGGCTGGTATTTCCTTCGTATCCTAAGTTGGAATGGCATGTGTCTTGTTTTGTGGTTTGGAATAATACAGAACTGGCTGTTTCCATCACAGAAAGTGGGAGAGGGCATGTGCCGCCAAGAACCAGGATATTTCCAGGAAAATTTCACTCCAAGAAGGCTTTCTCAAATCTCACTCCTAACATGTGGGCAGATGATCGTCTAAACCACTGAGGGATGATGCTGGAGGTGAAAATCTAATTAATTAAAGAAAACCTCCCTCTGCACCCCAACTCTGAAAATGCCCTGCGGTTGAGAAACACTGACACACACACCCACGCTCACCCGCACTCTCTCTTACACATGTATTTGTTTAAAAAAAAGCTTCCTGGTGACTGAGCCCTTCAGTCCACCTGCCTTTGTTAATATCAGGTCACAAACACCTTAATCCCCATCACCCTTCCTTCCAAGTCTGTGTGACAACAACCCCTTCGCTCTTCCAAGTAATGTTTGCTCCAAATTAATATTCTGGTGCTTTCGGGAACAAAATTTAAAAATAAACCATTTTGGCACCTTGTCAAAGTCTTGTCTAAATTCCTTCATTACAACCACCCTCAGTGAGATTTTTAAAACCAAAGGGAATTAGGGGCAGGGTAGAAAAGGAGTCTTCTGTTTAGAGTCCTAATTTCAAACAATCTCAAATAAGAATGTGTTTATTTCTCCTATCCCCTCTCTAATTCCCTCATGGGGCCACGGGATATCCTCAGCCCACCTCTATCTTTTAGTCCACATCTCTTTTGTCCCCTCCCTGGGGTCTGGTCACCTGGGTCAGTGGGGAAGGGTCACTGGCCACTAGACAAAGAAGGGCTGGGCGGAGATGGGGCCTCGGGCAGGTGTTGAAATGTAGTTCCTGGTCCTTGGTAGTAAGCAGTGCAAAACAATCCTGTCTGCTCCATTCCCAACAACAACCTGCTCTCGTTGGTCTGTTGCTAAGAGACCAGCCTGTTGTTTACAAGATCCTTGGTGGCGTAGACTTCCATAATTTATAATTTATTATCCTAGTGTCAAAACTTGTGTTGGTTTTTATTTTATTTCACCATAGATCCAATTATAGTTAGATACAACAAAGGTCAGGCATCTGCCGGTGGCACAGTGGCTGCGCCAGCAGTATCCCTCACCACTCCTAAGTTTAGGTGCTGCAGAAGAAAAGGCTGTTATAAACTGAAGATGAATATCATTTTTTGTCCATTAACTTCATGCGTTATATGGCTGTTCAGGTCAATGGATTCCCTCAAGACTTGCTCACTACTGAAAACATGTTTCTGTCTGACCAAGACGGAAATGAATTGAAATTATTTCAATTATCACAAGAAGGGAGTTGAGTCTTCTTGCTGTACACTTCATCACCGATTGGCTTAACTCATCCATCCTCTCCCCACAAAGTTCGGGGCCATAGACATTTATCCAGCACTCCACATGACTCTGGAACCACTGCAGGGCTTTGTGGGTCCACAAAACCACCGTGTGAAGACCTTCGCTACTAGGAATAATTCAGTGAATTCAGAAAGGAAGTGATGACATGGAAGAAAGGGTCATTTAGTAAAACAGCTCAGTCTCCACGTATCAGCTTAGAGAAGAAGAGAAGCAGAAAAAGTGTTACAATCACTGCCAACATTTATCGTGCCAGGCACAAGGCTTAGTGTTTAACCTGGACTAACATAGAAAGGTCTTAAGAGAGCTATGAGGAAAATTCTAGCATTGTTACAGACAACAAAATCAGAGCTTTGTACCTTAAGTGAGGTACTCAAGGATGCCTAGCTATTAAGTGACAGGATGGGGCTCAGGCTGAGTGATGCTAGAGCCATTCGTTCTACTCCTAGACATTATTAAAATGTATGTCAGCCTGGGCTTTGCAGTTTTCTCCATTTAAGAAGAGTCCCACGTACCTTTGATGAAACGGGGAAGTGAGCATAGATTCCCAAATCGTATCACCACTTTGTCTTTCTCTACAGAGTCTTCCTCATCTCGTAGAAACCGCAAAGCACAAGAAATTTCTAGGAAGAGCATTTTATCTTCCCCATCAGAGGGCCTGGAAAATTCTAATGACATTTTACTGGGAATTAAGTTTGTTGTTTTCCAGAAAGCAATTACGGCAATGTTTCATACCAGCGTTTGTCATCACTTAATTCCTGCCTGCTTCCTGGTGGGGTCACGGCCGGGACAGGATACTGTACACAGATCTCCTGAATCCTCTCTCGCTGGGGCTGGCAGACTCTTTTGTAGCACAGTGATGGAAAGAGGTGAAGAAACAAGCTAGAAACCATGGACTGTCAAAGAAGCAGTCATGACATTAACGATGACTGAACCATTTCTCAGGCCTATTTGCTTTTCCTCCCCCAAGGAGGACATTGTTCCCGTTCTGAAACCCTAACCCATGGCTTGGAGCTCACAGGCAGATCCCAAGCGATAAAGCAGTGGAGTGCACATCCCTCCCTTTGTTTTCTGACATCACTTCTTTGAGACTAGAACCTTCCTGAAAGTACAGATGGGGTCCTGTTCATCTCGGTAGCTGTGCACATCCATTTAAGATTCAGAATCAGAAGTTTGGAGTTCAAGTCCTCATCTACCACGTAGCAGCCTCATGAACCAAGGCAGGTTTTAAACTCTTAGGTTCCTAGTTACCACATTTGCAAAAACGGTGATAATAATACTATCTTCTTCACAAGGAAGAGAGGACTAAAATTCACAACAAATGCAACAGGAAATTGGAGGTGAAACTAGATAAAAGTGATTAACATCATGACTCAAATGCCAGGACCAGTAAAATGCCTGACAAACAATAGCCTCTCATTCAGCAGCGTGTGTAGCCATGAGCTCCTGGTCAGCCTGTGTGTGCCAACACTGTGAAGCACTGGGATCTGGAGTTGGAAGCCAGACCTTTTCTGCCAATTGTCCACAGCATATGGAGGAGAGGAATGTGCAAGCAAGTACCCAGAAGGATACATAGACTTCTGTGGAGATCCAGGTTGAGATGCGATCTTTAATGCATTAACTTTTAACTCTTATGCCTCATTTTCTTCATCTGAGAAATGGTTCAGTCATTATTAAGTCATAACAGCTTATTTGATGGTCTGTGGTTTTTAGCTCGTATTTATTCATCTGTTCGCATCACAGCAGTGTAAAAGGGGCTGCCAACCCCAAGTGGAGAGGGTTTAGGAGATCCATGTATGATTCTGTCCTAGTCATGACCCTGCCAGTGATGTAACTGCCTTGTCACCTGGAGAATTAAGAGAAGAATGTCACATGCTGTGTGTCACTTAGGAAGCACTCAATGCATATGGGGGATGGGAAGTGAAGAGTGTCTGGGACCCCTGTCCCAATGATGCTTCTTCACTGGCTTTTAATGGGGGCTTCTAGAAAGAGAAGCACTTATTCATTGATACGAATAAAAAGTAATTAGACACAGCCTCCTCTGCCCCTCACCTCATGGGATTTTCAGCAATGTCAACAAGAATCACCGTACTGATAATGCAAATCCTGATTCCCTCCTCCCCATTTCACTCACTTTTAGTCTTATAGCAATTCAGCAAGCTAAGAAGTCAGGAAGCAGTAAGGTCAGCCAACTGGTTCACCAGGGTGATGCCAGGTAATGCCAGACAGTGTGATCAGTGGATAGAGACTGCAGATACAAAGAAGGAAAAAGCCCCTCGGGAACCAGAGTGCATTGGGCTAGAAATTGAACTCAGCCACTTTTAAAGTCTGACCCAAGACGAGGCAGGCTTCCTAAGGGTGACATAGTGTCGGCACTAGCATTGGTTAGATCGCGTGGGTTAAGGTCTTAGAACAGAGGCGATGTTCCTTAGAAGGCAGCTGCCCTCCCTACAAAAGACCCTGAAAGACACGATGCTGTGAGAGATGGTGCCATGGTCCTATCCTCATCTCTGATTCAACTTCAGAAAGTCAAAGAGAATTCATCCCCAAGGTTTGGTTAGAGCTTCATCTCTTCTCAAATTCCTGACATCGAGTCAATAACGCTGCCCACTGCTTCTGGTCTTGTTTTTGTTTTTTTTGTGATTATGGAAATAACCAGAAACAATGGTGAGGATTAGGTTTATTGTAACTAAACTATCCCTTGCTGGACTCTAAAACTGTCCCCCTCTCATCTTCTTAGAAAAACAGAATTGTCCTCTCTGATACCCAAGACAAGCCCCAAAATACCCACCCCTGAATCCCCTGCATTAATGTGTAAAGCATAACCAGTCTCTTTTTAAGATACGTCTCCTCTCCGCACAGTTCTATAGTCTCCAGGGCTATCACCACTAATTTCTGAACAAGGATTAACATGCTCTTTACCTTTTTTTTTTAGATGGAGGTTCACTCTTGTTGCCCAGGCTGGACTACAATGGCATGATCTTGGCTCACCGCAACCTCTGCGTCCTGGGATCAAGCGATTCTCCTGTCTCAGCCTCCCGAATAGCTGCAATTACAGGAATGTGCCATCATGCCTGCTAATTTTGTACTTTTAGTAGAGATGGCATTTCTCCATGTTGGTCAGGCTGGTCTGGAACTCCTGACCTTAGGTGATCCATGTGCCTCAGCCTCCCAAATTGCTGGGATTACAGATGTGAGCCACTGTGCTCAGCCGCTCCTTACCTTCTTATGAAGCTCTAAGGTTCCCCACATTCGGTAAGACAAGAGTCAAGCGTCCCAGCACAGGCTTCTACTCCACCGCAAATCCCCCTGTGCCCATATCCTCCCAGGCACCCCTCCACCACAAATCCCTTGAACCTGCGTATGGAATTGCTTCTTGTTCTTCAAGCACGTTCTGTTGGGCCATAACTTGGACTTTGCCTATTCAGGTTCTCATGCTTGGCGTGACTTGTCCTTTCCCAGAAAATTCCTGTTCTGCCTTCAAGACACAACCCTAGTGTTTCTTTTTCGGAATGCCTCCTGGCTTCTGTGGGCAGTTTGGCCAGACATGCTTCTCTTATTCATCTCTGTATCCAAAAAGCTGAACCCATAATAGAGTCTTAGTACTTGTGCTCTGACCCATCCCATTATCCTGAAGAACATTCCTGGGTCCTGCTTGGAACTTCCTTAATGGCCCCTAGATCCGGGTTTCCTCTTGGCGTCTTGCAGTGTTCTCTTTCTCCTTTCCAGGACTGTCTTTCTCTACCAGCCATTAGATGTTGATGTTCCTCAAAGTTTGCCATAAGCCATTTAAAATGTCATAAATAATTTTGTATCATCTCATTTACATTATCTCCCGAGACCCCTCTGCTTCCCAGGCTGCGTGAACCACTCATGGCGATGACTCCCAGAGCTGCATTTGCAACCCTGATTCTCCTTAGACCCCAGACCTTTGCATTCATATATGTTATGACCGTCTTGAGACTTGGCCACATCACAGAGGCTTCAAACTAGTATATTTAGCCAGATGCAGTGGCTCACGTCTATAATCCCAGCACTTTGTGAGGCTGAGGCAGGCGGCTCACTTAAGGTCAGGAGTTCAAGACCAGCCTGGCCAACATGGTGAAACCCAGACTCTACTAAAAATAGAAAAATTAGCCAGGCATGGTGGTGGGCACCTGTAATACCAGCTACTCAAGAGCCTGAGGCAGGAGAATCACTTGAACCCAGGAGGCAGAGGTTGCAGTGATTCGAGATCGCACCATCTCACTCTAGCCAGGGCAAGACACCATTAAAAAAAAATGTATATATATATGTTCAAGTTGGCTTTGCTTTAGCTTCCCTATGACATACTCCTCCCCAGAGCTTTACTCCACCATCAGTGTCCTCTGATTAATGGCATTACCTCATACTTGATGCCCACTTGAGAAATCGAGATGTCTCTTTACCTACCGTTCCTCAACACCAACATGCCCATCTCATTAAGCAACAAGGCCTATAGATTCTATCTTTTCAATAGTTTTCAAATTTTTTTTTCAGTCTCTTTAACTCACTACCATTTTCCACCATTCTCTCAGTCCAGGCCTCATTTTTTTTTTTTTCCCCTGGGCTTCTACATCGAACTCCTAATTCATCTCCTTACCTCTGTTATTTCACACTTCCTGTCTATTATCCATTTCAGGGCCGGGATGATCTTTACACAATGATCAAAACACAAACTTTATGGTGTCATTTTTGTATGTGTGATTTCCCAGTGGTCCCCTTTGCTGACTTGGGATAATTCTCACAAACCTCTGCATGAATCACAGAAAGTTGGGTCTGGATTCTAAACAGCTTGGGCTCTCTGTACCTTGTACCTCTGCGCCTTGCAGCCATATTGGATTCTTCTTAGTTCTTGCATTAGGCTCTTCTCTCTCAAGGCCTTTACCTTCCATCAAATACACTGAAATATATGTTTTTGAACTGATTGTTAATGCCCTCGTTTTTATTGAGATTAACTACAGGATTCACTTAGCAGTACTTGTCTTCAAAAAATGGTAGCTCAGTCTCTTTCCCCACAATTCTGATTTTGCCTCCTCTCTTCTTCAGTATCTCTGAGTTCACATCTTCTGAACGGCACTTGTTTCTGTTTTGAAGCTTATGTAGGGGCTTGTTTCAAAAGAGATGCTTTATATTCTATCACGGCTGTAAGAAACTTAAGGGTCCTGTTCTATGCCCAGGGCTCTGCTTGTCGAATGCACAGGTAATTGAGCAACACAACTGGGGCTTCCTGTTTTATGTCCCATTGCCATAGTAGGCAATCATGAACTATCCTAGCAGATCCTCTAAACCATTCATTCACTGACTGCACATGGTTCCTCTCTTCCAAATGTACTTTTGACAGTTTATGAGAGTAGGTTTTGAATCACCCCCTAAATCTGAGTACTTCCAAGAAAAGTGATTTCCCTATGTTTTTGTTTAAGATTTTCTGTCAGGCAAACTGCATGTTAGCATCATACATTTGTGCTGGTTTTTTTTTTTTTTTTTTCCTTGCAATTCTAGACCCTCGTGTCAGAGAGAGCAAATCCTCCAGCCCTTTGATCTTCACAATCCTTCAATTATCTTTCTGGTCTCCTCCTGTTGTCATTTAGGGTAAATACATACAGTTGGTCTTCGTGTCCGTCCATGAAAGGTAATCTCACTCTTCTTTTCATTATTTGTAGGTCCCTTGGCTGAATGCCTTTTAGTCTGCATCCAAGCATCTCATTCCACATAGCCCAAATCACTACGGCTTCGTCCAGGTGCAGCCTCCTCAGAACTACAAAGCAAGGAAAGATCACCTTTGGACTCAAGTACTCACAGTCCTTCTTCCTCTCCCGCAAAGCACAATGACCAGGACGGTACTGAGCTTTGCAGCCACATTGGATTCACCTCCAGCTCAGCACATTCAACTCAAATCACTCAAATCGTCCTTTCCTGCTGGTAAATGACACTGAAACACAAGTGCCAACTGTTAGCCTTTCTTATCTGGAGTCTTCTTCCCACGTTTCTATATAATGGGAAGGCATTGTGTTCTCCAAAGTTATTTTAGCCTCCACATTTTATAGCCAACTCCTTTGATTTAAAATACTGCAGAAGGCTCTGCTCCATCCCTGTTTGTTCCTAAACTGCTTTTTTGCAAAACCCTTAATCTGGGCTTGAAGGAAACACAATATTTCGCTACATAATTTTACTTCTTAAATGAAGAGAAAGAATGAGAAATGCCATGTGAGCCTCACTCCATGAAAACAACACACTTTCCCATGCCTCAGTCCACTCAAATGAATGTCTATGAGTTTTCAGACTTCCTGTCAATGGTCTTAGGTAAACACAGTAGTATCTGCTTTTTAGATTTTATAAGACAAGGGCCAGACCAAGCTCAGTGGCTCAAGCCTGTAATCCTAATACTTTAGGAGGCTGAGGTGGACAGATCACCTGAAGTCAGGGGTTCAGGAGGCAGAGGTAGACAGATGACCTGAAGTCAGGGGTTCAGGACCAGCCCAACATGGCAAAATCCTTTCTCTACTAAAAATACAAAAATTAGCTGGGCATGGTGGCACATGTCTTTAATCCCAGCTACTCGAGAGGCTGAGCCAGGAAAATTGCTTAAACCCAGGAGGCAGAGGTTGCAGTGAGCCAGGATCGCACCACTGCACTCCAGCCTCAGCAACAGAGTCAGACTCTGTCTCTCAAAAAAAAAAAAAAAAAGGGCTAGTGTCTTAAAATGAGCAGAAATTTCTCTGTCAGGTAGTGCTGGATGCCCTTCCTCTGCTGCAGCATGTTGGGCTCACCTTTGCCCATTCCCTCATATCTTAGTTTCTTCATCTGTCAAATGGGTAGAAAATACTCTTTCAGTCTTGTGTGCAGGAAAAACGTGACAATGGCTCCAGAAGTTTCCTGTCAACTCTAAAGCACTATGTAAACAAATCAGACTGCCACCAATAATCAAAAAAAGGAAGGCCTAATACCTGAGGCTTATAACTTTTAAAATAGTACTGCTAATCTGTAGTAAACTTCTAATTACTTTAATTGTTCAACTAAAAAAGGAAAGGACATTTGGCTAAGAGAAAATGAGATTTCAAACACCTTATGGTCAAGTTTAAATGTTATCGTTTGTTTCATTTTGTTAATAGAAGAAACTCAAGTGTTTTTCAAGAGTTAGTCATTGGGAGCCACCCCTTAACTGAAGAGTGCTGTGGACAGATCCAGAGTCATAGCGTCTCAGGTCTGTTGGGGAGTTCGAGGAACTCTGTAGCAAGAGTGTTGTGCTCCAAAAGTGCACAGTGGACCAGGCGCTATTACGCTCCCATAAAACAGATGAAATAAACGGGACTCAGAGCACAGCTCTATTAGTCCATTCTCACACTGCTGTAAGGATATACCTGAAACTGGGTAATTTATAAAGGAAAGAGGTTTAACTGGCTCACAGTTCTGCAGGGCTGGAGAAGCTTCAGGAAACTTACAATCATGGTGGAAGGAGAAGCAAACACATTCTTCTTCACATGGTAGCAGCAAGGAGAAGTATGAATGAAGTGAGGGGAAAGCCCCTTAACAAACCATCAGATCTTGTGAGAATCACTACCACGAGAACAGCATGGGGGTAACCGCTCCAATGATTCGGTTACCTCCCACCAGGTCCCTCTCATGACACAACATGTGGGGATTATGGGAACTACAGTTCAAGATGAGATTTGGGTAGGGACACAGTCAAACCATCAACGGCATTGTTAGAATCCAGAAAAGACTGAAAGAGGAAAAAGAGAAAGACAGGGGGCCAGCACAGAAGACTTCCTGGAATGACTGTGGCTCCATCTGGGTCCACAGGGGTCACAACAGTCAGGGAGCATAGCAGAGAGAAGGTGCTCATGTATGGGACCTCCAGGTGAAACTGGGGAGGGGGTGGAAAGGGTATTTATAAGGGATGAATAAACAGAGTAACAAGGAATGAAATTTACTGGGCTTTGAAAGTGACATGCCACAGCAGCTTGAATCTGATCATTTGATCTGTAGGGAAAATGGGAAGTAGGGGACATTGGAAGGTGAAAATGTCTAAAAAGCCTCACCTTGAAAATCTGTCAAGACATATTTTAAATTTAAATGTAAAGCTATCACTATACCAATACTTAGGATCCCTCTTCCTAGAAAGCCCTCCCCGTGTCTCTTTCCGCTAACTCCTGGCCATCTTTCTAGCCTCAGCAAGGCACTGTTTTCTCCACCAGCCCCACCCCAATGGCTCTCCTTCCTAACCAGGTGGGTCAGCCAGAGTAGCCCAAACTTCCTTCATCAAAGCAGCCTTTACACATCCTGTGGCTTACAGTCTCTTCCTATCCTTGTGACCCTCCTCTTCTTTCACTTTTTAACATTATGAAAACTCTCATCAAACCTATGCTTTGCACCTTGTCCCACAAGCCTCCCCTGATTGTAGACCCTCCACAAAAGTCTTGGATGACCCCTTGCAAACCATCAGACAGTGGGGAGACTCTTCTCTTTCCTCATCAGTGTCTTTACCCAGTGAGGTTAAGATAGCCAGGGCAGGCTGAACTAAGAATTCCCTTGGTTCTAACACAAAATATGGTCATTTTAAATGACCTAATTGCCCTGGCTAAACACCTCTCTCCTGGGATAATCGAAAATGCTCTTTTAGTCTGGCTCACAGTTTCTAGCCTCCAGGCCCCCAGGGTTCCAGTGGGCAGGTGGTGGGTGTCCATTAGCCACTCACCTTCTGCCCTTTCTGGTCTCAGCTGGGCTCTTATCACCTGTACCTGGGCCTCCTGGTCTCAAGAGGTCCATGACTGCCTCTCTGTAAGCTCCAGCAAAAGATGGTGAGGTTCAGGCAATTGCCTTTCTTATTCTAATGAGCCTTGCTTCTAACAGAACATGAGAAGGGTTAGTGCAAGTACCCCAGAAGGAAAGACATAATTAAAGGAGAAAGTAAAGAAATGTAATAGAGTGGGGAGAAAAAAATAAATGCTTAGGTCTGAGGCATTCCTGGTTTAACTGCATGACTTGCACATGTGATATGGTCTATCTCACCTTGAGCCTCCTTATGTGTAGAATGGAGATAGATACCAGTTTACGCTCTGCTGTGAGACTGGAATCTGTGTGTGATGCACCTGGCATAGGGCCTCAGACACAGGCCCCAAAATTAGTACCTAGTACAATGGTGGTTGTCATTATGCCAGAGAGTACCAAGGACTTTAGAAGCTGAGATTTCTAGCCTTATCAGGAACCCACATCTAGAGAGGGTGGAATTGTATGTTCCATACCTATTAGAAGTAGAGTTCTCCAGTGTTTACCTCTTGGGAACTTTATAGAATTGAATGGTTTGACCCTCCCACCCCATTCAGGTTAAGCACACACTGTAACACAGAAAGAAATCCATCTAAAACAGGATAGGTGAACCTGCTTACAATAGCCACCCTTAGAAAATATGAAGTGCCTTCGCTGGATAATAAAGGCACAGCAAGAGAAGTAAGCAGCTTTATGGTATATTCTCACCCTAAGGCAGTAGCATCAGACCCTCTTTCTCCTGCTGTCAATGGCTCTTCAATTTAAAGAACGAACTGCACCTCATAAGAATCAAATTTGCTTATTGATTAATCTATACATAAGTAGCACTTGATACCATGTGCCATCACAGTGGAATACAATGTGCTCCAAACTACAGGTGCCTAGTCATTTTAAATACAGAAATTAGAAGTATTCATTAACATTTGAAAGTAAACAAATAAAAGGGAACATTGATATCTAGTCATTAAACTTCTACATATAATATGTGAAAAGGAAAAAAAAAACAAAATCCTTCCTATTATCTTCCCTGAAAATTTCTTTTTTTTTCTTATGAATCAGATACCACATCTCCAGGGAAGAGTTATTTCTTTCCTCTAAGCATGAAGCAGAGCAGGTTGTCGGGGAGGCGGTGTCCACCCGGGAATGAGGGGGGTCCCTGAAGCAGAAGGAGGCTCCATCACCTGCAATTCCCATCAGAAACCTACCTCAAAGGCTACAGATCAGACATTGTTTATGGGGTAGGGAGAAGAGCAGGGCTAGGGGAAGCCCACAGTGTGTGATTCTCAAAAAGTTGAAAAGGCCAGAGCACAAATACATCTCCACAATTACACTTTGACTTTCCATAAGTGCTGTTTGGAGTCTGAGGAAGTCAGAGAGAGAGGGTGGGGGCTGAGCCTGTGCTTGCAGATTCTTTGGTGAAATGGGAAAAGACAGGTTAATGGTTAGCTGTCTCCATGTGGGTGGGTGTGGGTGGAAGGGCAGAGCCAGGAGATGGTAGAATTTCAACATCGCTAGAAAAAAACAGGCCACGCACACTCCCCGCAGACCAGCTGATTTTCCTCCAGTGAATTCACCAGGGAAAAGGGATTTGGAGGCAAGATCTCATTACTAATTTTGTTAAAAACCCACCTGCGAACACAGGAAAATGAATAGTCCCTGGGATTTGGGGGTTTGGGCTGTGTGCTCAGGTGTGGACACACCTTAACCTCATCAGCTGCTTGACTTTGGGGCTCCTGATAAAATATGAGATATTCTTCCATATAAAGGGAATAAGGATGCAGCCACCCCAGCCCAGCTCACAGTAACCATGTGGCTCATCTGTGACCAAATGATCATGAATGACAAAAAAGGCTTGTGTCCAGAGGCAAATAACCTCAGGAGGTTATTTTCTCTACCTTGCCCATATTTATATGTGGGGTCATGCATCTGTTAGGACTTTCTGTCCATGGCATTTATTACCTCATGTTAAATCTAAACATTTCAGAGGTTTCGGCTTTCAGAGGAGGCTGATCAAGAGGCTTAGTCATGTCATCAAGGATCTGGTTCTCCTGAGTCTGCACTTTCTGCATCCCTTGGTGTTGGACCTGTGCTCAGGCTCCACGCTGTGCCTTCCTCCAAATCCCCAGCCCTCCTATCACTGCAGCAGAATGAGTGCCATAGCTCTGTTCCTCACATCTTCCCGTCACTCCATCCACAGACAAAGAGGGTCTACTTTTGTGGCTCTGTCTAGTACTCAGTCTCTAAGATGGGGCCCGGGGATCCCTGCTTCTTGGTATTCACACCCTTGTGTAGTCTCTTCCTCTTGTGTGTGGGACAGGCTTAGTGGCTTAACGATTGAGATGTCATGTCCCAGATTAGGTGACGGTGGGTGGTGACTTGCTTTTGTTCTTCTACCCCTTCTCCGGCTGAGTGAGCAGGCTGCCCTGTGGAGACCCCTAGTCTGGCTCACAATTCCTACCTTCCAGGCCCCCAGGGTTCCAGTGGGCAGGTGGTGGGAGTCCATTAGCCACTCATCTTCAGCCCTTTCTGGTCTCTCTGGGCTTTTATCACCTGTACCTGGGCCTACTGGTCTCAAGAGGTCCATGACTGCCTCTCTGAGGGCTCCAGCAAAAGATGGTGAGGTTTAGGCATAAAACTGTTATTGAATAGAGACTGAGGACAGTCTCTATTCAATAATAAACAAGGATCTGAGACCCTCCATCTAACAGCCCAGGGGAAGAACCAAGCCCTCCACCAGCCCCACAAATGGGCCTGGAAGCAGACTCTTTCCTGGTCAAGCCTTCGCATGGCAGCAGGTTTAGCTGATAACTTTGGCCTGGGGGTAACCATGCCAAAGTCCCAGCTAAGTCACCTGGAACTGCTGATGCACAAAACCTGGGAGATAAAACATGTTTGTTGTTTTAACCCAAAACGTCTTAGGGTAGCTGTTATGTAGCAAGGCACACTCCCATGGAAAAGGGAAGGTGTTTCTTTCTCCAAGTTCCTCGATTCTCCTTGGCTCTGAATGCTGTGTGTACATCTCTGAACCAAGGGTTGCTTTCAGAGATAATGACTGAAGCCTAGAGACAGGAGGGGCCTGGATTTGTGATAGAAGGAGCTGATCTTCTGTCTTAAAGCCCCTTTACTTCCTAGCTGTGTGCTAGGAGAAGTCACTGAGCCTTGTGAAAACTCCTCTTGCTCATCTATGCAATAGCGGGTTGAATTATGTTCCCCGAAGAGATATGGGCAAGTCCTGATCTCCATGCCTGTGAATGTGACTTTATTTGGAAACAGCATCTTTGCAGAAGTAATTGTGGTCAACTGGATTTAGGATGGGATCCTAAGCCCAACCACTGGCGTCCTTGTAAGAGAAAGGAAAGGAAGATGAGACAGACACAGACACAGAAGAGACCCAAAAAGAGATGGTTACGTGAGGACAGAGGCAGAAATGGCAGTGCGGCAGCCATAAGCCAAGGAATACCCAGGACTGCCAGCAGACACCCAAAGCCAGGAGCAAGGCATGGCTGGGGTTCTCCCTCACAGCCCCCAAAGGAAGCAACCCTGCCACCACCTTGATTTCAGATTTCTGCCTTCATACTATGAGAGAGCAGGTTTCTATGGTTTTAAGCCACCCTGCCTTGGAACTTTGTTATAGCAGCCTTAGGAAGCTATTAACAACACATGTGGGTAACAATAATCAATGCTGCTGTGAGATCATGGATGCAGAAGTCTACATAGAATAATTTTAGTGACCTGATAGCCAGTGCACACCTAGTCTATCCCTCTCCACAATGGAATTCAGTGTGCCAAGAAATGACCTCTTTGGCAGAGGATGGAAGAGCTCAGATCAGATGAACAGAGGTGGATAGTAAGTTTGAAAGCAGTTCAAATAGAAGGCATTGGATTTGGGGCCCGATGATCTGGGCTCACTTTCTTCTGGCATCAGGTAAAATTGCTTCATGGCACTCAGCCTCAGTTTTGTCAGTGGTAGCATGGGAATAATAAACCAAATTTAAGACTTTGTTATGGGAGGATGGGGCAGGAAGGAGAGCATGAGGGACGGAGAAAGAAAGAAGAAAGAGAAAGAGGGAGAGAGAAAACAAGAGAACCTGCAGCTTCCTAGCACTTTGTAGATGTCCAGTAAATGCTTCTGTTTTCGCTGAGCTATACTTTTGGTCTTTCTTTATTGACTGTCAGATGGTCTGCCCCATGATTCCTGGGCACTGTTGATGAAATATATTCACAGACTAGACATTAAAAAGTGTAATTGATCATGTTACTCCCCACTGACTGCGCTTGGAAGAGCAGCAGGGGAAGGAGGCAAAGTTGAGGGTTTAAGCCCACAGCTTCTTGGTGGCAGTAAGCAATAAATGTGGCCATCTGATGCTTGTGCTTGAGTTATTTTAAACTTTCCCCATTGTCTTAAGGACAAAACCTAGGTTTCCATGATCTGGTCCACTTGCTTCCTGGCCTCATCCCCCTTATTCCTGTCTCATATTTTAGTTTCTGCAACACAGCAGAAACTAAAATACAAGATCTGCCCTGATTGAATCAGGCTTTGCATTTTCACAGTATTGCGCCTTGGCTTCTATTATTGCCATCAATGGGAATGTCCTTTCTCCCTGACTGCCTTTGTACTCTGCCTGCCTGTCTTCCCTCTCTCTTTCACACTCTCTCTTTCTATCCCTTCCTCCTTGCCACCAAACCCCTAAGAGCCAGTCGTTTTATTTTTCACTTTCTCCATAGTTTAGCCTTTTCCAGAATGTCACATTGTTAGAATCAGACAGTATACAGATTTTTAACCTCCATTTCCTTAATTATATGCATGTATGTTTCCTCCATATCAGTATTATTGCTGATAATATTCCATGGTACAGTTGTACCACAGTTTGTTCATTCCTTTACCTATTGAAGGACATCTTGATTGCCTCTAAGTTTTAGCAATTGTCGATACAATCTTCTATGAGTATTTGTGTGCAGCTTTGTATGTGCACATGAGTTTTCAACTGCCTGTCTTTTACAATTTCGCTCAAATGCCACTTCCTCCAGGAAACACTGCATGATTCCCTGGGGTCTGCAACATTGGTCTCCCTCCTGTTTCCAGTGCTGCACTGCACTTGCTCCACCACAGCACTTAGGAAACTGTGCTACACTGACTCTTCCCTGCCCATCACCACAGTGAGACTGTGGGCTCTGGGACGAGAGAGTCCGTGCACCTTCCACAATACCTAGATTAGGCGGTCAAAACATATTTGTTTACCTGAACTTTGAACTGGTTTTCTTTCCCAGAGCCCAGTCCTTCATTTCGATCCAGTGTCTTTGAAGAGGCAGTTCCTGGAGTTAGGTGTCAAATAAGAAGCAAGGTCCAAGTGGCCTCTTGTGGGTCGTGACTTCTGGATCGTGATCTAAGTGTGATATCAATGTTTGGTGAGAAAAGGCAGATCTATGAACCCTGAATTTTTTCAGAACTGGGGAAAGTCAGGAGAATAGAATTAGTCGTCTTCTGGGCATACTCACTGGTGTTAGTTACCTGGAGAACAGGTCAGCTCACTAGAGTTCTGGGAAGAATCCAGGAGCAGCAGAGGAGATAAAGTTACAAAGAACAAATCAAACATAAAAACATAAAAAATCAGAAAAGCTTTGTATGGATGTTAGGAATATAACACAAATTTGGCTCTGAGTTACCTGGCAGCCCAAGTGCAGAAGGAAACAAGATGAATTCCAATGCATGATGCTCCCTAGATTTAAAGGGGAAAATGTCCTTAAGAAGCCATTCTGTCCCCTCTATTGAGCCTAAAGATTTATTTTTCCTCCAGTGGGTGTTCATAAAAGGAACACTAGGTCCATGACATGGAATTCTTACCTTAACAATAACAGGTCATAGAACACTATTATTTTTTTCTATTACTCCCTATCTATGGGAAGATGGGATGGCAGGCACAAAGACTGTCTCTGGAGGCACAGGCACTGTGTACGAAGACAAATTGATTGTGATACAAGCAGACCGACAGAACAACCTCCTTGCTGAATCCTCAGCTCCCCCTGCAGTTGGACTGTGGCCTGACGAAAGTTCCGAGAAACCCTGTGACCATGTTGCAGCACAAGGGCAGCTTGGCCAGGCCACCCCCTGGGCCTTATTTTTCTCACTGGCCAAAGGGGTCAGTCTATTCCAGTACTGTCTTCTCCCTGGGCTCCAGAATAACCAAAGACACGTGTTTGGTGCTCCACTAATCAGGAAATGAAATAAAGCTAGATGTTTCCATATGTTGATTCAATTTACATGCAAAAACATGTGTCGGGTGGAGGGGCACAAGAGTGTGGGGTGGGCAGTGAAGAAATAGTTCCATGATGATGTTTTGTAAGGAGAAAAAAGAGGAGAAAGAAAAGGGGAGACAAACCATTGAAGGCCAGGCCTTGTGCCCTTGTATATTTACCTATGTATCTATGTCTTTACCTGTCTTATCTGATTAAATACCAACAGCAACCTGAGGAGGGTTCTAACTTCTGTCATAGATGAAGAGACCGATCTCGAGTACACAGATCTACAACCACGTGATGAATTGGATTTATATCTGTCTGACTCCGGAAAGTTCCTGAGATTCCTCTGCTTCATCCTCTTGCCCTTGCCCTTCAAAACACGTTTTCAAATAGCAACAGGTGGTGCAATCACTAGACAAGTGATTTTCAGCCTTTTTCCTTGTCATTAGCGCATCCTGAAGAAGACGTGTTGGACGTATTTTCCTAGTGATCACTCCGTGAACCTTCTATAACACAGGTGTACTGTGTATTTGGTTATGTACCATCTGTACATCTGTTTTTACAGCATAGAAACAGTAAGCACCCTTCCCCAAGAATCCATTTAACCCCCTTGGGTGTGATGTCATCCTCCCCCAAAAATGCATACGCTCGGCACTCAGTCACAAACACATTACAAATGCATAATCGCTTAAGAATGTTACCAAAGTTTATGAGTTCGAGATGATAATTCTGTGTTATTTAGTTCATCTTAGAGAACCAGAGATCCCAGGGAAGTAGACCAAGCTGACAGAGCAAGGAAAGGCAGAACCAGACATGCAGCTGAAGAGTCTGGATTCCCATTCTAGTGTTCCAGCTTAACCAGGATGATTGGTAAAGGGTTGCATTTCAATGTGCTCCCGACACTTCCCACATGCCTCCTTGCATTAATAAAGGAATGGCATTTTGGGAGAAACCAGAATCTGCCTGGGGGCAACAGAAAGGCAGCAAAGCAACCTGATCCAAGTCTTCAGGGACTTTTTCAGAAAGCAGAGTGTATTAGTCTCCTATTGTCACTGTAACAAATTACCATAAATTTAGCGGCTTAACAGAACACACATTTGTTATCTTAAAGTTGTGGAGGTCAGAGCCCAAAATGGGTCTCATGGAGCTAAAATCCAGATGTCAGGAGGGTTCTGTTCCTTTGGGAGGTCGTGCCTTTTCCAGCTCCTGGAGGTCACCTGCTTGCTTTGGCTGTGGCACACTTCCAGCGACTGTGTCACTCTAATCTCTACTTCCATGGCACGTCACCTTTTCTCACTCCTGCCCTCTTCCTTCTTTCCTTTAGAAGCACACTTGCAGTCCAGGATAATCTCCCCATTTCAAAGTCCTTTATGTAAGCACATCTGCAAAGTCCCTCTTGCCATGTAAGGCAACACGCTCGCAGATTCCAGAAATTAGAATTTGGACATCTTTGGGTGTCTGTTATTATGCCTACTATACAGACCAATACATGCTTAATGTGACCAACCCATCTCGGTTTGTCTAAGGCTGTATTGGCTTTAATGCGGAAAGTTCTGCATTGGAGGAATTCCTTTAGTCCCAGGCAATTCGGGACAATTCGTCATCACCCCATGTGCACCTCCTAGGTGCTCCTTCAACTTAGAGAGTTGGTGTTTTCTCTCCCCTTCAGAGAACTAACTCCTATTCACCTAAGACTACACAAAGGCTGGGTGTAGTGGCTTATGCCTATAATCTCAGTGCATTTGAAACACTGGGGCAGGAGGTTCACTTGAGCCCAGGAGTTTGAGGCCATTCTGGGTAACATAGTGAGACCCCTCCTCCACAAATTATTTTTAAAAAAATTAACTGGGCATGATGGCACATGCCTGCAGTCACAGCTAGTTGGGAGGCTGAGGAGAAAGGATCCTTTGGGACTGGAGTTCAGGGCCTGTCTCTAAAAATACAAAAAAAAAATAAAGACTGCACAGAATAGACTGATGGACTCTGGGCTCTGCCCTTATGCAACATTTACTAGTAACAATTACAAGTTTGCCTCCTAGACTGGGTGATTTCTCTAATTCCAAGTCAAGGTCATATTTATCTCTGTTTCCATAGAGTATTACTGGGTCACTGGCGCTTACATGTTATTCCAGAAATGCCTGCTGATGTGAATTGAAGAGAAGGATAGATAAATGCTTGGCTGAGAGGGTGGCAGGAGACAGTGATGGGTACAAGGGTGGATGGATGAAAACATGAATGGATGGTGAAGAATGATCGATCGGTCAGCTTGGAGAGCATCTCAGATTCCAACAGTATCTAGGCACAGAGCAATTTATTTTTAATTTGCATCCTTATATGTCAGCCCAGATGGGGAGAAAGACAAAGAAAAGAAAAGACAGAAGAGAAGGAAGAAAAAGAGAAGGGATGGGAAGAAATGGAAGAGAAGAGAGAAGAAAGACAAAAGGAAATAAATGAGTAGAGAAAAATAAAGACTAGAAAAGGAGGAGCGTAGAGAGGAGACGAGAAGAAAGAAGACACATGGGTGGTCCCCAGCTTGGAGCACATGCCCGCAAACAGCTCTGCATTCCAGAGGTGGGACTGTGCTGGAATTCCAGAGGAAGAGGCATGCAAGCCAAGTACAGGCCATTCCATTAGTTCTTCTGAATTATTTCTGCAGCCCAGACCCACATCAGGGAGAGAATGTCTGTCATGCATTTTAATCTGAGTTCTGGGCTGGTATGTGTCAGCCCCAGAGGAAAAGCCACTTCTTTTTTTTTTTTTTTTTTGCCCTTCTCACATGCTGGGCAGGAGTGTTACTTTTTTTTTTTTCTTTTTTTTTTGGCTGTGAAGGCACTAAGTGTTTCTTGGCAGCTTCTACGTCTGGAGCTCAGCCTCTTTCCAAGTCAGAAAGACCAGAGATTCAAGATCAACGGGTGTAGTTGTCAGGTGGGTTCCCTCTCCAGCGCCATCTTGGAGAAAGGCAGGAGGACTTTTGATCTTCCACTCGTCCACCTGAAACTGAGCTCTCTCTCCTGAACGTGCACACCTGAATACCTCACTCTACTTCTATGAGCTTTCTCTTTTCATTACCGCTTCACCTCCAATGGAGAAAGATCAGTAGAATGTCATATTGAAGACACAGAGTCCTTGGAACTCTTTGGCATTGACAAATCATGTTACAACAACCTCCTTTGCGTCTTAAACAGCCTGGCATTCTCATATTCAGCTTGGCAGCCTCATCAATATTCTGGAGAGATTTGAGCTCAAGGCCATCAAATATGACACTTCAGTTGTTTCATTGGAAGTGAATCTACTGACTGTGACCTTAGTGACACCACGGCTGGCATGTTAGGTTTTCTCTCAATTTATGGGCTTTTCTGCTGTGCCCCTCAAATCTAGCCCTGGTGACAGAAAAGAACAGTACCCAGCCCCAACTCTGTTCTATGGGGGCTACGTGCTTTTGAGGGAGTCACTTCTCCTTTCTGAGCCTCAGTTCCTCCACTGGTGTGGTGAGCTACAGTTCAGACTAGGTAGTCTGAAAGGTCTTCTACATTTCAGCATGCTCAGCTTTGCTTAGGATGGCTCTGAATGAATGAGTGCCCAGCCACGGCCAGGCTAATACACGGGGTCAGAAAACACAGTTTGCCACATACACACCCAAGCATTGATATAAACTGTCTGCCTGAATCCTGGCTTTGGTAGCTTGTGGATCAAACCATACCCCCTCTGTGCAGAGTAATGATAGGTTATGGCGGCCATATGTCCTAGGTTTCCTCGGACAGCCTGGATTTCAAAAATTCTGTCCCATCGTCAAACCTTGTGTCAGATCATGTATCTTGATTTTTGATTCAGAAAATATGGTCACCATATGGCAAATGCATCTCCACCACTGTGACATAGACGGCTTGTCTTCATCCTCCTGCAAAGCTCTTACTCTCCCAGGCAGACAAGGATGCATCTCCTCTCTGTGCCCACTGCTGTCACCACAAAACCTTCAATCTATCACTTGCATGCCCGTGTCCTGTGCTGGACATCAGGCTCCCGAAAGGCAGGAACAACATTTGGTTCATCTTTATATTCTTAGCACAGCTCTGAATAAACTAAAGGCAATGTTTCAGGAGTCTGTCACATTATACAGTCGAAATCTTCCTGAAAAGATGGGGGCGTACATTTTTAAATTATAATCTCTTTTAAATAGAACCAGGGAACTTGGGACTCAAGGAAGAAATCATATATTTTATTATTTCCTTCATTTCCTTTCCTTTTCTTTTTCTTTCTTTTCTCCAAATAATTATTTCAGATCTTCTCAAAGATCTGGACTTGCATATGCCATTTGCTAGGAGGGAGTAAATCTTGGAAGCAGATTCTCCTGGCTGTATGGGATTCAGTCCGCTCATGGCCAACAAACTGAGATGTCAGAAGAGAGAATTCACCATTTTAAATCTGCAGAGTAAGACTCAGTCCTGCAGTTATAGCATTTCTTGTAAATTTGTTTCATGAACTAAAGGCAAAGGATTTTGAAAGGGTACAGAGGGATAAAGTCCATCTTACTTATGGCCTTTGGAGGAAAACCTTAGTCACCTTTCTCATATTTCCTTTTCCTTGGCTGCCTTTAGTGCTAGCCCCCTTCTTTACGTACCTTCTCCTTCCTGAATGCTCTAGATATACATACCTGCAAGCTCCTCTCTAGCCCAGATTTCATTCTGGCAGCCATGCTAAACTTTTATCCAATGTTGTCCCTAACTTCTACTTATTTTCAGAGTAATAATTCAGAGCATAACATTCAAGACCTCTTATGGTGTGACCACCATCTATCATTTTACACCTTAGATCCTCAAAAGACCCATACACCAACACTTTTACCCCATAAAAATCAAGAATCCAGTCATTTCTGCTATTGCCAATCCCAGAAAAATATCCCAGCTCAGTCTCATTGTTCTGAGTGATTTTACCAACTTTTTCTTTTCTCTGGAATGAGTCCCTGCCACCAGGTGCCTTGGCAAACCCTGGCTGTCTTTCAAAATCTTTTTCGATTATCTATTTTATTGTGAAGGCTTCTCTCATTCAGTAAATAAGATGTTGACGGTGATGATAGTGATGATGCTGAGCAATAATAATAATGATGATAATGACAAAGCTCACATGTGTTCAGCAGGAATTATGTGCTGGGTGGGGAGCTAGGTGCTCTTCAGACTTTACCTGATCTTACATTTTACAGCAGAAGAGAAAATTCAAACCCAGAAATATTTGCATAGCCAAAACTGAGTCTAAAGACACATAGGTAAAAAAGGGCAGAGCTGAGATTGGGACCCATTTTCTGTCTGATCTCAAAGTCAGAGTTCATAACTGCTACACCCCCCTTAGGCTCAGTCAAGGTCTACTTTGGACAACTTCATATCCACAGAAGGTGCCCCTTGCGTGATCATACTCATGCTGACCAGCCACCCTCAAGCATCTTGAGGACAGAGGCCCTGCCCTATAAATCTATCCTTCATTAGCCCTTCCTATGGTCCCTGACACATGGTAAACATACAAATAGAGTTGGCTAAAGAAATGTACACAAAATCACTCCTTCATATTGCTTTATTTTTGCCAAGAAGAACATTTCAAGGGGAATATATAGACACCTTCCACTGGATCTGTGCACATATTCAAGCTCACACTTCAAAAGGGCCATAATAATCTCCAAGAAGCAAAGTTATCCTAGTCTTCTTCTACCTGGAGCATAAACAGAACCCTCCGAGACCCTTCACTGGCACAGACACTCTGTGCTCACTAGAGCCTAAGCTGATAAAGAAGTCTGCAAACCTAACCTTTCAAAAGAGCCAGTGCCCAGAGGATGACAATATTAAGTCTGAATGCAACAAAAACAAACAAAGAAAAAGGAAGAATCCAAAAAGTAAACACAAAAGAAATAAAAACAAATGTCCAAGTCATGACTGATACAAGAGGTTTCACTGTTTGACTTGATTTTAGGGACAGCTGCACAGGCACAGAATCTTGTCTGGTTCTTTGCTTGAGATTAGCACTTGAAAGTTCCCTAAGGAGCCAAAGTGAGTCTACGTGAAACCTCATGCAGTGAGTGTACTGACAAGACACACACATCAATCAACAACCGGCAAGGTGGAGCTGCCTTCAATCAATCCCTATCAGCAAAGAAAATACAATCATTTTGACCATCTAGACAGAGGAGATTGCAACTAACTTTCTGACTGGCTCAGCTTTGCAGCACTGTCCCTGCTCCCTATGCTGATCTGCTAATATAGAAAGGTCCCACTAATAGACATATTCTGTTCTAACACACTGAAACCTTTCTCTCACCTGTCTCACATTTTTCCTGACTGAGTGAGCTTCATCAAAAGTCCTAGAGGCTCTCTTGGATCTGTTCTGTTGTCCATTAGATTTCCACGGTCCCTTCACGGAAACAGGCTGTTCAAGAACTCCACATTCTGACTGGTGAGGATCCTCCACACCAGCCCTGTCTGTCTGGGATTACATGTATCTCCAGCCTGTTCTGCTTTGAGAAGGTTTCAAAGATGGCAAATCACAGCTTTCCCACTAACTGACTACTGTGCACCTACAGCGTGCCTACTGTGAGGACTGTGCTGAGAAAAGTGAGAATGGTGAGCTTGTGGATCTTCAGCTAGAAGTAGAACCACGAATATAAGCCAAGATTAAGAAACAACTGTAGGAGCAAAGCGGCAATTGCAGGCCACGTAATGGGCTATATAGGTCCTCGTTAGAATGTCAGAGAGAACAGAAGGGCTTCAGTCAGTCATAAGTAAGCAGAGAAGCTGTAGGAAAAAGGTCAAAGTGGATCTGGAAGTTCACGGCTTTGTCCAAACAGAGATATTAGAGACTAGCAAACAATCGAGACCGGGAGGAAAAATAAACTGGCTGGGGTGGAGAGGGAGGGAAAGGGGAGAGAAGAGGGGAGGTTGCCTATTCAGCACTGTTCTCCTAGTCTTTATTATACTGGCTGCATTTCCTTTCCATGGTGGACTTCGCCCCTCTGGATGTGAAATCCTTTGAAATAAGAAAGGAAGGGTTCATTCAGTTCTGTACCCCAGCACCCACCACAGGTCCTGACTCACAGGAGCCCAGTAACCTTTAAAGGCAAGAATAAAGGAATGATGGGATAGGTACAGGAAGCATCTGATCCTGGCTCATGTCTTCTCCTGGAATCCTCTAGAGTCCCATGAGAGAAAGGATGAGCATGAAGAGAAGTGCACAGCACGTTCCCTGCCATGTGCGTGAGCAGGGGCAGGTCATTCTTTCAAACTCCAGCCATTACTCAATGAGTTGTTGAGTTAGGGAAAATGCGTTTACACTGACACATCGTAGGTACTCAATAAGCAGGTATAGCTCTGATTTCTCCTTTTCAGGCACCCCACCTGGACTGTGATAGTCACCTATGGGAGAAGTCACCAAAACCAATCATAGGTTAGAATCAGATGCTCCAGTGCCAAATGGACCCTATTATTGATTACAATGAATGATAATAGCTTGATCCCCCCTAGAATTGCTCTTCAGTGAGTACCGAATGTACTGTACCCAAGTACAATGCAGAGTGCTTTAGTGAGAAGACGACATTGACTTCTCACAATAGCCTCGGCAGGCACGGAGTCCGGGAGCCAACACTGGGCCCCACTGTACAGATAACAACATGGCGGAGTTGAGATAGGAAAGGCTTTGTCCAAGGTCATCCAGCTAAGAAGCAACTCCAAACCCTATGCCTGTCTCTAACATTCTTGGATTTAATTACTATTCTTTAGGATAGATGGGATTTTATTCCGATGTCCAAATAGAAATAAGGACCCTCCGCCCTTTATAGTTCTGCTTTAGCTGCCTGTCACTTGTGGTCACTTCTACTTGGTACCATCTATTAACATCATAGCAGTTTCTCCCACGTTTTTTACTGATTCACGGCTACGAAGCTCCTGGATGCAGTCTGGGACATAACTTGTCTTTGCATTTGAGAATTGCTTCACTTGGCATGGTGTGTTATGCAAAGAGGCACTCATGGATAAAGTGAACTGTTGTGTGGCTCCACAAATTGAGCATATCTACAAGTTGGCAAATTGAATGCTGAACCCAGAATATTAAAAAAAAAATTCCTTGCAAAATAAAATAAAGGTCAGATGCTGTAACAGGATTGTTTGCTTATTACTCCGCGATTCCACACCTCTTGTATCCTCATATTCCAAAACTCACACCTATTCAACAAAAAAGGGGAAAAATATGCCTGTCTCCTTTTGACCCGATCAATTGATCTCACTGAACTTTTCCTCCAGGGCTGACCTGAATGTCTTTAATTTGGTTAAGAAACATCATGCTGCCTTAAAGTTGGATGATAAGATTATCTCTTACCTGCTGATTTCCAGACTCCTGGAATAAATAAATAAACATGATAGCAAAATTGCTAATCAAAAGTAAAGTAAAACATCCAGGCAGCCTAGCCACTGAGTTGTTAGGAGCAGTGCCTTAGAGAAGCTCTCTGTCCTGCTTCAGTCTCTGATCTAGCTTTAGTGGCGTTGTGGCATTGGAATCCATTGTCTTGCTGAGTACTACATTTCCCTTTCATAAGGAGGAATTCAACCATCGCTTAGCTTAGGGTAGTTCATTTTCTTTTACAGAGTTGCCCAGTGTTTTGGGCATTGATGCCAGGTGATTTTATTCTTTTTGATGCAAACTACCAATAGGCTGTAGAAATCCAGGGAATAACCAAATATCAACAGCTGAAGTATCTAAAATTACCTCAAGAATTCTGTTGTCACTCTATCAAATAAAATGAAAATTTATTTTTATTAGGCAAAATCAAACCTAACCTAAAACAGAATTACCTTCCCGAGGAAGGGGTAATACTACTTATAAGACAATATTAATTGGAGAAGGCAGGATACAAAATTGTTTATTCAGTGTGATCTCAAATGTGTAAAATAATATTTGCTGAAAGAATGAATTACAGCAAGACGTTAATAGTTTTTACCCCGGGTGATGCAATCATGGATGACTTGTATTTCCTTATCTATTCCGTGCCTGTCAACTTTTCTACATTTTTTATTATTCTAAAATATTTTATGATTTAAGAATTATATATATCCACTCTTTAATTTTTTTAATTGACACATCATAATTATAGATATTTACAGGGTACACCAGTGATGTTTAGTACATATAATGTGTGATGACCAGATCAGGGTAATTAGCATATCCATCATCTCAAACATTCATCATTTCTTTGTGTGGGGAACGTTCAATATCCTCCTTCTGGCTATCTGGAGCTGTATAACATATTATTGTTAACTATAGCCCTCTTGACTTGTGCATGCACACACAGAAACACACAGGTAATAGGATGGCAGACACTCTGAATGTTATCAGAAGTTCACTTGACAACCTTGCCTTAGGAATCACGCCAGCATTGTAAAAACAAAGTAAAAGACACACATAGAAAAGTAGAAAAGTGAACTACTGGTCAGCCATCCACTTATCATGCATTTAGTGTCAAATGTATTGCCAGTCCCTGAAGACCCTCACTGTGCTCAGCCTCCACTCCCCTCAGCTCCTGAGAGCTAGTTACGGTTCAGACAGCCCTGGGGTTTCCTTCTTGACCCCTACCTCCCACCCTGCTCACCTTGACATCCCTTGACCAGAACAATTTCTCTGGCTAGGGAAACACAGCTTTCCAGTGGTGGCACAGCAATCAGCAGTCATCACTGCGTGGGGGCAGAGAGGCTGGATGTTGTGCTTCCCAATGACAGGGACTCTGAATCCCTCTGGATGTGGCAGCTTCAAGGTGGCATGCATGTGGGATGCAGCATGAAGCAGAATGGACCCTGATGGTATCTTGTGCATCTTAGCAAAAGTCAGAGCCGATGAGAGGCATCAGGGCCACAGCCTTGCTGTAATCTACCCTCTTTGTTCATTTGCTCTTCTGAGGCTCTCTACCACAGTAGATGGATGGCATCTAATTAACTTTCTGTGGGTGTTTCATTTGAGTGACCACCCTGGAGGTCAGCATCCATGCCTGCTTCCCTCTGGTCCATGAGCCATGCCTGGAGGTCTACAGACCTTAACATGCTGCGTGGTGACACAGCCCAGTGCAGGAAGCCTTTGCCCAGTGCCTTTTCCACCCCATTCAGGTCCCTCCCCCAGCACAACAGGACCCCTGCCAGCATGGGTCTGAAGAACAGATTAGAGACCTCCAATCCACGGACAGATTCTGGCTGAGGCACATGAGCGGCTAGGGTTTCATCGCCAGGTTACCTCCAAGAACCAGAGCAGGGAGGGGTTTCTGGCAGTCAGCCACATGGACAAAGGCATCCGGAAAGCACTGGAACCTGAGCCCCACCCCCTTGCCAACCCCTAGGCCTGGAGTGCCCCAGGCTGAGCTGTGGCGAAGCGTGACTTACCCAGGCCTCACACAGCTGAGCAGAGCTGGATGCCTCCCGACATATTCCTGGTCTCAGCTTCACTTTCCCTGCCTGGTTCCTATTAATGCTGTGGGTTTCCAATCCCTAATAGCAGAGCTCTGGCTGCAGAGCACGACTGCCCAGGACTGCTGGCTGCCCACCAGGTCACTCACAGATGAGATCTTTTGGAGTCACCCTTGATGGCCTAAACACTGGATCATTTATAAACTTCTTGAAAACAAATAAACAAAAGCAAAACTGAAAACCCTGGAAGACACCAGTCTGGACACATGCTTCTTTATTCAGGGACAGAAGTCAGGCAGATTGGAAGATGCGTTTGTTGGTAAACGCTGGCCTCCCTAACTCTATGCTGTTGATGTTGCGTTCAGTGAAGCCCTTTCCTTGGCAGCTTCATCACTGACATAGTCACTAGGCTGCTGGAAATGCCCTGCAAGCAATGAGACACACACCTGCAGGGCGTGGGTCAAAGAGGTTGCTCCCTTCCCATGGAGCAGAATAGAATAAGGCAGGGAATGTTCTGAAGTTGAAGCTAAGGAGAAGTCAGCTCAGTACACTGATGTCTTTGGCCAGGTAAGCTCTTGGCCGGTGCTGCTGGAAGAAAATGCAGGCTGCCCTCCCTTTCTTGGGCCCTCCAGCCCCTTCCGGGGGTTAGCATTCTCATGACATACTCACCTCCTCGAGGATCCCTCCAGCAGCTTCAGGGTGAGGCCACCAGGTGCAGCAGCAGAGGCTTCCCTGCCTAGGTGGGAATGAAGGGTAAAGTCTGAGGATGAGGGACCAAGGGAATGAGGCTATCTTGGGAGGACCCCTGGAGTTTCCCCTCTCACCACCCATGGAGTCTGCAGCATTCCGTGATCTAACTCTTTGGCAGTAAGTTTAGATCATTTTGTGAGGGGTCTCCAGCAGGTAGGAGAGGCTGACACAGAGCCTTTAGGTGGTTACATACCTGTCCATTTTCATGATCTAATTCAGTCATTTGTGTATCCATTTGTTTATTTGAAAATCCCTATGCAGTATCTAACACATCCTAGGAACTGTGTTTGATGTTGTACAGAGAGAGGTAACACAAACATGATTCTCAAGGAGATAGTTTTGCAAACCAATGAAAGACACAGACCAGCTCTCCCGACAACTGAATTTTAATGAGAAGGACACTAATTAAACAGGCAAACAATCACGGAAAGTGGCAGTTGCTATGGTATAGAAGTGTAGGATACTAAGGATATAGGGAAGAAAGTCCTAACCCTCTTTTGGGAATTCAGGAATGGAATCAGAGCTGGTTTTGAAGAATAAGTAGGTCTTTTCCGGGTGGGAAAATGGCAGCAGAATATCTTTGGTCAAGAGAAATGCATGTGCATAAGCCGTGGAGGGTGGGGAGAACAAACACACACGGAACTTGGCTGGGTCATGGAGTGTGGGGTATGCTCATGGAGAGGAAGTTGGAAAGGAAAGCACGGGTTTGACTGTGGAAAAACCCTGAAAGTCATGCTAAGGAGTTGGCCCATGGATGAGATGTTCAAGTTAGAATTCTCCCTCTGGCAGCAATGGGGAGCAGGGGATGGGATGGCAGGTGGCAGGCGCAGCAAGATCACTGAGAAGCTGCTGTAGGAGCCCAAGTGCTCAGTGATGTGGTGGCCTGGATGTGGCTGGGCAAGGGGAGAGCACTCAAGAGACACAAAAGAGTCACCATCGGTGGCAGCTGGGGGACTGATCTTGAGAAAGGTAAGAGAGACAGGTAGTTGAAGATGCCTCCTGGTCTTGAACACTGGGAGTGTGGCAGTGCCATCCAGGGAGTGATAGGAAGATTAACATCCAGGTTATGTGATAAATGAAACATGATCTTCCTTCATGTGAGAATGCTCCTCTCTCCCTCATCCGCTCTGCCCCAAGATTCGGCTGTCAGTCACACTGCCAGCGGGGCTCAAGAAGTCATTTGCACACTCCTCGGTAATCTGGATCACTTCCATTGCTGCTTTCCCTTCACTTTGAGAATAAATGAAAAAATCGACTCCTCCGGATGCCAGATTTGTGTTCCTGTGTTAGGAGATTGTTTTTTCTTTTTTGCATCTGTGTGTACGTTAAACAGCAAGAAGAAAGTCGTGAAACTCAAGGAGTTTCCCCAAAAGTAAATCAATTTGCGGTTGAATGTGCTGTGGAATTTGTTTGCAAACCTACGAGAGCGAAGCGAGCTTAAAAAAGATGCAGTTGGATGAGACTGCAAAGTTTTGGAAAGTTCTTTGAACACATGTAAACATGATATGTGTAAGCAAATGTTTAACTTGCCTTTTTTACTTCTACAAATTATATTATGAAATCAGACGTCTGTGACTCCTTAAGAATGTCAAATCAGTGTATTCCTTCAAAACAGATAATTGCTTAGTGCTGCTCAGCTTCCAGGCTCCAGGCCTTGGGAAGGCTGTGTTTCCCGCCTGACAATGAATGGGGGCTTGTCTGAGAAGTTGATTTGCATCACGCAGGTGGCAGGGCCAGGGCGTTCCTTGGGCTCTCCGCAAGGTGGGCCTGCTGGACACAGACCATCTGCCCTCTGGAGAAGGAGGCAAATCCACATCATTGTTTACTTCCTCTTCCTGAGGATACCAGCCCGATGTGTAATGGTTTCATTCCCTGCTCTGCCTTGTGATGAGAGAGACCAGCACTTTTAGTCCATTCTAGGGAAGGATAGTGCAAAACGTATTAGATCTGATAGTCATATCAGCACTGCTTAATACTCTGCTCTCTGAGAACCAAGGTTGAAGCATCTAGAGTTAAACTGCCCTTCTGGCGCCAAAGGAGATGGAATTGGCCAGATTAGTATTTATGAGCACCGCTAATGTGGGACGAGGTCATCTGATACGGAGACGTTCCTATTGTTCCTAGCAGAGGGCATCCCTGTGGTTTGGAGGCAAAGATGGGGAAGATATACTGTATATGTCAATATTACACGCTCACGCATATAATTAGGCTGTTATTACTAGACACATCTATTAACATTGCAGCCAGACCTGGAGAGATATCCTCTGGAGCCATTACAGGGCTTTTCAAAGAACACACAGTCCCACTGAAATTAGCAGAATATTGCCTGCCCTCTCTACGGCACCCCAGGGGTGTGTTCAGACTCCTCAAAGCCCAGGCCTGACTCCTGTTAATGCTAATAGCAACACATGTGCACGTCCAAGGGAGAGGGGACCACATAGTGCTTAGTGTGCTAGCAGGCATTAATTTGATTCCTTGGGTGCAAAACAATGTCACTGGGACCATTATGATGCTACTGCTCACAAGCCCAATTAAACCGAAGGGTTATTGTTATGTCGCGTTATCCATAGGAGATGCATGTATGAGAGATTATTGGGGATGCAATTTGCAGTGTATTGTTTATTCCCCGTTTATTGGGTGTTTGTTGTTGTTGCTTTCGAGAGGTTGTTTACATTGAAAGTAAACTCACATTAAAAAAAAACTATACGTATGTCTAGTCTCGATTTGGAAATTGTAAAACCACAGCTGTCACTTTCCAAAAGTCTAAAGGGAGTTTTACAGGATTGCTGGAACCGGAATAAATGTGACAGTCACCTATTAATTGTCTGGGTGGCAATTTTTGTTCCAGATACTTGACTCGCTCATTCATCAAATAGGGGACAGTCGTAGTGCTGATAAATCCTCAAGACTTGGGCCTATTAAACAAAAGCTCTGTTCTCAAGGAGCTTATGCTTATTATCTGAATCATTTCCCTGTCTCTGTCTCTCTCCTGTGTCTCTCTCTGTATGTATCTGTCTCCATCACTCTCTTTGACTCTTTCTCTCTCTCTCACATACACACAGATACACACACAGAGAAACACCATGAGTCAATGAGGAATTTATGAATGTCCTTGGCTTATAGATGAGGCTTTTTTGCTACTCTAAGAGGAGAAGTGACTCAACCAAGGACACCTGTCCTGTAAATAGAAGCAATGTGGGGAGAATCCAGGATTCTGTAACTTCAAATTTGTGACCTCTGTACATGATCTCCCTGAGAAGTAAAACATAAATCAATTAATGATATGACTAGCTGTTCTTTGTAGTTCCCTGAAAGCAAACAACCTTGTGCCCAAATAATGCAGGTCATGACTTAACATCTCTTGCATACAACCTAGCAATTTTTAATTGATGGGAAGAGAAAAGGCATTTGGACGGCATAGCATTGGGGGGTGTTAGCCACCTTCCTCTCTTGAGGAAGTGTGTTACAATTTCAGGATTGAAGGGGATCTTCCCCTGTCTCTAACGAAATATATTCATTATATTTTAGGTTTTACATTTCTCCAGTTTAAAACCTAAAATCATTAAGGATCTCATGGGGGTGAAATGAGTAGCCTTTGTAGATAGGCAGACTCGAACTTGTGTCTTTTACTGGGATGAGGAGGAGAGGTTATTCACTACTCTAAGACTCAGTTTTTACTGCTGCGAGATAGAAAAGACACCACCCACGTTGGAAGATACGACAGGATGAGATGAGATCGATCCTCTGCATGAGCCTGAAAAGCTCATGGCACAGTGCATTCCCCTCCCGTGTTAGCTGGTGGTGAAGACAAAGTTGGTCACGCTGGGGAAAATGACCCCAACTGTGTTCTCATTTGATCCCCTTCAAAACCCTGCTAGAAAGTACACATTCTGCTATGTTTCAGACATGCTCACAGAGGAGCCAAAGTAACTTATCTAAGCTGGGAAAGATTCTATCCAGAAAAATCCAATCCAACCCTCTGGTCCCCAAGTTCTGTGCTTGCTCCCTCCACTTTCACAGTCTATAGCACACTTGTGCTGGACTAGTCCTGGCTCGAGAGGACCAGTCGCAGGCACCTCTTCCCCTCTCCAAACTCAGGGACGTCATGCTGGCAGTTCAGCACTGGCCACAGTGGAAAGAATTTACACCACAGAAAGAGGCTAACGCCATAGCCAGTTGATAAATGTTACTGGCGTATCACTGCCTCTCTGCTTTTAGTCTTCACGTGTCCTCAAATAATGCTTGCTGAATGTCCTTGTTATATTGGGTCTTTAAAGGGAAGTATTCTTGACCCTTTTGGTGAGTTTGAGCAGGCATTGCCAAGTAAGTAGGTTCAGGTTTTTAAAATGATTTACCTCCCAAGGCTCTTCAAAAGGATGAGCCTCTTTAGCAAGCCCTGACTTTAGGATCGTGGCCAGCAACACAATGCCTGTCATCGGCGTAGGCTGTTCTTGAAATTCTGAGAACTGAAGACCCCTTGGGTAGAACTAACAAGCGTCACTGCCAAGAGAAATCGTTAGTAGGAGTGTTCAGAAATGTGTTCCTTGCTGGAAACAGGCCACATCCTCCATAGCAGGGAAAGAAAGAGGCTGTTTCTAGATGACCTTTTGCAGGCACATAAGATGATAGCAGAAGACCCTTCTGCCTTGAAATCAAAGGATGAGAAGATGGAGAAATAGGAAGGAATGGAATTGTTGCTGATAGCAGATTCATGGAATACATTTGTTTAATCACTGAAATCATTCACAGCTGCTCCAGAGATACAAGGATGGGGTCACTGTTTGTTGTCCATATCAGATCTATAGTCTCTAAGTCAAGCAAGAAGCATCAAACATGAACCTGGAACAAAACTTCACAGAAAATGTCTACATTCACCTATGGTATACTCATGACACGTTAAGAAGGAATAACAATAAAAAATAAATTAATCCCAGCCATTCGGGTTTGAGTGTTTGGGGCTAGACCAGAAATTTTAGGTGGCTGCTGTGTCTTCTAAAAAGAATCACAAGCAGGAACCAAAGGATAAATTAGAATGTGTTTGTCTCCTCTAGTAGAGAACTCTTTCTATGTGTGCGCATATACAAACACACACATAAACACACACACACACACACACACACACACCACATTTTCTCTAAATGAAAACATCACTACATCCTCTGGACCAAAAGAAAAATTCTAGCTATGTGGGTCTGAAGAAAACAATTCTTAGAATATTTCTATGTCAAAAGGCATTGTAAGGGGTACAATTTTTATCCTGTGGTTGGCAGAATTGTAGAACCCTTTTCACTTCATGGAGACAGTGGAATAGAGTTCTGACATTAAACTGTCCTGAAAACAAAGAAGCAAATAAGACAATTGGGACAGATGTACACAGTTCTAGAACTTCCATTGCTTCGGTCTGAGTGTTTGTGTCCCCCCAGACTCATATGTTGAAATCCTCATCTCTGAAGTGACTGTATTGGGAGGTGATTAGGTCATGAGGACTTCAGCTTCATGAATGAGGTTAGTGGTCTTACAAAAGAGACTCAAGAGCTGCCTTCTCCCCTCAACCATGCAAGGACATGTGGAGAAGTTGCCATCTGTGAAACAGAGGGAGAACCCTCTGCATGCCGAGTCTGCTGGTGCCTTGACCTTGGACTTCCCAGCCTCCAGAACTGTAAGAAACAAACTCTTGTTCTGTACAAGCCACCAAGTTTATGGCCACTTTTTATGGCTGCCTACGTGGACTGAGACACTCATAGAAGTGCTAAGTGAACGGAATCAAGTCAAATCATCATCTTCTCTTTCCCTTCCTCTTCTTGCTCCTTCTCTTTCTTGTCCTCCTTCTGAACATCAGTGCTTTCCTTCCTCTTTTTCCTCCTCTTCTTTTTCTAATGATAATAATAATTGTACCTCAAGAACTGTATAAAGAGGCATTTCTTCATACAGACCACAGTGGAAGAGGTTCCTTTCCTCATTTCACTGGCCGCAACTCCTGGATATCCTGGATTGGATTTCCCTTCTGGAGAACTAGTAAAAAGAAACTGCTTCTACTCATACCACCAAAGGCCAAATTGGAAAGAGAACACATTTCCAAAACATTGCCAACATCTCTAAAGTGAGGAAAGAGACCTTTTCTTCACCTCCAAGAAAACTGCATCTCATTTATCCCCTTCACATCTTTCTCCTGAGCCATTTAAGCCAGTCCTCCAAATACATATTAACATACATGTCTTCAAACACGAACCACTTGCCTAATGTACTTTAATGGCTACAATGGAGAATGAACATCATGGAGAGAGCTCAGGCATTTTCAGTGCAGTTAAAAAAAGAACCCTGTGGTTTGGTTCTGCTGAGGCAATATTGCTCAACAGTTAATGTAATCATATTACAAGCGCTTGTATTAAAATCACATGCAAGACGAAAATTGGTCTGAATGGCAGCAACTAAGGAAAGACAAAGAAAGATCTGTGAGTTGTCATAATCCGTTAAAGAAATGTTAGTAGGAGAAGGTACTGACATACACACTCACACACACATGGACAGCCAGAAGAACCAGTAAGAGCCCATAAGGGCATTTGCAAAAACACAAATGGATTTCTGGGAAAGCTTCTCTTTATACACATCCCTTCTAGAGGATGTCAAGCTTCTTGGCCATGATAAGCAGTGTGTTCAGCAGTGATGGGCACCCCAGATGTCGTATAGACCCAGTGCAAAGCCGAGTCCAGCTTGATACATTGGGACATTGTGCATTTATTCATTAGCTGAGGTTTTGCCAGACAGGACCTGGCAGGTAGCTCCTTGAAAGCTGATGACTTTCCTAGTGTGGTCCTGGTTTTTGTTGGCAGTTGAACTCTGCTATTTTATACATTCCTGCGGTAGGGATTAAGTCTATCAAAACTATAAAGTTTCTTATAATATTAGACATGAGGACACAAAGTCAGCCTCAAGCAATGGTCTCCTTCTCCCTCTTCCATGCAAAGAAAATTCAGACATAAAAAATGTTGTTTATTTTTGAATGTATAGTACCTGGAATCTACTTCAAACACTTTTTCATGGAACCAGAAGCATCAGATATAAGGTTTTCCCAGCAGGACTTTACACAAACTTGAAACCCTGCCTGGATTTTCTGTTTCCCCTCAAGGAAAGAGTTTGTAAAGGAGCCAGTGGAGGATCAGTAGCCAAGCACAGGAGGTACCCAGTGGTAAGAATCTTAAGGCTTCAAGATGACAAGGCTAACCCGCAAGACAACACCAGTAGTGGCAGAAAACTCATCAGTGGATGACGTTTTGTTTCTCAGTTTGTGGAACAGTTTTATTTGTACGCTTCCTCCTATTCATCTTGATTTCAACTTACTTCCTCTAGCCTGGCTTTAAAGGGGAAGATCCATGTTAAAGCAAACTGCCCTGGTATGCCTTTATTCCTGCAGTAAGTAGCCGACCTCTGAAGAAGGAGAACAGGCCTCACGTCATAAGCCTGAAAATGCTTTTCAACATAGAAAATTTTGGAGAGAATTCTTACTCCATGACAAATGCCTTCCTTTATTTTTTTGGCTTTTTAAAAAGAGATGCATGGACCAAAAGAAAAAATGTGGTACATATACACAATGGAATACTATTCAGCCATGAAAAAGAATGAGATTCTGCCATTTGCAGCCACATGGATGGAACTGGAGGGCATTATGCTATGTGAAATAAGCCAGGCACAGAAAGACAAATAACTGCATGATGTTACACGTGTCTGGAATCTACAAAAGTTGATCGCATAGAAGTAGAGAGGAGAAGAACGGTGGGCAGAAGCTCAGGAGGGACTGAGGGAGAGAGGATAAGGAGATATTGGTCAATGAATACAAAGAAAGCTCTTTCTTTTTTAACATTGAAGCGAATGAAAACATTTCTGTTAACGTACCACAATAAACTGTTTCAGCCACTTGAGAAGTTTATTTTCTTTTTCTTTTTGTTTGTGTGATTTATTAGTCTAAAAATGTTTCCCCAGTAGTTAGAAGAGTATTTCTACCTAGGTTTTGTTTTTCACTTGATGTAAATTGCTATTATCTTGTTTTTAGAATTCTTATAACAGACCAATTAGCATGGTTAATCTTACAAACTTTACCCCTCTGGTCAACATACATATAGAAATGGTTTTAATTAATGACTTCAGCCACCATAGATCCAGCAAAAACAGACTCTTTTTTGGTGTGCATGTGTGTGTATGGGGGTGAATATCATATCTGTGGCCACTGCTTTCTGAATTTTATTATTTTCTCCTGTTATACACTTCTCAGTATTTGGTCTGGCTTGTCTTTTAAAAAGCATGGTAATTTCCTCTTAAATGATGTAATTTTATGAAAGACTAAAGCTTTGCAAACTTGAGTTTAGCAGTGAGAACTCCCAGTATTTACATGCATGTTAACGTGAATATAAAAAGGGCTTAGATTAGTCAGACAACTGCAGCTCGCATTTTTGTTTTATGCTTTCTTCCTTCTTGCCTTTCCTCTTTCCTCTCTCTTTCTTTCTCCCTACAAACGTGTTAAAGTACTTTCTAAGTGCCAAAGTCTGTGCTGGGAATGGTAAAGTAGATATTGATCAGACAGTCCTTGACCTTCTAACACGGGGCGATAGAAGGTCACCAAAGAGGTAACTATGAAAGAGCATGTTCAGGTCGGAAGAGACACACAGGGGGCCCCTGCAGGGTCCAATGAGAGCCTGTATTTTGTCTTAGGTGGGGTCTCTGGAGGGTAGAAAGGCTATAGTGGATTTCCTAGAGAAGCTGACTTTCTTTCTGTCATGGCTGATGCCCAGGCAGTTTGGATGGCGAGAGTGAGCTGGGTGCTGTAAAGACCCCCGCATAAGCAAAGTTCATAGAAAGAGAGAGTGTGCTGGATTCCTGGATTTGCAAACAAGGTGCCAGGTTTGCAGCATGTAGGAAAGGGAGACAGAATGAGCAGGGGCCAGAGACAAAATGCTCTATGTGCTTGCTAGGCAGCTTGAACTTGACTCTTGAAGTGATGACATGCCCTCACGGACCTCTAAGGAAGAAAGAGAGAGGATGGTGCATAGTCCAGTGGGGAAGTATGCATCTTCTGCGCCTGTTTTTCTGGGTTCAAATTGCAGTTCTATCATTGTTGAATGGTGGGATCTTAATCAAGTCATAACATCTTCATGTGAATGAAGCTCTCCTGAGCTGCTAAGCTGTCAAATGGTGATGTTATATAGGGTTCCTAGCTCCAAGTGCTGACATAGCTGAGCGAGAAATGTGTCCTAAGGACATATGCCATAATAACAAGGGCAGATCATAGAATGGTGAGAAGGTGTGGGAGGGAAGTGGCTAGACATTTCTCTGCGATTTGCTTTGGCCACTGGACAGCCATGGAATCCAAGCAGGTGACCTCACCTTGCAAGCCTTGGCCTCTTCAACCATTTAATGTGGTTGAGGAGATTCCCCACAGGTGATTGAAAGAACCAGAAAATAAAAAATGTAACCCGTTGCCTAGGGTGCATGCTGGCACATATTAAGACCTCGGTGCCCCTGTCTCCTCCTCTTTGCAGTAGATTGATGCCAAGGAAATACGACAGTGTTTTCAGACTCTTGAGTGGTGACTATGACACACATTCACATTCCCTGAATTAAAGTGTTGGGAATAGAGTCTTTCCTTGATAAAAAAAAAAAAAAAAAAGGCAAAAATAAAAGCCCTAGGTTTCATGTCTCAGAATGAATTCTGAAAGTCTCTTAGGAACCTCAAAAATTGGAGCTCTTTAAAAAACAACCTCAGTGATGATTTGCTTGTGGCCAAACATTCACAGAGATGTTTATTTGATTTTTCCTAAAATATCAGTCTGCATTGCGTATCACAACTCCCTACCATCATGCATGATAACCCAAGATACAAATATTCATTACATCGTGTCCACCAGACAAATGGTCATTCTGAAATGTAGCCATGACTGTATAATTTCCCTACCTTAAAATCTCTCACGGCTGCCTGCAACCTCCAAAGAAGATCAACCTCTCAGCATGGCAAACCAGCCCTCATGTCCTGGCCCTCTCATGGCTCCATATCTCCCCCTGGCCCCTGGCTTAACATCATGCCTTCCTACTTCTAGTTATCCAATCAGATTCTTCCACTGTTTTAACTTTTCTCCCTAAGCTGGCCATCGCTCTTAGATGTTCTTCCTTTATTTATCCATCTGGAAAACTGCTATTCTCTCTTCCAAACCTAAAAGCAATCCTATTCTCCAGGAAGCCACCCTTGACCCCTCTCAATAATGTTAATTTATCTTTCATTTTAATGGTAACTTACTTTACTCACAATTTTATTAGTGAACCCATTATATGATTCTGCACTTTATTTGCTTGCATATGTCTTCCCTGCTAGAACATAAGCTCCTTGGAAGCAGGGAAAACAACACCGGGTGAGAAATGAACACAAACCTATGGAAGATGAAAAATGAATTGACAAATGGCAATTGAAGTAGCTTTGCTGAAAATCTTCAGTCTAATGATCTGCAGGCATCTCTTGTAAGAAGCAAGAGGACTGGTACCAAAGAACCTGGAGAATGCTCAAAAATTGGAGGTACCTTCTATTTCTGAGAACCAGGGTGCAAGATGGAACACAAAATAGGAGATCTGGTTTAAATTCTGTTTAAGGGTGATGATACAAATCTCCAGAGATCCCCCTGTATGCAGCAGAAGATAGGGTTACTATCAAAATGTCTCTCACTTAGAGAAACCAGGCCCAGCTGAAACCAGGGGTCATGCTATAGAAAGCAATCAGGGTGGTTAGCTGCCTTTCTGTAGCACTGGACACTGACCTCCAGCCCTGCTCTGCTGCTGGACTCCCAGCATGCTGGCATCACACATTGCGTCTAGGCATCCTCTTGGGAGAAACTCAGTGGACCAGAAGAGAAGACTACAGGCACTGACACGTGAGGGTCTTCCGTTTAAGCACCCATGAGGCTCAGTAGTGGATAAGCCCCACCCATGAACACAATTCTGTTTAGATATTTACTTCTTCACTCCCAAATGAGAATTGACAACTAAGTATCTTCAGGCATTTAATAGAGCTCCCAGCATAAAATAGTCATTAAAACAAACAAAATAAATAAAATTAAGGGAGATAGAGACTGTAATGGCCAGAAGAAAACTGCAAATAATTATCATTACTTCCCTAAATTATTTTCTCAGGGAAATTAAAAAAAAAATTACTTCCAAGAAATGTTAAAGTGCAATAAAACAATATTCAGAATCCAATAAATGACTCTTGGTTTCTAATAAGTAAAATAGAAAAAAAAAAATCCAACGGAAGAATTAAGAGTTAAAATTAGGAAAATCTCCTTTTAAAATGAACCCAAAAGTTAAGTTTATAGAAAATGGGGTTATAAAAATAAGTGGTTAAATCTAAGAAACCAAATGTTTGGCCCATATCAGAACCAAGAAAAGAGAACAGAGGAGGAAAAGAGGAGAAAATTTTTTCAAGATATAATGCAAGAAAATTTCTTAGAAATGAAACACACAAGCTTTCATTTGAAACACATTTCATTTTCCCAAAGTTACCAGTAGAGTTCATACGAAATCATCCACATCAGGGCTCATCAGTAGGGGGCTTCAGAATAAACACAGCATCCTATACACTCACAGAACAAAAGTAAAGATTCAAATGATAGAAAACTGTAGGGCAAAAATGACTGACACTGGAAAGCAGAGTTTGTCTGAAAGCAGACGAACAATGTTTTTCTCGTTATGAGAGAGAATGACTTCCAACCTAAAATTATGCCCGTTCTAAACTCTAATAAAGAGTAAAGATGAAAAAGATATTTTAAAAATCATAAACAATAAAAGTATGTATTGCCTTCTTAAGAAACTCATAGAATATATTCTCCAATGAAATAAGGTATTAAGCCAGTAATAAAGAAGACACAGAATTAATGAGAGGAAACATGAACAAGGGGGAAAAAGAAATCCCAAGGTGAAAGTAGAGAAAAGTTCAAGCTGAAATGTAAGCTGCCAGCCTAGGAAACAATCAGTCCAATCAGAGCAGGGCAGAGAAATCAAGAATGAATATTTCTGAAAAAAAAAAAAAAAAAAAGGAGTAGTAAATTACTAGTGTTTGACTGTGTTGTGAGTTGCCTTACAGTAGTTTTAAAGGTAAAAGCTGGATAAGTAATAACTATCTAGAAAATTAAACAAACTAAATAAGAATAATAAATAGTGATTTACTCCAGGGGAAATAGCTTCACCATCAAGAATGTGTAATTATAGTGTACTATGAGGCTCAGTATACTATGTGATTTAATATTTAACTTAGCCAAACACTTCTGACTTATCAAAAATTAAATTATAACTACATGGGAAGGGTGTGTGTGTGTGTGTGTGTGTGTGTGTGTGTGTGTATTTTAACAGAGCTAGACCAGCTTCTCTCAGCATGAAGTAAATAATATTTTAAAAAGAAAATCAATAAATTTCAGTCTCATAGGGATATTGTTGAGGAAATTGAAAGTAAATATTTTAAAAACCAGCTAATACTCTTGCCTCGTCAAAGCAGAAATCTGGAAGATGGATTGTGTTGAAGAGGAAACTCTCACTTCATGTTCTAATCTTTGTATTATCATTTGACTCTAAAACATATTCATCTGTTACTGTAATAAATATTTTAAACATTCATAACAGGAAATATGGTTGGAACGCCTTGCTAATTGTCACTTAAAACTTTTAACAGGTACTCGAATGGCTTGTTTTCCATATTGGAAACAAATGAAGCCATGATCTAAAGGGAAATACTAAAATAATAAAATTTATCGAGCATCTCCTTGGTTCTAGTGGCAACATTCAGGTAATAGACAGATAGATTACTTATCTTGTGAAATTCTCAAATCAACCAGAAGTTGTATTCTTAAATTAAGCTGAGCAAGGTTGTGGAACACCATGCAGGTAGTGAGTGTATAAAGCAGAACTTTATCCCAGGCTTGTCTGACTGTAAGTTTCATGCGTGTTTTCTTACCCCACACCACCTTTCGGAATCCAGTGCTGGCAGGTTAAACCTGTGGCATAATGAGGATAGGTGTTCCCTGGGCCCAACCACAAAGAGTCAGCTCATGTCTGTCCCTGGACAGCCTCCTTTCACTTCTCCCTTCTGGAAAGTTTTTGTCTGGGTCAAGGGCATTGTTAGCCTCATCCCATATGGTCCTAAGTGGCCATGGCTAAGGTGGGCCTTCTACTGTTTTATGTGCGTGTTGGTTTGCTTGCAGGATAAGCTTCAGAAGAAATGTCTGTATGAGTCTTCTCTCACTGTTGTAACAAACTGTCACCAACTGGGTGGCTTAAAGCAATACGCATTTATTTTCTTCCAGCTCTGTAGGACAGACGTCAGACATGGGTCTCGCTGGGCTCACATCAAGAAGCCAGAAGGTTGCATTTCTTTCTAGAAGCTCTGGGTGGAAAATGTCTCCTTGCCTTTTTAGGGTCAACAGATGCCTCTCACATCCCTTGGCTCATGGGCCCCTTCCTCTTTCTTCAAAGCCAGCCACATCGCTTGTCTCTGACCCATCTTCATGGTCCTCTCTCCCCCTAACTCTGAACTTACCCAGGAATGGTTTATGGATTTCAAGGACCCTTGCAACTATATTTATAATCCTCCCAGCTTTACCAGGATCATCTCCCCATTTTAAGTTCTTAAACTTTACTACATCCACACAGTCTCTTTATCCACATAAGGGGACATATTCATGGGTCCTGGGGACTAACACGGGGCATCTTTAGGGTACCATGATTCTGCCTATTGCAATATCTCATCACAGAGACTCAGTGGCTCCCCACACACCTGCCACCACCCAGGCCAGCACCTCTCTTTCCCCTCGACGTTGGGGAGCTGAACAGAATGCACAGTGAGCAACATCTTACTCCTTGTGCAAAGAGTGCTTCGTGATGGCTCAAATGCAGGATAAAAACCACACACTCCCAGCAAACTCTCTGCTGTCCCTTGGTTCAAGGATGACACTATTGTTCCTACCACATTCAAACACGTGCATTTGGAAGATTTTCCAGATCCTTTATTGTCAGGGAACATAAATTCCCAAGTGCAGGAGAAATTCAGTTCTGCCAAGTCTATTAGCCCTTTATGTGCATTTAAGGTGCCTGATGTGTCAGGGTTGACACAAATGGACTCCAAGGACACTGCTCAAAACGGCCCCTCCAACTGGGCACAGTTCTGTAGCAGGAACAGTGCCAACGAGCATGTGCATTTGTCTGTTTTTACACCCAAGTGCTGTAAAAGAAGGCAGTCTGCTTAAGACTTATAGTTCCAAAGAGAGGCAAACGTAAGGGCAGGATTCGTGTTGCTCTGTCACCTTGAGTCTTAGCTTCCTGCCTGTCAGTGAGGAAAACGATCCCTACTAAGCAGGGTGTTACAAATAGTAGGTGATATCATAAAACCCCTAGCAAGGTACGCTTCATACAGGGCGATGCAGAAACAGTGGCTACTTTAGCTTCGCTTTTCTGTATGCTCTGATCTGTGCAATAATTTGTATCAAATATACTTGAAATATGAAGTTAGTGGGTATTGTCCCAAAGGTAACAAAACCTGCTCCTAAGAGACTTAGGTTTTATAGAAGGTTACACGTAGATGGAGTGAGACTCAGTAGACTTTTCACCATGAAGGCAGCCTTTGTCCTGGGCTCTGGAAGATTGCAAAGGGAGGAAGAAAGGAAAAGATTCTCCTTAGAGTGGGAAAAGTTCATGCAAAGTTGGAGAGGAAGAGCAGAGCCCAAGATGTTTAAGACAAAACTGGCATTAGGAAGCAAGTGAGGTATACACACACAGCCACTTTTCCTCCCGGTTTCCCAGGTAAAATCAAAAGGCCCTCATGCCAGCTCTCACCACCTCCAAACACCTCAGTCGAAGGTAGAATGTTCTGGGTTTGAGTCAGGAGAGCTATTCTGCAGCAGCTGTTGTACAAGAAGCACGCTCCTCAGACTTCAGTGACAAAAGGTCTCCATGTCCTTTTAAATAGTGCTTGTGATGATATTAAGCGTAAACTTGATTGGATTGAAGTATGCAACGTATTGTTTCTGGGCATACCTGGGTGTTTCTGGGTGTTGCCAAAAGAGATGAACATTTCAGTCAGTGGACTGGGAGAGGAAGACCCACTCTCAGGAAGACCCGCCCACAACGTGGGTGGGCATCATCCAGTCGGCCACTAGCGTGGCTAGAGAAAGCAGGCATGGTTGGGCGCGATGGCTCATACCTGTAATCCCAGTACTTTGGGAGGTCAGGAGTTCAAGACCAGCCTGGCTAACATGGTGAAATCCCATCTCTACAAAAACACAAAAGTTAGCTGGGCATGATGCTGGGTACCTGTAATCCTAGCTACTTGGGAGGTTAGAGAGGAGAATCGCTTAAACCCAGGAGGCGGAGGTTACTGTGAGCCAAGATTGCACCATTGCACTCCAGTCTGGGTGACAGAGCAAGACTCCATCTTGAAAAAAAAAAAAGCAGGCAGAAGAAGGTGGGAGGAGATGACTAGCTGAGTCCTCCGCCCTTCATCTTTCTCCCGTGCTGGATGCTTCCTGCCCTCAGACATCAGATTGCAAGCTCTTCAGCATCTGGACTCTTGGAGCTGCACCAGTGGTTTTCCTGGGGTCTTGGGCCTTGACTTTGGCCACAGACTGAAGGCCGTGCTGTCGGCTTCCCCACTTTTGAGGTTTTGGGACTCAAATTGAGCTACTACTGAATTCCTTGCTCCTCAACTTGCAGACAGCCTATGGTGAGACTTCACCTTGTGATCGTGTGAGTCACTTCTCCCTAATAAACTCAGTTTCTAACCCCGTCTAATACAGTCCTCATATATCCCCAATATGGACTACATGTGTCATATGTGCCACCATCTCCTGTCATCTGCGTCACACGTGCAGATCATTGTATGGTGCAGTCACTGGCCCAATGTTACAGGACAAAGCTCAGGTTCAGAGAGGCTGAGGAACCACACAGCTGGAGGTGTATTTTTCACCAAGGTCAGCCTGACTCTCAGCTGTGCATACTTTCCAGCCTTCTGCTCTATGCATTTCTCTCCACTGGACCTCCATCCCCAGCTTTACATCCAGGCCCTCTGCACCCACCTCGTTCCAAAAGCACACATTCCCCTGTGCTTCCATAACATTATTTTTTCCCCATTTCTAAACCAAATTTAAACCATCGGAGACTCATGTAACATTTATTCAGACAAAGGATTTGGAATGTCAGCAAGAGTGGTGGGGGTCATAGACCTTCGGGTCACATTTAGCGCTCCTTCAGCCAGCCTGGTCCTTCCTTTTGAGTGATGTCTCCTCTGCTTCTTGACTCACGTGGTTCTCATCCTACACTGTCATTCTACATTTCTAGATTCACTCTGTCCTCTCCTGCCTCATGCCTTCGTTCACGCTAGTCTCTTTTTTGTTAACATCCACCCCTTTTCCCAGTTCCATATTCCAAATTTCAACCTGTCATTGAGGCCTACCTTAAATGGCACCTTCTCCAGGAAGCCTTTCCTGATTTATTTAAATGCAGGAAGAACATTTCTTTTTTTTTTTTTTTTTTTTTTTTGAGACGAAGTTTCGCTCTTGTTACCCAGGCTGGAGTGCAATGGCGTGATCTCGGCTCACCGCAATCTCCGCCTCCTGGGTTCAGGCAATTCTCCTGCCGCAGCCTCCCGAGCAGCTGGGATTACAGGCACGCGCCACCATGCCCAGCTAATTTTTTGTATCTTTAGTAGAGATGGGGTTTCACCATGTTGACCAGGATGGTCTCGATATCTTGACCTCGTGATCCACCCACCTCGGCCTCCCGAAGTGCTGGGATTACAGGCTTGAGCCACCGCGCCTGGCCAGGAAGAATATTTCTAAGTCAGACATTGGCAAACGATGGCTTGCGGGCCAAGTCCAACCCATCATCACATGTGTTTATAAGTAAAGATTTCTGGAACATGGAGCCAGGCTCATGTATTATCTAGAGGTGCTTTCCCACCATAGTGACAAAGGTGTGTAGTCAAGAGACCGAGTGACTAGCAAAGCAGAAACTAAGAAACTACTTACCAGCTTCTGTCTCTACAGAAAAAAATTGCTGATCTTTGCTATAAGCCATAAATATAAAATGATTTTGTGACCATGAGCAATTTTTATGGCATGATTTGAATGCTGCTGTTGATGATGGCTGTGTGTGTGTGTGTGTGTGTGTGTGTGTGTGTGTGTCCACCATGGGTAGAAAGCTTCCAGGCTGGACCATTCTACATTGGAGGGAGCTCAGTATCATCTGTCAGTTGTGGAAAGACTGCAGATTCTGGAATCAGAGAGGGCACATTACTCAACCTCTCTTCCTCAGTTTCCTCATCTGCACCAGTGAGGACAACATGGCCAGCTTCAGAGCTGCTATGAGGGTGAAATGAAATAATGTGTTCTCTGTTCTAGCACAGTGCCAGGCGCACATAGTAGGTGCTAAAACAACATGTGTTCCCTTGTCCCCGCAAAGAAATTCATTCCCTTTTTTCCTGCCTTTCATCCATACCAACCCTGTCATGTGGGCTCAGCTCTGAGGCCCAGGGCCTCCTCGACATACTGTGGAAATCCTTGACATTAAACCTGAAAGGGAATGGGGTGGGGGAGGTGGAGCTGGAGTCACCTTGGCCTCAGCCCACCAGCTCATTTCACAGTGAGCCTCCCAATCCGCTAGCTGGAGACTTCCCGTCATTAAGAGCCTGGGCTGGGTTCCAGCTGGTGCCCTGGAGAGGAGAGGTTTCTTATCCCATTACCAGCCTCCTAAGCCAGCCCGTCCCCCCCAGGATTAAGATCTTATAAACATCAGCCAGTCCTCAGGGGTGATCCGCTGAGGGCCCCCCCATTGATTCCAGATGGAGAAGAGACTTGTTTTGAGGAACAAATGTTAACTTTCTCTTTTCAGCAAGGAAAAATGCAACAGCACAACTACAAACAACAATGCAACCTGAATGCCTCACACAAACCGAATTATTTTCTTCTTCCCAAGACTCAAAGAACGAGTCGTTATTTTTAGGGGGCTGTGGGCTGGGAGCACCGTGACTGTGTGCTTTTTGTCCTTTGGAGGCCAGCGTGTAGACAAGGGGTGGGGCGGACTCTGGTGGTTTCGGATGAAAACCTGCCATCGCGGAGAGGTGCCAGCAAGCAACCAAGTGGCAATCTTTATATGGAAGCTCTGCTCTCCAAGAAAGGTTTTAGTCTGCTTAATTTTTCTCCTATGGGTTGTGAGGCAACTCTCACCTCTATCTGGGCTTTGTAAAACCCCAGCAGACCCTGATACGATGCTGTTCTTTTCAGTGAGAGGCTGATTAGCCCATCTGCTGAAGCTTCCAGCATCTTCTCTTTCTGATGGAGACTCTTCTAGTGCATAAGCCCCGACCACTGTTTGGCACAATGGGAACGGTAGTAACAGTTCTCACCTGCGTCCAGGGCAGCCTGGATTACCCCCTGCACAGAGCCCCAACTCTGAGCCAAGCTTTGGTTGATTTCAATTACATGTCACAGGGATAGGGATTTGTTTTCGCCTCCACATACATAAATACCCCAAGTCACAAATTATAAGTCACCTGGAATTTCTAATTTTAGAAGCACTTTGAAATATTTAAAACAGCAGCTGGGCACGGTGGCTCATGCCTGTAATCCCAGCACTTTGGGAGGACGAGATGGGCGGATCACTGGGTCAAGAGATAGAGACCATGTTGAAACCCCGTCTCTACTAAAAAATACAAAAATTAGCTGGGCGTGGTGGCACGCGCCTGTACTCCCAGCTACTTGGGAGGCTGAGGCAGGAAATCACTTGAACCCAGGAGGAGGAGGTTGCAGTGAGCCGAGATCGCGCCACTGCACTCCAGCCTGGCATCTGGCAACACAGCGAGACTCTGTCTCAAAAAAATAAATAAATAAAAACTAAAATTAAATAAAACAGCATGGATTGTGCGTTTAGACAAAATACATTTATGTACCTTCTAGTCACTTTCTAGCTCTGTGACTTTAAGCAGGGCACACAGCCTCTCTGAGCCACAGTTCCATCGATAGCAAGTGGGACTATCAATGCCAGCCTCATGTGATTGTTGTGAGCATGTACAAAAGTGTTCACGAGATCCAGAAAGCTGTCCAGAGGGTCCCTATAATTGTCGCTTTGCTAATGAAATGAGCCATCCCATTCCCTTGGTCCCCCATAAAAGGACAAAGGAGAGATTTTGTTCTTACATCCATGCAGAATTCAGGAAAAGGGTCATTAAATTAGAAGGAGAAATGAAAATTTCAGACATGTGAACCTCTATTTCTGTACGAGACCAAACAGTCATTATATGAAAAAAAAAAAAAAAATCAAGCAGGTGTGGACCACAGTGGCCGAGAAAGTGCTCTGTGCATCAGGGCTGATCAGAACCTTGCATGCTCTGAAGTGCATTGTGATCTCAAGCAGCTCCTTCTTCAGAGGGATTAGGACACCGGGACGGCTAAATGTCCTCGGGGGTTAGTTGCTGCTTCACACAAATCTCAGACAGGTGTAGGGTTTGTTGGTAGGAAAGCAAAATGTTAAGCACAGTAACAATGTTAATACTTGGCTTTAGAGGTTCCTACGTACCAGGTCCCGATTCAAAAACTGTTCACCAGCTCGCATAACTTCACAGGCATGGGTGTCACAGGCACGCAAAGTACTGGCAGCTACAAGGCTCCAGTCTTTAGCTGGAACTGCAAATGGGCACAGCTCCCAGACCTACTAAAGGGTGGCCATTGTGAGGACAGAGGCCTGCCCCAGTTCCCTTCTCCATCCTCTGTCCTGGTTCAGGGCTGGGCCTAGGGCAGGATGCTCAAAGCGCTGACATTGTTCTGGAAGCAAGGGTGAGAGGGGAGACCTCCTCTTTGATATTTGCTGGGGTGGAACCCTGGTGGAGGGAGGCCTCACTGGAAGGACACCAATCCTAATTCCTCCACTGAACATTGGGCTCTGATCTGTTTCCCGAACAAGAACTTCTGTGGCACCTACTGCTAATTCCAGATAGCTAAGTACCTTTCTTGGGTTTTTAAAATGTGTACAGTATGGTCCTACTCACTGTCTGTCCCCATTGTCATTGAACACTTTTTTTGTCTTTTTTTGAGATGGAGTCTCTCTCTGTAACCTAGGCTGGAGGGCAATGGTGTGATCTCCACTCACTGCGATCTCCACCTCCTGGGTTTAAGCAATTCTCCTGCCTGAGCACCCCAAGTAGCTGGGATTACAGGTGCCTTCTACCATGCCCAGCTAATTTTTGTATTTTCAGTAGAGACGGAGTTTCACAATATTGGTCAGGATGGTCTCAAACTCCTGACCTCTGGTGATCCACCTGCCTCAGCCTCCCAAAGTGCTGGGATTACAGGAGTGAGCCACTGCGCCCGGCTGGTCATTGAACGTTCTTATTGCTCATCTTCATCAGCCTCAGAAAAAAAACATCTAACTTCAGACTTTGCTCCAGTATCCCTTCCCTTCTGTCTGTTTTGCCCATCCCCATAACTTTGGTCAAACCCACCTCCCATTCTTCAGTTAGTGATGAAAACGTGTAATGCACCAACAAGGAGAGGTGCCCTCGTGGAGTCCTGTTTTAACAGCCACGTTCATCCTACATGCGTGGACACAGCTGACCAGATGTGAGTGGATTTTGATTCTGTGAATACTTTATATTCAGATCATTGGGTTTTAAATGGGAGTTTCACAAAATAGAAGTGAAGTCAGTAACAGCCCTCCTCTAGGGACGACAGGGAGGTGGAAATCAATGCAATTGGAACCTCTGAATCTCACTCGGGCTCACTCTGTGTCTGGAGTCCGCTGGAGGTTTTCTTCACATTGTGTCCTTGACCAATTATGCTTAATCTACCTCTTGAAACTAGCATTCACGTGTTCCATGTTGCAGATGGGAAAATTAAGTCCAAAGAAAAATAATTTCTAGGAGGCAGGATGAGAAACCAATAGAGACGTGAGGTAAGAATTTCTATTATTCATTTATTTTCTGTAAGTGTAGAAGGTTAATGCATCCCCCTCCCTTTCAACCACTTCCCCCAACATGTGTACACACATGTGCACATAAATACACACACATTCCTTTTGTCAAGCAGGATACACACAGTAAATATTAGTTCTGCTCCTCCTCCAAGACTCAACTGCTGATCATGAAGGGCAGCCTAATTAATACAATCATTGTGGGGTTCCCCCTGAGCTTCTGTTGATTAGAGAATCTCCCTGTGGGGTGTTTGTCACACCTCTAACCTTATGCTTCTCCCCCTGAGAGCTGACCTCCTTCAGTGGTCTCCACCCTCAACTCTAGCTCTGGAGCTGTCTTTGCAATTGTTGTAACCAAAAGCAAAAAAATGTGTGCACCTCCCCTGGTCCATCCCTGTCTCGTCTCCCCCAGCCAAGGCCTAGACTAACTCCAACTCCAGATTGCTAGAGCGCCCTCACGTCACCACAAACATAGCAACACAAAACAACACCCATTTATTAGCTCAGTGCTCTGTAGGTCAGAAATCCCACACGGTATGACTGGGTCCTCTGCTCAAGGCTCACAGGGCTAGATGTCTAGCTGCTGAGGCCTCGAGTCCCAGTAATGATCATGACTCAAACAAGTAAAGAAGTCATACACAATGAGCATTCGTTATGCCAGGCGCATTCCCTAAACTATCTCTGATTTTCCTAAGATCGTACAAGGCTGTATTGTTACTGGTTTTTAATTTTCCAGACAAGGAAGCTGAGTCTTCACAAGGTCGAACAACACATGTGGTGCCACACAGCTGAGAAGTGGTTGAAGCTGGATTTGAACCCCTGCAGGTAGACTCTGCAGCCCATGAATGTACCCACTGTGTAATGCTATTACATTGAGTAAAATCCAGTGCCCTCAGTACGGAGTCAATGTGAGCACATACCGAGCATGATATTAGGAAGGGCAAGTCCTCGGTAGGCAAAACACTTTCCAGAAAGGGGACTTGGGAATTTCTCTGACTAAATTCATTTCTGGGCCCATTTGAGGCAGAGCAGAAGAGAGGGGGAAGAGGTGCTAGCAGTGATGGACTCTGAGGTACAAGCCCCCACAATGGCCAGGCCTAATAATGATCTAGACATCCTTGAGGACCGAGGCTTTCTCCAAAGCCCTCCAGCTGTGGTTTTGTGGAACCTGCCTCACTACAGCTGCCTAATTACCACTCATTGATCTTTTTGTTCATTCATTCACTCATTCATTCACTCCTTCAACCAGACATAATGAACACCTCTCCGTGCTGGGTTTTGTGTTAGGATTGCAAGGATGAGTCAGGGATTATCCATCATCTCCAGGAATTCATGAGCACGTGCAGAAGACAGCTCAGAGAAAATCACAGTAATGAGGGGAGATAAGGGCTCAGAAACAAGTCTACTGCAGCTGACAGGACAGCAGATCAGCTCCTGTGGGTTAAAGGTGGGCTGTTGTGGGGGATGTGACATTGTCAGAGAAATTCTAGGCACAATGAACAGATGGATAATGGCACAGAAGCCTACAACCAGCATGACTCAATCAGGGAATTGTAAGGAAAACCATACTTCTTCAAGAAAAGATGGTGAGGAGTGGCAAAGAGATGAGGCCAAAAGATAAATAGGGTTGGAGCGCAGTGGTTTGTATCACTACTTAAGTGAATTTGAGGGAGAGGACTCTGTGCGGCGCTAACACCTTGTAAACATTTCATCATGGAGGATCCTGGCTTCTGGCAGCAATGCCTTGGCCCAGTGCACATGCCTGACTGTGTTCTTGAAAAACCTATCTTGGCTAATAAAGATATAACAAAAGACGGGGATGTGGAGCCAAGTCACACCAGTGCCCTGAAAACCCTGTGTCTCATCATCTTTCCCCAGTGCGTAACGCGGGGAGATCTGCATGAAACCAGACCCTGGGTTCCACAATAAGAATATAATGGGGGAGGTCTGGGGTAACCAGGAGATGGCATACTAAAATAGCAGCATCAGGAGGGATGCCATGAAGCCAGATCAAGCCCACATGTTGCATCACTCTTTCAACACCTCTGTGTTGTCCGTCTCTGTGTGCTCACAATGGTAAACAGACGTTCCAGCCCAGGCGCTCTCCAGAATGGTCTGTAGCTTTACAGAAGTGATTCTGACTCATGCGCTCATCTTTCCCCCAGCCACCAAAGGTGGCCATTCCAAAGCAGTGCTGCCCAGTGAGACCAGCACGTGCTACAGGCTCTGAGTGGAGACCCAGCTTTGCCTCTTTTGCTGAGCAAGATTGGCATGGTGCTAACTTCTGCGTCTGTCACACAGCCACACTAACAATGTCCACCGTGGCTAACTGGAGATGTTGATGAGAATACCGAAAATGTGTGTGTGCGTGTGTGTGTGTGTGTGTGTGTGTGTGCATGTTATATAGTCAAAGACAGTCAGCTGAGAACACTGACTTGCAGCTCATTTCCCACTACGACATTGCATTGGAAAAGATGTCATAGATTTGTGTAGTGATGATGAGGGTCCCTGGTGGTGTCGGGACCCTGGGTGAGGCCTCCAAGTACTGGTCAAGCTCTTTTCCCTCTCAGAACTCAGGATCCTCATCTTTGAAACAGGCTTTTGTTCTCCTTCCTGACTATGACCAACTAGGCTTCTCCTAGTAAATTTTTCTAAATAATTTCTTATTTTTGTTGTCTTTTGTATCCTGTAAAAGATGAATGACAATGTAAGGCAGCAGAGTCAGTCAGGCACCGCCCCCCGACCCACATTTCCCTGGACCACCTTGTACAATCTCTCAGCCTGAGACTCAGGGTCATCATCTAGCAGATGAACAATGTCATATCCACATATGAGGCTGTTTTGAGGTCCAGAGGAAAAAGATCGCATAATGCCCTTAGCATAAAGCCAGCGCTAGGTAGAAATCCCACGCAATGATGGCGGGTACTAGTCACTGAAATTCTGTGTCTTCTGAGCACCAGAAGCTTGAGTGGGTCAACTTGGTGGACACTTGGAAAACTGTCAGTCATTTTAAAGACTGAGAAATGTCCCCACTTTACAGACTTCCCCTTCTTGTGCCCCTGGAGCTGTCAACACTAAATTCATTCTAAGTAGGGTGGGGTTCATTTCCCTCAGGCATTGGGTATCCAGGACAAAGTGGATGGAAGCAGGGGGATAGCAACCAGGAAGGAACTGTGAAAGAAAAGGCAAGAAGAAAGCGAGGAGAAGAAAGGAGAAGATGAGAACAAAAGGAAGGCAAAGGAAAGGAAGAATGAGGAAACAAAGCAATGAAACTGCGGGAACAGACATGGAGGAAAGGGTGAGGAGGGAGAAGGAGAGGTGATCTTGCCACCCGTCAGCTAGTCTGAGACCTGAGGGAGGTGGATCAGCGTGTGGGGTTGGAACCAGCTCTCCCTCTTCCCAGCATTGCTCCAAGATGTGCTTCCTGGGACGGTTACTTCAATGTCTGTGTGCCTCACTTCCCTCACTTGCAAGTGGGGATAACAATAGTGGCTTCTCACAAGGTTGAGGTCAGGAATCAGAAGAGCTCATATTAACATGTAAAGTATCCAGCACGGTGGTGTGTGCAATAAGCTACCACTTATAATAATGCTTATTATTACTCCAGAAGTGAAAGTGAAGGACTCGAGAAAGGAAAGCGCTGCCCATAAACAAGGATGCCTCGTGACAGAAGGAACAAGCAGTTCTAGTTGCAGACTGTGGCACACTATCCTTCTCCTTTTCAGCCAGAGGAGAGGTGTGGAAATGAGGGTGGGTCTTCAACCAGCAGCAGGTCCTTTCTTGGCTGGTCCATTCTCAGGGCAGCACTGGCCATGGGGGTCACAGATTCACCATTGCCACTTCAGGTAAAATAAGGAGGTGGACAGAGCTATGTGGGATCCGTGCAAGAACCACCTAGGGTGAAACTAGGAATTTCTCTGTGGGGCCCGTTCATGAAAACTCTATGCTGAAGCATGGTCCCTAACTGAAGGGAAGGGTGGGCAGGTGGGAGTCTGTGCATAACCGAGTGTGCCCAGAGGCACGCTTGTGTGGACACACATGTATGCTTCTGCAGGTGCATGTTTGTGCTGCATGCATGCATGTGACTGTGAGCCTGCATGTAGATGAGCATGCACTTGGGAGCATGCATATGTGCATCATGTTTCTGTAGGTGGGGGCCTGCAGTGTACACATGTGTGTGAGCCTGTGTGCAGCTGGGCATGCATGCGGGTGTGCTTGTGTGAACATGCATGTGTGTGTCTGCACCTGTGTCTGTGCTTCTGTGTACACATGGAGCTCTTACAGGATGGAGATGAACCAAACCCTCAGCTCCTCACTTATTTGTCCTACCTTCCTTCATCCCTGGAGTCTACCACAGCCTTGCTTCTCAAAGCGAGATTTGCAGACCCGCAGTAATTACGTTACCTGAAAGCTTGATACATGTGCACAACGTTTGGATCTACCCAAGAACTGTTGCATCAGAATCTGTTTTTAAACGAGCTCCCCCACTCCCATCACTGTGGTTTCTGTGCACATTAAGGCTTGAGAGTAAGGTCTGCCCCGAATTTAAATCACATGGCTTGGGGAAAAACAATGCCATCTCACGAAATGGGTGTGGCAAGGGAATTAGTTAAGCACTCCACAAGCCTTACCCAATTTGGCTTTTAAAAAAAGACTTATCATTATTCCCATTTCAGAGATGAGAAAACTAAGGTGCAGTCGAGTAAATTCTTGTGCCTGAGGCCATATAGGTCTAAAGCTCTCAGAAGAGGACGTGGAGGTAAGCCTGGTAACAACACCCCTTTCTTTTCAAGGCCTCTCGTTGACTTCTACAGTGGAGGAATGCCCTAAGATGAGAAGGATTTCAGAAAGTGAACTAAGTATCTTTCTCTTTCATGCGTGCTGAACTTGAGCCCACCTTGAGGATATATCCTGGCTGACACAGAGCCTTGCTTATGAGTTTTCTATGTTAACAAGAGGCTTTTTTATATGGGATTCTAGGGGCATCTCTGGGAGTCAAAAATGCTCACATCAACTTTGAATATGATTCCTCATGTGCCCGAGGCACGTTCTTACCTCTGACTTGCTTCTCCATCTGCACAGTGGGGAATGAATGACGAAATCCTGGTCTTAAAAGTTCTGATGAGAAAAGCAGTTTCATTCCAGAGACCAATTCCCATGAACTTTATGTTGGAAGATAATCTACTAAAAGTGCAAAGTTTAGGTCCATGTATAAGTATATACAAATTGCCAGGATGCTTTCAATCCCAGAACTAAGTAGGGACTTTTAAGTACTTCATCATATTTAGTTCTCGTGATCACTTCAGAGGTCAACTTTATCAAAACCAATTTACAGATGAGAAACTGAGGCTCGGGGAGGGTAAGTGACTTTGCACAAGTGACTCGCCCAGAGTTCTTATCTGGTCTGCTCCATTCTCTCAGCACAGCCTCAATATTTTAATTTCTGATCCAGCCTGAGATAAGGAAATCTGGCTAAACGGATAGATGCAGAGCTGTGTGTGAGACGAGCTTTAGCAAGTCTGCACGTCATTTCGGATGTCGGACACTTTCTCTTGACTGACGTCCTGGCAGTTCAAGCTCCCGGAATCCGGTGTGAGAGAGAAGTAAAAATATCTGCTCAACTTTTTGACTCAACATTTCCTGTACTCGGAATAATAGAAGCCAGGTCTGAGCAGCACAGCCTCAGGTGGGCAGATGGGCAGGACTGATCTCCTCTCCTGACCTCCCCACTCTCCTTCCATGTAGGGATGGATTCATGTAAGACCAAAAGGCTCCCCGTATAAAAATTCTCCAGCTGGATTTTTTTGTTTGCTTGTTTGAGATGGAGTTTCACTCTGGTTGCCCAGGCTGGATGCAGTGGCACGATCTCAGCCCACTGCAAACTCCATCTCCCAGGTCTAAGGAATTCCCCTGGCTCAGCCCCTGGAGTAGCTGGGACTACAGGCACACACCACCACACCTGGCTAATTCCTGTATTTTTAGTAGAGACAGGGTTTCACCAAGTTGGCCAGGCTAGTCTCAAACTGCTGACCTTAGGTGATCCATACACCTCGGCCTCCCAGAGTGCTGGGTTTACAGTCAGAGCCACAGCACCCAGACCTGAATTTTAATTATGTGGACTTCCAGATGCAATAGCCTTCCAGAGACCTGTGCCCCAAGCCTATTGCTGGGGTATGGCTGAAACACACCCCTTCACACCTCCTTCTAAATGTACCTTCTTTTCCCTCTTGGTCCCATTCTTAGAGACAGTCACACTGATTTGGGACTTCGTTGTATGTTTATTTAATGCCTAGCAGCCCTGCCCTCCCTAACTAGACCCAAATTTCTGTGTGATTGTGTCACTCAGTGACTGTTACCCAGTGCTGGGCAGTGCATGGGTAATGGAGGCAGTGGCTGCAGGTTTATTAGTGGCCGACTTACCCAGTGAGCTGCGGCAACTCCCAGGCCATATCTGTGAAGACACGGCATATGACTTTGGACCTTCTGGAAGGAGAAAAGTGGCTGAAACATGGCAGTGTCACCCAGGTGGTCTGTGCTTCCGGCCACATGGCAATAACAAGCCAGTACTATGTCAGGTGCCAGGACAGAGTGTGCGTGGGACAGTCTCCTCCCTGCCAGCTCACAGGCTTTTAGAAAATAGAAATGCCAAGAATAGCAACTGACCACGTGGAGGCCAGTTGGATGGTGGCTGCATGTGGAGTACAAGGCCATGGGAATCTGGTTCTAGCCCAGACAAGATGTCACAAGCCATGCCTTTGGAGTTGCAACTTGAAGCAGCAGCTGGGGCACAGCCCTAGTCATACTGCACAGGACGTCCCGAAGGCACATGGCTTCTGGTGAGCGCAGTCCCACTGACTGAAATTAAGCTATCCCTTTGAGGTCTCAGCACTCCTTCCAGCCAGCTCTTCTTTTTCCAACCAGCATAAAGTTTGCTCACCGCTGTGTTTTTGTCCCCTCTTCTGTGGATTCTAGCAGAGATTAGAGCCTTCTCTAGACTTTGCAGGCCCAACTCTCAGAAGGAAGGAGTGGAAGAAAAAGAGGTGGGGATAGGAAATGACTTCTATTGGCCAGGTGCGGTGGCTCATGCATGTAATCACAGCACTTTGGGAAGCCACTTTGGGAGGCTAAGGTGGGTGGATCATGAGGTCAAGAAGTCATGACCATCTTGGCCAATGTGGTGAAAATCCATCTCTACTAAAAATATAAAAATTAGCTGGGCATAGTGGCACACGTCTTCAATCCCAGCTACTCAGGAGGCTGAGTCAGGAGAATCGCTTGAACCGGGGAGGCGGAGGTCGCAGTGAGCTGTTCACCAGTGCCCTTCAGTCTGGCAACAGAGTGAGACACTGTCTCAAAAAAAAAAAAAAATACAGAAAAAGATGACCTCTATTAAGTGATTCCATATTTCAGATTCTGAGTCAGACACTTTAGCTATATTATTCAATTGAACCCTCATAAAAATTCAAGAATTTCTCAAAGTGATTTGTATTATAAATAGGGAAACTCAGACAAGTTTAAGGGACTTTTCAGGAGACTCAGAATTAGAAAACGGGAAAGTCTAACTTTGAGGGTAGGTCTGTCTACGTCCAGTGCATCTGTCCATCTAGACTGGAGCCTCAGCCTTGAAAGTCCTAGCTTGGAAAAGGGGCTGATTTTATGCTCTCTCTTTAGCATACATCCTGTTTTCTTATAGTACAGAAAAACCTTTGCAATTTTTAAGAATATTAGATAATATTGAGCACAATCTTTATAATCTTATGTATTTGCATATAGACAATTCTAAAAGGGCAAAAATCCTCTGCCCTTTAAGGAATACTGTGAGTCTCCTGGCATTTGCCAGGAGATGGATAAAGTAGTTACATCATTCTTCGGATAATTCACTCAGATACAAAGATTGTTTTTAATAAGCCCATTGGGTGAGTGCAGTGGCTCAAGCCTGTAATCCCAGCACTTTGGGAGGCTGAGGCGGGCAGATCACAAGGTCAGGAGTTTGAGAACAGCCTAGCCAACATGCTGAAACCCTGTGTCCACTGAAAAAATACAAAAATTAGCCTGGCATGGTAGCATGTGCCTGTAGTCTGAGCTATTTGGGAGGCTGAGGCAGGAGAATTGCTTGAACCCAGGAGGCAGAGGTTGCAGTGAGCTGAGATCACCTCGCTGCACTCCAGCCTGAGTGAAAGACCAAGACTCCATCAAAAAAAAAAAAAGAAAGAGTCCATTGACCAAATGATTGTCTAGACACTAGGGACACCAGTTCAAGTGTTGGCTCTTAATTTGCTTCCGTGTTGGCATTATATTCCAAAACTCAGGATAAATGTGTCTTCCAGGTGCCTTTGAGTCTCACCTTAGAATGGAGGTGCTCATGCTTGCATTCAGATATGTTGTAACATGTATTTCCTCCCCCTTCCTTCTACACCTCCCTACTCCCTTCCTTCAGTCTTTGCTGTGCCTTCCAGGGCTTTGGGGGAGACTTTCCCAGGCCCCCATCTGAAGTAGCTCCCAGGAGCAGCTCCCACTGGGGGACTTATGGCCTCAGACGTCAAGAGACTCCACCATAGTGTGGAGCTTGGTGAGGATCAGAGTCCAGATGAGATGTTGGATAGGAGCAGAGAAGAGGACTGGCCCCGTGCAGCCTTCAGCTGGATGTCCAGCTGTGAGCTGGGGAGGTCCTGTGCTGAGCCCAGCTGACCAGAGGAAGGTCCCCAGATGACCCCAGACTTGGACACTCTGGGGAGAAGAGAGCTCCAGAGGGCACCGCAGCTAACCACGGCCTTTTAGTCCTCGAAGTTCTGGGCTTCAACTTTACTGAGAGTGTGTGCTTGGGTAGCTTTCTTCCTCCTCTGAACGGCAGTTCCCTCATTGATAAATGGCCAACAGCCCTCACATCCCCTTCTTGGATTTGCTGAGGATGAAGTAAGATGGCAGATAAAGTGCTTGGCCAGGGCTTGGCTCGTGGTAAGAACCCAACGCAAAGAAATCACTATTATTATTACTGGCAGGAAAGAGATATGATGATGAAGCACAATGAGAAAACAAAAATACACAAGCCCTAATGTGGACTTTGCCTATTTCAACACTGAAACCACAGACTTCGTTCACATATGACTGTGTGGATTTGGTCCCACAAAAGCAGTTGTGAAGATGTATGGCAATATCTTTAAAATGTAAGAGCATGTGTCAAGCTTGTTTAGATTTTGAAAATAATCACCAACAGTTTCCATTAGGTCATATGCAAATTCAGGAATCAGATGTTCCTAATTTGCCATTGAGTTATCTGAGCCTCAGGGACGGGGGGGGGGGCATCATGCCTGAGGTCACACACAGTTAAGAATTCCTCAAAGTGATTTGTATTATAAATAGGGAAACTCGGACAAGTTTAAGGGACTTTAAGGAGCAGTTGGGGCTAGAACCCTTGCCTCCCAGGTTCCACTGGGCTTCTTACCAGAAGATAAAAGAGCTTCATAATAAGAAGTCAGTTGTTCATCTGAGGTTAGATTCTCTTGGCAGCTGCTCTTGTTTTCCCTTTAGTAGGAGAGGCTGGGCATGGCTCACTGTAGGCCTTGCCCTATCCTGGGGCACTTGGCGCTCTGTCCTCATCCCAGCTCTGAGATTAATCACCGCCCTTCAGAAACACAGGTAGAGAGGTGAGCGGGGGCTGCCAGCAAAGAAGAAAAGTGAGTTCACGTAGTTCTTGCTAAATTATGCAAAAGCCCTGCCTCACCCCCTACACAGTAAAGGGGGACAAGGTCTGTCTTCTCTCACCCAGGATGCAAGGAGGCACCCACCACCTTCCAACCCCACCTGACAAAAGGGCTGGGCAGGAAAGGAAGGCATAGACTGAGGAGGCAGTGGGAGAGCACGGGGTGAATGGGGCAGTCTTCCTAGCAACAGTAGTGAGGCCCATGACAAAGCTCAAAGCTAATGTTTCGGGACCTCTGTCGAGGCCCTGAGCATTGGCACAGGTAGGCTGTCACAGGCCAAGCCCAGGTGCCTCCATCCTGCCTGCAGAGCATTCAGCTGGCTGGCACAATTGGGAAGAGCTAGTCTTGCACCTCTTGAAAGCATTGGCGTTCCAATCCTTACTCTAGGACCAAGAACAAGTGGCTTTGTTCATCTGTCTGCCTCTTTCTAGCCTCTCTCTGCAAGCCTGCATAAGAAAAGGAAAACGTAACAAGAGAAAAAGGACGTTGTTAGAGAATCTCCTGTTTGCTACTGGCTTCGGTACGCTGCTTTTGTTCTCCAAGAAGCCTGTGGGGAGAGGATTCTTCTCCTCCAGTTGCAGAGGAGAAATTTGAGCCCACAGGAGGTAAATTTGACCAGGTTCTTGCTTCACATAAAAATGGAAAGACACAGGTTTTATCTTCCGATTCTTTCAACACCTCTGTGTTGTCCATTTCTGTATGTTGACAATGGTAAACAGTTCCAGCTCAGACACTCTCCAGAATGACCTGCAGCTTCACAGAAGTGATTCTTGACTCATGCACTCATCTTTCCCCCAGCCACCAAAGGTGGCCATTCCAAAGCTGTGCTGCCCAGTGAGTCCAGCAGGTGCTACAGGTCCTGAGTGGAGACCCAGCTTTGCCTCTTTTGGTGAGCAAGGTTGGCATGGTGCTAACTTCTGCATCTGTCATGCAACCACACTAACAATTTCCACCTTGCCTACCTGGAGATGTTAATGAGAATATCAAAATGAGATGATGTCTGGGAAGAGATGTGTCAGCATGACACCTATGCAAACCACAGTGCTGCGGGCTATTATTCATCCATTTCTAATTGGCTGGGCCTCGTCACCCAAGCACTGCGGATAGGTGGGAAAGAGACCAGCAGCAAGCACTGGAATGAGTTCAGGATATTTCCAAATGTCTGGCTGCTTTTCTCCATGGGTTTGGGATTGCAAAGAGCTCCATTCCCTTATGTCACCCCAGAAAGGGCTTGAGTGGTGGATATGGGCCTGGTGTTGAGATCTCGCTTCGTGAGGTGCTCTGAAAGGTGCTGACTGCAGCCGCTGGATGAATAGGCCTTCTGTGAGTTTCCTGACTGTACCATTCCAAAGAGCTTCTGCAAGGAAACAGGCTGATAACCTTAGGCTCACCACTTTGGATCCCTCTGATTTTGCTGATTCCTCTAGTGAAAGAAAGGGAACATTTCAGCCCAGATCACTGGAATGTGGCATGCCTAAGGTCTTGGGTGAGTTGGGGGCAGCCTGGCTCTTCAGCTCCTTGACCAGAACTCCCTGTTGCCCTTTGTGCTTGGAAATACCACTCCCAGTTTGCCAAAGCTCTACCTTGATTCAGTTTCAAAAATTCCCTAACTTTTCTTTTAGGAGTACCCTCCTTCCCTGAAATTTTCTGTCCCTGAAAATTTCCAAGCCCTCACTTTTAAGGCTGGGAAGTTCATCCAGAAGACGCATTGAAGTCAACAGGGTCCCCACGCTTGGATGTGCCTACACCAGACAGAACCTGGGGGTCTCCACTTCTCCCATCCGATGACCCCTAGTGTAGTTAAGGGAGGGGCTTGAATTTCCCAAAGGAAAGGGATAAGATCTTATTCATTTTCTGCCTTCTCCGCTGGTGAACCTGCTAGTGATCCAACAAATCTGTGCATGGGAGAAGCATACTTGGGAATGGAGAGCTGATGTCCCTATAACCCTAGTGACTTTGGAAGGAGGGCTTGGGATCAGCAGGATAGAGAACACACAACCCTGGAATTACAGATTTCCATAACTCCAGCATGTCAGCAGTGGAGTCATTTGGAGACTTCCTAGGGCGGGGCTGTCCACTGAGCTTTCTGCCAGGATGGAAAAGCCCTGTGCAATATTCCATGCAATGCAAATACATTTGCTAGACAATGCACCATAGACTGCAGGATATATTAGCCACCAGCCACATGTGGTACCAAGTACTTGAGAAGCAGAGGCTACTGTGGTTGAGAAAGTTAATGTTTACATTTATTTACTTTTAATTCATTTAAAGCTAAATGTCTTCATGTAGCTAGTGGCTACCTTGCTGCATAGCTCTAGAGCATTTCTCCCTCTTTAACATACTTCATTTGGTTCTTACAGTGTCAAAGCTCAGAGCCATGGACTAAAGATCTTGCCTAAGGTCACGCTGCTCTTTCTTGAGTTCAATTCAATACCTTGCTAGAACCTAGCCCCGACTGGAAATATAGATTTGGGCAAGGCAATGTACTTGCCTCCAAAAAGCTCACTGTCATGTGCTGGAGGATATCTAGAGGAGGGCACAGACTGGGGAAGACTCAGCAGGACTGGGGGCTATGAGTAGCTGGGATTACAGGTGCACGCCACCATGCCACCTATTTTTATTTTTTATTTTTTTAGTAGAGACGGTGTTTTACCATGTTGGCCATGCTGATCTCAAACTCCTGACCTTATGATCCATCTGCCTTGGCCTCCCAAAGTGCTAGGTTGACAGGGATCTGGGTCTGAGCAGGGCATTTCAACACAGAGAGGGACAGCCTGGGCTCTAGCAGAGCACTCTAGAAGCAAGCTGTGGTGCAACTCACGACAACCCCGCATATTCTCAGTGAGGGAGAGTAGAAGAGGACCACTGAGGCAGAGAGAGAGACGTGTGATCATAGAAAGCCTTGCATGTTATGCTGAGGAAACTGGGCTTTTTTATTAAAGGGATAGGGACCTCCTACAGCAGCAGTTCTAAACCTTTTCAGGACCAGGGATCTCTGGGCTGTCTCTCCACACTTTGCCTACAATTTCCAGACAGGATCATGGACTCCAGGAAGTCCATTCTTGGAGTATTAGAATCTGGAGACTGAGATGATCACACTCACTCCCTGAGCCAGAATAGCTCCTCCTTGAGCCAGTATAGGATGGCTAGAAGTGGGCAAGGTTAATGCCCAAGAAATTGCAGTCCTAAATACCAAGGGAACTACAGAGACTGAGCTTGACCAAAGGGCAGAGGGACAGAGGGTAGCTCATGATGTTTTCTGCAGCATCAAGGAGCCTACACCTGTCCATCCTGCAGCCACTGTCTCTAAGCCATCTCCCTCTCTGTCCCTAGGGCATGTCTTTGTGTCTTCTCTTGCTATATCCCATCTCCCACAGCACAGACATAAATCCAGAGGTCCCTACCAAGTGTAAAAAATGGTAGCCCTGCCCCGATTGGACCGGGAAGAGATTCATTCTGTATTGATTTTGGCTCTGGGAGGCTCTATCTTCCTTACTCATTCCTTAGCTCTCCTGCATTCAAAGGAAGTGAAATTAAAGTATTAATCGAAATCGTACAAATGAGGCAAACGTGTCAGCCTGCCCTTGAGCCACACTAATTATTTCCAGCAGGCCTGGCCCCTTCCCTGTGTGGAATGGCAGTGAGGGGTGTACCCCTCTGCTCCATCCCGAATAGCCAGCCTCACTAGTGAGACCAGCTTTAATTAATCCTCTGATACTGTTGAGATTGCATCGTCCCAAGGGGAGGCCCAACTAAGCAGGAATATTATTTTAAGCATATACTGTAAACAACACTGGTCCTCTGGAGAGTCCAGGGGTGCCATACCTTTGACACTTTCACTGCCAGAACCAGAAGCCACTTACTTTTTTTTTTTTTTTTTTTTGAGACGGAGTTTCGCTCTTGTTACCCAGGCTGGAGTGCAATGGCGCAATCTCGGCTCACCGCAACCTCCGCCTCCTGGGTTCAGGCAATTCTCCTGCCTCAGCCTCCTGAGTAGCTGGGATTACAGGCACGCGCCACCATGCCCAGCTAATTTTTTGTATTTTTAGTAGAGACGGGGCTTCACCATGTTAACCAGGATGGTCTCGATCTCTTGACGTCGTGATCCACCTGCCTCGGCCTCCCAAAGTGCTGGCATTACAGGCGTGAGCCACCGCGCCCGGCCGCCACTTACTTTATATCTCCTAAATTATGCACGTTATATTTCTTTACTCACTTCTGTTCAGCTGATTTTCTAACACTAAGGAGATAAGGTCAGAATAAAAGAACCACTAGCAATGATAAATACGTTAACTCCCCTGCAAAGTGATTGCTCCTAACTTGCCTAAAACATTATCAGTTCAACAACAATAAGAGCGAACAATGGCATAGTACTTGGCATTGTTCCAAGAAGTAGATAGACAGATGCTAGATTGACAGCAAGACATGGATAGATTGATAGGTAGGTAGATGGTAGATAACCGATAGATGGTAGGCAGATATATACACGCATACCCATACCCCTTATACACGTATACTATTCATTTAAACCTTGACAACAAACCACAGGATATAGATACTATTAATCTGATTTTATCATTTGCAGGCAGGAGGCACAGAAGGCTTAAGTAACCTGCTCAAGGTCATACAACTAATAAATGACAGACCCAGGCTTTGGATGCAGGCAGTATGGCTTTGGGGTGCATATTCTTAGCTACTACATTATACCAGACTGACATTTTACTCTTTCCAAGCTTCTGATTTTATTCAGTGATTTGCAAGAATAAATTCCAAGTGGGGTTCAACTGCCGCATCCGGGAGGCTCTCTTCTGAAAGTTAAATGCATGCAACTTCTTTTTTCAGCATCCTTCTCTTTCTTTCTTTCTTTTTTTTTTTCATTTCCATCCACAATTACTTAATTGCATGCATAATGACTTGCATGGGAAATTGGTTCCCTAGTATCAGACAAACACGAGGAACCAACAAATTGCCCAGGGGGCCTCTCAGAAGGTGGGATGGATCATTCAGAATAAGATGCTTTCATTGGAATTCTTTTAAAAATGACCTGCTTTCCTTTGGAAGGGCCAGAGGGGGGGAATTGGAGAGTGCTTTTCCCCCTGAGGCTCCCCTGGGATGGTTGTGAACTTGGCAAACTTGCTCAGAATTACCCCAAAAGAGCAATTTGTTCCCTAGCAAAACAGGATAATTGTCTGGGGCAGACCTGGGGCTTCTGGTGTGTGGGGCAACAGAATGGGCGGGAGCACGCTCTCCAGCGAGTCTCTTTGGGAAACAATTATCTCACCTCCCTGGAATCAAAGATAGTCCTGCATATTGTGTACATGCACCGAGATCAAATATAGTGTAAGGTCTCCACAGATTCTCTTCCTTTCAGGAAATTATTCATTGAATAAGCTGCCGGCCCAGACAGCCAGCTTCCTTACAGTAACTGCTCTTTGCTTTCTGAAAATAAGCCAACCAGGCAGGAACTGTTCTTGCTCTTAATGAAGCCTCTTCCCTTTGGAGAGTGGTCTCTCCTCTGTCCAACTTACACCATCTCAAGACACGGAAAAGCAGCTTCTTTCTCAAAAATAAGGGAGCACTCAGTGTTCCTTCTCATATAAATAGTGTTACTTTCAGTTGGCTTCAAATATGTAGCAGCAAGCGCTTTGATTGTTGCAGGTTATTCATTCAGTCTGTACCCGTCAAGCACCAGCTTAAACTAATCATGCCGCTCAGAGCTGAGGTTTCAAAGAAGTAGGAAAAAGAATCCCTGTTCTCCAGCATCCCATGGTCTGTGCATGGCAAAGAGACTGCATGATGCCAACAAGCTGGACCACAATGTGGAAAAAACTTGAAGGCACTTGCAGGCTAGATGGAAAAGAATATAGCTATTGGTCAGGGGTGGTGGCTCATGCCTGTAATCCCAGCACTTTGGGAAGCCAAGTCCAGCGGATCATGAGGTCAGCAGTTCAACACCAGCCTGGCCAAGATGGCGAAACCCTGTTTCCAATAAAAATGCAAAAAATTAGCTGGGTGTGGTGGCAGGTGCCTGTAATCCCAGCTACTCGGGAGGCTGAGGCAGAGAATTGCTTGAACCCAGGAGATTGAGGTCACAGTGAGCAGAGATCATGCCACTGCACTCCAGCCTTGGTAACAGAGTGAGACTCCGTCTAGGAAAAAAAAAAAATGTAGCTATCAGTTAGAATTGTATCTCATTGACCCAGGAAATAACAAAGAGTGTTTAGTGTGCATTGATTCCCTTGGGCTCTAGAATACACCTAGAGATGATCTAGCACAGTCTTCTCATTTACATGGATGCAATCTAAGGTGCCCAGTCAACAATGCTTTGTCTAAGGCCACAGGGTGGATGAGAGAGACTAGGCTGGCAAAGGTCAGCTAGGGTGGAAGGATGTTGAGTCTTCTGCCACAGCAGGCATGTGATAGAGCAGTCCAGGGGGAGTTGTGATGCAGGAAATGTGGACGGCTTCAGTGAAGCAGGACTAGTCCTGGAAAATACCCTGCAGGTGAGGAAAAGAGACCAGGAGTTCCAAAGACTAGGACCAGGCAACCACATTTGCAGCAAGTCCTCCTCCAGTTAAAAAGTCTGCTTTATCTCCATGTGATTTTGTCTTTTCCTCATGTTGGTGGCTCCACTGGTCATTGAAGTTATAAAAGTATTCAGAAAACTCAAGATGATTTCCAACACTGACTGAGTGGGCGTCAGGGGAAGGGGCATGTGAACGTCCTTCTGAATTTTCAGATACTCAAAGGTCTCTTGAACCCCTTGTGATAAAATGTATTAGCAAGAGAGTAAAGAAGGGCTACTTATGAACTGAACCTCAAGGCTCTGCCCCCAAACACTCTACTAATGTGATCATCTCATTAGTTTTTTCCAAAACTCTCACATAGTGTTATTATCCCTTTTGCTTATAAAAAAATTGAGAGCCAGAGAGAATTAGCATCTCACAGCGGAGAAGGGAAAAGAGAAGCTTTTACTTAAGACAATGTCTCTTGGATCCCACACCTGTTCTGCCACTGTTTAGAAACTCTGCAATTCGGGAGATCTTTCCTGCCTGTATTCTCATTTGAGCAACACAATTTCTCATTTCACAGGTGACCACACTGAGTCTTTCAAAAGTGAAATAATGTCACCAAACTTATACAGCTAGTGAGGACAAAGCCTCAGATGGAAATGTGGGATAGCATCGCTTCTGTTCCTAGCCTCTACTCCCTGCAACTTCAAAAGCAAGACACAAAAAGTTGTATTGTCTTTGGTCAAACAACATATGAATTCAAGAGCCTAATCTCATTTAAAGACACATGTCTTATAATTTTTCTGACCATTAAACAACTCACTAAGTTCTGTATAGACAAGCTATCACGACAGCATTTTTGCCTCATTGCAATGGGAATCTCTAGTGCACAAAGAGAAACTATCAGTCAATTCACATCGCCATTATAAATTCTGTTTTCCCCTCAGGTACCTCCAATCTATGTATTTCATGATAATGAAACATGAGGAGAGGAGCTAATTCTATCTAGAATGCATTTCTGTCTTCTGAGAAAAACACACAAACACACACACTCAAAGTAAAGAAGACAGTTATGGTGATTAGTTGTGTTCAACACAACAAAGAAATAGCCACAACTCTGAACCACAAGTCGTGACACTTTCACCAAGTATAACAAAATCTGAACCCGAATATTGAAGAATGGAGAAAGCTGACATAGACTTGGGGCAGAAGTCAGTTTTGTGTGAAAGCCCTCTAAAAGTTGCTCTTGCAATCCTGAAAGTGCCATCTGGTGATCCGTACATCAAGAGGTGTGGATGAGACACATAGGGGACAGAAAAAGAAACTTAAAAAGGTCAGTGTTTTTCTAGTACTGGTTTTGTGTCACACAATGGCAAGTTTAGTGGAATTGAAACAGGAAAACCACGTAGATTTGTCATCCGAATTTTCTGAGATCTTTTCTCCAGCCAAGAACAACTGATAGAGATTGAGTGAGGTTTTGGAGGGAGCAGAATCCACGTATTTTAGCACAAAAAGTTACACGTTGTGGGGTTTCCCAGAATGCTTAAGAACCACCTAGAAGGACAGATACCATGTCCTTTGCAGGGAAATGGATGGAGCTCGAAGGCATTATTCTCAGATAACTAATGCAGGAACAGAAAACCAAACAAGCACATGTTCTCACTTATAAGTGGGAGTTGAACAATACAAACACATGGACACAGGGAAGGGAAAGCACACTGGGGCCTGTCAGGGTGGTGGGGCCGGGGAAGAGAGAGCATAGGGACAAATAGTTAATGCATGTGGGGCTTAATACCTAGGTGATGGGTTGATAGGTGTAGCAAACCACCATGGCATGTATTTACCTATGTAACAAAACGGCACACCCTGAACATGTATCCTGGAATGTAAAATTAAATTAAATTAAAAGAAACACATGAATGCAAGAAATAATTGCAGAAACTCCAACATAAATAAACATATATAGATCCAACCTAATTCTAGAGATACTATAAGAATAGCTTCTCTATACTTTAATTCAACAAAATACTAAGAGAGAAAATACTATTTGAAGATGAGTAAATGCTAGGAAGGAAATACCAGGGTTTTCAAAAGTTGGTGAGAAAAGAAAAAGAGAGAGAAAAAGGAGGACAAGTCAGATAAGAAATATTTATCTAAGGAGGAATTAGTTTCAGACACAAATGAAGAGTATGGGGAGATTAAAGATAATCGATGTCATCAGAAAACTGTTCAAGAAGAGATACATCAGAGATATTAAATAATAGTTGGCAAGATAATAGAAATAAATCAAAATGGCAGACCTTTGGAAAATGGATACAAGGGGAACATAAAGTATTATAGTGATAAAAGGAACATTAGAAATGATTATAAAATAGAGAAATAAACAAAGTTACATCAAATCCAGAACCACAGACAATGTGCTTAGGAAGATTATAATTCCTTAAGATGAAAATAAATTAAAATGACTACAGAGAAGTTGCTACATATAGGGGAAAAGTTTCTGTGCATAGATAATGAGCATAGTTGATCAGGATGACATAATAGGTATCTTCAAGAAAAAGCAAAATGATATAATACAAGAAAACTTCATTGGTATATGAAGACTTAAATTTTACATAAAGACTTGAATTTCACTGGGGCACCAGGTTCCAGGGACAGAGATGAACAACAGATTTATCAAAGATGGGAACTCAAATCTCTGAGCTTCAAGACAGAGAAAAGAATAATAAGCTAGTTGGTTTCAAAGAAAAAAAAAATCAAATTAACTTTAGGTTTCTCTACACAAAAGTCAATGTCAGAGACTAGAGAGCAGTGTTCTGAGGAAAGTGGCACCTGAATTAAGCACCCCAGTTCACCTAACTCCCTGGTTGTAAACAGTCTTGCTCTTGAAAGCAAATGTGGGAAACTGTACCCAGTAACAGAGCTACTACTTGTGTCCCAAAGACCTCTAAAGGCCTCTTGTCTCTCAGTATTGGGATTCCTTTGTTTTAGCAATGGCCCCAGTCAGGGTGTGTTAATAGTTCCTGATTCACAGGCTGGATTCCTTCTAATTCCATTCCTTCAAAACCTCACCTTTTGTCCTTTCCAAAACTCCCTATCTTATCCTTATTTAACCTCAGTCCAATAATTACTGCAGTTGTATATATGCTTCTTTTATATTCAAATAAAATTATTTCTGAAACTCTACAAAGTGCATGGACGATAAATGGTACATTTTTCCCGAACTACTTTCATCTATTCTTCTTTCTTTATTTATGCCTGTGCACTAGAGAAAAGTTTGAAATAATATGAACCAACTTTCAAAAGTCGTTTTCCAGATGACAACATTTTAGTAACTTTATTTTGGGGAGCACTTTTTGTGTTGTTCCGATTTTTGTAGTTTGAGAATACGTCTTTTACAAAACAATGTTATAATTTTTAAAATATAAGAGAGGATGTTATCAATTAAGTAATCAGTTATTGGATATTAAGCATTATGTCAGCCAGACACTCTGATTGGCGATGAGGGGCAGACTCTGCTCCCCAGGTAATTAAAAGGAAAGAAATCATGAGAAAGATGAAGATGATGTCACAGAAAATAGTAAGATGCTGCCCTTGAGTTTTTGGAGAGGACAACATTCCCTGGGAAGCAATAAGCCTTGAAGCACAGGGTGTTAGACTGAAGAACAAGAAGACCCCAAGGAGGTGTTCAGTGGACATTTGAAGGATGGGTTATAGAGAAGCAGACATGGGAAGCAAAGCACAATTTGATGCAATATAGAGTAGAAATGAGAGAAAATTGTCCAACAGATCCTTTCTGACTAAGGAATGTTGTCACAGAATGAAGGCGACCTTAGGTCAGCGGAGAATGGGTGCCAGGTGGACTGGTGGTCAGAGTGCCTGGCCGACGGGGTTCCACCTGCTGGCTTTGTGGGCGCGATCTCAGCAGTATGTGTTTCTCTCTATAAAAACCTCTTTCTTAAGAAAATAAATAAATAAATTCAAAAAACAGCATTTGCTTGTTGTTTTGTGCAAAGTTTAGAACAAATATTGTTTGCAAGACAAACACAAGAAAATAAATCTTCTCACAAAGCCAGTTTGGGAAATTAAACATTGATTGGATCATACCCAGAAAGGCTTGGGGGAAACCAAATTGTCAGCGTCTCAAACTCATTACAGCGGAGGAGAGGATTAAAGGTTTTTAGGCTTGACAGACCTAAGCCAAACCCTTCCCCAGACATTTTTTTTTTTTTTTTTTTTTTTGCCCTAGAATGATGTACCCAGAGAAGGAGGGGAGGAAAGAAAAAAAATTAAAATTCACACACCAATAAAAAAAAGTAAAATATACAGTTTTGTAGACTTGTGGGTTGCCATTCAAAATCTGTTTTATGCTGAAATCATGTGAAGAAAGAATTGCAGCTTGATCAAGCCACCCAGGATTAAGGGACTAATGTCTGAAAAACCTTACCACAAACAGAATCACATTCTCTGGATTTAGCAGAAAGTTCCAACTGTAATTAATTTGTAAAAAGGAAAAACCAAGTGAAACATTTCAAAAACTAACAGTCCTGAAAAAGTTACCTTGCATCACTGTTTAAAAGAAAGCATTAAGCAAATGGAGAAGAGACAGAGAGGACGGGCAGAGACACACTAAATAGAAGCTGGTACCTTTGCCAGTTTCTGGGGCTGCACTCAATTATCCCGAACTTCATGGGTGTAATATAAGTAAAATAACCTTCCACCAAATACCATTAGCCTTCCGTCATTAGCCTTTCACCAAATATCACCCTATTCCAATTTGCACCAAGATTTATGGCTATTCCTTGGTTTTGAAAGTCTTAAAGAGCAAGTCGCACTTATTATAACATGTTTTATTAGCCAGAGTCTCACATTGGAGAAAACCAGGCTACCAAAACAGCCAAAGGTTGCAATAAGAGAGAGAAGTTCCTGTGAGTATTTGGGAGATGGAAGTTACTCAGTAGTGTTACAGGGCAAATCTTCCAAGAAGCAACTCCAGCAGGCTCCAGGCCATTCCAGATCTTAGAGGATGCTTATCTGGGGTTCCTCTACTTTACTGCTTTCTGTTATATTGGTCCCGTTCCATTCCAGGTGTGGTATTTGCACTGCCCTCGTGAATCCTCACACTCACCCCATTTGATTGTCATGAGGAGGAAATGAGATCCCTGAAGGCACATCAAAGGTGTATAAATATGTTTCATAAATAGTCACTAAATGAATTACAGATTGGGCTTGACCCAGAAAAGGTACTTAAGAGACAGGAACTATTAGTGTTGTCAGATAGCAAGGCGTATCAGTCCAGTAGGGGACTTTAATTTGCCTACCCCCAGCCCAGGAAAGGCTCTGCAACTATCCTCTACCATGGTGCAACTGGGAATTCCAAAAAATCACCTGACTTGTGCTGTGTGTGTGTTTGCACTGCTAAGCTCAATGTAACTTTTATAAAACCATACACATCTGTACCCAGCAGCCAAAACATACATAGCTCAGGAGCTGTGAAACATTTTATATATATATATGTCATATATATATGACATATATAATATATATATTATATACTATATGTTATATATAATATATATTATATATACTATATAATATATTATATATTTATAATGGAATTGCAGCTTGATCAAGTCACAATATATATATAATATATATATAACATACATAAAATATATAATATATATTTTATATATATGCATCTTACAGGTATGTATACACATACACATATTTTACATATATATGCGTGTGTATGTATATACCTATACATACAGATATGTATACACATATATATGTGTGTGTGTATATATATATACACACATCTACACACACACACACACACACACACATATATATATATACACATACACACACATATATAATGGAGTCTTGCTCTGTAGCCTAGAGCAAGACTGAAGTGCAACCTCCACCTCCCGGGTTCAAGTGATTCTCTTGTCTCAGCCTCCCAAGTAGCCAAGTAGCTGGGACTACAAGTGCCTGCCACCACACCTGGCTAATTTTTGTATTTTTACAGAGATGGGGTTTCACCATGTTGGCCAGGCTGGTCTCAAACTTCTGACCTCAAGTGATCAACCCGCCTTGGTCTCCTAAAGTGTTGGGTTTACAGGCATGAGCCTGGGCTTCTTTTTTTCCTCCCTTGTCTCTTCTTCCTCAGGGAAAAACACAGGAACAGAGCGAATGATATGGAGAAGACAAGAGGGCAGCGACTGCTTTAAAAAGATTGAAGTGACTATTATTTATTTCTCTGTTAGTTCTAACAGTCATCTAAATTGAATTAGGAAGAACAAAATTGATTTTGCTAAATTGAAAACCCATTCAATTTGTTGAGGTTTTAAAAAGATTCCGATGCCGATCTCGGGGTTTCTTAGAGACATTTAATGCCTGGCTTTTAGGAGACACCTTTTAAACTTAGAATGACTCCCCAAGCAGTGGTTCAAAACCAAACCTCTCATTCTGTCCTGCCGTTCATTGGTCACTTCCCCTGATGCTCTTGACTTTCTTCTCATCTGTATGATTGACTACCAAAATTCTTTCTCTCTTACAAAATACGTTCACCTGGAATCCTTTGGTTGCAAGCGGTAGAAGTTTAATGGTTGTCTCAAATGGCTAAGAAGTCCAGAGCTATGCTAGCTTCAGGAATAGCTAGATCTAGTCACACAATGAAACTTATAAGCATTTATCTCATTGTCCCTTTTTGGTTCTCACTTGCAGTATTCTGGTGTCTGTCTTAGGCTTTACATCACCATGGCAAAGATGATGGCAGATAAAGACAATCTCTTTCCAGCAAAACTTCTAAAACTCCCAGGGCCAATTCTCATTAGTGTGGTTTAAATCACTTGGCCAGTCTTAAATACGAATGTACAGGATTGTGTTACTCTTCTATTGGTAAAGCTGGGTGGGGTTTTTTTTAATGAAACCACAGAGATTGAGTGTGAAGGAAAGTAATGGGGGTGGAATATGTGCCTGGCATGAACAAAACAAAATATTCATCACTGCCTGCCTAACAGTCCTCCCTCCACAAAGGCTCTGATCAGTTCTCTGAATGTGAAGAAACAATATCTCCCTTTCTACCATGCCCCAACAATTCAGAGTTTGGTGGTCAATCACCGTTTTTGAATTTTCTTGGTGGCCAGGTGAAATTGTGTGCATCACTGGGTCCTAGCTGCACTTCCCTTCTTCCCTGCTTGAGCAGCATGGGAGGAATGCCAGCTACCCAGTCATGAGGAGTGGGTGTGGCATTTTTCCCTATATGTCCTGATGGGCCACAAACTTGGGAACAGACTTTTTGAGATGGAAACATCTTACCTTAAAAAATAGCAATAATAATATCGACCACGACATGATATTGTGAGAATTATTATATTAGAAAATATATAACTTGGGCTGGGCATGGTGGTTTACACCTATAATCCCAGCACTTTGGAAGGCTGGGGCGGGAGGATTACTTGAGCCCGGAAGTTCAAGATCAGCCTGAACAACATGATGAAACCCTGTCTTTATGAAAGAAAGAAAGAAAGAAAGAAAGAAAGAAAGAAAGAAAGAAAGAAAGAAAGAAAGAAAGAAAGAAAGAAAGAAAGAAAGAAAGAGAAAGAGAGAGAAAGAGAAAGTGAGAAAGAAAAAAGAGAGTGAAAGAAAAAAGAAAGAGAGAGGGAGGGAAGGAAGGAAGAAATAAAAAAGGAAAGAAAGAGAAAGAAAGTAAAGGAAAAAAGAAAGAGAGAGAGAGAAAGAAGACATAGGTAACTTTAAATCCACAAACATACATATGCATGCATGCACACAGACACACACACGCACACACACACACACATACATACACACATATACACAGCCAACTTACATCATTCATTCAATACAATGCCTGATACAAAGAATGAGCTGTACACGCCCTACGAATTATACTCACCTAATTCATCTGCTCTGTTTTTCAAAGCACCTCAAATAATGGTGTCATACACAGGTAGTTTTCAGTGTTTGTTGAATGCGTAAAAGCATTACTTAATCAATGAGGGAAAAAAATAACTTCCTTTTAGAATTTTCTTTTTTTTACCCACCTGGGGAAGAAATAAAGACAGCTGTTTCAGTACCCCCTTTGAACTCCTATGCCCTGCCTCACTCAACTGGAATAGAGTTGGCAAATGTGTCCAAGTGTTGGTAACATTTAGGTGCCAGCTTATTATGAGGCAACACATTGGATATTGATTGACTCATCACTTGTTTCAGACCATGAGGTCATCACGTGTTTTCATAAACAATACGTTCCTTGATTGAAGAGAACAGTGGAAGTGAAAAAGCTCTAGACTGGGTTTTCAGAAACGTGGCTGCTTGCAACCTTGTCTCCACCAATTTAAACCGTGAAGCTGGTAAGTCATCACTGCTGCGCATTTTCAGATGGAGATTTTGATGCCTGCTTCATGGCATTTCCTTGAAGATGAAGTTGGATAATGTTTGCCAGATGTTGAACAGAGGAAATGCTGACTGATTCCCCCGGCCTACCCTGGGACTCAGTTTCCTAAGTTTTAAGTGAGGCATTTGGAGCAGCTCAAAAATCCGGTCAATTGTTTTAGGGCTAAATGAGACTCATGTTGTAAAAACACACAAATCATTTAAAAAGTATCTTTTTTTTTTTCAGTGTTGTTTGCAGTTCTTTTTTTTAAAGCCCAATTTAGTAAAATCTAAACATAGCTGAACTAATGTCCTCCTAGATATTGTTTTAATCTTCAAAGTAACATGCTAGCCCAGAACTCCCCCGCCAGGCTCTTTCTACATCTGTAGATCAGTGACAATCATTTTTTTCCACTGTTTATTCATCTGGGGACAGCCCCTCCCTGGACCCAAGCATCATGCAAAAATAAAGATTATTCTGAGAGTCATGTCCCTACTACAGAGGTCTTTATCCTTAAAGCCAGTCTCTTCCCATTATCTCTGTGCTTCCTATAGGGAAGTTTTGAGGAACTGATAAACTTTTTAGTCCATGTTTCCTATGGGGAAGTTTTGAGGGCTTGATAAACATTGGCTCAGAAAATAGAGATAACAATGTTTCTGAACTGGATGACCTTGGCCAATTTATTAAGTCACCTTGAACTTCAATTTTCTCATCTGCAAAGAGGGGCCACCAATTATATCACTTCTGTGGTTTTCTTCACTCAAATTTGTAACCTCAGGTTTAATCAGGAGAAAATACCGGACCAACCCAAACAAAGAGACTTATTACAAAATGCTCTTCAAATGTATCCAAGTCATGAAAAACAAGGAAATCAAAAGAAAAGATTACAGATCAGAGGAAACTGAAGAGACCGAATGTAATGTGGTATCCAAGATGGGATTCTGAAACAGGCAGAGGCTATTAGTGGGAAAACTGATGAAATCTGGACAAAAGTTGTTGTTGAGAAGATAGTATTGTTTCAATGTTAATTTCTTAAATAAATACAACATGTTTATGTAAGATGTTAATGTTAGGGGAAGCTAAGTGAGGGGTACACAGAAACTGTCTGTACGGTTTGCACCTCTTCCATAAAATTAAAGCTATTTTGTAAAAATTTCATTTTGTATTATTTTATTTTATTTTTCTGAGACAGAATCTCACTCTGTCACCCAGTCTGGAGTGTGGTGGTGCAATCTCAGCTCACTGTAACCTCTGCCTCCCAGATTCAAGCAATTCTCCTGCCTCCCGCCACCATGCCCGGCTAATTTCTGTATTTTTAATAGTGCTGGAGTTTCACCATGTTGGCCAGGCTGGTCTCGAACTCCCGACCTCAGATGATCTAGGTATCTCGGTCCCCCAAAGTGGTGGAATTATAGGAGTGAGCCACCGTGCCTGCTCTATTTTGTAATAATTTTAAATAGAAATACTAGAGCCAATGACAATATCTAACTCATAAGTGGAGATGAAGTGAGATAGAACAAGCTGATATGGACACAGTGTGTAGCATATTGTAGGTACTGAACAAATTTCTCCTCTTCTCTACAGAGGAATGATGTCTGACTCTACCGGTGCTTGGCCACTTTCACCCAGAGTGGAGATAATACTTTTTTCAATCTGGAAAACACAAATACACACACATACGCACAATTGTCAAGTCTGTAATTTAGACAAATGGACTACATTATGGAGGGTCAAGGGGTAGAAAGGTTATTATTTCAACTGTCTAAATTTTTGGAGAAATCCAACTGGAAAAAAAGAAGAAAGTCGCTCAACATTGCTTTCTTCCTTTCTCGCGAGCTGCTGAGGGTATTTGGCAGATGCAGTGCTGGAAGTCTGGTTGTGGGGGTAGAGAAGTCTCAGCTTCTGTCTGGCCAACTGCACGCTGCCTCACACACAAAATACATTTTTCTTCCCTTCCTAACTTTCCTTTTGTGGAGCAGACGAGTACTTCAGAGGCCAGTTTGGCAATTCACTGTGTGAAATTGTCTGGAGTGAGGGCTTTCGACCTCCTTTGTCGCAGCCTAGGCTTAGCATGCAAGAGGAACAGGACATCAGTTCTGCCGACCACAAGGAGCGAGAGGCACGCTGCACTGAAAAGCCTGTACCCCTCACTCACAACCACAAATATCTTCAAAGATACTCGCCTAGGCATCTATCAAAGGAAGCAAGTGCTGGGTGTTTAGGGAGATTCATGACGTTCTATCGTGATTTTCTTCCAATTCTCCCAGTTTTTAATCATTGAACATACAGAGCCCAATGGACTTGGTCTTAATCTCTGCCCTTGGCTGGGCACCATGGCTCACTGCTGTGATTCCAGCACTTTGGGAGGGTGAGGCAGGCTGATCACGAGGTCAGGAGTTTGAAATCATCCTGACCAACACGGTGAAACCTCATCTCTAATAAAAATAAAAAAATTATCCTGGCATGTTGGTGCACACCTGTAATCCCAGGTACTCAGGAGGCTGAGGCAAGAGAATCACTTGAACCCTGGAGGTGGAGGTTGCAGAGAGCTGAGATCGTGCCATTGCACCCCAGCCTGGGAGACAGAGTGAGACTCTATTCAAACAACAACAACAACAACAAAAAGTCCCTCTCTCTGCCCTTTCTGTTGAGTTCTCTACCTTACTGCAGGGCTGTAGTTCTAAATTAGAGCTTTCTACTGGTTTGTATTATCTCTCATCAATTCAGCACTGGCATCTGCTGTGTACAGCAGTGGTTCCCAAAGTGTGGTCCCAGGACCCACAGCACGAGCATCACCTGGGGGCTTGTTAGGAATACAGACTCTAGGATCCCACCTCAAATCTGTTGAATTAGAAGTTCCAGCATATGGGGTCCAGCAACTGTGTTTTCACAAGCTCACAGGATGATTCTGGTGACTGTGAAAGTTCGAGAATCACTGGTAAGTCCAAACTTCTCAACCTAAAATATAAAACTCATATTCCAGCCTCAGACAACTTTCTAGGATTACCTTATAGGACATGCAACTGACATGGATAATTTCACTTGAGATATAAATATGATTTTATTTTATATACATATATATATAATTTTTTTTCTCCTCAAAATCTTTTGAGATATCCAAAGGAAAAAAAGAAGAAAGCCACTCAACATTGCTTATTGCCTTTCATGCCAGCTGCTGAGGGTATTTGGCAGACGCAGAGCTGAAGTCTGGTTGTGGAGGTAGAAAAGCCTCAGCTTCCATCCGGCCAACCACACACTGCCTCACATACAAAATACATTTTTCTTCACTAAGTAGAATCTGTATATATATTCTACTTTACCATGGAATCTTCTACCTACCCAATTTAGCATACCTGCCAAGATCCCCCTTTTAAAGACACAACAGTTTCCTAAACCGAGCAAAGGCTAAAGAGTCAATCCCAAGTGGCTATTTCTTATACCTAATGCTAAGCATAGAGGGACTGCAGGAATTACTGGCTCAGGGCACCAGGATTGGATATGAGTTCACTACACGCCAATGAATGCTTTTTCTCTTCTGAAGTGGTTAACTTGCTGGTCCAGAATTTTCAGGCCAAAGCAATACTCACAGGCCCAGATGCTTAAACCCATTGTGACCATAAGACTTGGTGCCCAGGTTTAGAGATGCCTCTGGCTTCAGATACACACTTCAGAAAGCGGCTGTTTCCACAAGGCAGGGCCCTGAGGATGAAACCATGTCCCAGTCTAGCTTCCCCAACAATAAGTTTCCATGTGATGTTCTTTCCCACTGGCTGACCTTAGAAAGGACTATCACACCCATTGAAAGCATTAAAATAATACTGAACCTTTTCTTTTGAGACGGAGTTTCGCCCTTCTTACCCAGGCTGGAGTGCAATGGTGCGACCTCAGCTCACCGCAACCTCCGCCTCCTGGGTTCAGGCAATTCTCCTGCCTCAGCCTCCTGAGTAGCTGGGATTACAGGCACACGCCACCATGCCCAGCTAATTTTTTTTGCATTTTTGGTAGAGACGGGGTTTCACCATGTCAACCAGGATGGTCTCGATCTCTTGAGCTCGTGATCCACCCACCTCAGCCTCCCAAAGTGCTGGGATTACAGGCTTGAGCCACCGTGCCCAGCCCAATACTGAACCTTTATATGAAGAGAATGGGGGCTTTAACTGCTTTCTTTCCCAGGATGTTTCTAAGCTCCTGTACAGAACGACAAGCGCCATCACTGCAGAACAGAGTATCAAGCTGTTAGGAAAACAAAAGTCTGGCTGTGGCAAGCCAAGAGCCTCCAGGTTGCTCCCAGAAAATTGGTCAAGACCCCTCCTTCTTTCATTTGCCCTCCTGGCATTAATTCTGCACCAGCTTCTTTCCAGCTCCTAACTTCGCTTTTGGCACTCATTTTCAGGACAACTCCCGACTTCCAGCCTTGCCAACTTGTCTTGTTTTAACCAACTCAGCTCTTAAGAGAGCTCTGGATTTTATTTAATTCTTCCGACCCTTCAGGGATTATTCCTAGTTGCAATCCAAGCCCTTTAGCTGACAAACTCTTGCTCTATCTTTCTTGAAGTTGTCTTTATAAAGACACACAACTGCTGTTGCTTCTGCCAGGATCTGTAACCAGGGAAGAGTCTGGAAACTTCCTTGGGTATCAACAATATGCGTCTATTTTCAGAAACAATGGAAGTCAGAACAGTCTATTAACAGACTCCCAAAATAAAACCCTCTCCATGGGTTACCCATGAGTACACAGATATCTCAAAACTTACTTTAGATGACAATAATAGTTTATCAGTTCTCACAGTGGTTGTAGGTTCACATCTGGGAGTAGTTGGCTGGCCAGTTCTGGCTTAGGGTGTCTCATGAGGCCAAAGTTATCTAAAGACTTCACTGGGGCTGGAGGATCTGCATCCAGAATGACTCACTCATAGGGTCGGCAGGTTGATGATGGCTGTGGGTTGGGGGCCTCTGTTCTTCTCCATGTTTTAAACAGGACTTGGGACATACTTAACAAAACTGTTTATCAAAAATTCAAGTTTAGTCCATACCAATTTGTATTCGATTCTATATCTGTATTTGATGTAGCTGACTACCCTAGCCATTATGGCATGGCAGCTGGCTTCTCCAAGAGTTACCTAACTAATAGACCAAGTGCTATAGAATGTTTTAGGTCTTAGTCTTCAGAGTCGTCTGCCATATTCTGCTGATCATATAGTCCAGTCCTGATCTGATGTGGGAAGGGTACCGTGAACCACTTCTCCTGGTATTCACAGTCTAATCTGCCATATTCTGCTGATCATATAGTCCAGTCCTGATCTAATGTAGGAAGGGTACCGTGAACCACTTCTCCTGGTATTATTCACAGTCTAATCTGCCATATTCTGCTGATCATATAGTCCAGTCCTGATCTGATGTGGGAAGGGTACCGTGAACCACTTCTCCTGGTATTCACAGTCTAATCTGCCATATTCTGCTGATCATATAGTCCAGTCCTGATCTGATGTGGGAAGGGTACCGTGAACCACTTCTCCTGGTATTCACAGTCTAATCTGCCATATTCTGCTGATCATATAGTCCAGTCCTGATCTGATGTGGGAAGGGTACCGTGAACCACTTCTCCTGGTATTATTCACAGTCTAATCTGCCATATTCTGCTGATCATATAGTCCAGCCCTGATCTGATGTGGGAAGGGTACCGTGAACCACTTCTTCTGGTATTCACAGTCTAATCTGCCATATTCTGCTGATCATATAGTCCAGTCCTGATCTGATGTGGGAAGGGTACTGTGAACCACTTCTCCTGGTATTATTCACAGTCTAATCTGCCATATTCTGCTGATCATATAGTCCAGTCCTGATCTGATGTGGGAAGGGTACCGTGAACCACTTCTCCTGGTATTATTCACAGTCTAATCTGCCATATTCTGCTGATCATATAGTCCAGTCCTGATCTGATGTGGGAAAGGTACCGTGAACCACTTCTCCTGGTATTCACAGTCTAATCTGCCATATTCTGCTGATCATATAGTCCAGTCCTGATCTGATGTGGGAAGGGTACCATGAACCACTTCTCCTGGTATTCACAGTCTTGTATAGGCCCTTTTGTATAGATTAGTCTGCTAATCATACAAATCAGGACTGCACTGTATGATCAGCCTCCACATTGGAGGCTGCCTACCACCACTTCCAACTGAGCTGACCTAGCAAAGGCCTTAGATATGGAAATAAGGACATTTGAGAACACGGTTGGGGGGATACTTTTTATTTAAATGCTTGTCCTTAAACAAAATTTTAAAAATGAGAGAGTAGAAAAATAAAAGGATCAATTTATTGTTATTTTGCTATAAGAAGACTGTTCAGTCTAAAAGTTTAATTTTATTTTTATGGTTAAAAAATTTAACTTAACCCTTCTAGAATTTATTAATTCACTAAATCTTGAGTCACAATTCAATACCACTTAAAATCAGTTTAAAAGAAAATTCCACATATAAAAAATGAGAAGAGAATATCCAAACATAGAGGCAAAAATCATTTTTTCTCAAATAAGAAGCTGTGCTAATAACTCACCAGCTCTATACCTATTTTTCAGCAGAAGAAGGAAGAGGTTAGCAGCCTTTAAGTGAAAAGGGACATGGTTGCAAACCAGGTTTCTTATCTGCCTGCCTACCAGGGCTTCCCATCTGCCTACCTAGTAGATACCAGAAATTCTGTCAGCTTATTTTGGGACTTTGTGAAAAACAGGATTGATATATTTTCAAACTTTATTATAGGCTAGAATTTGTGCTATGATCTTCCTTATCAAAGATGCTACAAAGTCACTCTTTAGACAACCAAAAAAAGGGGGGGGGGAAGAAAAGATGCACAGAAAATGTCAGGTTTTCAACTTGATAAAACAGTCTATCTAAATGTAGATTCCTGGCAAAATGGCCGAGGGAATTTATACCCATCATGCAAATGTGGGCATCTGGGAGGATACCCAGCAGGGACTGTTGCAGGAGGGGTGTGTGTTCTGCTTTGATTCTGGTGCCCAAAACAGTGACAAGGAGCCCCGGGCCCCCTAAACCAGGTTTGGGTATCAGAGAAACCCTGCTTGCATGCTGCTCTGAAGGTACACCCTCCACTTGGCCTTCGTCACCCAGAGACTCATTTCCTAGCCCCCGAGGAAACTATAGCCTCCGACTTTCTAGCTGAAAAATAAATTAGACTGTCAATGGGGAAGATATTTACTAGGCAGGAAGAAATGCATTTCATTTCTCAAGTATAAACATTAAGCAACTATTAAGCAGGACTCAGACCACCTCACTCCAGGGTCCAGACTGTTGTGTTCCTGTGGAACCGTGAAGTGAAATAAGACATTCAAAATGATCATCATATAAATAACTGTTGGGATATGGATGGGACTGGGGAGCACCAGAATGCGGGCTATGCAGGTTGGAGGAGCCATTGGAAAGGAGAGTGGGGATGGGTTTGGATGTTTAGTCTCTGCAGGGGGCATTGTACATTGGAATTTCTACTAATAAGTGAAGATTGCAGCAGAGCGAGTAAACTGGTTAGTGTAAGAACATATTATCCTGATGGCTTCATTTTTTCGTATGTCCTGGATTTTCTTCATGAGATGAAATTTCAACTGGAAGGTGTTAAAGTCTGAGGCATGATTGACATAGGAGATTATGCCTGGGGCCACCTGTTAGGAAGGGTGAAGATGTGGCAAGGCTTGGACAGCTGCAACAGTGCAGGTGGTGTGAGAGTAAGAATGTGTTAGTGTTTGAGTCTGTGTGTGTGAACGTGAATCTGTGCCTGTTTGTGTGTCAGTGTATGAGTGCAAGAATCTGTGTGCCTGTGTATGAGTGCGTGCGTCTGTGTGTGTGTCAGTGTGTGAGCATGATTCTGAGTATGAGTGTGTGAGTTTGTGGGAGTGAGAGCCCATAAGTGTGAGTCTATGTGTGTGTCTGTATGTTAGTGTGTGCCTATGTGTATGAATCTGTATATCTATGTGCGTATCTGTGGTGTCTGTGTGTGTAAGTTCAGGCCCATGTGTGAGTCTATGTGCATTAATCTGTATGTGTGTGTGTTTGAATCTGTATGAGTATGTGTGTGTGAGTGTGTGTGAGTCTGTGGGTGCCTATGTGCTTGAGTCTGTGTGTGAATCTGTGTGTGTGTGTCTATGTGGGTGAATCTGGTGAGTGTGAGTTTTTGTGTGTAAGTTGATATGTGTGTTTCTGTGTGTGTGAATCTGTATGTGTGTGCCTGTGTGAATTCATGAGTGTACATCTTAGTGTCTGAGTGTGAGTCTGTGTGTATCTGAGTGTGAATTTGTGTGTGTGCATGTATGTGTGAAGGTGTGAGAGTCTGTGAGTCCACGTGATACCCCAAATTGGAATAGCTGAGGGTGCAGCCCATGCTGTGTTTTCTAAGCTCCAAAGGCAAGTCTCATGTACCACAGAGAAGAAGAAACACTGGCCGTCCAGAGCATTCCTAGTGCTAAAGGTATATGAGCCTCCCCTGGACAGCTGCTGTCCGGCAAAGCCTGTTGCCAGTCAGGAGTCCTGGGGAGGGGCCCGCAAATGCTCTTTTCAGTGGACACTGGAAAACTGTGAAGATAGTTGCTCATCATAGATAATAACTCCATAGACCATGTTACATTGCAAGGGTAAATAACATAAAGATACGGGCAATGGTAGAGTAATGACAGTGGCATGTGCAAAGCTAGAAACAGAGAGAGAAGGCTGGGTTGAGAACTTCATATTAAAGCACTTCATGTCTGCAGATGCCTGCAGAATTCGTAGCAACTTGGCCACTTCTACTTGGCTGGTGGCAGAACCGTGACGCTCTCCCAGACCTAACTAAATGGAAACAGAAATTCCCAATATAAGTCAGCATTCACTCACACCATCATTATTCTGTCAATCAGATCCATTAGAATGGCATGCACAGAACAAGCAATAAGCTTGCATTGGCATCTAATGGGTTTTTTCTTCCCCCATTGTGAAAAGCACAAGAGTTTTAAAGAATAGACATGGTAAAATGTGTGCTTACCTCTCCAGGTAAAACTTTGCTTACCTCTCAGGTCTACATAATATCCTAAAGATTTGAGGTTCCCAAAAAACTGTTAATTTCGAAGACATAGATTTCAATTTTTTTTTTGGATGGAGTTTTGTTCTTGTTGCCCAGACTGGAGTACAATGGCATGATCTCAGCTCACTGTAACCTCTGCATCCTGGGTTCAAGTGATTCTCCTGCCTCTGTCTCCAGAGCAGCTGGGATTACAGGCATATGCCACCATGCCTGGCTAATTTCGTATTTTTAGTAGAGACAGAGTTTCTCCATGTTGGCCAGGCTAGTCTCAAACTCCTGACTTCAGGTGATCTGCCCACCTCGGCCTCCCAAAGTGTTGAGATTACAGGCTTGAGCCACCGTGCCCAGCCAACATGAAAGGTTTTTACACACCAATCTCACCCCAGCTTCTGCTGAAACTTGACATTTCTCCAGCTGAATACATAAGGAGGAGGAGCTGAAGTAAAGAAAGTTCTGGCCAGCTCAAGCTTTTAGAGAAGTTCAGGTGCAGAGATTAATTCCCCATGCTGAAATGCAGCCAGGCCAGATGGGTTAACACCTAACCTTTGCAAGAAGTAACTTGGGACAGTGAGTGATGAGCCCTGAGATTTGGTCCGAGCTGCCTCTTATCTCTGATGGTGCCCCCTGGCATCATTCAGCTTAGTCCTGACTCATGTGACAAGTCCCAGAGCCAAACCACCCTGCCCACTTCCCACGGACTTGGAGACACACTTGAAGGTTTTCTGTGCAATAACTGACTAAGAAGACCCGTCTCTCCGTATCAGATAGGAACAGTGCTTAGGGCGAAACTGTTGCATGCCCAAAAGAAAATGTCCACACATCGAAACTGGTAGATTGTCACAGACCTTCAAAATAATGCCTCTGGAATTTCCTCCACTGCTACGGATGAAAAATGATTTCATCATAGAAACTTAGCGCAAAAAGACATGGTTACTTCCAGCCCTTTGGGGCAGACAGGGCAACTCAAGATCATGCAGCTGGTTTGTAGAAGGGTGGTGGCTAGAACTGCGGTCTCCTGGTTCCAGGTCCTGTATCTGAAAGGAGATACCAGGAATGAATTTCTACATGGGGTCATTGGCTCATTTTGAAGTAGGAATTCTAGAATATTCCAGAGCTAAGCTGTCTACTGTGGTAGCCACTCATAGGGCTATTATGCATTTGAAATACAGATGTGCAAGGTGAAATGTGGTGTGAGTATAAAATACACACCGGAATTTGAAGCTTTGGTATGAAAAGAAAAGAACGTAAAATCCCTCATTAATATTATATGTTGATTACATATTAAAATGATAACATTTTGGATATATTGAGTTAATAAAACTTACTATTAAAATCAAATCCTCTTTATTTTTATTCTCTTTAATGCAGCTACCAGAGTGTTTAAAAATTCTTTGTGGCTTTCATTGTTGTTTCTATCGGAAAGCATGGTTTTAGGTACATAAATTTGGGAATGTCACCCAAGCTGGCAAAATGTTACCTCATCTCAAAAAATATGATACCACTGTTATAATAGTCCAAGTTATGCTTTAATCTCTCCTGGAGCAATGTGATCACCCCTAACCACATCATCTTATGAACTCTCCCATCTGTTCCTTATATCCCAACTGGGGATCTCCTCTAAGGATGCAAACCTGATTACGCCATTCTTTGGTTTAAAACCCTAACCCTCCCTCTCCAGCGCCCTACTCAGAGGGCCCCAGGTTCCCTTCTGCCTCTCTGCTGTAGCCTCTGATAGGGTTGCTTTTCCTCTCCCTCTGTGTCTTGGAAATGAGGCTATTGTGAGAACTGGGTATAAGGCTTCCTATGGAAGACACCTTCCCTAACCCTCTCCCTGTCCTTCTCTGCAAAGGTCACATCTCCACACAGCCAGATCACAGGCCACTGGGAGTGTGAACAGTGGTCACTGAGATGACGTTTTATGTTCTTATCCTCGTTGCGATCCCAGAGGAGCCCATTAAACATCAGCTGAATGCAAAACTTTATATCCAGTTATGCAGAGGTTTCATTTAGTCGGAAGGATGTGGGTCAGAAAAATAAGAGGAGCCCTTAAAACATTGCCTGGAGTTTATTTAGTTCCCCAAAAAAACAAAAACAAAAGACACCAAGGGAGCGGGTGGAGTCTAAGTTGAGACAAGGAGCTTTGCTAAACCCAAGAAGTAATTTTGATGACTTGCTTCTACCTGGCTGTTATATTTTTTTGAAAACCTCATAATTTGAAAACTTTACCAACATTTTCAAGCATTTCTCCATCTGCCACAAATCCAGGCCATTAGCAAATGCTATAAACCATGAGTGTTCAATCTTTTGGCTTCCCTAGGCCATATTGGAAGAAGAATTGTCTGGGGCCACACATAAAATACGCTAACACGAACCATACTTGATGAGCTAAAGAAAATCGCACACACAAAAAAATCTAGTAATGTTTTGAGAAAGTTTACAAATTGGCGTTGGGTTGCATTCAAGGCCATCCTGGGCTGCAGGCTGGACAAAAAGTGTTTCCTAAACACATTTGGTACTATCTGATACGTTCTGTCTTTTCTACTGCCGCCCCCTCTCTTCCTGGGCAACTCAGATTGCCTCTCGCCTAGTTTATCTGCTTAGACCTGTGGTTCCCCTCAATTCTTCCACACAGAGTAGCTGACAATATCAGTACACATGTATAATTTTCTTTTTAAGAAGCTTCTTAAGGACATTAAAATGTGTCGTACTTTAGTGGATCCCTCACAGTGATGACAGGAAGCAGGCTTCTTTTTCTTATTATTATACTTTAAGTTCTGGGGTACATGTGCAGATGGTGCAGGTCTGTTACATAAGTATACACGTGCCACAGTGGTTTGCTGCATCCATTCCCCCGTGATCTACATTGATTAGGTATTTCTCCTAAAGTTATCCCCCAAGCCCCCCACCCCCTGCTATCCCTCCCCTAGTCTCCCTGACCCCTGACAGGCCTCCGTGTGTGATGTCCCCCTCCCTGTGTCCATGTGTTCTCATTGTTCAACACCCACTTATGAGTGAGAACATGTGGTGTTTGGTTTTCTGTTCTTCTAATCTCACTACAGAAGCTTGCATGGTCTGCACAAGCTACAAGACCTGATTTCATTAAAGGAATTTGGCAGCCCAAACTGCTGCCTGGGGAAAGATGTTTTACATTATTAATCAAGAGGTATCACATAATTCATAGGACACTTTGTGTGGCAAACATCTTATTTTCAGGTCAAATTCAATCTGGAAACTACCTTTTTCCAGCTAAATCTCAAGTGGAATGTCAAGTGGCTTCCACCTCTGCATTTCAACTGAAGTTAGATTAGAGATTGCAGAGAACAGAGAAGCAAGAATGCATGAAAGGAGCATTTGACAGAGTGCTTGAAAATGTAAGCAATCCTGGTTCTGCACTGCGTAAGAGGGTGTGTGTTATAGCTGTAATTGTGACTATAGACATGCAATGAGTTTCCTGCAACATGCTCTAAAGGACTTAATGACAGCAGCTCTGCTTCTGGATAGCTTCAAAAGTGGCGATAGGGTAAAAGCAGGAAATCGAGGTGCACCCAATGAAAGGGAATCGGGATGTATCCAATACATAGGAAGGATCTGCAAATATTCAATGACTGAGTAAAAAACTAAATGAATGAATTGCAGAAAAATGGTCTAAATGTTCCCAAAATACAGAGAGTTATTTTGATGACACTTTGCTAAGGGGTAAAGGGCTTACTGTGCATGCCTCAGCCTGTAGTTGTTTATGCTGTGTTTAAGTTATCATACTGTGTATAATATTTTTATTCTGTGTGACTGCGTATGTGTGTATAAAATGATTATATTTGTATATAAATATATAATAATCATTATACTGTGTTTAAGTTTTGCTTTACTGTGTATAAGAAAAAGGATATTGTTTTCACAGCAGACAGTGTGTCTAGGGCAGTCATGATATCTCACACCTGTAATTCCAACACTTTGGGAAGCTAAGGAGGGCAGGTTCATTTGAGTCCAGGAGTTCAAGACTAGCCTGGGCAACATGGAGAACCCCTGTCTCTACAAAAAAAAAATACAAATATTAGCCTGGCATGGTGGCACATGCTTATAGTCCCACCTACTTGGGAGGCTGAGGTGGGAGAATCACCTGAGCCCCAGAGGTCGCGGCTGCAGTGAGCCATGATCACGTTAGTGGCCTCCAGCCTGGGTGACAAAGCAAGACCCTGTCTTTAAAAAGAGAATGCATCCAGTCATTGTGAAAGGTCGTTTTGTGGAGGAATCATTTTGCTATGGTATTAACATACATGAATGAGGTGGAACCAGTTGATCAGTAGGTCAGGGTCAGAGATCTGGAGAGTTAAGTGGGCAGGCTAAGAAAAAACAAATAAAAAATGCATGACTTAGTGATATGGTTTGGCTCTGTCCCCACCCAAATCTCATCTTGAGTTATAGTTCCCAAAAGAGTCATGTGTCATGGGAGTGAGGGACCCAGGGGGAGGTAATTGAATCATGGTGGCAGGTTTTTCCCATGCTGTTCTAAGGATAGTTAATAAATCTCATGAGATCTGATGGTTTTATAAAGGGCTGTTCTCCTGCACTTCTGCTTGCTGCTGTCATGTGAAGGATGTGTTTGCTTCCCCTTCCACCATGATGGTAAGTTTCCTGAGGTCTTCTCAGCCATGTGGAACTGTGAGTCAATGAAACCTCCTCCCTTTATAGATTACCCAGTCTTGGGCAGTCCTTTATAGCAGTGTGAGAACAGACTAAATACAGTTAGCAAGACTTATTTCTCTTTGGATTTTCTATGTGTGCTGGTCTTCATTTGGGGTTGCTAAATTAATGAAAATCGCTTCCAATTTAACTCAGGATTTAAGAGAACATGAATCTTTGGGTTCTATGAGCACACATAACCCAGTTAGCATCTGAGCACCCTGCAGGTCGTAGGAGAAAATATGCATTGAATTGAGTAGAAATGCATTGAACTGAGTTGGGAGATATGATGTCTTGCCTGAGGACTTGCATGAGTCCTATAATTTATGTGGGCTTCCCGTTCTTGTGCATTATGAAGGGTAGCACCAGGCTAAGTGAACACTAAGGAGACTTCCAGCTGGAAACACTCCTAACTTTCACATATCCACCTTCTGTCATTTGGCTACAAAATAAACAGACAGATAACATCTTATTCTAGGACTGCTCTCATGCACCTCAACATGTGGCCTCCCAGGTGGCCGTGGCTCAACCTGTGGGCTGCAAGCCACCCCAAGCAGATGGACGGACGAGCTGAATGTCTGGGTGGCTTGGGTGTCCTGCCAGAGCTGGTGCCTGGAGCAGGGAGATCACAGATGTCCCTTCCAAACAACAAATCATAGCACATGCTCTCCTCCTGGGTGGAGGTTGCTGGGCTTGAGTTCGGAACAGGCTGGGAAGCGGTCCGACCTGACCGAACACCGTGTTCTACACATGCCAGGGTGTAATTACAGTTTTGCTCTAGGTGGAGAACTGTTCAGAGGATGCTTCCACCCTCTGCCACCTCCGCCATCCCAGGCCAGCTTGTCTGTTCTTGCTCCACAGCCTTTCTGGAGTCCATGATGAGGATCAGCAGGAACCTCTTTTTGTGTTCCCTTTTTGCATTCCTGCTTGGGGCAAGTCAATCACAGGGGGACCAAATCAAATCCTCTCCCTCCATTTGGCTATGTTTCTTGGTGGCCTTGGGCACCAGATGTAGTTCTTTTTATGGCATCTGACCTCGTGTAGAGCACTGTTGTGGCTTGCCATTGATTTTATGTAATGTATAATTATCTGATGGGACATAGATCTCATTCCAATTATTCAGGGTCCGTTCTCTATGGGGACATCTCAGCAGGATAATACTTGAGCCACCAGAGTCTTGACAAAAAGTTGATTTCACCTGGAAGGAATTCAAAGCCCAACTCGAGCCAGCTCCTTCATGTTAGGCTTGTTCTCTGCCTCCCTGCACCTATTCCCCAAAGCCAGACCTGGGGTGAGGTAAGGGAGGCATCCAGGGTGCAATATTTAAGGCAGCTCTTACTCTCAAGGTCACATGCATGCCACGTTGGCAGCTGACTGTGAACACCACCTTAAATTTTGTACCCTATGAATTTCCTATGCCTCATACTAGTCTCTGCCCTGCTGTTTCCATAAAATAGGCACAATAGCATATGTCAGGATTATTATCAAACTGTAAAGAGACTACGTATATAAAACAGCGAGGACTCTTCCTGACAACTCCTTCCATCTTGTTAGTGAAAACTATCAGAATCCTAAATTTAGGATTCGTAACAGCAAGAAAAGGACTTGGCTGAAAAAGTCGAAATCCTCGCAGTAGAACACACTAGGTTCAACTTACAATGCAGTTAATGCAAGCAGTCTATGCAAGCAAGCCACAAGAAACAACGGGCTGAGGTCAACGCAAATCCGTTCTCACTACGGACTGAAGAAAGTTCCCCACTGTGTCCTGGAACCGGTTGGGAAGTGTCCCGGGCACGTGCTTCTCTCTTTGATCCGGTTCTGAGTTATTTGTTCATCTTCTTTCATACTTTGGCCCACACCCAGTGCTTTTCCCCACTGGGGTTTCTTTCTCCATGAATCAGGCCCCTGGAGCAACCGTAGTCATTCTGTGCTATCTTTGACAGCATTGCATAGTTAAGACTTCAAAGTACAACCCCACAATCTGAATTCTTGCCTCCAATCCTTCTCATGCAGGACTCTTTGGATGGCACTGAAGCTTAGGAAGGTTCACTTTTCCAAGAACATTATGAAAAGCACCTGCCTCTTTCCCTGTTATAGGGTGTATTATGGAAGTGAGATGTGTCATATAATCTGTCTTAAGAGAAAGTGAAACAAAAGTCTCAGCTTAGGTGTAACTGAAACATTCCCTCTCACACAGAGAATCCATTGACTCTGTAGTATTCCTGTATTGCCTTGGCTAGAAAATCCTGGATTTTTGCCATGGAGCTCTTTCATGCTTATCATACATAAGTTATAGATACGCATGATTTACACTCTGAGTTCTAGATAATTGTCAGTTACTAGGGAACCTTTTTTCTTTTGTGTGTCTATCTCAACATTTTTGTACAGTCTTCTCAGTCTTATCTTCTCCTCTGCATTCTGTCAAAGTTCCACTGGAGGAAAGCTTCAGTACGAGTCTTTATAAGTAGCCATTGCATTTCTGAGACTGTGCTGGGCTGGGCATATTGCAGGTTTTCTCTCAGCTGTGTATCACCACGAGAGGCAGATTGTCATTTCCCCTTTACAAACGAAATGATTGAGGCACAAAGAAGTTCACGATCCTTTCCAAGCAGGTTGAGAACTGAAATGTAATCCCAAGTTAATTTGATGTTCAGCTGAGACATTGGCCTTTCCCTGTGGGCAAACAAATGCATTGGCATTCAGGCATGTCTTGCTCTAAGGACTGGTTCATTTTGGTCTCCCTGGCAAATGTTCCTCCTTTTTTTTCTGAAACTTTCTTAACCACTGCAGCTCGAAATACCAGGACATCTATGACGAGGATCATTCAGGTATCCTTTTACTCGGTAATCTCTCTATGTGCACGGCTCCTTCTGCTGACGAGTCTCTGAGAATGAATGTCATGGCCTTTGGACTTAACGCATTACCCACAAATAATTTGAAACCTGTGAATGCATTCCAAAGGACATATGTCCAAAAGATGTCAAGTCATGGAAGGTGTTAGAGCCAGGGGACCTGGGCCTGTTCTCAGATGATAAATGCTTTATTTGTTTGGCTTTTGGGCCTCATTTGCCTTGTAGTAAAAATCACAATGAACTTTTTTTTTTTTTTTGAGATGGAGTTTCACTGTTGTTACCCAGGCTGGAGTGCAATGGCGCGATCTCGGCTCACCACAACCTCCGCCTCCTGGGTTCAGGCAATTCTCCTGCCTCAGCCTCCCGAGTAGCTGGAATTACAGGCACACGCCACCATGCCCAGCTGATTTTTTGTATTTTTAGTAGAGACGGGGTTTCACCATGTTGACCAGGATGGTCTCGATCTCTTGACCTCGTGATCCACCCGCCTCTGCCTCCCAAAGTGCTGGGATTACAGGCGTGAACCACCGCGCCCAGCCCACAATGAAGTATTTTATCTGAAGCTTTGAAAAGTGTTGGTCATTTAGTTTTGCAAAAAAAGAAATTGCGTTGAGGTGTACAGCTTCTAAAACAGATGTTCAAATTTGTATCCACATCAGAAATTCAAAATCCACCAAGCTGGTATAAATGTTCACACTTAAAATGTAAGTGCTTGCAATTAAAACAAACCTACAAGCAAGCTTATTTTGCAAAGTAATCTCATTGCATTTGATTCCATGTATAAAGTTTATTCATGATATGAATTGCAGTCGCTTGACCCCAGTGGAGCCAGAAGATCATAATCGATGAGGCCTAACCAAGAAACAGGAGGTAGGATGTGGGGACATACAGGGAAGATGCTCCCTGGAGCAAGCAGAGGCAGAAAAGATGGAAGGCAAATGTGTATTGGGTCTGTAGGGTTGGAGGAGGCCACGTGTAAGGGTGTGGACAGATGGAAAATGGCCAGATGTCTGTGAGCAGGTCTGGATGCTAGCGATGTGTTAGAGAAGACCCCAGGTTTTAGGACAAAGCCCTTAGACCCACCCACAGAACAATGTTAACTAGAAGCCAACACTGAGAATGCAGAGGTGGCTGTGGATGGCTTAAAAGGCCTGTTACGGGGAATTGTGTCCCCCCAAATTCTTATATTGAATTCTTATGTTGCATGTAAACTCAAGTTAATTTGATGTTCAACTCAAACATCGGCCTTTCCCTGTGGCCAAAGAAATGTGTGGGCATTCAGGCATGTCTTGCTTCAAGTACTGGTTCATTCTGGTCTCCCAGGAAAATGTTTCTTCTTTTTTTTCTGAAACTTTCTTAACACTGCAGCCCGAAATACCGTGACATCTATGACAAGGGTCATTCAGATATGATTTTACTGGGTAAAAGGATACTTGAGTACTTCAGCATGTGACTTTGTTTGGAGATAGGTCCTTGACAGAGATAATACGTTACCCAGGGGATCACTCAGGTGGGCCCCAAAGCAGTAGGACTAGTGTCCTTATAAGAAGAGAAAATGTAGACACGCAGAGAGACACCAGGGTCACATGTGCAGAAAGGGCTGACGATGACCATATCCACCAAGAGGCAACAAAAAAGGTGGTCATCAACCCTGCTGGCACCTCAATCTTGGACTTTCGGCTTCCGAATTGTGAGAAAATATGTATTTGTTGCTTGAGCCACCCAGCCCAGCTATGGTCCTTTGTTACTGCGACTCTAGCAAAGCCTGTTGGGAAACACTCCCGTGAGTGTTTCACTGTTGGTGCAAACTCAAAACTCCCGTGAGTTTATGTGCTGAATTTCATAGATTCATCGTAGTTTTACATAACAACTAATTTCATGCCTTTTTTTGTTCTGAATGTTCAACTCTCCTTCACTATTAAAAAAAATCCTTTTGTCATTGAATTATGTTAAATTTAATTCTCATACTTTCCTAATTTGTTAAATAAATAAATTTACAAATGAGAAGGAAATGATTTCTTCCTGGATTCAAGAATCCTGTCTGAGGTTCTAAAGAAGTTTGTGTATGTATCCATAATGAATTTCATAAATTTACAATGTCTGCCACATGGCAACAGCTAAATTCGAGCAAAACTAGAGTGAGCAAAAACCTTTTTTAATTAATAGAACTAACAAGACCATCCCACATAAACAGCCCCAGGAAGCTGCCGGGTTTTGGTAATAGGGGGGATATGTGCATTGGCAAAGAGTTTGGGTGGAAAAGTGTTATTTCTGAAATGGCCAAAACACATGATTGAGTTAACTTGCTCCAGAGCATTTGTTACCTAAAAGAGTATTCTTTTTTCTTTAATGTGCACAGGTCACAGATCTCTAAGAAACACATGTTTGAGGTGCTTTTTTAGATTCCCTCCTCACCCCTCTTTTAAACTGAAAGTCGGTTCTTTTCTACAACTGCCACTGAAGTCAAACAATTGGAAAGAAACAATCAAATGACAGATTGCTTGTTCCAAATAATTAGATCAACAGTGCAGCGAGCAGTGGGTTATGACAAAAAATATTCCTCAAAGGGTGTCAAATTTTGGTAACTCACTGGACAAAGACACACTGAGCTATGTCTTCCAGAAATAGGAAGCTGTTGTAAAATCAAGATGAAATTCCCCACCCTTTTCTCTGTATACAACCTAAACTCAGGCTAAGGATGAAAACTAGCCCCCATGTAAGTCACATGATTTAGAAGATGGATCTAGAAGGTTCCTTTCCCACTGGATGAGGAGGTGGCTGGATGGGAGACAGTGCTGCAGCTGAGATAAAGGCCTGCATGACTTTGTCTCCACCAGACCTTCATGGGATAAATGTGATGAGAGGCAGAGAAGGAGCAGTGCATCCATCCCATGGCCGCTGGGGGACCCAGTTTGGATCTCTTGGAGATGCCGAGCAATTCCGTGGCTCATCCTAAGACTCAAAGCCAATGCCCAAGATTTTGGCCAGAGTCCAGTGTCAGGTAGGGATGGGGGAGATGCTCTCATGTCCTTTTGATCAGAGACAGCTGTGAATGGAGGCTACGCAGGAGAGGGCGGTTGCAAGCTCCAGCAATGGCTGCATCTCACCCCACAGGGCGTGACTAACAGGAGGCAGAGCCGAGCCCAGCCTCCCTTGATTTGGATGGAAGAGAATTTGAGATGTTCACCCCCGCCACACACACAAACCAGCCAGTGCTTCTCTGATATTGGCAGGGGGTGAGCTTTATGACCCACAAGGCCTTTTTCATGTCCAATGTCTGTGTTAAAAGGCATAACTTTCAGATTGGTTTAAGCTGACAGCCATTCTGTGGGACTCTCGTGTGCAATGCTGAGTCTGGTTTATTTTTTCAAGAGTACATTTATTTCATTAAGTTAAAACCAAAGCAATATCAGCAAAAAAAAAAAAAGTCTCCACCGTTACTTGGCTGTTAAATTTCTGAGGCATGGAGAAAACTCCAAACCCACAAACAGCTCCATAGACAACAAACTGTTTGGGACTGAGGGGCTTAGGGATTCTAGTCATTCTCAGAACATTCCAGAAAAGCACAACAGAAGACAGAAGGTCTGGTAGATGTGCCTCCATGTGACCAGAACATCAACATAAAAAATCAGCAATGACAGGATGTTAGCTTACAGTCACTAATGGAGGCCAGAGACTAAGAGCCTTTTCCCTTCTTATAGACTGTTGAGCTCTTATGGATGACCACATTCATGTGGCAGATGGAGAGGAGCCCGACTGATATGGGGGGCCCAGTTAGAGCTTGAAAGGGAACTACGGGCAGAACGTTAAGAATACGCACTTCCCTTTACCCCAGGGACATCTGTCCTGGGCTCCATTAGAAACAACTAGTTTAGTGCTAAAGACATACAGCTCACTTATTTCCCAAGTCAGTCCAAAGTCTCTGAAATCAGATCCCTCACCTCCTTCCACCATGCACAAAGTCACCCTCAAGTCCATCAGGAAAGAGCAAAGGTCTCAGCTTGGAATCAGATGGATTGGGAGCCCACCTCTGCCAAGGGGCTACCAGAGGGCGATTCTTAGCAAGGCCCAATCACCATGATCAGTCCTGGGGCCATCTACCTAGGACAGACTGGCATTGATTCCAGGCATGTGGCCCTCAACTGAAATCATCTGAGTTGTCCAAAGTCAAAGAGGAGGTTAGGGAAGATGGCAATACCCGGTCACTGGGACCCTGAATACTGTGGGAAGGACTGTGGCCTTTGCCCTGGAGGAGACAGAGGCTGCCAAATAGAGTGTGTATCCTTAAGCAATGCTTCTACCAAGTCAAGTTAATAAATTCACAAACGAATTAGTGAGACTGGAGCTGAATTCCCATTATGTGTGGACTCTGCATATAGGGGTTCTGCATTTGCAGAATGAATAGGGTGATAGTGTGTTTTTGCCTCTTCTCCAAAGTCATTTGAAATGTAACCACTCAACCTCTATGGATACATCTAACAAAAAAGTGAGGTAGGGGTAAGTTTGGGGACAGGCGAGACACCCACGTAGGCAATGACTAGTATCTGAAAGTGTCTGGTGCAGGAGATGAACCAGTATCTCTCTTTTCATAAGATTGTTTATGTGGCTGGGTGGCTGGGGGCGGTGGCTCAAGCCTGTAATCCCAGCACTTTGGGAGGCCGAGGCGGGTGGATCACGAGTTCAACAGATCGAGACCATCCTGGTCAACATGGTGAAACCCCGTCTCTATTAAAAATACAAAAAATTAGCTGGGCAAGGTGGCGCGTGCCTGTAATCGCAGCTACTGGGGAGGCTGAGGGAGGAGAATTGCCTGAATCCAGGAGGCGGAGGTTGCGGTGAGCCGAGATCGCCCCATTGCACTCCAGCCTGGGTAACAAGAGGGAAACGCTGTCTCAAAAAAAAAAAAAAAAAAAAGATTGTTTATGTGAGTTTCTTTTCAGTTATTCACACAATCCGTAGTCTCCATCTCTATGCCTTGATGACCAACAGCTTTCAGGTAAGCAAGGTTTTTTTTCTTTAATTTTTTTTTTTTTTTTTAAGGAGTCTCTGTCACTCAGGCTGGAGTACATCGGCACCATCTTGACTCACTGCAACCTCGGCCTCCTGAGTTCAAGCAATTCTCCTGCTTCAGCCTCACGAGTAGCTGGGATTACAGGCATGTGTCACCACGCCTAGCTAATTTTTGTATTTTTAGTAGAAATGAGGTTTCACCGTGTTGACCTGGCTGATCTTGAACTCCTAACCTAGATGTTCTGCCTGCCTCAGCCTCCCAAAGCACTGGTATTGCAAGTGTGAGCCACCACACCTGGACAAGTTGTATTTTATTTTATTTTTACTTATTTATTATTTTTTAAGAGAGAGTCTTGCTCCTTCAACCAGGCTGGAGTGCAGTGGCACAATTTGGGGTCACTGCAACCTCCACCTGCCAGATTCAAGCAATTCTCCTGCCTTAGCCTCCAGAATAGCTGGGATTACAGCCATGCACCATGACACCCGACTAATTTTTGTATTTTTAGTAGAGATGGGGTTTAACCATGTTAACCAGGCTAGTCTTTAACTCCTGACCTCAGGATCCACCCACCTCTGCCTCCCAAATTACTGAAATTACAGGTGTGAGCCACCGCACCCGGCCAAGTTGTATTTTATTTTTAATTAATATATGATAATTGTATATAATCAGGGGAATTAGCTAATCCATCACCTCAAACACTCATCTTTTTTTTTTTTTTTTTTTGAGATGGAGTTTCACTCTTGTTACCCATGCTGGAGTGCACTGGCGCGATCTCGGCTCACCGCAACCTCCGCCTCATGGGTTCAGGCAATTCTCCTGCCTCAGCCTCCTGAGTAGCTGGGATTACAGGCACGCGCCACCATGCCCAGCTAATTTTTTGTATTTTTAATAGAGACGGGGTTTCACCATGTTGACCAGGATGGTGTCGGTCTCTTGACCTCGTGATCCACCCGCTTCAGCCTCCCAAAGTGCTGGGATTACAGGCTTGAGCCAACGCGCCCGGCCTTCATCTTTTTTTTTTTTTTTATGTGGTGAAAACATTCAAAATCTTCTCCAAGTTATTTTGAAATGTACAATACAGTATCCTTAACTGAAGTCATCCTACTATGCAATGGAACTTATTTCTCCCATCTATTTGTAATTTTGTACCCATTAATAAATCTGTCCTCATCCCACTTGCCGTCCCTAGCCGCTAGTAACCACCATTCTACTTTGTACTTTTTTGAGATCAGTTTCTAAAAATTCCAAAAATGAGTGAGATCATGTGATATTTGTCTTTCTAGGCCTGGTTTATTTCACTCAATACAAGCTCCTCCAACTTCATCTATGTTGCCACAAATGGCAGGATTTCATTTTTGATGGCTGAATAGTACTCTATTATATATATATATATATATCTCACATATATATAAATGGGGATATATATATATATATATATATATATATATATATATATCACATTTTCTTTATCCATTCATCAATTGATAGACACTATCATTGATTTCATGTCGTGGCTGCCATCAATGTTGCTGCAATGAACCTGGGAGTGCAAACATTTATTTGACATACTGACTCTCTTTTGGTTAAGTACCCAGCAGTGGGATTGCTGGATTATATGGCAGTCCTATTTTTGATATTTTGAGAAACCCCCTTACTGTTCTCCACAGTGGCCACACTAATTTACATCCCCTCTGATCGTGTTTAAGAGTTCCCATTTTTCCACATCCACATCAGCATGTGTTCTTTTGTTGACTCTTTGCTAATAGCTCTTCTAATTCACGTGGGGTGATATTTCACTGTGGTTTTGATTTGTATTTCCCTGATGGTCAATGATGCTGAGCGTTTTTCAAATAGCCGTGAGATGTTTGTATGTAGGGGAGTGAGTCTGTAAGAGACACCATGATCTGGATGAAGGAGGAAGAAGCTGGTGACAGGTAGATTTCCCATTAGCCAGTCCTTGCTTTTAGCGAGTAGATTCTGTGACTTTCTTAAGTTTCAGTTTTCTTATGTGTCATAAGAATAGTAACACGTATCCATATTCTCTAGAGAGATTTTGCAGGAATCAAAGACAGGTTGTAAATTAGATTGAAAAAGCAAATAGTACTAAAAAATCATTACGAAATCTTCAACCCATAAAGAGAGTGGCCCTGCAATCCGAACTCTGCAAAATTAAAGCACAACCATTTACAGGACACATAGAAAGAATAAGAATGGCGTGTTATCATTTTGCAAACACAATGCTTGTCTTCAGAGACTGTGTGATCCATTTGGGAGATGGGGCAAAGATGCAGAGATGGTAACTAACAGCACTAAGGAGTCCCTGATTAGTTGCCAGATACGTGACAAACCCAAGTTGAAATATATGTGGTCTTGGGAAGAATATATATTTTTGATGTGGATGTTTATTTATGAAAAAAAGTTTGTAGGATTATAAAAATGTCTGTTATTCAAATGCCTTGATTTAAAAGAACAAAATAAGATTATGGTATTGTCCATAAAAAGGGGGATTTTTTGAACACATCTTTGTGAAGATCACCATAATGGTGGACTTTCAAGTCAGGGCTCTTGAAAGGATATAAGGTAATTCTTAGTCTGTTGATTAATTGAAATGAGACTTCTTGTCGTATTAGTTTTGTGTTTTCCAAAGTCACTAGAGCAATACCTGATATACTGGAAATGTAGGCTAAAGACTTATTAAGAGAAAGAAATAAGAAGATATGAGAGAGAAAATAACAATTGAGAGGGAAGAATTTTCCTTTCTTTCCGGATGGTTTTACCTCTGTTTGTGGATTTCCAAGGAGGAATTTATTTTTGGAGCCACCTTGGACTTGGGGTGGACATAAATTAACTTACGGCTTTTCCTAAAGTTTTATTCTATCATCCACACTCTTGTTTCATAAAAGAGCCTGTGCTTATTCATCACAGAACTACTCCCTGAGTCATTTCAGCCACCCAGGACCAGGAAAAAGAACAACCAAAGGGACAAACAGTGGCTAAGAGCTGCTGAGAGAGAGACGCCTGAAGTTGGCACAGTTAACTCCAATGTTCAATCCCAGAAATGGCCTTGACTCCTTCCCCATGGTTTGCTATTTTTTTTCCCAAGCCAAAAAGTCCAGGGAGATAGAAGAAACTGCATGAAGGCTAAGGACAGAAGTGATGCCTCAGAAAAGACCTCAAGACAGCCTTCAGAAAAAGGTTATAATTCAACTAGTTCTGGAGAAATCTACACATTTCTCTAGAGAGCTCAAGAGTGCAGCCTTCATCTTTGCGACGTGTCCAGGGTTTGTTTGTTTTCTGTTTCCCTCTCCTCCATCAACTTTTTTTCTTTTTCTTTTAAACACAAGCCTCAGTGACCACCCCTGCCCCCACCCACCCCCCAGTCCTCAGTGTACACGATTTTCAGCTCTGATCCCTGTAGCTTTCTGGCAACAGATCCAGAATTCCAGTTTCACAACCCTTGGCAAGAGACCTTCTTGACTCAGCTCGCTTTCCGGCCCATTCGCACAGCATTGAGGTCCCTGACAAAGGCACATTTACCGTGAGGCAAATGCAGTTCAGGTCCAGCTTCTCACCAGCACAGACCCTTCCAGAACCCTAGGAGTAGGTTCCAGGGTCCTCCTATGTCTTTGGAACATCATCCTGGCAAAATACTTGGATCCACCTTAGTAAAGACAACTTCTCTCTCTGCCGTCATTTCCTCTCCTTCACATTGGCCTTTGTTCTAGGAGATCTTGAGGTGGTCAGGGCATTTTGGGGACCCAGAAAATAAGAATTTGAGTTGGAGAGACATGTAGTTTGGGTTTGTGTTCGTAGTTCCTTGGGTGGATAGCAAAATATTGATTGCTATCTGGATGCAGTAATGCCTGGGCTTCTGGAAGTACTTCTGCTGCATGCAGCACTGTGACAGCAGGAGCGAGGCTGGAGGTCGCATTGGGTTAGGAGTCTGTCCTCAGTGCCTGGTCTTGGAAGCAGATGAGTAAAGGAGGAGTTCTAAGCTTTCAACTATACAGAGACAAAAGCTACTTTGTGGAATCTGTTTCCACTTTCAAGATGAGGAATATTGTAAGAGATTATTGTGTGCACTAATACCTGGTAAAAATGGATATTCTGTCAGAAATATACTAGATCACACAATATATTCAAGTCTAAACACATAGAAGTCTTTAAAAAAATGGAATTCATTGTTAGGTAAAAACCTCCTGTAGAATTACAGTCAGCAAATGCATTTGTAACAGCTCGTCTCTGTAAGAGATTTGACAGTAGTTTCTATATTTGCCCACATCTTAATAATCTATATGATGCTACCAATAATGAATTGTGAAGTTCAAAAGAACTTTTTTCAAAGTATAATTCAGAAAAAAGTAAATAAACCACCCATGAATTATTTTTCTATTCTCTCTAGAGGTAATGATATATCAAAATATTACTTATATGTACATGTAGTCAAAAATGTAGAGGAGGTCGGGCACGGTGGCTCACGCCTGCAATCTCAGCACTTTGGGAGGCCAAGGTAGATGGATTATATGAGGTTGGGAGTTTGAAACCCGCCTAGCCAACATGGTGAAATCCCGTGTCTACTGAAAATACAAAAACTACCCAGGCATAGTGGTGGGCGCCTGAATCCCAGATACTCAGGAGATTGAGGCAGGAGAATCACTTAAGCCAGGAGGTGGAGGTTTCAGTGAGCAGAGATCATGCCATCATACTCCAGCCTGAGTGACAGAGGAAAAAAAAAAAGAAAGGAAGAAACAGAAAAAAAAATACAGGGGTTAAGAATTTTTGAGCTGTTTCAGGCAGAAAAGTAATGAAAATTATGTTGCTCTTCTGTATATTTGCTGATTTTTATGAATTCACAATTTGTTAAAATGTACTTTCTCATTCTACATATGTATTTGATGGCTTACATCACTTTATATTCTTTTTCAGAAAGAGATCCCCAAATGCATGGGCTCAGGTCTCCCAAACCCAGATCTGTGTCTGTTCACTAGAGAATGGAGACCAGGGTTAGCCAGACTCAGATGGTTTCATGATCCTCAGATTATGAATGGTTGGGGTAGAGAGAACTAGGCACAGATACCACAGGACAGGACACGGAACATGGTTCCTAGTTCATTCAGCTTTGTGAATGGTCATAAGAGCAGCAGAAGGGGCAAAAAGCAGCACAAGCCAAACACCCAGCCTTAAAAGACACCGATGATAAATGGTGCCTTTCTCTTGAGGATCTCACCATCTATTGACACAATAGACAAAATGTTATTGTTATCTTCCTGTTTGTGGATGGTGCAGCGAGACTTAAAAAGGAAGTAAATAATCCTAGTTATTTCATAACCATATTTGCTTTCAGTGCTATGCAAATATGAATTTATTTAATCTCCAAGACACCTTGATGAGTTGAGTACCCTTGACATTCCTATTTATGGAAGAGGAAATGGAGCACACAGACATGAAGAAAGTTGCTCAATTGACCCAGGTCATAATTGGCAAGACGGTGATTTACAGCCGGGCATTCTTGGTGCTCCCAACCCCGGCACCAGGCAGAAGGAAGAAAGGAGTACGAGGGAGGCTCCACTGAGGCGGCAGCTCTGTGGTGAAACACTCCAAATTCCCTTCAGACACGGAGTCAGTTAAGGGACCACCTCTTATCTTAGGCTGTTGCAGAAGAGTCAGACACGGAAAGGGAGGAGCTGTTGTCAGAAGTGACAGATGGCAGTTTGAGAGCAAGAGACACAGGGACTCAAGAACACACTTAATGGCATGACACAAGAACTGAAAAGACCAGAAAACCTGGTGTCCTTCTGTGTGTGGTCAAGTTGTCCTATGCCCCCTTCGTAACTCTGACAGTCACGCTGACAGTACCGTCATTGAGGTTCTAAATGATGTTGAATTATTAGGTTGGTGCAAAAGTAATTGCTGGCTTTTGCCACTAAAAAATTCATAAAATGGGAATTCATAGAAACTGAATTCTCATTATGTGTGGGCCCTGCATGTGGGGATCCTGCCTTTGCAGAATGAATAGGGTAATAAGGAGTTTTCCCTTTCTCCCAAGGCATTTGAAATGTAATCACTCAACCTTTATAGACACAACTAACAAAAAGGCAGAGGTTGGGATGAGTTTGGGGACCAGCTGGACACTCACATAGGCCATCACTAGTATTTGAAAGGGTGTGGTGCAGAACGTGAACCAGCACCTCTCTTCTTATAGGATAGCTTATGTGAGTTTCCTTTCAGTTATCCATGCAATCTGTAAGCTCCATCTCTACTGCCATTTTAATGACAAAAACAGCAATTACTTTTGCAGCAACCTAAAAACACTAAGCACTTTTTATTTCTTGTCTACATGGTGCCTTTCAGGAGGACTTCGTGACTAAAGAGGTAAAGCTTGTTTGGGACACTTGCAAAGATAAGCTTCAGGCCAGCGATACATGAACTAGCTTATTTGATAACATTCTAAGTGACTCGGCGTGGCAGTCATTGGAAGCATCTCTCAAAGGGGGCTGGTGTTGAGGAGGATGGATAGGAAGGGATGCTGGCTGAGAATGCTGCTTCCTGGATTTGGGTCCTGGAGGGCTGGAACAGTGAGGAGAGTCTACTCTTGAAAAGAAGTAGAAGACAGCCGGGAGTGTGAAGTGTAAAAACAGAATTGGTGTCATAGAGCCACATAACACAAGCTAGCAAAGGATCCACAGTAAAGCCAAGAAGCAGAGTCCAGCATCAGATGGAGGCGGGTTCGTGCAAGTTGGGAACAGAAGCCGGGAACTTCTCCCTGCTCTGTGAACTCCAGCCGATTCACAGAGACAGCTATCTTTACAAGAGAATAGGGTCGATCCAATGTTGAATCATGATCAAATGCTCTTAAGACTCCAGTCTCTCCTCTAGGATAAAGAAACATGGGGCCTTTGATTTTGACAAAAATGGACCAACAAATATTTCGGCACTCCTCAGCCTATTACTGCAAAGCACCTTGTGAATCGTCATGCTCAATCCCTGTGGTTGCGGCGTGCATCCCCTTTTAATGTGCACCTCCTTTCAACTGCAGCAATCTTGAGTTTCTGACCATGCATTTTGGGTAAGCTTCCTTGCTGAGGGAAGAGGTGTTAATTTTTAGAAACAATTATCATTATGACCTTGATGATTAAGTAGGATAATTACATGGCGTTGTGACTAATATGTTTTATATCATAAACACTGCTTTCTGATCTACTTACTGGGGGGAAATGCCATTTTTGAAAAGAAATGAGTATTTTTTAACATGATTAGCAAGCCATCTGTTGACATTTCAGTGCAATCTCTCATGAAAGTCCCTAGCTTACAGCTTCAGTTTTATCATAGCAAGAACCCAAAATAGTACTGCCTTTTGCAGTTACATCAAAATAAGGTGATTTAGAAAGGGCACTCTTTGGAAAATGCAAGCCTAGATTTCAAGCTTACCTAGGTCATATCTTTGGAGCGCTGAGGAAGCTTCAACGTGATGCTTGCCAAGTTAAGGAGAAAGTATTTTGTCCCTGTTCGCTTCCCTCCTTCCTGCCTCCCTTTTTATAAAGTGGGAAGAACACAGGGAGGCTTTGAATTTACAGGGATCTAGGTCCAAGTCCTGTATTCACCAGGATTCTTTGGGTTGTAGGTGATGGATACCTAACCGGGATTAGCCAAAGCAAAAAGAGGGAACTTACTGAGTCAAGAGTCAAACCACAACATGGACAGGGATGGGGCTGGCCTTGGGAATAAGTGATACGTGAGCATGAAACCTTCCTTGCTGTGTCTATCTCCACTGTGTGTGTCACCTTCAAATCCTCAGATCAGCCACTGTGTGGGCTCCACACAGCCACGGGCAACACCAGCTTGGTGACCAGAAAAGTGATGAGCCGTCTTTTAGCTCCAAGTCAAAAGGACCATGATGGGTCAGACTTGGATCCCATGAACACACTTTGAACCAGTCACTGCAGCCTGAAGACAGGTATTTTGTTCCCCTGCAGGACAGGGAAAACAAATACAGTCCCGTATCATTTCATCACAGGGATGCAATCTTGAAATTTGCCATTGAGAGACTCTGTCATTGTGCAAACATCACAGCATGTGCGTACAGAGACGTAGATAGTGTAGCCTGCCACACACCTAGGCCGTATGGTGCAGCCTAGTACTGCTGGGCTACAAACCTGTACAGCATGTTATGGCACTGGAGACAGTAGGCACTGTGACACAGTGGTAAATACTTGTGCATCTAAACATATCTAAACACAGTAAGGGCAGGGTAAAACTACAGTATTAGGGCATGTCCATAAGAACAAGGTCACTAACACTAAGGCTTAAGGTGCGTGACTTAATTCCATGAACCTTTACTCCTTGGTCTATAAAATGAATATTAACATTTACAAGTCAATTTGCAAGGAGTTAGTAAGATATTAACACGTGAGAAGTGTCTGCCACTGAATTGACCTCCTACTCTGCTTCCTGTTTTATAAGTGATATCCCATTTGAAGGCGGTGCAGTATCCTCGTTTTCACAGATGAGAAAACTGAGATCAGGTTTAATGACTTGTGCGATGTATGTAGCTAGTAAGTAAAAAGGACAGAGATGAAACACCGGTCTGATACTCAGAAACATCCTTATTTTGTCCACACCCCCCTGAAATTGGAGGACTAACAGCCTCGAGCAAAGAAAGTGAATGCAGTTGGTTTATGTAAGTAGAAGCAAGCCCAGAGAGGCTGGGAGGCTCCTGCCTGAGGAGCCACCGCTCTATTGCCTGGGAGAGTCTCACAGCTGACCCTGACACCTGAGCCCCCGGTGACTGGCCCAGGTGAGCTGAGAGCCTCTGGCAACCCCCGACAGTGCACGGGACACATGCTATCATGATTTGTCTTGCTTTCCAACCGTATTCTCCTGCTGGTGCTCACAAGTCACTTAAGATACTCCTGAAGCTGCACTCAACTGTGGTCCGTGCATTGCACATTTTCCCACAGTGGACAGAGAGGTCCTCGTGGAACGAACTGAGTTTCAGGCATCCTCCTCCATATCACCTGGGTGTCATCAAGTCTCTGAGCCTCAGCTTTCTCATAGATAAAAAGAGAGGGTCTAGACAAATCCTGATGTTTCCATGAGAGCTAACTTTGTGTGACCGCTGTCCACGGGCACTTGTTTTGTGACAGCTTCATCTTTTGCTGTGGGTCTGAAGCCCTCAGGGTCTTCTTATATGGTCAGGACTGCTGTGGGCAGGTGGACAGGCGGTGGTCTGCTTCTTGGTCCTGCAAGGATTTGCCATCTTGCCATGGCCCTCAGGCCTCATCACCCTGTGTATGTCTTTCCCCATGGTTGCACAGAGGTGTCCTCGGCCCCTGGCCTGTACTGGCCCCCATGTGTCAGTCACTCAGTGCCATACACACTCCATGGCCCTTCATTAGCCTTCTGTGCCATGGACATGACATTGTGTCACTGAATGTGTTGTTTGAAAAACGTTAGGGAGTTAGTTTGCAAGAAAATGAGAACTCGTAAATTCATTTGGTTCCAGGTAAATATGCCCTACCCAGTGGGACAGTGACCTTGGTGGCTTCTTTCATTACTCGTCTTCAAAAGACAGGCTCATTGATGCTTCATTCAACTGTGTTTCACCTTCTAAGAGAGGCAGCAATGTGCTGTGGTTGGAATATGACTCTGAGGCTGATTCTTCAACTCCTGGCTGTACTTCTTCCTCCCTGGTGACCCAGGAGCATTACTTACTCTATTTGGACACCTCCGTTTCCTCATCTATAAAATGGGAATTAAAATAGTACTGACCTCAGTGCCAGGCATGCAGTTGAACGCCATCTAAATGGTTGCTCTTGTCGGGATAGTGACATGGAGTCTTGATGCTGGACACTGTGGGAGACAAGATGGAAATCATCACTGAAGTGGTTCAGGGTCTTTGAAGCAGCCAGGCATTTCCAGAACAGTAAGTGACACTTGCGGTCACAGAGGCACTCCCTAAGCCCTGTAAGAACACACTTGCTTTAACTTCCGAATAAGGATGGGCAACATCCGGGAGACACACCTGCTATGTGAGCCAAAGAGGGCAGCAAGGTTCTCAGAGCTGCTCTTGGTCCATCTGGGGTTGACTGGGCAGGCAGAAGCCCACCAGGCTGAGGGAGGGCTGCAGCCCAAACCATAAAGAAAAGGCCAGAAGGCAAAGAGCAAGTCGGGACTATCATTTCTCCCTGATTACTATTATGGTTACGTTTGGTGGTGGTGATGGCCAGTTGCTATTTTTATTAGCTATTGCCAGCTCTTTCTTTCTTTCTTTTTCTTTCGAGACTGAGTCTCGGTCTATTGCCCAGTCGTCCAGGCTGGAGTACAGTGGCGCGATCTCAGCTCACTGCAACCTCTGCCCCCCGTGTTCAAGCGATTCGCCTGCCTCAGCCTGCAGAGTAGCTGCGACTACAGGCATGCACCACCACACCTGGATAATTTTCGTATTTTTATATTTTCAGTAGAGACAGAGTTTCATCGTGTTGACTGGGCTGGTTTGAACTCCTGACCTCAGGTGATCCACCAGCCTTGGGATTACAGGTGTGAACCACCGTACCCGACCTCAGCTCTTTCTTACACTTCTAATTGTAAAATTCTGGATTCCTCCGTTGAAATATGACTCTCTTTGTTTCCTTTGCTCTTGTTTGCATCTCGACTTTGCTGGTGGGTCATGCGTGCGCTGAGTCAGTCTAGTGGACTTTAGCATGTAGAATGGCTCACCTCCAGCCTCCTGCCCCCGAGTCAGGAGATCTGACCGACACTCGGCCCCAGATCTCCTGTCCCATCTCCCCATGGTAAGATGCCTCCTGTGCAGTGCGTCTTCCCTTCTCTTGTGCGTTGAGATCTCTCATGGTAACAGTGTGTTTGGTGTTGGCCTCTCTGAATATGTGTTTTCTTCACCTCCTGCCTGGAATTTGCAGTTGCCCCTTCCATGCATCTCCTTCCAGCTCATTCCACAGCCCCCACTGCTTTGACTGGACCACACTGAGAATCTGCTCTACCCAGCCAGTGAACATTCAGCCTGCTGGACCAATCTTTAGAACTGGTGTGTCTAATAGATCATCTTGGATTTGTGTCCCCAGTCTCTGTGCCGTCATCTTACTCAACAGAACAATTCCTTAATGTTTCTGCAGATACCTCCAAGTGAAACTGCTTTTAGAAGGCATCATTAAGGCCTGGCAAGGTGGTTCACAGCTGTAATCCCAGCACTTCGGGAGGCTGAGGTGGGTGGATCAGGAGGTCAGGAGATCTAGACCATCCTGGCTAACACAGTGAAACCTCATCTCTACTAAAAACACAAAAAATTAGCCAGTCACAGTGGTACATGGCTATCTATAGTCCCAGCTACTCAGGAGGCTGAGACAGGAGAATCACTTGAACGCAGGAGGCAGAGGTTTCAGTGAGCCGAGATTGCGCCGCTGCACTCCAGCCTGGGCAACAGAGCAAGGCTCTGTCTCAAAAAAAAAAAAAAAAAAAAAGACATTTTTGAAGAGACTGTCTTCAAAGCATATTAGGCTTGGCTGGAAAGATCATAGTTTATTAGCCCATCTGACACTCTGACTCAGAGAGGGCTAAGTCCACCTGAATTTAGGAAACTTTGCCTGTCTTACGGTGATACTCCTGGTTAGCACCGTTTGATATGCCTAGACTTGGCACCCTAAAATATTCATTTCGTATCAGAAGTGATGTATTTTCAAGGGATATGTGTGGTTAAGAACTGCCAGCATTGACTTTCCATTTAACTGCATAAAGAATGTCAAGTCCATGTGACACAGTCATCATCCTCTTCATTGTAATGCAACTTCGTGGCATAAATGACATCATTGGTATGCGTTTCCATGCAAATAATGTCATTTGAATCCTTTTAACAGAAGGTAATGACACAAGAACTCCCAGAACCAAGGGAACGGTCTTGAAATAAAGACTTTCAAGTGACAAAAATCAAGTTGTGCCTTGCTTATTTTTCCTCTTCTAATTTCTCCTCTTTTTTCTGATGATGAGATGGCATTTAGAGGACAAAACCAGGTTGAGAACTGGGGCTATGGAAGCCTTCAGTCCTTGCCTAAGCAGCTCCTGTGCTGGTATGAAACAAGGACTTTTTGTGATCCAAGATCTAGGAAGCCCCTTTTATTCCTTTTGATCCTTCCCCTGTGCAGCAAGGCAAGCGGGGACTTCTATATCTCCAAATTTTATGGTGTGGAACACCAAGGCTCAGGGCGATGCTCTAATCATCAGGTGATGATGCTATTGCTGATAGTGTTACTGTTTGTTGTGAGTTGTGAACTTACCTTGGGCCAATTATTCTTCTAGTGCACTAATTCATTAAATCCTCCCCCAAACCCAGAACTAAAGCAGTAGGTTTCATTATTGCTCATAGAGGCAGACAGAGGCAACGTGACTTAACCAGCTAGGAAAGCCAGGCGTGTAGGACATCTTGTCACCTGCACTTGCACCTCACGGGACTTCATTACCATTCTCCTTTAGAGAAAAAAATTATCTCCAAAGTCATACACATGCCTTTCTGCAGGTTTGGATCAGTCAGCAACTGGCTCTAGTAGTTTGAGCACCAAATCTGAATTTCCAGGGTAGGGCACAGAGCCTACTGTCTCTGGACTCATGATCTGATGCAGACATCAGCAATCCAGTTTGTCTAAATTTGCAGATCCCAGAGTGATTCCCTATTTTTGAGCTGGATCTGTGACCTCATGATGAAGTGTATGAAAAGAATTAGAATGTAAAAGCATGGCTTTGGGAATGTACATGGTGGGTCCACAAGCTCTGAACCATGCACTTTGCATACAAAACTTCTGAATAACAGCTCTTTTGTGTCTGGCTCCGTGTAGACAGGCAGCTCCCCCACTTCCCCTCCCCTTTTTGCTCTGGGGGTGGTGGGGCACATGTGGCCGTGACCTTGGCTGTCTGAGGATTTTCTCAGAGGAAAGACAGAAGCAGATGGAGGATCTTGATATTTAATGAGAGCCTGACATTACCATGGGATGCCTTAGAATGGGACACAGGGACCAAGGGGGGAAGGTGATTTTCAAAACCAAACCACCATCGCTGACAAAATAGCAACCCAAGGCACAGAACTTACCATCCTGCCTTGAGTTCAACATCCCTTGGCGGTAGGAAGGAGAAAGTGGCAGTGATGTGTCCCTCCTCCTAATGAGCTAATGTTCTTGAAAATGTTAAGAGAGAAAGGGGAAGACAGAAGCCTCTACAGCGTAAGGATCCTTAGACATACTCTGCTACCCAGCACACTTGACACTTTTGGATGAATTGATTGAGGCCCAGAAGAAAGAATCAACACGGTCCTGGCTCAAGGAATATCCTGACATGATCTTCAAGGCCACGGCTTACAACTCTAGCTCTGTTTTTATGGGATGCCTCCTTTTTGTTCTCAGTTCAGGAGGAAAAAACATTAAACTTCAAAAAAGTCCAGCCAAGTCCAGCAAAAGTATGACATGTAAAGTGCAGGCAATACTCATGTGAGAATTAAGACCACTTGCATCAAATGCTGTTGCAGATGTCAGTGCCATGTGGGGCTCAGCAAAGAATCTTCCAGAAGCTGGCCAGGGTTAAGTCCTGCAGTGTGCAAGCCAGGGCACTGGGCTCACCATTGAAATCCTCAGAGCCACAGTTTCTTCTTATCTGAAACACGGTTGCTGATCTGGATACGCATCTTCCATTTTGGTTGTGAGATCAAATGCATTTATGAATAATTGGACAGTATCTAATACATTATTACATGCTCAATAAGTGATGTCTACTTACGTGAGATTGATTTCTTCCTAAATGTCTACTCCTATGAAAAGCAAAAGAATTCAGTAGCCAGAAGATGCATTTTACATAAAATAGCTCCAGACACTTAACTCAAGTGTTTTGCAATGCTTGCCCCTGTAAAAGAAAAATAAGCCATTTTTTCCCCAAGACACTAGCCCTTGTCAAAGACAGCTCAAGGCTGGTTCTTCCCTGTCTTATGGCAATTTACTTTTCTGTGCACTCACTAAACCCCAAAACTAACTTACTTATCTAACACCTGAGGATTTTAATATATTTTAGAAATTTGATTAATTATATTTCTGAGTTCATACCAGAAAGTACAAGAAGCCACGTAAGAGGCATGGGATTGGGGGTTTTTGCTTGGAGATAAACTTGGGTCCTGACACTTGGGGTGTCATATCACATGGGCATGAATCTAGTTCTAAGCAACTCAGTAACTTAGGTCAAACTCATTGAACTTTGTTCTCTCTCATTTAAATGGTCTAGAAGATGGAAAGAATTGGGTGTTGGCATTTTGCGGCTCTGAGCTCAGGTTTTATTGTGCCTCATCCCTTCCCCTTCTCTCCTTTCCTGAAACCATTCACCCTCTCAGGCCCAGCTGGGGCCCTTACCGCCCTGCCCACCACCTCCAAAGTCCTCCTGCCTCTCAGCTGCACCCCAAGATCTTTGTGCTTTGCTCCAGATTCCCTTATAGATTCTCAGGATCGCTTCTGTTTTGTTCATCTTGCCTTGCATTGTTTATTGATTTCCTTCTTTGACTGTGAACTAATTTCCAGATTCATGGCCCCGACTTCCAGCTGTGGCCAGCTGACAACCTTGGAGTCTTCTGATCCGGTCCTGATTCTCCTCCTCAGTTGCCATCTACTCAGAGGGCTGTGACAGGGTCAGACAAGATGATGGCCCAGCACACTTGGTGACAAGTTAAGCTATGGCTTCCCACAACAATCCCTCACTAAGACTTGGGGCTCCTCGGGACTGTGGGTGCATTAATGCACCATGAGAACACCCTACAGGCTATTTAAATACCTAGGGCTTGACTTTGCTGGTGTTAGAGCAACTTGGTGTGGCCATGCAAATTATTCCATGCTGTTCCGAAGCTCTGATGGACTGTTATATGTGTTTTTTATTAAGTCCTCTAAATTGAGAAATATATTTATCATTATTTATCAAATAAAGCTCTTTTTTATATACACATTTTTTATTTACCATGAAGACTCCAGTGGAAATTATGAAACTGAAGTATACTTATTATTCAGTATGAACACAGTCTTCTACCAGGCCTAAAGTTTAAAAAAAAAACATAAAAATCCTTTGTCTCTGCCCAAAGTGCCCATTTTCTTATGACTTGAGTCTGCATTAGAGATGCATTTATTTGGATTTTTAAAATTCAGTCTTTCTGTACTTCTGTGGCAGAAGTCCACTTGCAATTTGAAATGCCACCAGCACCTCTCTCTTTTTCATAATTGATCTGCTTCCAAATTCAAAATTTTGTTGCAGCCATTCCAGCGTCTGGTGGGGGACACGTGCCCTAAATCATAGCATGCCTGTCATCCGACCCTTTTTTTGCCAGTCTGTTGGAAATCCCATGCAGGCTTCTTTCCCTAACCTGGGATCAGACAGTGTTTCCCACCCAAATTTGATTAAACGTGCCCTCCCTCACTGTTGTCCATATGGCACCAAAATGCGGGCTGCCTTTCTCATTTTTCCAGACTCTGGGGTCAGACGGTGCCCAGACACGCAAATAATAGTCAAATTATACAGGAAGTTGTCAAAGGAGTCCGAACACAGACAGAGGCAACCTCTGACCCACAACAGGTCAAAGGTCTGGTTCAAGTTTCTCCTTCTTAATCTGTCACCACAGCCAAATTAAAAGCAGCCCTTTGAATGAAACCGTTTATGGAGTCTGCTTTTTTTTGAAAGTTTTTCTTTTATTACAAGCTGAACTTTTTTTTAAAGTTGCACCAACAATTCTCATCTGACATATTTATAATATTAAAAGAGTGTATATATATATATGGGTGTGTGTGTGTGTGTGAGTGTATGTATATACATATGTACATACACATACATATATAAAATACATTTTTTGCTCTCAGGAAAGGGCCCAACTGAAGGTATATTCTTCCCACTAAATTTAGATGTAGATTTTTCTTTAAGTCAGAAAAGGCACAAATAAATACAACTGTCTGCCTACCACACATCCACACTTTGAACACCTCCCAGAGATCCTGAAAATATTTTAAGACCCACAGCAGGCTGTGAGAAAAAGAAAAAGAGAAACAAAAACAGCAGGGTGTGGAGACATTGTTGCTCAAGAAAGACAGAAATGGCCAAGGACAATTCCCCAAAACAACATGCTTAAAAGCTGAAAGAATCTGTCACCGTGCTACAACAGTGACGGCGATCTTCAAAGGTTCCTAAGCCTTTCCTTACACTACCATGTTCCTGGCCTTTCTTTGCCCAGAGCAGAGAGGCGTGGAGAAGGGAAACCTGCTCGCTGTATGCCACACCTTTTCTGTTTTCAGACTGATACCAAGACAAACATCTTAGTGACTGAAAATGCAAAGCAAGCTTCAGGGTTTTCCCATTTTTTGTCTGATTTTTTTTTTTGAGACGGAGTTTCGCTCTTGTTACCCAGGCTGGAGTGCAATGGCGCAATCTCGGCTCACCGCAACCTCCGCCTCCTGGGTTCAGGCAATTCTCTTGCCTCAGCCTCCCGAGTAGCTGGGATTACAGGCACGCACCACCGTGCCCAGCTAATTTTTTGTATTTTTAGTAGAGACGGGGTTTCACCATGTTGACCAGGATGGTCCCGATCTGCTGACCTCGTGATCCACCCGCCTCGGCCTCCCAAAGTGCTGGGATTACAGGCGTGAGCCACCGCGCCCGGCCTTTTGTCTGATTTTTAAGTGGTAAGTGATGACCGCATTGGTGGTATTCCCTAGGAGCTTTGTGGAGGAAATGGATGATGTCTTTGGGAGGGGCACGGTGAGAAGGAACAGCTCTTCGGGGATCTGTCTTCCTCTGAGGAAACAACTGAAAACCATTGACATGAGACATGCATGCCATCGGAAGTGCCAATGAAATACTTAGAGGGGAGAGGGAGGTAGAATGGACTCTACAAGAACAGGGATTGTGATCGGTTTTATTTCCTGATATGTCCCAAGAACCTAGGATAGTGACTGGAACATACCAGGTACTCAATAAATATTTGTTGATTATGTATATGAATGAACATTTTTTCCATCAAACCTATTTTAAATATAGTTGTCAGTAAACTGCTAAGGGGATATCAATGTCCCGCCAGTATATACCAGAAGGAGACAGCAAGCTAAATTCTACTATACCAGATGAAAATGCCTTGGATTGCAAACAATAGAAAACCAATAAGAAATCAATTGAAATTAGGAAATTCTTATATTTACATTTAAAATTCTAGATCCAGGCCGGGCACGGTGGCTCAAGCCTGTAATCCCAGCACTTTGGGAGGCCGAGACGGGTGGATCACGAGGTCAAGATATCAAGACCATCCTGGTCAACATGGTGAAACCCCGTCTCTATTAAAAATACAAAAAAATTTTGACGATAGGGTGTCAATTTTGGATCTCTCCATTCTCCTCATATGGGCACTTATTGCTATATACTTTCCTCTAGAGACTGCTTTAAATGTGTCCCAGAGGTTCTGGCACGTTGTGTCTTCATTCTCATTGGTTTCGAAGAACTTCTTTATTTCTGCCTTCATTTCGTTGTTTACCCAGTCAACATTCAAGAGCCAGTTGTTCAGTTTCCATGAAGCTGTGCGGTTCTGGGTCGGTTTCTGAATTCTGAGTTCTAACTTGATTGCACTATGGTCTGAGAGGCTGTTTGTTATGATTTCAGTTGTTTTGCATTTGTTGAGCAGTGCTTTACTTCCAATTATGTGGTCAATTTTTGAGTAGGTGTGATGTGGTGCTGAGAAGAATGTGTATTCTGTGGATTTGGGGTGGAGAGTTCTGTAAATGTCCACCAGGTTTGCTTGCTCCAGGTCTGAGTTCAAGCCCTGGGTATCCTTGTTGATTTTCTGTCTGGTTGATCTGTCTAGTATTGACAGTGGAGTGTTAAAGTCTCCCACTATTATTGTGTGGGAGTCTAAGTCCTTCTGTAAGTCATTAAGAACTTGCCTTATGTATCTGGGTGCTCCTGTGTTGGGTCCATATATGTTTAGGATCGTTAGCTCTTCTTGTTGTATCGATCCTTTTACCATTATGTAATGGCCTTCTTTGTCTCTTTTGATCTTTGTTGCTTTAAAGCCAAAATAGACAAATGGGACCTAATAAAACTCCACAGCTTCTGCACGGCAAAAGAAACAGTCACTAGAGTGGATCGGCAACCAACAGAATGGGAAAAAATTTTCACAGTCTACCCATCTGACAAAGGGCTGATATCCAGAATTTACAAACAACTCAAGCAGATTTACAGGAAAAAAACAAACAAGCCCATTCAAAAGTGGGCAAAGGATATGAACAGATACTTTATGAAAGAAGACATATATGAGGCCAACAATCATATGAAAAAATGCTCATCGTCACTGGTCATCAGAGAGATGCAAATCAAAACCACATTGAGATACCATCTCACGCCAGTTAGAATGGCGATCATTAAAAAATCTGGAGACAACAGATGCTGGAGAGGATGTGGAGAAAAAGGAACACTTTTACACTGTTGGTGGGAGTGTAAATTAGTTCAACCATTGTGGAAGACAGTGTGGCGATTCCTCAAGGCCTTAGAAATAGAAATTCCATTTGACCCAGCAATCCCATTACTGGGTATATATCCAAAAGACTATAAATCGTTCTACTATAAGGACACATGTACACGAATGTTCATTGCAGCACTGTTTACAATAGCAAAGACCTGGAATCAACCCAAATGCCCATTGATAATAGACTGGATTGGAAAAATGTGGCACATATACACCATGGAATATTATGCAGCAATCAGAAATGAAGAGTTTGTGTTGTTTGTAGGGACATGGATGAATCTGGAAAACATCATCCTCAGCAAACTGACACAAGAACAGAAAATGAAACACCGCATATTCTCACTCATAGGTGGGTGATGAAAAATGAAAACACATGGACACAGAAAGGGGAGTACTAAACACTGGGGTCTATTGGGGGGAAAAGGGGAGGGCCAGTGGGAGGGGGAGGTGGGGAGGGATAGCCTGGGGAGAAATGCCAAATGTGGGTGAAGGGGAGAAGAAAAGCGGAGCACACTGCCATGTGTGTACCTACGCAACTGTCTTGCATGCTCTGCTCATGTACCCCAAAACCTATAATCCAATAAAAAAAAAAAAAAAAAAAAAAGACAGAAATCGATAGCAAAAGATAACAAAAAAGTAACTTTTTGTACATTAAACTGTTGGTCAAATAAGAAATTAAAAGGAAATAAAAACATTTTAAATTATTCAAAAAAAAAAAAAAATACAAAAAATAGCTGGGCATGGTGGCGCGTGCCTGTAATCCCAGCTACTCAGGAGGCTGAGGCAGGAGAATTGCCTGAACCCAGGAGGCGGAGGTTGCGGTGAGCCGAGATCTCGCCATGGCACTCCAACCTGGGTAACAAGAGTGAAATTCCGTCTCAAAAAAAAAAAAATTCTAGATCTAGTCAATGCAGGGGTGGAACAGTAGCTCAACAATTCCATTGAAAACTCAGGGTCTTTTCATCTTTCTGCATTTTCACTTCTAGCATGGTGGCTACTGCAGCCTGATTATAAGAGTGCTGTCTTAGAACCCACCATCACATCTGCACACAAAGGGGAAAGAATAAAAAATGGTTGGGAGCAACCACATCTGTCCCTTTTATCAGAAGACCTAACCCTCTCCAAGAAGTCCCTAGTAGACTTCTGTTTTGTCGTTGATCTGCATATTTATATGGCAGTCTGTATTGGTTTCCTATAACCCCTGTAATAAAGTACCACCAACTGGGAGGCTTTAAACAAAAGTAATTTATTGTCTCACAGTTTTGGAGGCCAGAGATCTGAAATCAAACATCGGCAGAGCTGCACTCCCTGCACAGCCTCTAGGGGAGGATCATCCTTACCTCTTCAGCTTTCTGGTAGCCCCAGACACTCTTGACTCATGGCAGCATTACTCCAGTCCCTGGAGCTTCTTCATGTAACCATCTGTCTTCTGTATCTTCACATCATCTCCTCTCTGTACGTCTCCATGTCCGAATTCCCATCTTCTTATAAGAACCCAGGTAATTGGCCAGGCACAGTGGCTTATGCCTGTAATCCCAGCACTTTGGGAGGCCAAGGCAGGTGGAGCATGAGATCAGGAGACTGAGACCATCCTAACATGGTGAAACCCCATCTCTACTATATATAATTAGCTGGACACGGTGACAAGTGCCTGTAGTCCCAGCTGCTTGGGAGGCTGAGGCAGGAGAATCACTTGAACCCGGGAGCCAGAGGTTGCACTGAGCCAAGATCATGCCACTGCACTCCAGCCTGGGCAACAAGAGTAAGACTCCATTTCAAAAAAAAAAAAAAAAAAAAAAAAGAACCCAGGTAATTTTGGATTAAGGATATATCCTATTTTCCAGTATGACTTAATCTTAACTGATATCTTCAACGGTCTTATTTCCAAATAAGGTGACATCCTTAGGTTCTGGGGGTTAGGACTTTACAGCATATGTTTTGGGGGACACAATATAAAACATAACATCACCCTTAGCTTCAAGGGAAGCTGTAAAAGTGAAATGTTATCGTTGTAAGCCTTTATCATGGAATGTGTTAAGAGAAGGGGATTGAAAAAGACTTGGGGTTGGCCAATGAGCAATATTCGTCTTGTCTCTTTCTTACTCATAGGAGACAGCATGGTGGATGGAAGGGAAATGAGCTTCACCAACACAAAGGTGACTTTCAATGAGCTTTAAACAAATGTTCATTTCAGACACTCACAGTGTACCTGTTAGTATATTACTCCTGGCATGCCTCTGAAGACATCAAGGTAGTCCATGCAGTTGAGATCTTTTTTTTTTATGTAAGAATGGGGTGCGATTCTGGGAAACTAGCCCTCTTGACCCTACTTGGAAATATCTTTATCCATTTGAAGGAAAAGTGTAACATAAGAAGTGACTTCTTATCTTTAAAATCCAGAGTAAATTAAAAGGAGAGTGTGGGCTTAACCCATAGTTATTGACATATTAAAATGAAACAGTTCATTTACAGAAATGGACATTCAAGCCCAAGAGATTTAAGAAACTAGAGATTTTATCCTTTTCCACAATCAACCTTCCCACCAAATAATGATCTCACTATATTTCTTATATAGATAAAATTTATCAGCAGCAATCTACTTCTATAAGCTAACAAGTAGATTATTTATAGATGAAAATATTCTCAAAATATTGTCAAACTAAGCTATCATGCATAGAGCTATGGAATTTTAGCACTTGTAGCATTCTATGATTTATCTTTGTAACAGTTAGTTAATGTCATGTAAATGCTGTGTAACAAACAACCTTGAAATCTCAGCAAGTTATAATAAGCATGCATTTAACTCATTAATACGTCCATCAGCTGGAGTAGACTGGCTGATTGAGCCTGCACTTGGCTAGTTTGAATGGGGTTTATTCATTTGTCTGTGGCCAACTAGAGATCAACTTCCCTAGGCTAAGCACATCTTGTGACTGCTCCACAGGTCTCTATCCTCCTTCTGCAGCCAGCAAAGGAAGCCAGGCATGTCTTCTCAATGCCATGGTAGAGATGAACGAGAATAATTACTTTCTGTCTGCTGACATCACATCTACTAACATCTCATTGGTCAAGTAAGTCCCATATTCAAACCAAGAGTCAAGATGAAAAGAGGGTGGTGGGGGGCTTCCCTACCCACAGTAAGCAGGCACCAGAAAATCACATAGCAAACTGCCTGGTTACAGGGAAGGCTACTAATTGGGACTATTGTTGCATTGGACTTCAGTCTTGGAAACTTCCTTATATGCTATAAGAGCACCATGAATGCTAAGTTAAGGAAATTGCTAAAATTCATAGAAAGAAATGAGCCCAATTCAGCTGGTTGATAGATACCATATGATAAAACAAGTTAAGGAAAGCAATTTATACTTTTTAGCAAGATAATGTGTATCTCATCTATACTTCCTCTGGCTTATTCAGCTGATTGGACCAGGTAAACTGTAACATTGAAAGATAATCTTGAACATTGAAAGCAAATTAAAAATAATTTCAAAACTCATTTTGAAAGCATTTTAGATAGTGCCTTTTGAGACAAATAGCTACTCTTTAAAAAAAAATGACAGTATAAAACCAGGCTATGCAATATTACTTTAATAATTATTAGTAACCAGCCAGTCCCTGGCTCTACTTCTTGTCTTGGGGTACACGTCCATGTGCTTGTCTTATGTTTGAAAGCACTGTATGGGAAGAGTTACGTGTGCATTTTATCAGGGGCCTGGGGCTGGGGTCAGGCAACTGAAGGTATACTGAGGGCAGAAGTCAAGACTTACTCCTCTATTAAGTCTTTCCTGGTCCCAACCTCTGTGATGTGATTTGGATGGACCAGCGGAAGGTCTTACAAAAAGAAAAGAAAAGAAAAGAAAAGAAGGGGAGGGGAGGGGAGGGGGGGAGGGGAGGGGAGGGGAGGGGAGGGGAGGGGAGGGGAGGGGAGGGGAGGGGAGGGGAGGGGAGGGGTGGAGGGGAGGGGTTACAGCTTGCACATTGTTTGCTTTGAAATGTGTCTTGAAATGAATTTTCAAGATATGGGAGCTAGTCCCCTGTCGCCTGGACTTACAGAAGAGAAAAATTAGGTCCAGAGGAGAAAAAACTTGCTGAAGCAGGTGACTGTCTAAGCGGGGTCAGCAGCCCACCATTCTTTAATTCAGTTATAGATTCCCTCAATGCACATTAGCATCACCCCTGCCAGCTTCATCTCCTCATGGGAAACTTCAGAACAAACAGAGGCTTTAATGCCAGACCAGGCCTGCAGAGCTGGGCATCCCTAGTGGCCAGCAGTGGCCAATGTGGGTGTGAGATTTAGCATGCACAAAACATGTCCACATGCTCCTCAGCATTGATTCCCCACAACAGACTTGTGGGCAGTTCAGATTCCATCACTCCCACTTGACAGAGGGCCAGGCGCCGTGGCTCACACCTGTAATCCCAGCACTTTGGGAGGCCAAGGCGGGTGGATCACGAGGTCAAGAGATCAAGACCATCCTGGTCAACATGGTGAAACCCCGTCTCTACTACAAATACAAAAAAAAAAAAAAAAAGAATTAGCTGGGCATAGTGGCGCGTGCTTGTAATTCCAGCTACTCAGGAGGCTGAGGCAGGAGAGTTTCCTGAACCCAGGAGGCGGAGGTTGCGGTGAGCCGAGATGACGCCATTGCACTCCAGCCTGGGTAACAACAGCGAAACTCCGTCTCAAAAAAAGAAAATGGGAAATGACCCAGAGAAGTTCCACTTCCCTCAGCTCAGGCCACCCCCAAAACACACAGGTAGTAAACAGCAAGGAAGACAATGTCCTGTGGCTTCAGACCCCCAACCTCTTGCTCTCTGAATAAACATGTGTCTGCATACCATTGCTGCTTCTATATATTTCTTGACCTGTCGTCCATCTTCCTATCTAGCCACACAGCCACCACTCAAATGGTATTTATTGAGTACTTATTGTATGCCCCTCATTATTGAAGGATCTTGGGGTTTGAGTCTGGAATCAAACAGTAGCAACTGGAGCTTCACATCCTAAGGAATATTTTTAACCTAATTTGTCCACAATATTATATTTGGAGTAGAGCAGTTCATGAAATAGAGAACATTCTCTGCTATTCAAGGAATCACCTTCTAGTAAGGAGGATGATTAACAAAAATAATAAATAAATAAGTTTAATAGTAGTAAGCACCAAGGAGGAAAAGTAAAACAGGCAAAAGGCAAAAGAATGTCATGAATGGTAAGAGGTAGAGTATGAGATGAAGAGGCCAGAAAAGTCAGCACTTAAGACACTGTGCTAAGCCCATTCATCTACTCATTCATTCACTCATTTATTCATTCACATATTCCTTCCCTCATTGTCCTTCCAATCAAGTAATCAGCCATTCTTTCAGCTACTCATTCAATAATACAGAAATGTATGTTGGATATTTTATTCATCCACTTATCTAAAGATTAATTGTTCTTTTACTCATTCATTCATGTAATCACCAACTTATTTATTCATTCACCCACTTTATTTCTTCATTTCCGTTTTCAAACAGTTATTCATATACTAGATATTCACTAAACTCCTTCATTATCCTTTGGCACTAAGAAAAACAAAGAAGGTATGAACAAGGCATTTGGGGGGAAATTTTCCCAGACTGTTCCCTAATTGTAAATTTGTAACTGTGTTTTGTTTAAGTGCTTATGCTGAGTGCTTGCTGGGCTCAGTGCTTGCACTGAGCTCCTGGGACATCAGATAACACAGCCACAGTGCCAGGGGCTTTATCACAGCCTAATGCTACTAAAAGGATGCTATCAGACTTAACCCTGTCACCTTGAACCAGAAATGAATAATGAGCACCTTTCACAGTTAATATTAATCCAGGCTGTCTCCATACATCATTTGCCAGGAGGCACAACTTCTCCTGGGTCCAGGAGCTCTGGGACAGCATGCAGAGGCCATGGGCGACTTCAGGGCGAGACGGTAGAGTGAGTTCACACTTTGAAGCTGAGTTTGCCCATCCAACCTCAAAACACATAGCAAGACAGATATAGATAAAAGAAAAGAGTAAAGCAGACATGGCAATAGTCAAAAGCAAGACAAACATCCACAGGGAACAGAAAGCCAATGCATAAATGAAGCTAGAGCCACAGGCTGCTGGGGTGTGAGCCTGGAAACAAGCGGAGGCAGTAGGGGTTTCACATCATAAGGACCATGTTTTTCCGTTACTGACTTTGTCCACAATATTTTCATTTACATGTGTCATCATGTCAAATGTTATTCATGAAATATTAATATTTTCTATTCTTTTCTTTGTACGAAATCTTCAAACTCTATTATGTACACATATAAATTATATATACATTATATGCATTATGTGCACATTATATACACGTGGGGTCCATGTCGATTTGAAACAGTCGCAGTCAAGCTCTTTATAGCTACATCTGGTCAGTGGCTACTGAACTGGACATGCAGATCTCAAGGGTGGTGGTGACATTGCGGACAGTGACGGTAAAATGAAGGCAGTGAAGAGGAAGATCACATTTTTTCATTTGCCAGTCATGTTATTCTTGTATCCCATATGTAGCATGGGGAATCCCAGGCACAGGCAGATTCAGTGACTTCCCCACAATCAAGAACTTGGAAGCAGTCACATGTGAACCAGAGTATGGGACACTGCAAGTCACGAGCTTTAGTGGTCACTGCTGCCTGTCACAATATGAACCTTTGGATGAGAGCAGCTGCACCCCATGTGGCTCTCAGCCTAGAGAGTTGTCTTCTTTTCACAATGACTTTCTGGGTTGCATGGTGACAAAGGGAGCGACTTCTCATGTCTTACTGTCCTTTAGCAAAGGAATCCAGTGCCAGTACTGTCACCTCCTCCCTCCTTTCTCTACCTGATTCCTGGGCTCCAGGAACCACTGGATCAGCATATCTGGTGCCCCACCCTCTTCCCTCTGTCCAGGTCCCTGGATAAGGGGTACATCACTTCTCCAATATTTACTGCACGTGGCAGACAAATGGATCCTTGCAGCTGCTTCCAGAGAACCAAGACCCAGACATTAAACTGAACTATGAAAAAAGTACCCCGTCTTTTTCCTTGTCTGCTTCATCTACTCTCCAGCAAATAACCAAAAAGCACTTAGCAAGGACACAGGCCGGGAGTGTAAATAACAAGGCCCCTTTGTCACCAACAAAGCTCTGGAAACAAAGCTGGAGACACCGCTGCCAGAGAGGTAAGCATTAGGTGACCTGTGGAGCCTCCAGAATAGCCTCCCATCCTGCCTTCTCCTCCTGCTCCTTCCTCGGGCAAATCTCAAGCCTGTTTTCCACCAGTGTCCTCATCCGTACATAGGGCCAATAGGCCCCTGGCAGTTTATATACAGAGGTAAGGCATTACTGATTTATCAAAATGATTTTTTCCATATGTTATTTATTTAGTCAGCCATTTAAAAAGCATCTATTGGACACGTGCAGCATGCCGGGCACTGTGCTGCACACAGCCCGGGGATTCAATCATGTGGGACCTCCGTCCGTTTGGTCCTAGAGCATATAAATTCTTTTTTTTTAATTTATTTATTATACTTTAAGTTCTGGGGTAAAAGTGCAGATCGTGCAGGTTTGTTACATAGGTATACGCCTGCCATGTGGTGGTTTGCTGCATCCATCGCCTTGTCATCTAACTTAGGGATTTCTCCTAATGCTATTCCTCCCCAATCCCCCCATCCCCACTATTCCTCCCCTAGCCCCCCATCCCCCAGACCCCAGTGTGTGATGTTCCCCTCCCTATGTCTGTGTGTTCTCATTGTTCAACACCCACTTATGAGTGAGAACATGCGGTGTTTGGTTTTCTGTTTTTGTGTCAGTTTGCTGAGAATGATGGTTTCCAGTTTCATCCATGTCCCTGCAAAGGACATGAACTCATCCTTTTTTATGGCTGCATAGTATTCCATGGTATATATGTGCCGCATTTTCTTTGTCCAGTCTATCATTGATGGGCATTTTGGTTGGTTCCAAGTCTTTGCTATTGTGAACAGTGCTACAATAAACATACGTGGAGCACGTAAATTCTATGGAAGCAGGGAGGGGCCTTGTGCATGTGGTTCTGTAGGGACTACAACAGTATCTGTCTGTAGTTCATCAAAAGTTGTCAAAATAACAGGGTCCCTGACTTCAAGTTGCTCACGATTCCCACAGGGAGACACCTAGGTCAAAAAATAACAGAGAGTGAGACAGGTGGTGGTGGAGAGATACAGGATGCTGTGGGAACCTAATTCAGGTTTTGTGTGTCAAAGCAGGCTTCCAGGAGGAAGACTTTGCTAAGCTGAGGTTGGAAGGATAAATGGGAGTGAACTAGATGAGCAGGAGGTGTGGCTGGGTGCACAAGGTCGTTGGGAGGCTCCCAAGAGAAATGCAGACTTGAAGAGCAGGTCAGCTGTCCTGCAGTGCTGAGGCTGGAGAGATGCTCTGACCCAGCACTGCGTGGTCTGCAGGCTGGAGATGGAGAGTGAGAAGCAACAGATAAATCACAGGTCTGGGCACACACGCACCTTCCCTTGCCCTTCCTCCCCTGACTGTGGTTCGATGGTCTTGGGACAGTCATTGTCTCTTCTCTGAAACTCAGTTTTTCTCTACAAAATAGGACTAACAATGCATGCCATTGAAAGGTAATTTTGAGGCTGCAATGAGATAAAATCATACAGACCTGACTGTGGGTCCTGACCACTGGTCCCATAAGCATACTAGTCACCTGTAGGGTGCCCTGTGGGAAAGGATCTGCTTTACTGAATGTAATGGTAGCATCTCAGCGGGTGATTCAGGATTTACCTTCTTAACACCTGGTAAAGCACTTAACCGATAGCTATTATTTATTACACAGTGCTTTAGAGACGCTGCAATTGTCCAACTATAGCATAGATTTAAGTACCAGAACCATTGAGAACTGGCTTTTTTTTTCCAACTCCAAACATCTAGGGGAAAGAGAGAAATCACCAGGAAAGCTTCTTTGTCAGCTAATGCTCCTGTATATCAGAATATTCAGAGCTATATCAGAATATTCAAGTTTGTTCACTGGACTCTTCTTCCCAAGAAAGAAATTCTGACCCTGGCCTAAAGGTTGTCTAGAGCCTAACAAGGAGTTTCTTTGACCTGTATTTGTATGGATTCATCAAAAGTGTCAATCTCAGTCCAGCCTGACTTCTGCCCATCGTGCTTCATCAGGACATCACTCACCTAAAGGCCATAGTGGGAGGACTATAGAAATGAAGGAAGAGGAGAGGGTGAAGTGAGGAAGGGAGGGAAGGACAGGGAGGATGAGGGGAAGAGAAAGGAAGAAAGAAAGATGAAAAAAGAGCGAGAAAGAAAGAGAATACGTGGAGTATGAGAGTGATTATAAAACAGCGAATGTAATAAAAATGAAATTCACAGAGAAAGGAGTGCCTAAGAGAGGGGATGAGACAAAGACTAAACAAGAAAGAAACAGGAAGAATTAATCCGGAAACATGGTGGGCTTATTCACTATTATCCAAAAGATTTCTTTTTTCCCCTCTTCTTTAAGTCTTTATTTAGATGTCTTGTGGTATTTCTGCCTTGCTGGATATAATGAACCAATAATATTCACTTTGTCATATGAACAATATATATATATATATATATATACATACATATATACGTATATTCTATTCCAGGTTATTGTGAAATCATATACAGGTTTAGAAGTTATTTAAAAATATATAACAAAACTAATTGGCCATTGTTTTAATCGGGGAAGCTGTCTCTTTCCTTACAAAACGTTTTTGTTTACATAGCCCCCTTTATGCTTTCTGTGTACATGTCTGTAAGTGTGCATATGTGTGCATGTGTGTGTGTGTCCGTGTGTGCATGCACGGAAAGGGGAAAATGATCCCAGTCAGCATTTGTTGGATATTTCCATTCCGTCAAACCAGGATGATCTAAATTTGAGATATATGCAGATCCAGTAGTATAATTAACCTACAACCCCTAAAAACGTCCATATCCCAGTTATAGAGATCCTATATTGGGGACTGCCTGAAATTTTAAGTTTACCAAACCTTACATTTGGACCTTAAAACTGGGCCGCAATCAGGAAAGCCATCTTCTCAGCTCTGAGATTTGCCAATTAAATTTTTTAATCTAAATTTGGAAGCAGGTCATTAGCATATCATTATTGATGCCACATGCAAGCTACTTTTTTTCCCCTCCAAGAAAAAAATAAATCACAGCATTTCCAGCACACATTTGTTAATATAAAAATTACCATATCAATAAAACGCCATTATTTGATAGGAACTGCCCCTCTCAAAAGGTTCCAAACTATTGTTTGGTCCCGATACGCATGCTCTTGGTGCAAGCTTTTATTTATTCATTATTATTATTGTTGATTTTTTTTAGACCTTGCACTGACTGGGGAAGCTGTCCATTCCCACCAGGGCTGACCACACTCCCCCCCATTCCTCCTGAGGTCTCCACGGTCCCACGCTCCATGACAGTGACCTTTTGACAGCACTGCATGCTCAGGCTGGGGGTAGGGGACAAAGGAATACATTTTCCAGTGAAGAGCCATCATGATGTTGGGCAGATGGATGTGAGATGTAAGCTCTTAATTAGGGCCGCACGGCTGGTTGACTTCTCAGGAGACACAAAGGTGTATACACAGAGCCCCTGGGCTCACCTGCTTCTGTAGCTTCTGCCCGCTAACTGGGTGCCTCTCAGAATTTACCCGATGCATGCAGATTGGGGGGGGGGTGTGCCTTTATTCTGAGACAGAAATCAGCAGTTTAGCATGAATATTCTCAGCTGGCAGATGGGAGAGGGCGGGTTGTCACGTCAATAGAATCTGATCCGGTGGTTAGGTAAGACCTGGGGACAAAGATGGAATTGTTCCAACATCAACCAGGCAATACAGTAACGACAATCACCTCTTGCATTTGGGAGGGCAGGAGGAGAGCAGGGTGGGGGTGGGGTGTGAGGAAGTCCCTGTTGCAGAAGTGCTGTTCTTTCTATAGCATTTGCCTTTGTCACTGTCTTGAAACCTCCAGCCACCCAGGCAGACACACGGCACTGTCTCCATCTTCCAGATAAGAAAACCAAGACTCAGTGAGTTAAGTAGTGACGAAATCGCAGATCCAGGGAACCAAACGTGTTTCTGTTTGAAGAAGCCTGCACCAGTTACGACTGTTTTACTCTGCCGCATCACCCAGAGCCTCTCCCCCTCCCAGCACAGTCTTTCAGTTCAGATGCCATTCAGTGAGTGACTGTTGTGTGCAAGTGACGTGCTGCCTCTGTACCCTCATGTCACAGGTGCAAATACTGAGGCTCAGAGACGTGACATGATTTCCCAAAATGACACCGCTGGCACCTGCTGAAGTCGGGGCACAAAGCCCAGGTCTCCTGGCTTCGGGTCTAATGCTCTCCCTTCACTCACACTGTCTCCTCGTCTTATCTCACCCAGCATGGTAGCCTGGTGCATGAAGAATCTGCCCCAGCCCCTTAAGTGATACTGACTCCAAAGGAAGCCTGGTGACTCCACAAATATTTGCACGCTAGAATCCAAGTCTAGCTGTAGATAAGACTAGGAAACCCCAAATGCTGAGAAATGTGGGCATTTGTTCTTCTTCATGGCAGGGTTGGAGCCAGACCCCTGCTCTCCTAACTCAAAGCTGAAGTCTTTGTCCATGCACGTTCTGCTAAGCTGAACACCCTAGGAGTCAGGCTAAGGCCCTAGCATCCTCACTGGTCCAGTGTCCTCTAAAGTTATCCTTGCCAAGTCCAGGGTACTACATCCTTCACGAGGAGTTGCTGGGAAGGAAGCCAGGTTCTCATTCTTGTCCTCTTTCTTTCCTTTTATCTTCCTTTCATATATTTTTACCTTCTCCCTTCCTTCTTAAAAACTATTTTGAAAAACATTCAGGCTTATAGAAAATTTACAAAAGAAAGAAAAAGAAGAAAGAAAGAAAAAAAGAAAGAGAGAAAGAAAGAAAGGGAGAAAGAAATGCTAAGTCTCCTGTACCCAAATTCCCTAAGTCAACATTTGCCACTTTGCTTTTTCTTTCTCTTAATGGAGGGTTGGAGGAATGCTGGGTGAACAGGTGAACATATGAATAGATATAGATAGATATCAATACATACATATGTATGTACACATCTACATATACTGTATATATATGTTTGTGTGCGTGCACACACACACACACACACACACACACACTGTTATTTGTTTTTCTGAGCTATTTAAGAGTGAGTTACAGATATAAGCTCCTTTACCCAGAAAGACTTCAATGTGCATTTCCTAAAAATAAAGGCATTCTCTTTTATCACCATGGTGTAATTATCAAAATCAGGAAATGAACACTAATATAGCACTATATTCTAATCCACAGACCTTATTCAAATGTCGTAAATCATCCCACTACTGTTCCTTGGAGCAAAGCAACTTTAATTTTTCTGGTCCAGGATGAAGTCTAGAATCCCACATTTCACTTACGTGTACTCTCTCTGGTCTGCATTGATCTGGAACCATTCCACATCCTTTCTCCGCCTTTCACGAACTTGACATTTATGAACAGTACAGGCCAGCGGATTTGTCGAAAGTCCTTTAATTTGAGTCTGTCTGCTGTTTCCTGGTGATGGGATTCAGGTTCTGTGTTTTTGGCGGGAATGTCACAGAAGTGACGTTATGTCCTCCTCGGCGCCTGGGGGGCATGTGATGGCAATTAATCCCATTACTATTGATGTTAACTTTGATCACTCGGTTAAGGTGGCACCTGCCAGATTTCTCTACTGTGAAGCTACTCCTTTTTGCTGTTTAAATGAATTAAGTATCTTTTTGTGAGGTGTGTTGAGGGTATGCAGATACCTGTTTTTCATTATTCTTTGGTATTTGATATTTCTTATCTGGATCAGTTATTACTATGATAGTGTCAAGTGGTGGTTTTCTAATTCGCTCTTTCTGTTTACATTTGTTAGCTGGCATTCTGTGGTAAGAAGGAATCTTGACTTCTTTTCTATTCACTCCTTCATTCATTTATGTTCGTACAGGCTTATGGATTCATACTTATTCCCTGGGCCTCCTCCCTTCATTCTCTGTCTCTCTTTCACACACACACACACACACACACACACACGCACACACACACACATTCAAAGGAAACAAACACCGGGGAAGTGGCACAGGGGGCAGGTTGGAAAGCCGCATGATGAGTTTGAAGTCTGACCTCCGGAAGGAGACCTGCAGGGAGGAGGGCGGGGCTGGCAGGAGCAGCAGAGGCCAGCTAACAGGCTCTGTGATAGGGTTCGCTGTCTCTCCTGCCCTCAGCAGAGAGGCTTAAATATCTCCTTCTTGGACAAACAGATCAATACAAGCTTTTTAACATCTTCAATGAGAGCTCATTAATGCTCTCTGGGTGTCCTCCTGCGGCCGGGCTGACCTGGGAGGAGCAGGGGAGACTGAACTGCAGACAGATAATTATCCCAGAGATAACACTTCAGATCAGCTCCTGGCAGCATGTGAATCGTTTTCCTAATTATTCAGGACAGCAGCTAGTGAGAGTGCAAACTAATTGAAAATACGTGATGATTTATTTGCGTGGCTGAGGCTCAGCCAGTGTACTGGGTTAAGTACAGAGCACCCCTCAGCCTCTCAGTCCCTCGCTGAGGCCTCTTGGGCATCATGACGCAGACAATGGTGAGAATATTTCTGCATTAGTCATATAAACAGATGAGCTGGTAGTTATGAAGGACTTTTCAAAAGACGTGGGCAATCTATTGTTTCGCTTTTACCCCTCAAGTAAATAAAATTACTAAGAGTTCGTCTTTGGTCCACACTATTTTGCCCAACTCACAGAATTTCTTTTACCAAATGGCCTTTGATCTTTTGACTACTCTTTCCCTGAGGACACGGCAACACGCACTGCTACCTGCACCATGAGGATACTGTTAAGGACCCTACACTTGTCCCTTTATGAAATCCTGCAGGATATTAATTTATTCTTGAGTGTTAGGCAGACAAGAATCTGTTTGCCTGAAAAGCCATATTCCTTTGGGACCATACATGCTAAATATCTTTCCCTTTTTGACCTAGCTGCCAGGAAGCTCAAGGCAAAATTTTACATTTAACTTGATTAGATAGGAGCTTATAACTTGCACTTCTATAGTAAAGGCAATTTCAAAAGGTTGCTGCTTTCATTCTGATATAAATATCATTTCTCCAATACAGAGAGTGAAGGGACTTTAGTAGTTAAGAGTCACAACTCACTCCAGAGTCCAAGCTCATGCCAGTTTACAACATAGTCTTCCTGGATCGCCAAAGGCATTGTTTACCTGGGCATGCTCTAATGCAGAGGCCAAGCAAACTTTCTCTGTAAAGAATCAGTCAGTAAATGTCTCAGACTTTGTGAGCCATGTGATCTCAACTCTACTAAACACTATAGCCATACATAAAAACAGCCATAGACAGAAATTCAGAGTAATTCAATGCATAAATATGAATATGCTCCAAAAGATACATACGGACACCAAGACTTGAATTTTATATGGTTTGGTGTGTCACAAAATATTATCTTTCTTTGAATTTTTGTATAAATTCTTAAAAAGAGCAAATACCATTCTTAGCTTCTGAGCCATCCAAAAATTGACAGTGGCCTGGATTGGGTTCATAGGCCATCATTGTCATTCTTGCCTTAAAGAAATATGTGGGGAAGGAAGAAGAGGTAAATGTTCTCCGGGATAATGTGTCCTTTTGTAGGGGGATACAAAAGATGATTAACACATCATTGCGGAGCTAAATTAAATTATAATTAAATCCAAATCTTTTCTTCTTAGAACATGTGATTTTGCAAGCACAAGCAAAACTGAGGCCAATCCCGTTTACTAGGGTAAAGTATGGATTTGCACAGACTGACCTTTGTGAATCTTGTTTAGAAAATTTGCTTATTCATAGTATTATTGTAATCTTAGTCAATTAAATAGATCCTCATTTCAATAATGGTATTGTTGACAGAACATCATTAACAAAACTGAAATTTGGCAGATTGGTGAAAAGTCGAAGGAATAAGTCCTCTAGCAGTACCACTTACTGTTACATTTCCAGTGAAAACGTGTACATCACCACAATCAATACCATGAGCACCGTCACTACAACCATCATTACCATCATCTCTACAACCATAAGCACCAGCACAGCCACGTTTACCAATATTGTCATCACCACCCTTACACTCATCCCCACAAGCATCACTGCTGCTACCACATCATCACCTCCACAACCACCATCACAGCTACTACCATTACCCTCCTAATACCCAGTGTCACCACCCTTATCACCATCAAAACAGCTGACACAATACAACCAAAACCACCACCACCACTGTCAACACAATCACAACCACATCTACCAGTACTATCATCACTAGCACAACTGTCACCATCAACACGAATACCTCCACAACCACCACCACAGCCACAACCACCACCACAGCCACTACCTTCATTGTCATCCTGCCCACCACCACCATCAGAACAACTGCCGCTAATACAACCAAAACCACCTCCACCACTGTCAAAACAATCACAAACACATCTACCTGTACTATCATCACTAGCAAAACTGTCACCATCCACACGAAACCCTCCACAACCACCACTATAACCACTACCACCATCGTGTTTGCAACGTATTGTAAACAATTATGATCATGCCACCACCACCATCATCTGCACCACTGAAATGACGACATCCCCTTCTACCACACTAATCACCACCATCACCACTGCCAAGACACCACAGTCACCACCATCATTGCATCTTCCAGTGCCATCATCACTACCCTAACCATCATTGTCATCATTGCAACCTCAAACACTATCACCACCATCATCATCATAAAAACCACCACCATCATCTCTAAATCCTCACCACCATCTCCAAAACCACCACCACTACCAAAACAAGCACCACTATCTCATCTTTCATGCTCAAGATTAGAGAGAAATGTGACTCAACACTTTTGCTTCATACCAGTTTCCAAGTCTATGAGATTCTTTCTGTCTCTCCTCTCCTTCATTTATACCAAAGTCTAAAAGCATATATTCAATTGAGTTATTTCATTTGTACTTACCATTCTAAGGAAATAATCTAAATGTGAATAATTCTAAAAAAAGATGTTTCCCAACTAAATATTCATAAGAATGGAAATTTTACGAATATAAAAAGCAAATAATTTGGAAATGGTCAGGTAAATTATGAAACATCCATGTAATGAAAGAGATAAGGTGATTAAGAATGTTTGCCAAGATATTTAGATATTGAAAAATGCACATTATACAGTATTAATTAAAATATACACAATACATGTAATTGGCTTCAGTTATGAAAAACTTCAGAAAAAATAAGACTGGAATAAAACACACACCAAAACAATAATAGTGCTTTTCAACGGAATGATGCATTTATTTATGGGAAATTTTAATTTTTGTGTTTATACTCGTCTTCATTATCCAACTTCTCACTAATGAAAAGTATTAAGCCTATAATGAGAAAAAGTATTTTGAAAAAAAGGTAAGAGATCACCTTCCAGCTTTCAAAGCACAATTTTAAAAAGTGTCCCCTCATCTGAGAAGTCTTTCTTTTCTGGATCTGCTCGGCATTAATCTCACCCCTATCCCACTTTGCTCCCCTACATTACCGTTTGCACCCTATTATACACATTTTATTTATTTTATTCATTTTTATTTAGTTATTTGAGACAGGATCTCATTCTGCCGCCCAGGTTAGAGTGCAGTAGCGTGGTCTCAGCTCACGGCAACTTGTACCTCCCATGGTCTCAGCTCATGGCAACTTGTACCTCCCAGGCTCAAATGATCCTCCCACCTCAGTCTCCCAGGAAACTGGAACACAGGCCAATACCATCATACCCAGCTAATGTTTTTCTGTTTTTTGGTATAGACAAGGTTTCACTATGTTGCCCAGGCTGGTCTCAAACACCCGAGCTCCACCTACTTCAGCCTCCCAAAGTGCTGGAATTACAAGCATGAGCCACCACACTGGGCCATATTTTATATCATAACGTGTACCTTGGATAGGTGTGACATTCCTGTAGCCATTTAGATGGACTCTGGCCTGTTGAATACTGAAAATTTCAAATTTCCTTCCTTCCTTTTTTCTTCCTTCCTTCCTACCTTCCTTCATCTCCCTGTCTTTTCTTTCCTACTTCCCTGTTTCTTTCCTCTTACAGATACTTATTGAGCACCTATTATAAGGATAGCCCTGTTCTAATCCCTGAGTACGTACTGGTGAACTAGACAGGCAAATGTGCCCCCTTTGTAGAGCATGTAGGATCTACCTTACCGTCTACTTGGGGAGACAGGAAATACACAAACGTAACAAGACAGATGACCACAGTGTACGTGCAGTTTGCTTCTGCCTGTGTCACCTCCTCATCCTGACATTATGCAGCCCTGGTTGGCAGGCAGCCCACTGATGAGACCCAGCCCTACTCCCCAGCACAGAGCGTGGGTTTCTTGCGGGCACTCGCAAGAACACGTGATCCTCCTACCTTCTGTGCTTCATCTAGGAGGAGGTGCAGGGTTGAGGCATGAACCCCTGTCCAGCAGTAGGGGCTGGTTTACCACCTCAGGGCCGAGGCAGGCCACTTCTCTGCCTGGGGTCGGCCTGCGAGTCTAGTACTTCCCAAAACCATGGACTTGTTTTGATCCATCTGCTTTCCAGAGCAGCTCTTTGACTACCTTGGAAACTAGTGGAGTCCTCCAGCCACTTGGAGGAAAGCCTTGCAGGATATGCTCATTGCAGGTTAACCTACTGCCCTTTCAACTGCATGAAAGCACACACACAAAAACTTGCTTCTCTGCCTTGGACAAATAGACTAAAAACAGAGTAGTCCAGCTTAGCCAAAACATTGCCTCCATTTTTTTTTTTTTTTTTTTTTTTTGAGACGGAGTTTCGCTCTTGTTACCCAGGCTGGAGTGCAATGGCGCGATCTCGGCTCACCGCAACCTCCGCCTCCTGGGTTCAGCCAATTCTCCTGCCTCAGCCTCCTGAGTAGCTGCAATTACAGGCATGCACCACCATGCCCAGCTAATTTTTTGTATTTTTAGTAGAGACGGGGTTTCACCATGTTGACCAGGATGGTCTCGATCTCTTGACCTCGTGATCCACCTGCCTCGGCCTCCCAAAGTGCTGGGATTACAGGCTTGAGCCACCGCACCCAGCCTGTATCAATTTTTAAACTTAAAGGGCCATCAAACTTATTGGTGATTTTATTTGACTATTTGCAGATACTGAGCCTCACTCCCAAAGGACTTGAGAAAGCTCGCAGTAATGTACTGGGATTAACAAAATAGAAATTAGTGAAGAATTTAGGAAAATTAGAAAGTACTGTAGAAGAAATATCACCAAGCTAGGGTAAAGTAAGTACCCAGAATGAGACACTAGGTCCTTCGTAGAAGTCAGAGACACACAGAGCCTCCCAAGATGGAGACACGATTAATCGCATGAGTCCCGAAGTCCATAAAATAAAATACTTTATTTTCTCTGGAGAAGTCAAGTTCTTTCGATGAGGGCTGGTGTAATACCAGTGCTGGCTCTGAGAAGTTCTAAGAAGGTTCTGAGAACTCTGCAGAGACACAAGAGCCACATGGGCTGACCTAATGTAAGCATGAATCTGAGTGTCTTGGAGAAATGGCCATGCAGTGTGGGCTTGATAGGGCTGGCTGGGCAGTCATTCCCTCAGCTTGGTCATGGGCAGGGACCACGGCCAGGGCTAGGAGGACGCGCCCTCTGCTGAGATCTAGGCAGCTCTTTGAAGCAGCCAGCGGAGAACCCACCTGCTGTGCTTCAGCTGTGTGTCAGAGGGTCAGTGGGAACTGTGCCGTGAGACCCAGAGAGAGCGTCTCCTCTGAAGTCGGACAGGTGGTGTTTTATACGTCAACGACATATGCCAGGGTTGTGTGTTTTTGTAAGAGTCAGGCTTGAACTGAGCAGGTGGGGATGCTAGAGCCAGTCCTCCTCAACTCAATTCCAGCTCAGGCGAATCATGTCACTTTCTCAGATGTTTCCTCATCTGTCAAATTGAATATAAATAGGATCTTCCTTGTACTGTTGCAGGTTTCATCATGAGCTCTCAGAACCGAGACCAGAACACACTGGGAGTCTGGGTAGGTTTATATCCACATCTTGTCCCTGTATTTGCGTGGTGAAGATGAGCAAAGGGCTATTTTTAAAGATTCCTGTGGACATTTCTCTATTCCAGCTGTGTGTGTGCAGAGGGGATCAGGGAATAGGCAGAGTTTATCTTCATAAAAAGACTGTTTTCATGTTTGGGAAATTAGCTTATTTGGCTTATTGGCTTGAAGGTTGAAAGCATGGTTTTATAAGATGAATATGAGAGGTTAAGGAGTTAAAATGTTCTGTTTAATAAAGCTCATTTCCTTTCTTCTTTCTTCCCTCCCTCCCTCCCTCCTTCCTTCCTTTCCTCCTTCTTTCCTTTTCCTTTCCTTCCTTTTTTCCTTCCTTCCTTTATTTCTTCATTTCTTCTTTCATCCCTCCCTCCCTCTCTTCTCTCCCTTCCTTCATTATTAATTCTTTCTTAGCATATATAAGTACATAAATATCATGCACATCCATGCTTTTTTTGTAGAGTGTGGAACTGCCTAGGGAGAGTTTTCAGGGAGTTATTGGGACATGAGAGAGAAAACTGAAAAGAGAAACAAGTCTCTGCTCTGAGGAAGGATGAATGAACCTCTGGGGATGGGCAAGGGCTAAGTAGAGAGACTGCGAGCCCAGGACCCACCCATGCCGCAGGATGGTCCAGTTACCTGTGGATGCGGTGTCTGACATAATGTCTAATATCTAACTTTGAGTGGTCCTTCCTGTGTTGTAATTCTCCTGGGGCACACTTAGTGTTTCTATGGAAGTGCTTAACCACTGCTGTCTGGTATTTAATTAGCATTTCTTTGGCAAATGAATGAAGGATGAAGGATGCCATCCACTCTGTGAATGAACAGTGGGTAACAGGTGAAACATTATGGGAGGTGATGAAGTCTGAATGGCCAGAGAAGGAAGAGGCTGAGGGGTGAGCAGTGATGGAGGTGATACAGAAGTTCTTTGGCGGGGGGAACACTGAGTTTCTGCAGAAGGTACTCTTGATATCACCAGGCCAGGGAGCCTGAGGACACTTCAAGCAAGGTTAGAGAGCACATGGATAATTCCTAGAACATAGCATGGGATGAGAGCATCCTCTGCTATCTGAGATGATGTGTGTGGCATTGAAAGGAGTGGAGCATGCCGCTTTATCTCTAAGCAAACATATGCGTTCATGTGTCTTTCCCATTCAAATTAGCCCAAAGGTACCCAGAAAAAAATAAGGTTTTTCAATTTCCAGAAATATTTCTAGTCAGTCACACATGTAGTTGAATGCACTCACCTATTTCTTGAGCATTTATTGTTTGTTGTCACTGTAGGGGACACAGGGATCCAGGGGCACCAAGAACCAAGCGAACGGCACTGGTTGGTAAAGACACTCAGAGAAGAGAAGTGACTTTGAGTCATAGACTATCTGACACAAATTTTAGAAACAATCCCTCAGGGCTTCACAGCAGGCAGAAGAAAGACTAGAAGCTCCTTCTAGTGACTTACAAGTACCCTCACCCCACAAGGTGAAGTGTCTCTGCAGGGGGAAGAGGAATGGCCATGTCTTGTCATCCCATGTGGTGCCTGGAGCAGTGCTGAGCATTTTTAATACGTCCACTCACCTCCTCCCAAGGACCAGCCTGGAAACAAGGCTCGGGAAGCTTCAGCACAGGCTCACAGGATGGCATTTACAAATGGTGGAGCTGGTGTTCGCTTCCAGCTGGTATTTGACAAGTCTGTGTGTTAAGACGGAACCTCCCAGGATCCAGAGTTTTGTTCCGTCTTATGCTTTGTTTTCCACACGTTTTCTTTCTATTGTCAACGGACTCAAGACTCCAGATTGATAATCAAGACGATGCTTGGTAAGTTGAGAAACAGAGTATGGGGAGTAGGCTGCGCTGAGAGGGTCTGTGTCCTTCACCCCACTGAGAGCACGTCTCCAGGGACTGAATGCTCCTGTTTCTTGAATCCAGGACTGTGCTGAATAAGCAGTCTCTTGAATTCTCTTTCTCTTTTTTTGTCTCTGTCACCCACACCCCTCCCTCATAGGCTCCCTGTAGTCCAGGCAGCCCCTTCCTGGGCACATGGCGTTTCTTCCGTGCCACAAAAGCACTGTGCAATTGATTCCGTGTCCATTTTCTCAGGTTTAACTCATTCCTATGAGGCTACTCCAGGAGGGCTGTGCTGGCAATTCTTAAGCCCCCATTTGGAGGCTCACCCTGGGCAAGGACTGGAGCTAAGGTCCAAGGAGAAATTGAGTTCTTAGGAAGAAGATGCTGACATGGAGTTTGGAAACAAGATGTCCATCGGAGATCTACACCAGAGAGAGGAGGTAGGGGAGACCCTCAAGCAGGGCAGCAGGCCTAGCAGAGGTTGGCCACCCCAGCTCTGAGATGAGCACTGCCCCCAGGAGACCAGAAAGTGACTGGCTGATGGCGAGGCCCAGGCAATTCCACACTGCTCAGTGCCCAGATATGGGCTGTCTTTGGAAAGGCATGCACGTGGGTCTGAGATCTGGGTGCTGTCTGTGGATGGCTTCCTGGCCAGGGTCTCTGGGAAGCCTGTCTCCATACAACTACAGATCTTTTCATAATTATTTAATTTCTGCCATTATCCCAGAAGATAGTAATATGGCTCCCATTTAATAGGTGAGAAATTTGAGTCCTGGTCAGTAACTTGCCTACAGTCGCATGGAGAGTCTGGCAACCAAGGTTTGAGTCTGGGGCCATCTCCCACACACATACCTGACCAGGTGCCCCAGAACGTCTCTGATCCACATTTACTGAAAGGAGCTTGGCTCTGTTTTAAAGACTCTGACCTCAGCCAGGCACAGTTGCTCAAACCTGTAATCTCAGCACTTTGGGAGGCTGAGTGGGGTAGATCACGAGGTCAGGAGTTTGTGACCAGCTTGGCCAACATGGTGAAACCCCATCTCTACTAAAAATACAAAAATTAACTGGGCATGGTGGAGGGTGCCTATAATCCTAGCTACTCAGGAAGCTGAGGCAGGAGACTCACTTGAACCCAGGAGGCGGAGGTTACAGTGAGCTGAGATAGTGCCACTGCACTCCAGCCTGGGCTACAAGAGCAAGACTCCATCTCAAAATAACTAACTAACTAACTAACTAAATAAATAAATAAATAAATAAATAAAGACTCTGATCTCATCTGCCATGGGTTTATACATACTCTATCTCTCTTCCCTCTCAGTGCGTCACCTTATTCCCAGTAAGAATTGCAACCCATCTGGCAGAGCCTCCCTTTCACCTCTCTGGAGGTTGGACTGGGGAATTGTCATTTACCGTGGTGAAGTACACAGAGCAGCCCCCAGAAGAAATTTCCCAAAGCACCCAACTCCCTCCTCAGATAAAGCAAAAAGCCTGTCTCCTGGTACTCCATCTTCAGGGATGAGAAAAGAGTTTCCTTCCTTCGTTTCCCGGATGAGAAGATGCCTGTGCCCCTGGGTCTGAGTCCCTTGTTGGTCTGAGAAGGCCCCAAGTTTCTCCCTCTTGAAGAAAACAGACAGTTCATCCCCAGGACTTTCTGGAGACAGAGGGGAATTGGGCCTGGAGGGACTCAGTCATGTTTTGGTTTTGGGACTGTAGGGGCAATGGGGCATTCTTACTTAAACCCAGGTTAACTGCCTCACCAACCTTTGGGGTCATGCCCTGGGACATCTTTGTGTCAAGTTGGGAGCCGAAATAAATAAATAAATAACTCCCTCCCTCTCTCGATGTTGCCCTACTGTAATTGTATATTTATTCAGGAGGTTGGCTTTTCCAAGCACCTGTCTTCAACAGCCTTATCACTGCGTGAGCTTGTATGGGAACCAACACGTCCAGCTGTCATAGCACACAGCCTGCGGCATCTTTGTATGAAAATAAGGCAGGCGGCACCTGATTGGGGAGAATTTTTAATCTCGACAATTTGTGTCTAAATTTGGGGGTGACCAGCCTGTCAGCGCCGGCGACCCAGTCGTTCTTTGAGGTCGACGCAGGTGGCAGCTGCCACAGCCTTCACACTTCTTTTTTTTATTATTATTATTTTTCGGGAGGAAAAGGGGAGGGAGGCCATTGGGGAGGGAGGGGGAAATAAGGGGGGAAAAAGCTGCGCTGCTATTTTTGTCGCATTTTCAAATCCTGTTTTAGTGCAGGAATTTAATTATACATATTTTCATCATTTCTTATATTCTGACATATTAATTAAGGACGCTCTAATTCAGTTTCTGTAGCACCGTTGGCTTACTCTGTAAAAACATTTTACTGTTATTGTACAAATAAGAAATGAAAAGGTAAAGGCAGGAAGACTCTGGGATGTTGATACATGTGTGCCCCTCCCTCTGCCACCCTCCTCTGTGTCACAGAGGAGTTGGGACCATCATCATTTTACAAATAAAAGATTAGAGTCGCCCCAGCTCTTCCTGCTCTGCCTGGGTCAGCCCTGCAGAGGAAGTGGACTCCCAAAAGCTGCCTTGCCCATGTGGCCATCAGGCCCCTCCCGGGGGCCTGGGGATGGAAGGTGAGGACAAAAGGCAGGGAAGGGTCTTACAGGGACCATCTAAGGCAGGTCTGCGGGGCCAGCTGGGGCTCACCAGGTGTGTTTTGCATTCTGCAACTGCTTCAGGCCTTTTTATATCCTTTTTCTCTAAGTCTCAAAAACATTCAAGGTTGGTATTATTATTTCCATTTTACTCATGAGAAAATAAAACCAAATAATTATGAGCAGTTACTGACATGCTTAACCTAATGCTATATATTGCCCAGCTCTGTCACTTAGAAATGTCCTCTGCTCCTGGATGGGGGCACAGGACAGCACCCCCAGACTGCTCATGAAGTCTCATATGATACATGGAGAGCGGGCCTCCTCCGCTGGAGAGACCTGGCAAAATCACAATAATTCGTGGGATACATGAGTTTCCAAGAGAGAGTGCACCTGGGCGTAAGGGACTGTCCAGCTCTGTCTCTTATAGAGATGCCCTATAACTTGGTTTTAACTTAGTTATCACTTGAGGCCATATATACAGGGATGGGAAGTAGGGACCTTATGTCTGAGCTGCAGATTCCAAGGCCCCGCAAAAGGGTGTTTACATCCAGAGAGGAATGTCCACAGAGCATCCCACGACAGCGGTGAGAGAAATAAGTTAGCTTCTGTCCCTACCTGCCTTGAAGGTCAAACTAGTGAATTCCCAAAGGAAACCCCTGTGACTTGACTCTAGTCAAGAATGGCCAGGAAGCTGGGGCACGATGTCTCACGCCTATAATTCCAGCACTTTGGGAGGCCAAGATGGGAGGATCATCTGAGGTCAGAAGTTCAAGACCAGCCTAACCAACATGGTGAAACCTCTTCTCTACTAAAGATACAAAAATTAGCCTGGTATGGTGGTGGGCACCTGTAATCTCAGCTACTCGGAAGGCTGAGGCACGAGAATCTCCTGAGCCTGGGAGGTGGAGGTTGCAGTGAGCTGAGATTGCACCATTGCACTCCAGCCTAGGCAACAGACCCAGACTCTTCTCAAAAAAAAAAAAAAAAAAAAAAAAAAAAACCAAGAAAGAAAGAACGGCCAGGAAATGCATCTTGGGAGAGCCTGAGAATGTTCTAAACTAGAATCTGAGGGTTGAACATAATCTGGGTGCGATGGAGGTAGCTCAAGCAGAAGCTTCATGTGGGGAACAGCAGTTTGAGAGGAGGAAAAGGTCTTTTCCGTAACTCTAATGAAAGTTGAGATGGAGGCAGGGAACAGGGAGGCAGGAACCAGTGCTGGAGGTGCTACAGGAAAAGAGTTGCTAGAGCTTGCAGGGCACTGTGAGCTCCTCAAAGAGGGGGGTCACCCCAAAGGACCAACAGAGAGCCACCGGGGAGTTTGGAGTTAGATGAGACATAGTCAAATGTGTGCTTCAACGCAATTGTCATTTTCTTCCTTTCCTTCCTTCCTTCTCTTCCCTCCCTCCCGGCTGCCCTCCTTCCCCACTCCCTTTCTACCTTCTTTCTTCTCTCTCTCCCTCCTCTCCTTCCTTCTCTCTGACCCTCCCTCTTTCCTTCTCTGTCACTTTCTTATTCTCTCCCTTCTTCTTTTTTTTCCTCTCTCTCCCTCTTTTTTTTTCTTTCTTTGACTTGCTTCTCTTTTCCAAGATAATGTTTACCATCAAGCTAAGAAACATGTCTGCTGTCAAGCTGAGAAACGTTTTTTTCCTGGGGGATTTCAAGACCTGGCTAGGGGTTTGAGAAGGTGGGCCTAAAGCAGTGAATCCTAAACATGCTGGGATTACACCGGTGATATTGCGTAGTTTTCACAAGTCTGGGAAACTTACCCAAGATGCCCTTGGCGTTTGAAGCTTGGGTTAAGAGCCTCTGCCTGAGGTCCTTGCCAGGCCTGAATGCTAAACAATGCATGCTCCCTCAACCATGTCTCCTGTCTATGCTCATGGACAGCCCGTTTCTTTGTCCATGAGCATAGACAGGAGATGCCCAGGTGACCCTATGATGCCCAGGTAACCCTAGGTCCATAACGTCACCTGGCTGACAACCTTCACTCTGTTTCCTTGCCTTGGCCTTTCCAACACCAGGTGGTCAGGAGCACACAGGTACTCATAGGTAGGAAGGGACTGAAAAGGTGGCCAGGGCAGAAGATACCATTCTTACTCCTCACCTTGGCTATTCTGGTTCTCTAGCCCTCAATCACCCTATTGTCAGCTGCACCCCAAAATGTCCTCTCTCCCCCAAAGATCTGCTCCTGGTGGGGGGGTACAGGACAACACCCCTGGACTGTCCATGAGTTCTCATGTCATACATGGAGAGCAGGCCTCCTCAGCTGGAGAGACTTGGCAAAATCATAATAAATTGTGTGATACACCCTTTCCCCAGGAAGGGGCACACCTGGGTGTAAGGGAGCCTCCAGCTCTGTCACTTAGGAAGGAAACAGACCGTCTTTCTGCCTGGCAGCCATTTCCTTAGGGCTTGTGGAACCGCTGAAAGAAGCAATGAAGACCCAGAAAAAAAAAAAAAAGTTCTAGCTCCCTCTTGCACCAGGGCATGCTGCCAGGGAAGCTCCCTTGGGGATGGTGACACTTGTGCTGTGGAGAGAGAGAGAACATGTGTGGGAGAACAAGAAGCTTCAGACCCCTGACCATGGGACATCAGGCTAAAAAGCACAAGGACATTCACAGTGTTGCACAATTACTGTGTCATGCAACCATTCGCTTCAAAACAATTAATTTTATGTTACGTGAATTGCCCCGATGCATGTGTTTAACAGAACCTCCATGTTTATTGCTTTCTTTCTACTGAGACAACTAAGCAAGGCTGCCTTGGGAGCTATGGTAGCGCCTGTATGGGGGAAACCTTAGGAGCGTTCAAAGCCTGCACCTTCAGCAAGCCCCACTATCCATCTTGCCCTCCATGGCTGGACCTGGTCCCAGAATTCTGCCTGGCACGATCCCTTATGCCTCAACTATGTCCTGGGACTTCTCCCTGGGTGTACGGTACTATGAATCACTTTTAGCCTCTCTTGTGTCCTCCCAGCCTGAGGCAGCCCAGCCTCTGGGACCTTCCACATGGACCAGATTCAACCTCTGGTTTGCACTAATCTTATGAATCCACACTTTAGACTTTGCAAGTGGTCTCTTCCATTTTTTCAACATTGTCCTCTCTTAAAGGGGTGACTGGCTGGGCATGGTGGCTCAGACCTGTAATCCCAGCACTTTGGGAAGCCAAGGCGGGTGGATCACCTGAGGTCGGGAGTTTGACACCAGCCTGCCCAACATGGCAAAACCCCATCTCTACTACAAATACAAAAAATTAGCCAGGCATGGTGGTGGGTGCTTGTAATCTCAGCTACTTGGGAGGCTGAGGCAGGAGAATTACTTGAACCTGAAGTTAAAGTTTTACCCAGAGAGAAAGGAGATAAACAGAAGGCGAGATGGAGCCAAGAGACAGAAGCCAGGCTGAAAGTGAACCGACGTAAACCCTGATATTCGACATGGGCATCAGTGGGCATTTGCTCCCCACCCTGGGGAAGCGATGGGCACAAAGCCTCTTGGCCTGTCTGGCAGACCTGGGAATTTAATACCCAGAGAGACACTCAAGTGGCAAAATCCTGGGTGCCCTGAATTTGGAGAAAGCCTTTGGTTTACACACACACACCTCAGGGACAGACAGCCCTGAAAACCAGTTGCCTCATCCTTGGCCTGTTGGCAAAGCCATTATGAATTTATTCTCTCTCTCCGGAATCTATAGGCCTCTTGACTCTTTCAGACTTCCCTAATAGACTTTGATTCACAGCCGAAATGAGGTTGAAGCTGCTGATAGCGCGTCTCGGCCACCTCGGGAAAGCAATGCTGGGCGCTGATACTGGAACATCGGCAAAACAAAGGGGGATTAGAAGTCTTGGCTGAGTTCTACCGCTGCGGCTCCATGTCACTGTTAAGAGGGACGGATTAATATCAAGTTTCGGGGATCTGGTCGCTCACTGATACTGCCTAATTATCCAGATAAGTGATCGGCATCCAAGCATGAGTGGCAGCATCTATCTCAGGGACATCCTCTTTTTTTTCCTTCTCTTCTCTCTCTTCTTATTTATTTAGTTTTTGGAAAGAAATTATTCACTTAGGTTTCACTGAGATACATATTTAAAAATTCTCATTAAACTGTAAACACAAACAGCAGCCGTGGCTGGGTTAATTTTTGTATGTTTGTCACATCACAGGAGGAAAGGAGTAGTGTTTGCTGTGGCCAGCAGCCTCCGCCCCCTCCCTCCTTCCTGAAATTTGCTCCAGAAGGCCCCCGCATTCGTCTCCCACCCTGCCCTTGTGCTCACTGCAGGGAGCGACTTGCCCCTCTCCGGGGCTCACATCACAGGCTGGGAGCATCTGCTCTTCCAGCCCAGGCAGAGGCTGGGGGTGGCCCGGCTGCCTCCTGGGCGGGAGAGCCCGCCCCTCGGCCTCTTCGCCTTCTGTCTTGGCTGGTAATTTTATCCCGTGAAGACTCTTTTCCCCCTTCTCTCTTGCTCTCTCTGTTTTCTGGGCCCTGCTCCATTTGAGCTCATTGTATTACTCCTGTCGTCCTGATTAGCGCTGTCTGCCTCAGGGCGCACCCACCTGAAGCTGGGATTAAGGATCAGAGGCCGGCCAAATGGAGCAGTCCAGGCTGCTCCTTCCGAGCCTGTAAACACCCTTTAGGTCTCTGTCTTGACCCATCTGCTGCTTCCTTACTTGAGTCAGATGCTCTGTCTACTAATTAGGCATCGACTGTCCATCAGGTGCCAAGCTAGGCACCAGCCAATGCCTCCCAGGCCCTCAGGAGAACCCCACCTACCCGCTGCCCCTCCTCGCCACTGTACTCGGGGACCCTGCCCTTCTCCTGTTGCCTGGATGGCCATTGACTCCCATGGGACACTCCCAGGACCCAACAAACCAGGCAGCTTCTGACCACTGGGCCTTCACTCAAGCTGAGACCACCGCCTGAACTAGCCTTCCTCTTCGTGAGGTCAGCTCTTCCAGTTTAAGATCAGCCAATGGTTCTCAACCTTCAGTGTGCATCAAAGTCACCTGGAAGGTATTTCAACAGCCCGTGCCCTGGCTCCACCTCAAAGGTTTCACTTCAGATGGTCCAGGGACATGTGGGCAAGGGTGTTTCTCTGTAGAAACACCCAAGTATTTCTGAAGGAAACCCCTGTGCTAAGGGGCATTCGTTCTCAGATGGTTGGATCAAGCACCCCTGTGGGTCTCTGGCAAAGCCTAGTCCATAGCAACAAATATATGGACCATAATTATAGTCAGGCAGCGGATTGAGGCTGGAGCTCTATGTAAAATGCCTCCCTTCCTCACCACGGCCTTATGTGAGGTGGGTGGGGGCATAAACCCCCTCAGCCACTGAGGCGCAGACAGGTGGAGGGCACTGCAGCTTTCTATGCGTGTGTGTGCTCTCACTAGACCATTTTTTCCAGGCAAGGACTGTTTTAAACTTCTTTTCATCCTTGCAGTGGGTTCAACGGTGGTCCCCCCAAAAATACGTTCATCCTGAACCTCAGAATGGGGCTTTGTCAGGTCTTAGCAGATGTAATTACAATAAGGATCTCCAGATGGGTTTATCCTGGGCTAGTGTGGGTCCTGAATCCAAGACAAATCCTCATTAGAGAAAGGGACACACAGGTGAAGGGAAAGGCAGAGATTCGAGTGACATGTCTATAAGCCAGGAACAGCACCCGAGCTAGAAGACGTGGAAAAGATTCTCCCTCAGAGGCTCCGGGAGGGACTGCACCTGTCAGCATGTTGATTTCAGACTTCTGGTCTCCAGAATAGTGAGGCAATCTATTTCTACTGTTGCAAACCACCCAGTTTGTGATGATTTGTTATGGCAACACTAAGAAACTAAAACAATCCCCCAGCATCCATCATGATGCTTCCCAGGAGGTTCTCAGCACGTTCTTGCTGAACGAATGAATGAATGGTCATGCCCAGTGCATTCCTGCTCAGAGCCAGGCTCACTATCCCAATCCTTCTGTCGAGGGAGGAACAGCTCCAGGGCCTTAAGGGACCTGCTTATGGGGACACAGAAGCAGGAAGCAGGGTTTGACCCAAGCATGGCTCTGAGATCCCAGCGGCCATTCCCCCAGAACACACCCAGGCAAATACGAAGACAAGGTCAGACCTGAGTCTCTAACCCCTGAGGCTACACACACATCTTCTCAGTTTGGGGCCAGGATGTTAAAGGCCAGCCCATGTTTCCCAATTTCTTGCTGAGATCAAGGGTTTTAGGCTGCCTTATTGGCTTCTGAGGGGTTTGCTGGTGCACTTTGTCCCTGCTGCTGGAATGGGGGTCAGGGTGGGGACGAGTTAGATCTCCACTTCCCTTTCTGTAAGATCAGTCCCACTGTGTCTGGTTCACACACCAAAATTTCCCATACACTATTATTTGGGAGAAAACAAAAATAAGGAGAGTTTGCATTGACATAAATAATTGAGATGTCTTCCGGGAAGGTCCTACATCCTCTGAACTGGGTGCAGAAAGGAAAGCCTTCAGAACAGTGTCAAGATGCCCTTCCTGTGGTCTGCTGGCCTGCCATTCCCAGTGCAGACTGCAGGCCAACCAGGGTTGAAAATCTGGAGACAACAGATGCTGGAGAGGATGTGGAGACATAGGAACACTTTTACACTGTTATTGTAATCTTCCTCCCAATGCCAACCGTCACAGTCACACAGAATAAGACTCAGGCAATGCCCTTATTCAGAGCCAACCTCTGTTCCTTTAGACTGTGCCCATGGCCCACCTGGGGTTCCTCTTCCTCCACCACTCATTCCTTTCCTGTGACTACATTCTGGATGTTCCCATTGTCTTGCCAGAAAAAGGAGATGTTAATGCCTACCAGTCAGGCTAATGTCAGGGTTAAATGAGTCAGAGATGAATGTGTGAGGGTGATGAAGCGTTTTCTGGCCTGGTCCCTCTCTGCTAACTAATCCTGCCGTCCTTGATCTTACCCACTAACTTCCGTATGTGCACCACGTGCTTGGCTCGGGACTTGATGCCTGGACACTGGGGTGCACACAGCTATGTGACCCCTGCCCTCCTGAGCTAGCAGACAGAAAGACAGGCAATGCCCCACAGAGGCACCTCATGGAGAGTTCTAATGACAGCCGGCATAAGCACAGGGAAAAAGCCACAACATCTCTAAAGGGGAGACTGACCCAGCCTGGGGGGATCTTAAAGGATTCCCTAGTCCTGTAAAAGCAGAACAAATATAGGTGATGGGGAGGAAGGCAGCAAATCACACTACCATGTGTGTACCTATGCAACAATCTTGCATGTTCTTCACATGTACCCCAAAACCTAAAATGCAATTAAAAAAATAAAATTAAAAAGCAGAACAAATAATTGAAGAATAAGAAAAAGCTAATTAGGAGAAATGAGTGTGGGTTATATTCCTGGCAGAAAGTTCAGGGTAAGCAAAGGCCCTGCCACCTCGTGATGCTTCAGGAAGGAAACAGAAGAATGATGAGGTTGAGCATAAAGTGGGAGGGCAAGGGTGGCATGACTGAGGCCAGAGGAGGGTGGAGGCTGTGCGGGGAGGTCTCCATCCTCGGTGCCGGGAAAGCCCATGGAAGCCTTTGAGGCTGCGAATGTTAACATAATCTAGATCTGTATATAAATTAATCATTACAAATATGATTAAAGCCTCTGATTTACCCCTTTCTCAAACATTCCTTCCCTTTCTTTCCTCAAAGTCAACAAGTTGCCATTTTAAATTTATTTTATTCTTCTCATATAAATTGTATACTTGTCTTTATTATCCATAATAATAATGTATGCTATTTTGCTTAACGTTAAACTGTATATTGCATAATATACAACATCTAACATATGACCACTCTCATCCTGTTTTTTTCTAAACACATCATTTTCAGATTTTTATCATGTGGTTACATGGATCTCTTCCTCATTCATTTTAACTCCTATATGGTATTTGAAGGTGTGACTTTATAACAATTTTAATATATTCTCCTGTTGTTATTTAGGTTTCTATTTTCTGCCATTACAAACTCTATCAGAATGAAAATTCTTACCCTTCACTCCCTACATGTACGGAGTTTCTCTAGGGTGTGATGCTAGAAGTGGAATTGCTGGGTCACAGAATAATGAACGTCTCCTGTCTAACTAGATATTGCCATTTATTTTCTGAAGTATTTTGTACCAATTGATATTCCCCCAACTGTGTCTAAGAGGTCCTACTTACGTATATTCTTGCCAAGCCTTAGTATTATTACCTTGTTTTATTTTTCAAATGTTCCATTCTTATGTTACTTGTTCCCATGATGTATAGTTAGGTTGTACATCTTCTGCTGTCTTAGATTGTCCAGATTCTCTCTTTGCTGAATTGCTTATTTATATAGTTTGTCAATTTTTTCTCTGTGGCTGCCTATATTTTCCTTATTGTCTTGAAGGTTTTTGTAGATATTTGTAGATATTCTGGACAATGATGTTTTCTGGACTATATTCATTGTTCGAAAAGTTCAACTTCTATAGTGTCATTAATAAATTTAGTAAAAGATATTTGTATCTTGTGTCCTTTTATTTTGAGATATTTGTATCTTGTATTTAAAAGAACTCTTGACTAACTTAAGAAGATAGAGGTATTTCTTCATTTTTTTTCTGAGTTTTTGTTTTTATACTGAAATATTTAATCCACTTAGAGTACACTTTTATGAATGATGTGAGGTGGATTTCTAATTCTCTCTTATTCTGGAAGTGAAAGCAATTTTCCTGCACTGTTCATCAAACAGTCCATCATTTCCCAATTATGGCAGCGACAAATAAACTATCATTAAATCTGACTTCTCTTCTTCTGGAGCAAGCTTAACTTCTTCCCCCTAGTCACCCTTGGAGTGTGATGGTGCCGTATGACTGAGTTCTAGATAATAGAAAATGAGGAGCATGCAATGAACACTTCCAAGGCTGGCCGCATAGGAGGTTTCTGAAAGGGGAACCCCACACTTCTCTTCCATTAGCTTGAGTTGGTGGATCAAGGGTGGACAGGGACACCATATGTGGAAAGCACTGGAACCACAAGATTGGAAGTGTGTGTTATGGTCTGAATCTTTGTGTCCCCTCAAAACGCATAGGTTTAAATTCTAACCTCCAAGGTGATGGTGTTAGTAGGTGGGGCCTGTGAGAAGTGATTACATCATGGAGGCGGAGCCCTCATGAATGAGATTAAAGCTTCTATAAAGGAAGCCCCAGAGAGCTGCCTTACCCCTTCCACCCTGTGAGGACACAGCATGAAGTTGCCATCTATGAGGAGCAGGCCTTAGCCAGACACCGAATCTACTGGCACCTTGCTCTTGAACTTCCAGCCTTCAGAAGTGTGAGAACTTGATTTCTTTTATTTATAGTTTTCGTTGCAGCAGCGTAAGGCTAAAACTAAGACAGCTCAGGTTCTTGGATTACAGCTTTTAGGAGAGGCACGTGTCGATCAGGGATTCTTATGTGGTAGAAGTAACCTTCTATTGTGTTAGAAAGTATTATGGTGTTTATCTGGTACAGCAGCTGGCATTTTCTAAAATAATGTACTTGCTAATCCCTATTACTCCCTCTGTCATAAATCAAATTTGCAGATGTGCATAGGTAAGATTCTGGATTTTCTACTCTGGTTTCATTGGTCTCTCTGTACTGATCATCACTCTCTCACTTATTGATATAATTTTACCTTAAAAATTCATGTCTGAAAATCTAAGTCCCACCACATTGATCTTTAAAATTGTGTTGGCTTTTTTCCTATCATGTGAATTTTGGAATGAGTTGCTATGGTCCAAAAAATTTCTATTGGGGTTTTGATTGAAATGACATGGGGGTCACATGGCTTTTATTTAACTATTGTTGGAATGTAAATGTTTCATGAGTAAGTAAGCTGTGTAGTTTCTGGAAATTAACAGAGTTATTTTCAGTTTCCAATTGCTAGCAGTTCTTTTAATTACAGATGGGTTTTGGATCTCGTCAGTCGCTCTATATTAATTGATTAGTTCTATTTCTTTATTCTGCTAATATGGTGAAAAGCATTCGTCTTCTAATAAAAATGACCCTTACATTTCTACATTAACCCAAATTGATCATTTTACATATTGCTTAATTCAGTTTGTAGTATTTTATTTCAGATTATTTAGTTTATATTCATTTATATTTATAAATAAAATTGCCCTTCATTTTCTTTTTTCACAGTTTCCTTCTCTAGTTTTGGTGTCAAAGTTATTTCAGACCCATAAGGTGAAGTGTAAAGATTCTCTCACTGCTGTTGATCAGCTGGAAGAAAGCAGACATTAAATATTTCTTATTTGTTTGAACTTGCAGGTAAAATCTATTCAGGTTTTAAAAACATTTCTTTCTTTTTTAAATGATAATCATTAAAAAGTGATTCAATGTATAGAGTTCTACTTGGATTTTCTAACTGTCCACATAGAGTGTTTTGTTAATTAGATATTCCCAGGATTCTTTTTCGATTTATATGCTTTTAAAATATACAGCATGAAGCTGTTCATAGTTTCCTCCTATATTTTCAGTCTCTTCTCTATCTGCAATTATGTCATATTACTGATTTCTGTTTTTACTAATTCCTTCTCTGTCTGCAGATCTTTCATATTACTAATTCCTGCTTTTTTTCTTTTAATTTTTAATTTCTTTCTCTTCCCTTGAGCTATAGTCACTGGATATGACTATAGTATTTTTTTGGCAAAAAGCTGGGTTTTGGTTTTATTTATTCTTTCTGTTAGGTTTATTATTTCTACATCTATTTTAACTATTCTATCTTTCTTCATTTAAGGTTTACTTTTATGTTCTTACTGAAAAAATCTTTATTTGTATCATTGAGTCATTGCTTTTGTTATTTTTTAATAAGGGCAATTAAGACAATTTCTCCTCAAATCTTGCTTTCACGTCATCTCATGCTTTTGATTATAATATATTCATTATAATTCCATTCTAGTTATTTTCAGGCTTTTATTGTGATTCATACTTTTATGTTTAGGTTATGTTTAGGGCTCTTTATATTTACAAATGTACATGTACTACTCATGTTTCATCAGGAGAACAGAACCATAGTATATATTTCAAAAGGGAATTTAGCATGAGTAATTAATTACAACCGAATGGGAAAATTAAAATGCAAAAAGCAAACACTACTGTAACTCTGAAATAATAACTTTAGAGGTAGCTGCCTAATATGGTTTGGCTATGTCCTCACCCAAATGCTGTCTTGAATTCCCACATGTCATGGGGGAGACCCAGTGGGAAGTAATTGAATCATGGGAGTGGGTCTTTCCCACGTTGTTTGCGTGATAGTCAATGTCTCACAAGATCTACTGGTTTAAAAAGGGGAGTTTCTCTGCACACACTCTTTTCTTGACTGCTGCCTTTGTGAGGCATGCCTTTCACCTTCCACCATGATCGTGAGGCCTCCTCGGGCATGTGGAACTGTAAGTTCAGTAAATCTTTCTTTTGTAAATTGTCCAGTCTTGGAGATGTCTTTCTCAGCAGTGTGAAAATGGACTAATATGCTGCCAGTACTGGGACTGAAAATGAATGACACAAGGAAAAAGCTGGTGGTGAGATTTCTGTGGAGGGATGCTGCCTCACTGCTGCTGGTCCTGGAGCAGACACTAGGGAGTGGCTCTGGGATGCTCTAAGAAGTTGGAGCTAAAACAGCTGTGGCTCTCAGGGTGAAGTTGGCAGGAACAGGAAGACAGACAGGAAGTCCCACCTCCAGGCTCCAGAGAGTGCTTCCTATTGGCCAAAACTTACAGGAAGCCAAATGAGAATTGGAAAATAAGTTTTGTAAAGTCTCAGCTCCTGAATCGCAGAGCGGATTACAGTAGGTGATTTTGAGCTGAAACTTAATACATATTTAACAAAACAGATGTCAAAAGTAGTCATTGCTATGTAACTGTAGTGCTCTTTTCCATTTGCAGCTGATGATTGAACAACATGAGTCTAAACTGTGTAAATGCATTTGTGAGTGGATTTTTTTCAATAAAAGTTATGCTGAGTGTGCCTGCCTCTCCTGCCTCCCCTTCCACCTCCTGCACCACTTCCACTTCTGCCATTCCTGAGACAGCAAGATGAACTCCACTTTTTCTTTTTCCTCCTCCTCTGATTCAACCTAAAGATAGGGATGAAGACCTTTAAGATGATCCACTTCCACTTAATGAATAGTAAAGTTATTTTATCCTTCTCCTGATGTTGTTAATGACATTTTCTTATCTCTTCCTTACTTTGTTTTAAGAGTATAGTATGTAATATATATAATATGCATCATATATGTTAATTGACTCTATGTTACCAATAAGACTTACTATCAGTAGTAGGCTATTAATTGATATATTTTGGGAGAGTCAAATGTTACACCTCTATTTTCAACTGAGTAGAAGGTCATCTCCCCAAATCCCTACATTGTTCAAGAATCAACTGTACTTTGCTGGCTGATACAACAGAATTTCCACAGAGGAGTTAAAACTGAAGTTGATCACTGCTCTCTATCTGAGGAGCAGACAAAATCCTGTATTTGTCATGTGCTGATCTGGTAGAAATTAATGCAGGCACACATGCAATTAAAAGTTTTCTAGTAGCCACAATAAGTAACATAAAATGTAAAATTCATTTTAATAACATATATTCCTTAATCTATCCAAAGATTAGCCCTTCAACATGTAATTATCATAAAAATATTAATAAGTTATTTTACTTATTTTTAAATTTAGTACTAAGTTTTCAAAATTCAGTGCCTATTTTATACTTTCAGCACACAGAAATTCATGTGCTGTTTTTTCATTAGAAATATCTGATCTTTGTTTAGACTACATAAAACTTAGTTTAAAAAGTTGATTTATTTATATATATTGTTTCAAACATAAAATTTTCCATTAATTAAATCAAGTATAAGTTTTTAAGATTAAAATTACATTAAAATGAAGTTAAAAGTTTATTTCCTTAGTCCTAGCAGCTGTATTTCAAGTTCTCAATAGTCACATGTGGATGGTGTTAGCCGTATTAATGATCATAAATTTAGAAAATGTTAGAAAGGACAACTGGAGATGCACATATTTTAGACTCTTCAGGTAGGACACTAGAAAAGTAAGATGTCTTCCTCCTGGACGTTAGGGACTAAATACAGACATAATTCCCTGAATGGGAAGCCACAAAGATACTCATAACGTATGTTCAATTCCCTCATGAACTCTTGCATGTGGAATAACTTTTTCTTTCTTACCTTCTGAGGGATAACATTTTCTTTCTTTCTTACCTTCAATTACCTATTCATCTATTAATCCATCCACCTTTCCATCCATCTACTGATTCATCCAATTATTTTTTTCTTTCTGTCGAGGATCACTGAGTATCTCTTTACTAGAGACTATATCCTAGACACTATGCTAGGCTCCAAGAACAAGGATGGATATGACATAGTTGCTACAATTTGGTAGGTGTAGCTATCTACATAAACAAGATTTTGCAATTTGAGGTGATAATGTAGCAGAAGTGTGAAAAGATTACATGGTGAGAATAAGCATAAAGGAGTGACAAATTCTGCTGGTAAATGGAAAAGATGTTTCTGAGAGAGGGAACCGCAAGTGTGAATGTAGGCTGAAACACCAAGCTGTGCTTCAGTAATTAGGAGTAGTGTGGGTGGATTTGTGGGTGTGTAGAAGGGAGTGGAGGTGAAACCAGAAACATGAGCTGGAGCCTGAGTGCTGGAGTCTTGGGCAAGGTGTCTGAGTTCGCTCTCATGGATGGTATGGACCTTATGAAGAGGGTTGAGCAAGATCAGACAGGTGTTTGGAAAAGATTATTCTCCAGGGTAGTAATGGAAAGCAGCAACAATGAAACACTGAATGCTTACACCACTTGCTTGGGGCAAAACATGCTCCTGTGAGCTTTTCTCTGATATTTTCTGCGAATATTTTATTTAATGGATTTAATGGTTCATTCCTAGTATCTTGGATGCAATTATCTTGGAATGTGTTGTTTTTTGTATAACTTTTAAAAAAATGATTTACTATTGAGAACCACAGTACTTAGTAACTTATTCATGGAGTAGAAGCTACTGACCAAACTAAAAAGCACTTGGTATTGTTTCTTTTTATACCATCAGACATATTTGATTTTCTGTCATTTTTTCATAATCAAATTTGCTAAGAAAATCCCATTTAATATTCAGAAAACATTTTAAAGCATATACAATGTGTCAGTCACTGGGAACAGAGACATGAATAAGGCAAGCATAATTCTTGAAATAAAACTTAAATGGAATATAGACAAACAGATAACCATGCAGGGTGTTCTAATATCTCTGTCCATTCATTCACTTAACTCATTGTCTTTAATGGAAGAAAATGAGTTGTTTATTTAAAAAGAATTTTCATAATAAAGTATTCATCATAAGTGTATTGATCTGGTTACACACGGTATAAAGAAATGCCTGAGGTTGGAAAATTTATAAAGAAATGAAGTTTAATTGACTACCAGTTCTGCATGGTTGGGAAGGCCTCAGGAAACTTACAATCATGGCGTAAGGCAAAGGAGGAGGAAGTACTTTCTTCACAAGGTGACAGGAGAGGAGAAAGAGTGATGGGGGAGTGACCATACACTTTTGAATAATCAGATCTCATGAGAACTCACTCACTATCATAAGAACAGCATGGGGGAAACTATCCCCATGATTCAATTACCTCCCACCAGGTCCCTCCCTTGACATGCGGGGATTATAATTCTTGATGAGATTTGGGTGGGGACACAGAGCCAAACCTTATTATTATTCCACAGCTGGTCCCTCTTAATTCTCAAAGCCTTATCACATTTCAATACCAATTATGCCTTCCCAACAGTCTCCCAAAGTCTTAACCAATTCCAGCATTAACTCAAAAGTCTAAGTACAAAGTTTCATCTGAGAGAAAATGAGTCTCTTCCACCTGTAAAATAAAAAGTAAGTTAGTTACTTCCAAGATACAATGTGGGTGCAGACATTGGGTAAATGCTACAATTTCAAATGGGAGAAATTGGCCAAAATAAAGGGACCATAGGCCCCATGCAACTACAAAACCCATCAGGGCATTCATTAAATCTTAAAGCTACAAAACAATCTCATTTGACTCCATGTCTTGTGTCCAGGGCATGCTGATGCAAGGGATGGGCTCCCAAGGCCTTGGGCAGCTCTGCTTCTGTGATTCTGCAGGGTACAGCCCCTGTAGCTGCTTTGATGGGCTGGCATTGAGTGTCTACACTTTTCCAGATGCACAGTGAAAGCCGGTGGTGGATCTACCATTCTGGAGTCTGGAGAACAGTGGCCCTTTTCTCACAACTCCACCAGGCACTGACCCAGTAGGGAATGTGTGGGCTCCAACCTCACATTTCCTCTGTGCATTGCCCTAGTAGAAGTGCTCCATGAAGGCTCTTCCCCTGCAGTAAACTTCTGCCTGGACATCCAGGCATTTCCATGTATTATCTGAAATCAAGGTGGAGACTTCCAAAGCTTAATTCATGTATTCTGTTCACCTGCAGGTCCAACACTGTGTGGAAGCTGCCAAGGCTTGGGGCATGCACCCTTTGAAGCAATGGACTGAGCTATATCTTGGCCTATTTTAGCCATAGCTGGAGCTGGAGCAGCCTTGACCCAGCGTGCTATGCCCTGAGGCTGTACAGAGCAGTGGGACCCAGGGCCTGGCCCACAAAACCATTTTTCCCTCTTAGGCCTCTGGGGACTTGTGATGGGAGAGGCTGCCATGAAGATCTCTTAAATGCCCTGGAGATATTTTCCCCCTTGTCTTGGCTATACATGTTGGGCTCCTCATTACTTGTGCTCATTTCTGCCGCTGCCTTGAATTTGTCTATAGAAAATAAGTTTTTCTTTTCCACCACATGGTCAGGTGGCAAATTTTTCAAAGTTTTTCACTCTGCTTCATTTTTAAACATAAGTTTCGATTTCAAACCATCTCTTCATAAATGCACTTTCAGAACAAACCAGGTCACCTCTTGAATGCTTTGCTGCTTAGAAATTTCTTCATCCAGATACCATAACTCATCTCTCTCAAGTTCAAAGTTTCACAGATATCTAGGGCAGAGGCAAAATGCCACCAGTCTCTTTGCTAAAGCATAGTAAGAATGATCTTTCCTCCAGTTCCCAATAAGTTCCTCATCTCCATCTGAGACCATCTGAGCCTAGATTTCATCATTGTTCAACTCATTATCAGCATTCTGGTCAAAACCATTTAAGTCTCTAAGACGTTCTAAACTTTCTCACACCTCCCTGTCTTCTTCTGAGCCCTCCAAACTATTCCAACATCTGCCTGTTATCCACTTCCAAAGTTGATTCCACATTTTCAGGTTATTTTTATAGCAGTGTCCCACTCCCAGTACCAATTTCCTGTATTAGTTCATTCTCACATTGCTATAAAGAAGTGCTTGAGACTAGGCAATTTATAAAGGAAAAAGGCTTAATTGACTCACAGTTCTGCAAGGCTGGGGAAGCCTCGGGCAACTTACAATCATGGCGGAAGGTGAAGGAGAAGCAAGTACCTTCTTCACAACACAGCAGGAGGGAGAGACAGTGAAGGGGGAACTGTCAAACACTTTCTAACCATCAGATCTCATGAGAACGCACACAGTATCATAAGAACAGCCTGGGGAAAATCATCCCCATGATCAAATTACTTCCCAACAGGTCTATCCCTGGACAATTCGAAGTGACTCTTGGGTGGGGACACAGAGCCAAACAATATCAATAAGAAAAAAAATATCAATTGAGCTGCCTAAATATTTAGCAAATGAATTAAATCTATGTTTCTATGTTTATAAATTTATCATTACAGACATTTCCTCTGAAAATCAACACCAAGTCTGGAATTTGCTTGGTAAAAGACTGAAAGACCTAGGCCCAGGGAGATCAGTGGCCTGTGGGCTCTGAAATGACTTGTATTGAAATGCTTGATTCTATAGATTAACATTTGTGTAACTCGAGTCAAGACGCTTCATCTCTCAGCATCAATATGTTCTTTAAGATGGGAAATATACTAATGCCACCCATTGAACAAGCCTGATACAGAGGCTTTTGTGACTCTACAGACTTTCTGAGCCTGGGCCAGGCAGCTGGTAAGCATTGGGAGCTATCTGGCCTCTGCACGAGCATGTTCTCTTGGCCTTTCTCATGCACTCAAACGTTAGTGTACCCAGGTTAACCTCAATTGCAAGGCCCAGGGTTGAGGTAAATATCCCAGCTTCCTCTGTCCTCAGCCAGGCAATTTCAAGTCAGGTCCACCCAGGTTTCACAGAGAATCATCAGCGGGAAGGTTTGAGCTTTTGTTGCCCACAGTTACAATTCCCTCATTAACACGCTCTTTGTTGGCGTTTTTCCCTCCCTTGGCTCTGATCCCCACGCCCACACATTGTTTCCTGGGTTGCATCCTAAATAAATACTTGTACCAAATCCATGCCTCAAAGTCTGCTACGCTAGGAACTAAACTTTGACAGATAACCCACCTCAACTGAGTGCACATTCTGGAGCAGGCTGGAAGCCCAGAGAAGGCTAGTTGCCACTGGAGCACCCAACAGCCCCTCATCCTGTGCTTCCCCAACATTGTGTGACTTCCAAGCCATAGCTCATGAGAACCTCCCAAGAGATCATCTGGAAACTGTCTCAATGAGTAAATATAAATGGTTTCGGAGTGGGGCCTTGCATTTCTCAAACCACACAGACAGAATTCATGGTATTAATATAGCTTTTTATTTTGAATTTACTCTATACAGAGTGAAGAAATACCTTAGAAAGCAAGATAGTTCTGATAAAAAGGATGTGGTCTGACCTACAGGCAAAAGTGTCTCAACTGGATTCACTTTCATACAAATGAGAATAGCTTGTCTTAACTTATTTAGGAGGGAAGAAGAAAAAGAAGAAAAGAGGAAGGAAGACCATAAAAGAAAGCTGAATTTAAATTATGGAGGCTGCAGATGTTAACTTTGAATGAATGCTAAGGCTACATATTACTTTTCTTCTCATAACTAAGCTGTTTAACAAATTTAGTTCCTGATTTAATTTTCATAAGGATATCAAATCATCATATTATGAGCCTTCATGTCTTCCATAAGAATTGAGGAGTTGGGGAGGGATAACATGGGGAGAATGTCAGATATAGGTGGTGGGGAGGAAGGCAGCAAACCACATTGCCATCTATGTACCTATGCAACCATCTCGCATGTTCTTCACATGTACCCCAAAACCTAACATGCAATAAAATATTTTAAAAAAGAATTGTGGGTAATCCAGGAAGCTGAGGCCTCACATGAGAGGTCTCTCCTCTTCCTGTAAGACAATCACCCTGTTAAAGGATAAAAATGTGGTGAATTCAGAGACCTTTTCCTGGACACCCTGTCCAAGCCTATGTTTTCCACCTTGCAGACGTACCCGAAGTGAATGCTCCCTAATATTAGTGATGACCTAGGATATGTGAAAACTCTCATCTGAAAACTCCCTCCAGGCATAGACCAAATCACAATAATTTTTGTATTTTAGCCCTGCACTTTTAACATAGCCAGAAATACATACTGATGAAGTTGGGACTTACATTTTCATGATGAACTGCATCAGAAATATTCCAATATAAATATCAAAAGTTGTTTTTCCAATAATTTGACAAGTATAGAAAGAACTACTTCTGCCTATGAATTGCTATCAAAGGGGGAACCAACACCGAAGAAAACCCACATATTCTAACTCATTGTTGCCTTCTCATTCTCCCTAGTAGGTGGTTTCAGATAGCTCATTGGCATAAAGTATTCATTGCTTTCCCTCGTTAAATATATATTTCCTAGCCTGGTTTCCAAGAGCCTTCAGAAGAAAATCCCATCATACTTTTCCACATGTGTCCCGCTGTGTGCTGTGGTCAGTCTGGTTTTTGCCGTTTTGCTGAACACACTGTTTTGGTTCTTCTGGTCGCAAGGAAGAGAGACAAGCTTACACCTATCTGAGCAAAATAAGGGGGATTTATGGAGAAAGGGTTTTTAGTTTATGGAAAACCTGAGCATCCAGGATTCAAAAGAGGAAGAATCAGGTAATCAACTTTAGTGTACATTTGGGGAACACCTTTCATCTGACTCTGCTATTACTGGGACTCAGAATCTATTTCCCAGTGTGTAGAAACCCCAGGTCATGCTGCAGAAACTTGAGAGAGAGTCCAACTGGTCCAGCTTTGTCCTATCAATCACTTTGATCGAATTAACTGCTTTTATCTAATCAGCTATGTTGATGAATGAGAATCGTGAAACTCAAACGTGGCCCCTTGGATTCATCATCTCCGTCAGATTCAGGTACACCTATCAAATGTAGATTAGGTCTTTTCACATAATCCCATATTTTTTGGAGGTCTTGTTCATTTCTTTTCACTCTTTCTTCTCTAATCTTGACTTCTCATTTTATTTCATTGAGTTGTTCTTCAATCTCTGATATCCTTTCTTCTGCTTGGTTGATTCAGCTATTGAAACTTGTGTATACTTTGCAAAGTTCTCGTGTTGTGTTTTTCAGCTCCATTGGGTCATCTATATTCTTCTCTAAGCTGTTTATTCTCTTTAGCATTTCACAAAACCTTTTTTCAATGTTCCTAGTTTCTTTGCATTGGGTTAGAACATGATCTTTTAACTCAGAGAAGTTTGTTATTACCCACCTTCTGAAGCCTGTTTCTGTCAATTCATCAGACTCATTCTCCATCCAGCCTCATTCCCTTGCTGGTGAGGAGTTGTGATCCCTTGGAGGAGGAGAGGCATTCTGGTTTGGGGTACTTTCATCCTTTTTGCACTGGTTTCTTCCCATCTTTGTGGATTCATCTACCTGTGGTCTTCGTGATTGATGACTTTCAGATGGGGTCTTTAAGTGGACATCCTTTTTGTTCCTGATGAAGTTACTTCTGTTTCTTAGTTTTCCTTCTAACAGTCAGGCCCACCTGCTGTAGGACTGCTGGAGGTCTACTCCAGACCCCGCTTGCCTGGGGATCACCTGCAGTGGCTGCAGAAGAGCAAGGGTTGCTGACGGTTTCTTCTTCTCTTACATTTGTCCCAGGAGGTACCCACCAGATGTCAACCTGAGCTCTCCTTTATGAGGTGTCTCTTTGGTTATATGGGGGTCATAAAGATGCTTGAGGAGACAGTCTGTCCCTTATAGGAACTCAAGTGCTGAGCTGTGAGCTCCGTTGTTCTATTCAGAGCTGCTGGGCAGGTACTAAACACTCTTCAGGATATTATCCAGGAGAACTTCCCCAACCTAGCAAGGCAGGCCAACATTCAAGTCCAGGAAATACAGAGAATGCCACAAAGATATTCCTCAAGAAGAGCAACCCCAAGGCACATAATCATCAGATTTACCAGGATGGAAGTGAAGGAAAAAATGCTAAGAGCAGTCAGAGAGAAAGGTCAGGTCATCCACAAAGGGAAGGTCATCCATTGGACTCACAGGGGATCTCTCAGCAGAAACCCTACAAGCCAGAAGAGAATGGGTCCAATATTCAACATCCTTACAGAAAATAACTTTCAGCCTAGAATTTCACATCCAGCCAAACTAAGCTTCATAAGGGAAGGATAAATAAAATCCTTTATGAACAAGCAATTGCTGAGAGATTTCATCACCACCAGACCTGCTTTACAAAAGCCCCTGAAAGAAGCACTACACATAGAAAGAAACAACCAGTACCAGCCACTCCAAAAGCATACCAAATGATAAAGAGCATCAAAACAATGAAGAAATTGCATCAACGAATGGGAAAAACAACTAGCTAGCATCAAAATGACAGGATTAAATTCACGCATAACAATATTAACCTTAAATGTAAATGGGCAAAATGCCCCAATCAAAAGAGACAGACTGGCAAATTGGATTAAAAACTAAAAACCCATTGGTGTGCTGTATCCAGGTAACCCATCTCACATGCAAGGATACACATAGGCTCAAAATAAAGCAATGGAGGAACATCTAACAAGAAAATGGAGAGAAAAAAAAAGCAGGAGTTGCAATCGTAGTCTCTGATAAGATAGACTTTAAACCAACAAAGATCAAAAGAGACAAAGAGACAGAGAAGGGCATTACATAATGGTAAAAGGATCAACACAACATGAAGAGCTAACGATCCTAAATATATATGCACCCAATACAGGAGCACCCAGATCATAAAGCCATTTCTTAATGACCTACAAAGAGACTTAGATTCCCACACAATAACAGTGGGAGACTTTAACACCCCATTGTCAATATTAGACAGATCAATTAGACAGAAAATTAACAAGAATATCCAGGACTGGAACTCAGACCTGGACCAAGCAAACCTAACAGACATTTACAGAACTCTCCACCCCAAATCCACAGAATATACATTCTTCTCAGCACCACATCACACCTACTCTAAAACTGACCACATAATAATTGACCCTTAGCAAGTGCAAAAGGACAGAAATCATAACAAACAGACTCTCAGAGCACAGTGCAGTCAAATTAGAATTCAGAATTCAGAAACTAACTCAGAACTGCACAGCTTCATGGAAATTGAACAACTGGCCCTTGAATGTTGACTGGATAAACAATGAAATGAAGGCAGATATGAAGATGTTCTTTGAAACCAGTGAGGACAAAGACACAAGGTACCCGAATCTCTGGGACACATTTAAAGCAGCATCTGGAGGAAAATTTATAGCAATAAATGCCCACATGAGAAGCAAGGAAAGATCTAAAATCAACACCCTATCATCAAAATTGAAAAAGCTAGAGGAGCAAGATAAAAAAAAAACTCAAAACCTAGCAGAAGACAAGAAATAACTAAGATCAGAGCAGAACTGAAGGAGATAGAGACACAACAAACCCTTCAAAAATCAATAAACCCAGGAGTTGGTTCTTTTGAAAAGATCAACAAAATAGACAGACCACTAGCCAGGTTAATAAAAAAGGAAAGAGAGAATAATGAAATAGATGCAATAAAAAATGATAAAGGGGATATCACCACAGATTCCACAGAAATACAAACCACCATCAGAGATTACTGCAAACAACTCTATGCACATAAACCAGTAAACCTGGAAGAAATGGATAAATTCCTGGACACTTACACCCTCCCAAGCCTAAACCAGGAAGAAGTCGAAAACCTGAATAGACCAATAACAAGGGCTGAAGTTGAGGCAGCAATTAATAGCTCACCACTCAAAAATAGCCCAGGTCCAGAAGGGCTCATATGCAAATTCTACCAGACATACCAAGAGGAGCTGGTACCACTCCTTCTGAAACTATTCTAAACAATCCGAAAAGAGGGAATCTTCCCCAAATCATTTTATGAGATCAACATTATCCTGATATGAAAACTTGGCAGAGACTCAACAAGAAAAGAAAACTTCAGGCCAATATCCATGATGAACACAGATGCAAAAATATTCAATAAAATACTTGCAAACAGATTGCAACAGTACATCAAAAAGCTTAACCATCATGACCAAGTAGGCTCATCCCAGGGATGCAAGGCTGGTTCAACATACACAAGTCTATAAATGTAATTCACCACATAAACAGAACCAAAGATAAAAACCACATGATTATCTCAATAGATGCAGAGAAGACCTTCAACAAAATTCAACAGCCTTTATGCTAAAAACTCTCAATAAACTAGATATCAATGGTATGTATCTCAAAATAATAAAAGCTATTTACAACAAACCCACAGCCAATATCATACTGAATGGGCAAAAACTGGAAGCATTCCCTTTGAATTCTGGCATTAGACAAGGATGCCCTCTGTCATCACTCCTATTCAATATAGCATTGGAAATTCTAGCCAGAATAATCAGGCAGGAAAAAGAAATAAAGGGTATTCAATTAGGAAAGGAGGAAGTCAAATTGTTTCTATTTGCAGATGACATGATTGCATGTTTAGATCCCATCATCTCAGCCCAAAATCTCCTGAAACTGATTAGCATCTTCAGCAAAGTCTCAGGATACAAAATCAATGTGCAAAAATCACAAGCATTTCTATACACCAATAACAGACTTAAAGAGAGCCAAATCAAGAACAAACTGCCATTCACAATTGCTACAAAGAGAATAAAATACCTAGGAACACAACTAACAAAGGATGCAAAGGACCTCTTCAAGGAGAACTGCAAACCACTGCTCAACGAAATAAGAGAGGACACAAACAAATGGAGAAACGTTCCATTCTCATGGTTAGGAAGAATCAATATCGTGAAAATGTCCATACTGCCCGAAGTAATTTATAGATTCAACACTATCCCCATCAAGCTACCAATGACCTTTGTCACAGAACTGGAAAAAAAAACACCTTAAACTTCATATGGAACCAAAAGAGAGCCCATATAGTCAAGACAATCCTAAGCAAAAAGGACAAAGCTGGAGGCAACACATGCTACCCGACTTCAAACTATACCACAAGACTACCGTAATCAAAACAGCATGGTATTGGTACCAAAACAGAGATATAGACCAATGGAACAGGACAGAGGCCTCAGAGGTAATGCCACACATCTAAAACCATCTGATCTTTGACAAATCTGACAAAAACAAGCAATGGGGAAAGGATTCCCTGTTGAGCAAACGGTGTTGGGAAAACTGGCTAGCCATGTGCAGAAAGCAGAAACTGTACCCCTTCCTGACACCTTACAGTAAAATTCACTCCTCTTTTAAACTAATCATTTTAGTTAGTTTAAAAGAGGACATTGGTGGGGCATGGTGGCTCACATTGGTAATCACAACACTTTGAGAGGCAGAGGCAGGCAGATCATGAGATCAGGATTAAAGACTTAAGCATAAGACCTAACACCATAAAAACCTTAGAAGAAAACCTAGGCAAACCATTCAGGACATAGGCATAGGCAAGGACTTCATGAACAAAACACCAAAAGCAATGGCAACAAAAGCCAAAACAGACAAATGGGATCTAATTAAACTCCAGAGCTTCTGCACGGCAAAAGAAACAATCATTAGAGTGAACCGGCAACCAACAGAATGGGAAAAAATTTTTGCAATCTACCCATTTGACAAAGGACTTATATCCAAAATCTACAAAGAGCTAAGACAGATTTATAAGAAACAAACAAACAAACCCATTCAAAAGTGTGCAAAGGATATGAACAGACACTTTACAAAAGAAGACATACATGAAGCCAACAAACATATGAAAAAATGCTCATCATCACTGGTCATTAGGGAAATGCAAATCACAACTACATTGAGATACCATCTCACACCAGTTAGAATGGCGATCACTAAAAAATCTGGAGACAACGGATGCTGGAGAGGATGTGGAGAAATAGGAACACTTTTACACTGTTGGTGGGAGTGAAATTAGTTCAACCATTGTGGAAGATAGTGTGGTGATTCCTCAAGGACCTAGAAATAGAAATTCCATTTGACACAACAATCCCATTACTGGATATATACCCAAAGGATTATAAATCGTTCTATTATAAAGACACATGCACATGTATGTTCACTGTGGCACTGTTTACAATAGCAAAGACCTGGAACCAACACAAATGCCCATCAATGATAGACTGGACAGGGAACATGTGACACATATACACCATGGAATACTATGCAGCCATAAAAATGATGAATTCATGTCTTTTGTAGGGCTAGTAGACATTTATGATAGAATTGACCTAAATCTGACCTAATGTAGACTCATATTCCTATTACCAACCTACACCTTCAAATTTCTCCATACTTACTTGAAACATTTAAGCTTTCCAGCAGCTTTTCAGAATTGGTAAACAGGTTGTACATCTCAGAAGGTTAAACTAAGTCCACTAAGGTCTCATTCAGAAATAGATAGGTAAAGGTAAAATTATAATCCTCCTCACTCACCTTTAATACCACATCTCAGCCTTGAAAAAATGAAGGTTTCTTTGAAGGTTTTGCTCTCATCAGAAAGTTGGTGATGTATCTTTAAGGACTGCTGCCTTCCACTGGAAAACTAAGCCATTTCTTTCCACTCTCTGAGAGTGATATTACAATTTGCAATTATTTTCATATCCAAAAGAGTGAAATATCTAGGATAATCAAGGAGTCCAAAAAGAAGGTATGGTCATGCACATGGTGAGGGTATGCTGCACAACAAAATCAGATAAGTCAAAGGACATGACCCATTACATCCTTTGAGACTCAGCCTTTCAGTTTTCTTGTTTATATCATATTTCATATTCCAGATCCTGTCTTTGGGTCATAATATATTCTTGTGAAAATTTATTTTGAAATTTTGTAATAGTGAACAAACCTGTGAATGCTTTTTGTATTTTAAAAAAGGTTAGTTTAAAAGAGGACGTTGGTCGGCATGGTGGCGCACACTGGTAATGCCAACACTTTGAGAGGCAGAGGCTGGCAGATCACGAGATCAGGAGATTGAGACTATGCTGTCTAGCATGATGAAACTCTGTCTCTACTAAAAATACAAAAAGCCAGGTGTGGTGGTGGTGCCTGTAGTCCTAGATACTCGGGAGGCAGAGGCAGGGGAATCACTTGAACTCGGGAGGTGGAGGTTGCAGTGAGCTGAGATCGCACCACTGCACCAGCCTGGGCAACAGAGCAAGAATCCATCTAAAAAAAAAAAAAAAACGGACATCTTCCTGTATTATACACTAAAGAATTTCCAAAGCGTGCACAAAATTCACTGTTCATGACCCTCATAAGCAAGTAAAATGGAATGGCTAGTGTGAAATTAAATTGAGTCCAAATTGGGTGAAGCTAGAATCCTAGAAGCAACATGAATCCACCAGGCCTCAATATTTCAAACTCAACTCACCAAATCCATTCTTTAGTTTCGAGGCACACCTGGATAGACAGGTGGATTGGGACATACACAACCCTTACAGGTAGGCATTCAATGCTACATTTCCTTGATTTGAATATCAAGATTCCAGAAAATGACAAGCAGAATGAGGATCACTTTCTGGGTTAAAAATAAAATAAAAAGTTTCATCAGTTGTCCTCTGAGCCTCGACAGGATAAATGCATCTTCAAATTTATCTTCGTTGCTTCAAATGTCTAATTTGAGTGTTCAGCCTCTAAAATCAATTTCAGATGTCTCTGGGGAGCTGGAACAAATAGCTTGCCTGCACTGTATTAAGTTCGAGCTGGAGAGGGAAAAAGACTTTGCCTTTCACACATTATCAGTAAGACGAGTATGACAGGAGGAAGAGAAAGAAACCTGACATGTTTTCGGGAACAGTAGCATCCTTTAACTATTAATATTATTTAGCATTCATTATTCACAGAACAGAACAACCCAACTTTGACCTCACTTTTGAAAAAACTTATTGATTGGTATGAAGATAGCATTGAAATTAGCCTGAGACAGGTTGGAATCATCCACTGGAACCCAGAGATTTGGTTCCCAACCCCCCTTCAACTGAGTCTTAGGCCAGTCAGCTGAGGACTAGACACAGACAGATTCTAGGAACCAGAAAATTCCAGGTGAGTGAATCTGAAGAGGATCCGGCCTGTGGAATAACTTGGTTGAGTTCATTTTTAAAAAGTCCTATGAGTCCTAGGGAAAGTGGCAGAGAGATGACTTCCCTGGATCTGAGATCTTTATCCTGGAATAAAAGTGTTTACCGATCATTGTCAGCAAGGAAAATTTGCACCAACAGAACACAGAGTTTGCTATTAAAGAACTCAAACTTGGGCAAAATGAAAAAAAAATAGCTCTCATAGCAGAGAGAACATTTCTTTTTTTGCAAACTGGAATGCTTCACCCATAGGGAGACTTTACTCCAGAAAAAAAAAAAAATCTACTTTTGTAATCAGAGAGCTCCAATGGAAAGTGGTGAGTAGAGTCTGGGATTGGAGCTCAGGAAGCTTACATTTCACATTTCTCCTTTCCATTTCAGAGCCTGTGGCTATCTGTTGGTGGCATCTCACAGGCAGAGTGCACATTTGATAAGACAGAGGTTCACATTCCTAGCATCCACCAATTTGTAGAAATAATACAATTAGAGGTACTTGTCTTGGTAGGCTCAAAGATGGTGCCCTAAAATGTGCCCACATCGTAATCCTTGCAGCCAATGAGTATGGTACAAAATATGGCAAAAAAAAAAAAAGTTTTGGCAATGTGCAAATGTGATTCAGCTAGGGACCCTGAGATGGATGGATTATCCTCCTGGTTATATGGATGTGTTCTAGATATACACACAAGTATTCTTACAAGAGGGAGGCGGAAGATGTGACCACACATGTGTAGAGGAGAAGATAACTTGAAGACAGAGCAGAAAGACATGTGAAGATGCTGACCCTGAGGATTGGAGTGGTGAGGCACAAGCTAAGGAACACCATCAACCACCAGAAACTGGCAGAGGCAAGGAGCTGATCCTCCCCTAGAGCATCTGGAGGGAGCCCAGCCCTGCCAAAACCTTGATTTCCATCCAGGGGTCTTGATTTCATACCTCTGCCCTCCAGAACCGTGAGAGAGTAAACTTGGTGGCAATCTCTTACAGGGGCCACAGGTAGCTAGTACATTTGCATACATCAAAATTTAACATTTTAAGGTTAATTTAAGAAATTATATTCTTAATGATCTTTTCCAGGATCCAATGAATTAGACTTTGTAGAAAAGTCTCAGCAATAGATCTGAATTCACATCTCACTTTTCTTCATACAAACTCTACCACCCAGAACATAGTATTTTTCTGCTCTGATTTTCTCTCTTTGAAACTGTATATTGGATACAATCACTCCTGCCCTGTCTCCCTCAAAATGATCTCAGGAAAGGAGGACCGAGGTCAACTTGGCAGTTTTCCTTGAGGACACAACACACTTGAGCTTGGCTGTAAAATACAGGCTAGTGGAAAAGGGAGCATGCTTTTTATGTCTCTAGTTCATTCTCCTCATTATTCCATTTTTGCAGGATACTTAGTCTCATCTTCATCGTACATAAACTTTGTGACTGATATTTGGTTATTTATGTACCATCCATTCCCTTTGAGAAAGCAAGTACCTTGAGAGCAACTAGCCATATGTTTCATTCCCAAAGGTAGTTGTAGCACCTAGCACGTGGGCGGTGCTCAAAAACATTTGTTGAATAATTGAATGAATGAATGAGTGATTCATCTTTAATTGTTATCACAGCCATTAGTAGCCATACTTCCTCATTTCCTCTGATCTGTCTTCCTTTCTCAAACACTGTTGAATGCTATTTGGTAACAAGTTTGTTCTGGGCTCTGGGGTTACAGCAGTGAGTGCTTGCCTGAGACCTCATCATTGAGTGAGAAAGAAAGATGAAATGATGACAAACAACAACAAAAAGATAACGAGACCTTGAGGAAAGTATTGGGAAAGGCTTCCCAGAGAGGTGTGGACAAAATTTTGAAAATTGAAAAGTTTGAGAGGGAGTGTGGGAAAGAAGAGAGAGAGAGGATGTAGGCAGAAGAATGTGCAAAAGAAGATAATCTCACCAGCAATTCAAGTCAGGGGAAATGCAAGGACCCAAATCAGACATGGTGACCATGGAAATCGTGATGTGCGAACTGATGCGGTGAGAGCTTCCTGTGACTGGACCGTTTGGCAGAGAGAGGGCTTCCATGGAGCTGGGGAGGGGAGATGTGACCAGCATGAACTCTGGGTGAGAAAGCAGTGAACCTGCGTTCCAGGCATTCCGTGTCTAAGTTACAATGACTGTACTTCCCAGGAGGTCCTGACTGATGCCTACAATCCCAGCAAATTTATCAAAGCATCCTACTTTAACTATCAAAGCTTCCCAGGTAGGATAATAAATTATGTGGTCTTCAATTCTCAGGTATGTTCTCAAGTTACTTACCTTCTATGACCTCAGTTTCCTTAACTGTGAAATTAGCAAAATGATAGTAATACTCTTCAGTGTTGATTAAATGAGATAACTTATGCAGGACAACTTTATTTGTTGTAGCACATAGTATATAAATGATAAATGGTAGTGTTATGATTATATACTATTTGGAGAAATTTTAAAAAATATATATGTACTATTAGACATTTTAAATGTCATTTAAAAATGTTCAAACAGAAGCAGCATAGGACCAGATCACACTTAGTGGCTCTTGGTTACCATTGATGGCTGGTAGTTTATCTGCCCAAGCCTTGTCAGAGACATGGTTATTCAATGAGTTCTGTCATTCATTGCCTAATGAATAGGACATGCATCTACTCACGCATTCAGAAAGCAATTTTTCTTCATAGATTTTCATTAGCCTATTGACCTTAAAAGAGCCATTTACCCACCCCATGCCTTACTCTTCTCATCTGTAAAATCATCAAACTTCCTTTTTCACAGCATTGCTGGGAAGATTAGATGAATTAATAATGATACTCTAAAATGCACTTATAAATGTGTTTGGCATATGTTTGAGATTATTGCTAGCTTTTTAGAATAAAGACCTATGTTTGCTACTTGCTAGCTGCACAAACTTGAAAAATTTGCCAACTCTTTAAGCCCCAACTAACTCACTTGCAAAAATGGAGGTGATGTCACCTCAGGGGGAAGTTTGCAGGATTCCATGGTAGAGAGACTGGCCCAAAGGAGGCATGGAACAAATGTTCACCCTTTATATATATATATATATATATATATATATATATATATATTTTTTTTTGGCACATAATAAGTATGCAGATTTGTTTCACTCTTCTCCAAACTTTTCAGGTTTGCCTTTAGAGATCATTTTATTATTATTATTACTATAGTTAGTAATAATATAAAAGGATTCCTAGAAGCCACCTCGTCCAGTTCCTGGTTTCAAATGTAGTTAACACTTGTAACAGGGTATGACCTCATGGCCTCAAGTTACACAGAAAGTTGCTGGGCTGAGGCCCCCTAAACTGCAGCCTGCATTTTTTTTCTACGTGAAAGAATCTCACCTAAGTCAAGTCAGACTAGGACCCCTTCCAGAACTAACATGTCCTTATAATAAAATGGATCATAAGATGCATTCCAAGCACAGCCATTTGTGACTATTTATAGCTCAAGGTATGTGGCACCCAAACATGCTGTCGTCCCCAAACTTGGCCGGGAGCCTTCAGATGTGGTTACAAGACAAGGCTGAGAGAGGTACAGGAGGACCCTTCCTGGCACTCAGGAATGTCCAACTCCATGTGATCAGAGCTTCTAGGTTTTTCTGTGGGTTTTCTTGGCTGCAGGAGCCTTGCTGGCTTCCCACCCTGTCAATCACCTCCCTCCTGGATTTCTAGCTTACTTGGTCAATACAAATAGAACAATCGCCTAAGCAACATAGTAACTTTGATGTTCTCCATCATTGTTGGCACACAAAAGCTCTCGGATTGACCTACTTACGTGCGCCTTTCCTCCTCTGCTCCCCAATAGGACTCCGGCTGTATTTACAGACTCCACAGAAAACCTGGATTTAGATAGCGCTTCCCCGGGGAGAAATTATTAGCGCTAATCCTTGTCTTGGAACAAAGCAGCCCGTCCATGGGATAATGGAGCTCTGATACCCTCCCCGCACCAGATCTGCCTTCCAGCCCCGGGTCCCAGCACAACACCCACATATAAATCCACGCTGCTCACCTGGCAAGGGTCATGGTATTAATATGCTAATTGTAGGACAGTTTGCCAATTATGCTATTTTTATAGATCTACAATTAATTACAGAGAGATTAAGTGTAATTTTGATCATGTCATTTGCCTGACTCAGAGCCCACGATGGCTCAGGGCTGACATCCTCAGCATCTCCAGATGCCTTAAAGGCTCAGCACTGATTAGTCCTCACTTAATTTCTTCCTCATTCTTTAGCTGAGACCCTCACAGTCCACATGATAGCGAGGGATTCATCCTGGAAATCAGGCCTGAACCAGTGAGAAGTGAGAACTGCAGCTCCCAATAAAGTCTCCATGTCCTGCCCGTTCACCTTTGCAAGGACCTGTTCATCCCAGCAAGACACATATCAGAGGGGTGGGAGTTAATTCCATGTTTCACTGGTAGGACAATAACAAATGTCATGGCCTGGATGAAGAACGTTCCACCAGTGCATCCCAATTGCCTGAAAATCCTATGAACAGTCTTTGAAGCATTCCAATTTCTAAACTGAAGTTGAGAACGTTATTAGAGAGGTGAATGAAGATGTGCGTATGGGAAGCTCGTAGAACATCATTAACAAGAGTAAGTCCAGAAACCGTCTAACTAACTGGAGAAATGGTTCAATGTCAACGTTTATATCTGTTAATGACTTATCCTCTAGTTCAAGTCATAAGCAAAAAGTGCAGTTAGCTTTCTTCTTATAAATATAAACTACTTTTTTCTATATTTTTAGAATAACAACTTTATTGATATATAATTCACACAGCATAAAACCCACACTTTTAAAAGGTGCAATTCATTGTTTTTTTTTCAGTCGCAAAGTTATGCAACTATGGCCAATATCAAATTCAGGAATATTTTTTATTACTCAGAAAGAAACCCCATTCTTGTCAGCAGCCCCTCTTCGTTCTTCACTCTCTCCAGCTGCTGGCAACCACTAATTTACCTTCTGTTTGTATGGATTTGCCCATTTGGGACATTTCATGTAATGGAATCTTATCATATGTGGCATTTTGTATCTGACTTCTTTAACCTAGCATAGTATTTTCAAGAGTCGGCTCCCCTAGAGTACGCATCACTATTTCATTCCTTTTCATGGCTGAAAAATGTTCCATTTTGCGGATATGCCACATTTTGTTTATCTATTTATCTGTTGATGGGCATATGGGTTGTTTCTCCTTTTTGGTGATTATGAATAATGCTGCTACATTCGTGTACACCATTTCACATGGGTGTGTTTTCTTTTTTGTTGTTGTTTTTGAGTATATACCTTAGTGTGGAATTGCCAGATCACACGGTAGCTCTATGTTTGGTCTTTTGATGTATTGAAACTGTTTTCCAAAGTAGTTCTACCATTTTACGTTCCCATCAGCTATGCATGAGGGCTCTAATTTCTTTTTGAGACAGAGCCTCCCTCTGTCACCCAGGCTGGAGTGCCAGTGGTGCAAACTCGGCTCACTGCAACCTCCACCTCCCAGATTCAAGAGATGCTTGTGCCTTGGCCTCCCAAGAACCTGGGATTAGAGGCGTGCACCAACATGCCCAGCTAATTTTTGTGTTTTCAGTAGAGACGAGGTTTTGCCTTGTTGGCCAGGCTGGTCTTAAACTCTGACTTCAAGTGTTCCACCCACCTTGGTCTCCCAAGATACTGGGATTACAGATGTGAGCCACTGCACCCGGCCGAGGGTGTCAATTTCTACACATTCTCTCCAACACTTGCTGTTGTTCATCTATTTCATTATAGCCATACCCCTGGGTGAGGAATGCTATCTTATTGCAGTTTTGATTCAAACCTCCGCAAGGACTCATGATGTTGAGCACATCTTTGTGTACTTGCTGCCTTTTGTACACTGTCTTTTGAAAAATGTCACTGCACATCTTTTGCTCACATTGAATTGGTCTCCTGTTGAATTGTAAGAGTTATCCATACAGTTTGAATACAAGTCCCTTAACAGATATATAGTTTGCAAATATGTTTTCCCATTTTGGGGGCTGTCTTTACTTTTCTGAGAACATCCTTTGAAGGACAAAATGTTTATTTTGGATGAAGCCCAATTTTTCTACGTTTTCTTTTATTTATTTTGCTTTTGATGTCATATCTAAGAAACCATTGCTGAATCCAAGGTTATGAAAACATACTTCTCTCTTGCCTTCTAAGAATTTTATAGTTTTAGCTCTTACATTGACACCTGTGGTGAATTTTGAGTTAATTTCTGTACATGGTGTGAAATCGGGGCCTGGCTTTATTTCTTTGCATATTCACTGTGGATATCCAGTTGTCCCAACTCCACTTGTTGGAACCGTGATTCTTTCCCCCAGTTGAATTATTTTGGCACATGAACTACTTCTACATTGCAAATGTTTTTGTTTTCCATTTTTAAATAAGTAAAAGTCTGAAAACTGAAATACTGTCATGTGCATGTTGGGCACTGGATTGTGTAACTCATTTGAGTCACTGCATGTCCACGTTTCCACCCACTTCTGCCTCTCACCTTTCGTGTTTCTCTGATCCCAGTTTCCTGCTCTCTGCTCTCTGAACCATAACTGCTCACAGGTGCCTCAGTCCTCCCTGCCTCTCTTACTGTGTCATGGGAAGACTTCCCCACTGTACCCTCAACCAAAACCCATGGGCCTGATTCCTCTCACTCAATCTCGTTTACCTGATCAGAAGAATATGGAGAGGACTGGACACGTGGAAGCCCAGAGCCTCATGTTGGGAGGGGAACAAGACAGACCAATCTCAAACTGTCTGTGGATGCTTTCAAAGACAACATTCTTCTCTTATAGCATTGCTCAATAGATGTAGGCTTGACCAGCCTTTACCTCAACACTGTCACTGATATGAAACTCATCACTTGCAAAAGCATAGACTTACATTTTCAGACAATTATATTAGTTTGTTTTTGTTTTCGTTTTGCAGACAAGGCAGCACTCTGTTGCCCAAGCTGGAGAGCACTGGTACAGTCATGCGTCACTCCAGCCTCAACCTCTAAGTCGGGCAATTCTCCTGCCTCGGCTTCCAAAGTAACTGGACCACACACCACCACACTGGCTAACTTTGTATTATTATGATTTGTAGAGACAGGCTCTCCTCATGTTTCCCAGACTGGCCTTGAACTCCTGAGCTCAAGCAATCCTTTTGCCTTGGCCTCTCTGTTGAAATTACAGGTGTGAGACACTGAACTCAGCTAGAGACACTGAACTCAGCTACATTAGTTTATTTTGAGAATAAAACAATCAGTCCCTTTGCAGCTTCATTCATTGTCCCTTAATCTTCTCATCACCACCATGCAGGGCCATTGAACTGCATGTCCCAGAAACAGCTCTTCAGGTATTTGAGAACAGCGACCTTGGGTATCTTAACCATCTTCTCCAGGCTCCACACCCCTAGTGCTATCTACATTCTCTCATCTTATGGTTTTGGGGGGCCTTCACTAGCCTCTTTCCTCTGTCCTCAAAGGCTGCAGTCAAGACCCTCATGCCTTACACAGCCTAAAAGCACATACCCCATCCTTTCCTGAATCTCCCTCCCTGACTCACTAAACACCCACATCTTAACAATAACAGCTACCATTTACTTTTGCAAACAGGCTTGAACATTTCCACAGAAACAAACTTGTTTAATCCTAGTTTGCCCAGCGAAGAAACCCAGGCACAGTGATAAGAAACTCACCTGTGTTCACACAGCAAATGTGAGATGGAGCTGGGATTTACGCTCTCTGAATCCAGAGTCTTTACTTCTAATTGCTGCAGTATTCACATACTTATTGTATCTCTTCTTACAGCTCCCTTCTTCCTTCTCTTCATAGTATATATCATAATATAAAATAGCTGGGACCTACCCATCCATCCGTCCATGCATCCATCCATGCATCCATCCATCCATCCATCCATTCATCCATCCATGCATCCGTCCATCCGTCCGTCTGTCCGTCCGTCCATCCATCCATCCATCCATCCATGCATCCATCCATCCATCCATCCATCCATCCACCCACCCATCCTTTTATTTTTCTATCTGACTATTTTCTGACTTACTCCACATACTCTGAGCTTTGTCCAGGGAAGGCTTCTGCTGATTCTTTTACCACTATATACTCAGAGTTGCCACAGTGCCTGGCTCAGTGGAGGCCTCCAAAAGTAAGTACATGCTGCACACTCCAATGAATGAATGGGTGTCCAGCACACTGTTAGGCACAGAATGTAAAAAGTAGGTTTGGAGAAGGTTCTTCTACTTGAGAAGGTTACAGAGTTCTGGGGAAGGGGCTCCACCTTGCAGCATGGTGGCAGTTAGGCTGCTGTGGGAGTCAGGGGGAGCCTTGTAGCTGATGGGGGCATCTGGAGGATTTCCCAAGGAGGAGACCCCTTTCCAGTTGTGCTATGTCAGCCAGCCCACACCACTGGCTGTTAATAACTAAATCACCCCAGTATTTTTGTGCATCTGTCTGGGAAAGGACAAGTGACCTGCATTCTGCTTTGGAAGGACTGTCATGTATACAAGGGAGCTGAATTGCACTGCGTGGCCCAGGAGACAGAAACCTCATTTTCTAGCCTGGTGAAAGCCCAGCGAATCCCAGGAGAGCAGCAGTAAGAGAGACTCTGTTATGAATGGGGACTCCCTGGCCCTGGGAATGTCCAGGAGAGGGCAGGTGTACTTCGTCAGGGTTGCTGACTGGAGTACACGGGAGGAGGTGATGGCCAGAGCTTCCCTCCAAATTCCCACAACTTCTGTTCCTCTGTGCTTTACCGAGGGTTTACAGAAAGTCATGGACAGGCAAGGTTCTGTGGCTCACACCTGTAATCCCAGCACTTTGGGAGGCTGAGGCAGACAGATCACGAGGTCAGGAGATTGAGATCATCCTGGCCAACATGGTGAAACCCCGTCTCTATGAAAACTACAAAAATTAGCTGGGTGTGGCTGCTCATGCCTGTAATCCCAGCTACTCGGGAAGCCAAGGCAGGAGCATCACTTGAACCAGGGAGGTGGAGGTTGCAGTGAGCCGAGATTGTGCCACTGCTCTCCAGCCTGGGCAACAGAGTGAGACTCCATCTCAGAAAAAAAAAAAAAAGAAAGAAAAGAAAAAAGAAAGTCATGGACACTATCCAACACTGTCTTTGCTCATAGCTATTAAAGAAGAAATAAGTCTTTTATGTGGGAGGCATCAAATGCCCAAGCGTTCCCGTGTGATTGGGAAAACGAAGTCTAGCTTTTGTAAAGTGACTATATAGATCCACCACAGAGAACCAACATGATCTGCCTATATTCTATCTTCAAGGGAGTAAGAGACCCGTTGACACATTTAAAAGTTGACATGGCATTATCATTCTACCTCTATCAATCTATCTATTATCTATCTATCTATCATCTATCTGTCATCTATCTATGTATCTATCATCTATCTATCTATCTATCATCTATCTGTCCATCATCTATCTATCATCTATCTATCTATCATCTATCTATCATCTATCTGTCATCTATCTATCTATCTATCATCTATCTATCTTCTATCTATCATCTATGTATCTATCTATCATCTATCATCTATCTATCTATCATCTATCTATTTATCTATCATCTATCTATCATCTATCTATCTATCATCTATATATCATCTATCATCTATCTATCATCTATCTATCATCTATCTATCTATCTATCATCTATCTATCCATCATCTATCTATCATCTATCTATCTATAATCTATCTATCATCTATCTATCTATCTATCTATTTATCTACCTACCTATCTAATTTATAATATATCAGAAAAGAAGATGCCAGAAATAATTTTTTTTTTGAGACAGAGTATTATTCTATTACCCAGGCTGGAGTGCAGTGGCATGATCTTGGCTCACTGCAACCTCCACCACTCAGGTTCAAGCAATTCTCCTGCCTCAGCCTCCCGAGCAGCTGGGACTACAGGCATGCACCACCACGCCTGTCTAATTTTTGTATTTTATTGGAGACGACATTTCATCATATTGGCCAGGCTGGTCTCGAACTCCTAACCTCGTGATCCACCCGCCTCGGCCTCCCAAAGTGCTGGGATTACAGGGGTGAACCACGGTGCCTGGCCCAGAAAGAAAATTGTCCATAATTCTCTTACCTTGATATCAGGTCTGTGAGCGTTTTTCATGTATTTTATTCTGGTCTTATTTTCTATTGCCATATATGCCTATGTTTTGTGCTCCTGCTTCTTCTCTTCAAAAACACAGTGAACAGGTTCCCTGTCATTAAGTGGTCTTCCAAAACATGATTTTTAATAGCTGCTTAGTATCCCGTTTTCCAGCTCCTCCATAAAGCAGTTAACCCCTCCCGTGCTGGTGGGTATTTGTGCTTCCAGAATTTCAGTAGCTTACCTATAAGTATTTTCATACATATCATTATTTCTTTTAAAAATCCCTAGATTTCAAATTACAGAGTCAAAGGGAAAGTCTGCCTTTAAAGTGTTTGATATGTGTTACCAAATTGCCCTCAGGAAAAAGGGTATCAGTTCATAGTCCTGCCAGCAGTATTGGAGGGGGCTTACTTAGGTGTCACTTGGAAACCTTTGCTGGGAGGAAGGGAACTCATCTCTGCTGCATGGTGACAGGGAAGGGCATTCACACAGGAGTCACAGAACCTCCAGACACCAATGCTGTGAAGAAAGTGCCAAGACTTGGTGGCAGGAGGTCTGGGATCACGTGGTCTTTCGGCTGCCTCTTAAGTCCCTCAACACCATCATCCGGGAATGACCGTACGTCCAGTAAAGGGCTTTGCTGGCAGCGAATAAACGGCTTACTCCTCCCAGTAGGACTGTGAACACGGAAGATGGTCAAAAAGAGATGTCCTGCGTCTGGGGGGCCAGTGGTAAATGACGAGTGAATCCAACAGTCATAATTGACTAGAAACGAGATGACACTGGAGTCCAGCCGCCTGGAGTCTGATTTGCACTGTGTGGCCCAGGAGACAGAAACCTCAGATTCTAGCTTGATGGAAGCTCCAGTGAATCCAAGGAGATGATGCTTGTAGCAGATGAGGCCCTGGGCCTGGTGCTACGCCTTCCTGGGATCCGCCTCCTCATCTGTAAAATGGGGCTATAATAGGGATTAAATGAGTATCTGTGAAGTCTCCAGCATAGTGCTGTGTGTATAATAAGCACAGCATTTGTGTATTTAAATAAATAAAACCCTCTAGGTGACACATCCTGAGTTTAAATCTGTGCCCTACACAACTAGATTCTCACAAGCTTCCACTCTACAAAACCATTATTTCTGTTTTCTGAATGAGTAATGCAGAAAGTTTAAGTACACTGTCCTGAGTTGCAAAGCTGACCAATGGAAAACCTGGGATTGAACCTGGGCATTTTTACTCCAGAGCAAATTATCCTATTTTTTTATTTGTTTTAGATAAATAAAAAGAATGGTTCTTTTATTTATCTCATTTTGTCTACAGCAGTCTTTCTGTTTACTGCTTTCTTTACTTATTAGGGTATTGTTTGTATTCAGTAAAATTCACCCTTTTAAGGCATTCTGTTCTGAGATTTAGCAAAAATATCCAGCCACTATCCACCACCAGGGTCAGGACTGAGACTACTTCCCTTTATCTGAAGTTTTCTCACCACTCCCACCCAATCCCCAGATCGTGGCATCCACTCATCAGATTTCATTCCCTCACGTTTGGCTTTCTCCAGAAGGACACATTTAATATGGAGTCTTTCGAGTCTGGCTTCTTTCACTTAGCATCATGCACATGGGATTTTCCATGTCGTTGCGTGGGTCAATAGTTTGTTTCCTTCTATCACTGACCCAATAGCAGGTAGAGATCATCTCTACTTCAAAGCTGAAGAAACTGAGACTGAAGGACATTAAATATCTTTCTGAAGGTCACACAGCCAAAGTCCAGGTCTCATTTTACGTTCCTGTATGTAGCAAACACAGGATGGCGTTTTGCACCTCAGTCTGTTGTGTACGTGGAGATAATGCTGCTTTGGCATGTGGTTCCCTGTTAGGTAGCGAGTTCCTAGGGGTTGGGATTCAGCCCTGTTCATTATGTGCACTGTATCATGAGCAGGGTGCCCAGCCCAGAGTGTACACGCTCAGAAAGCATTGGTACATTTGACAACATGGAAGGGCAAGGAGATATTTTGGAAAGTAAAAACAGCCTAAGTCAGTCTTGCAATGCATGTGTTATATCAAAGCATTTTCAATTTTCATTTTGAGGCATGGAAAGCAATAATAAACGTGAGGGCAAAGAAGTGAATCTATAACCTCCAGCAGCCCTTTATCCACAGCGTTTGCAGACCCGTTGTGGGGAAGAGCCATGCGCACTGAGAAACCAAGAATCTCCCACAGAAAGTGAAGGGCTTGGGACTTACTTGTGTCCACAGTCCCCATAAAGATAAGAATAGCAGAGAGCTCTTACCAAGTGTGCCAGAACCCGCGTTTGAATGCAGTAAATATCCTAAGGCTCTTGTAGTTGCCTTGTCATGGAAGAATCATTATCCTTAGGAAGAAATTTAAAAATAGGTTCAAAGAGGTTAAACATCATGACCCAAGCACAGATCTAGTAACAAAAAATAAGCTGAAATTCAATCAAAGGTCAATCTGATTTCTCTGTTATTAGGGAGAAGGGAAAGGATTCCTAAAAACCGTATCTCAAAATTTGGGTCAATCGAAACACTGAAATTTAAAAATACACATTATAATTAATGTTAACTATAGCCACCATGCTGTGCCATAGATCACCAGAATTTACTCCTGTTGGACCCCCTTCCCCTACCCCTGCCCCCCAGCCACTGGTAACCATCATTCTAGTCTCTTTTTCTATAAGTCTGATTTTTTTTTTAGCTACCACATGTAAGTGAAATCATGAGGTATTTGTGTTTCTGTAACTGGAGTATTTCGCTTAGCATAAGCTCCTCTAGATTTTAAATGGTAAGTATGTGAGGTGATGAGTATGCCACCTAGTCAGATTTAGTAATTTTACAATGTACACGTTTGTAATAACATCACATTGTACTCCATAAATACCGTACCTACAGCGATCATGTATCAATTAAAAATACAATAAAAATAGGGCCAGGAGTGGTGGCTCAAGCCTGTAATCCCAGCACTTTGGGAGGCCGAGGCGGGTGGATCACAAGGTCAAGAGATTGAGACCATCCTGGTCAACATAGTGAAACCCCATTTCTACTAAAAATTGATAATAGACTGGATTGGAAAAATGTGGCACATATACACCATGGAATATTATGCAGCAATCAGAAATGATGAGTTCGTGTCGTTTGTAGGGACATGGATGAATCTGGAAAACATCATCCTCAGCAAACTGACACAAGAACAGAAAATGAAACACCACATATTCTCACTCATAGGTGGGTGATGAAAAATGAGAACACATGGACACAGAATGGGGAGTACTAAACACTGGGGTCTATTGGGGGGAAAAGGGGAGGGCCAGTGGGAGGGGGAGGTGGGGAGGGATAGCCTGGGGAGAAATGCCAAATGTGGGTGAAGGGGAGAAGAAAAGCAAAGCACAATGCCATGTGTGTACCTACGCAACTGTCTTGCATGCTCTGCTCATGTACCCCAAAACCTATAATCCAATAAAAAATTAAAAAAAAAAAAAAGAAAAAAGAAAAAAAAAACATACTGGAAAAACAAAATGGAATACAGAAGAATAAAAAAAAAAAAAAAATTATCTGGGCGTGGTGGCGCATACCTGTAATCCCAGCTACTCGGGAGGCTGAGGCAGGAGAATTGCCTGAACCCAGGAGGCAGAGGTTGCGGTGAGCCAAGATCGCGCCATTGCACTCCAGCCTGGGTAACAAGAGTGAAACTCCGTCTCAAAATAAATAAATAAATAAATAAATAAATAAATAAATAAATAAATAAATAAATAAATAAAAAATAAATAAATACAATAAAAATAAAGAAAAATTCGTCATTTAATTGAAAGCAACTTTGGGTCGCAGTGTCGTTGGTGGATATTGGTGTCCGTAGACAGATGAACGGGTAAACAGTGTATCTATACAATGAAATATTATTCAGCCTGTAAAGAAAACACAAAGGAAACTTTAGCACATACTACAATGTGGGTAAAGCGTTAGAACATTATGCCAAGTAAATAAGCCAGTCACAGAAAGACAAATACAAAAACATAAAGGAAGAAAGGAATCCAACTTATATGAGGTACGGATAGCGGTTCATATCCTGAACGCAGAAAGTACAATGGCGGTTGCCAGGATCTAAGGGGAAAGGGAGATGGGAGACACTGTTTAATGGAATTAATGTTTAATATTTGGTGAGACGAAAGAGTCCTAAAGATAAATGATGCTGATGGTCGCACAATAATTCAAAGGTAAGTAATGCTGCTGAACTATACACTTACGAATTGTTAAGACGGAAGACTTCATGTTATGTGCGTTTTGCCACAACTTTGAGAGCTTCAGTAAATTAAAATAGTTCTAACGGTGCACAGCATCCAGGTGGCAGATCCCAAACAGCCAGCCAGGTGGTACTTCCCTACACATAGTTTGACCCTACGAAAGAATTTCATTTAGATTTTTTTTTTTGGTATAAATTTAGGGGTACCATTGTAGTTTTGTCACATGGCTGTAGTGTATAGTGGCAAAATCTGGGTTTTTAGTGTAACCATCACACAAATACTGTGCATTGTACCCATATTTTTTTTTTTTTTTTGAGATGGAGTCTCTCTCTCACCCAGTCTAGAGTGCAGTGGCGCAATCTAGGCTCACTGCAACCTCCACCTCCTCAGTCCAAGCGATTCTCCTGCCTCAGCCTCCCAGGTAGCTGGGATTACAGGTGCACACCACCATGTACAGCTAATTTTTGTATTTTTAGTAGAGACGGGGTTTTGCCATGTTGGCCAGGCTGGTCTCAAACTTCTGATCTCAAGTGATCCTCCTGCCTCAGCCTCCCAAAGTGCTGGGATTACAGGCGTGAGCCACCATGCTGGGCCCCATAAGGTAATTTCTCATCCTGCACCTTCCTTCCATCCTCCTGCCCTTCTGATGTCTTCTCCAATGTCTATTATTCCATGCTCTGTGTCCAGTGTACACACTATGTAGCTCCCAGTTACAAGTGAGAACATGTGGTATTTGATTTCCTCTTTCTGAGTTGTTTCACTTAAGATAAGGGCCTCCAGCTCCACCCATGTTGCTGCAAATAGTATTCTATTGTATGACATACACCACATTCTCTTTATCCAGTCATTCCTTGATGGACACCTAGGTTGGCTCCATATCTTTGCTATTGTGAATCATGCTGAAATAAATATAAAGAGTACAGGCTTCTTTTCGATATAATAATTTCTTTGGGGGGGGTAATTACCCAGTAGTGAGATTGCTGAACCCAGCAATGTTTCTATTTTTAGCTCTTTGTGAAATCTCCATACCATTTTCCATAGATTGTACTAACTCACATTCCACCAACACCATATAAGCATTCCTTTCGCTCTGCCTCCTCGCCAGCATCTGCTATTTTTTTGACTTTTTACTAATAGCCATTCTGACTGATGTATGATGGTATCTCATTGTGGTTTAATTTGCATTTCTCTGATGATTAGTGATGTTGAATATTTTTTCCTGGGCTTGCTGGCCAGTCTTGTTATTTCAAGCCGTGTTCATTGGATTCTGCCTTGTACGAAGCCCCCATGCCTGGAGCTAGAGAGAAGGGGCTGGAGGTATGAATTCCAATAGAGTGGTCTGTTGTTAGGGAACTCATATTTGCCAAGACATGGGTTATCACACAAAGAAAGTCACGGCAGAGAAGGATGTGCTTGGAGCGTCATGGAACAAATGCAGCAGAGCACAAAAGGGAGAAGAAAGTGTTTAAAAGAGCTCTGGACATCTTTGAGAAAAAGCCAGCTTTGAGAGACCCTTAAGCTGTTGAGGGTATGCTTTTGACAAGTCATGGGGCAGCCCAGAGGGGAATCCAGCCTAGGAGAGGGCGGCAGCTTCAGCAAAGGTCTGGAGGTAGGATGGGAGACGGAGCCTGCACCTTGAACAGCTCGAGGTCTCTTAGCGAGAGCTGGGATGGATGAGCCTGCACAGCGGCCTCAAACAGCTGCTTTGGGTCCCCACACAAAAAGCTGCCTTTGGTCCCTGAGACGCTGGTGCAGGAGGCTGTGGGAGGAGGTTGGGGTCCGGAATAAAAGACTGCCACGTTAGAGACACAGGGAAGGCAGAGAACAAAGAGAGAGAGGCTCGAAGCCAAACAAAGATAAAACAGCTGATAGAAGACAAAGCCCCAGAAAGGCAGTGTTGGGGCCTCTTCACTGTGCAGCGGGACTGACAGGTGGGCATCAAAGGGGGCCGAGGCTGCGGAGCGGCTCAGGTGCCAGGCAGCTCGGGGCGCGGCGCTTTGTTCAGTCTGACTGAGCAGTCAGTCTGCTTATATTGAGAACGCACTATGCTAAGCAGAAGGCAGTCCTATATTTAGATTTTTCTTTTAATCTTGAAAGAGAAGAAAACAGTAACAAAGGCCTTCCTTGTCAAATCCTAATGCAAGTTGAACTTCTAAAGACTTGGAGGAGGTATTCGTGACACCAAAGCTTTTATAAGCACTGACACAGAAAACTGAAGTAGGGGGGCATTAAAAAGAGGCTTCTCCCCTTTGTGCTTTTGCTTGCCACCAGAGCCATACACATCAGCTCAGTCCCACGGGCATTTCTGTGTTTAAAATGTTGTACAATATCCACTGCCGCATTCGATATCCTGTAGCCTACGTCAGGGTGGGGGTTGAAAGGTCTTTCCTTTCACAGGTGGGGGTCTGAGCCTTGGAGAGGTCCAGGGTCTTCCCCAGAGTCAATCAGCTTCTGAGTAGCAGACTCAGACATGAAGCCTAGGTCTGCCCATGCTGGTCCCAGGGAAGTTGAGGTGCTTGCCTCTGATGGAACAAGGCCACAGGCTTTGAAATCCCACTTAGATTGAAGCCCAATGCCATCCTATGGGAGCCAGGTGACCTTGAACAAGTCTTCTATCCTCTCAGAGCCTCCATCTCCTGAGGGAAATAGCCAGCATTCATTTGAAGATCGAATGAGATAACCCACATGCCCAGTATGGCACCTGGCACCTTATGATGGCAATGGCTATCCCCATGAACTGACAGGACCCAGACAACAGAGTGGGTGGTTCTGAACAGAGAGCTTCTCTGGGAGTGTGGAGCCCTGGCCGGGTTCTCCTTCCTTGCAGAGGGGCTCTCTCCATACCTCTGTTGCACCAGCATCCTGACAGTCTATGAAAACTGCAGTAGGAAGAGGTTTGGGGGCTGAGGTCTCTGAGGTTTCTGCTCTACAAACAGCAACGTTTTGTCCTACTTTGATTTAGAACAAGTGGAAAAATGAGACAAGAAATCAAACTGTTCAAGGCCAACATATCTCCTATTGTTACCAAGCTCAGGGGGCAGGCAGAGCTCAGAGTGAGAGGCAGATAGACCTACTGAGGAAACTCCACAAAGGGCCCACTTTACCTCCAACCACAGGCTCTGCTGGACTGAGGCTTACCTGTTCATGAGGGCAGGCTAGGGAGACCCTGCTTCTTGGAGCAGGGAGAAGGTTTTGTTCCATGCATATTGCCATGAGTACTCAGGAAGGCAGTAGAAGGAAGCCAGGAGAGGGATGCTAAGAAGCTTTATTCACCTGGAAGGAAAAGTAAGAAAGGAGAAATAGTATTGTCCTGACTTAAACCAGATTAGCATGCTCCTAACACAGTGGGCTTGCAAATGCCATGTGTGATGCCACTGTCCCTAGAAAGAAAGAAGCTGAACAGATCGGCAGTCCATCTGGTTGATCCCTCCCACATTCATGGGCCCCTTGCCCAAGACCAACCCCATTCTCCTGTTGGGGGCCCTTGGGATACTGGGGTGCCATTTAGATTTTGCCACTAGAAGGCTCTGAGGTGGGTTAACAGCAAGGAGGCTTCACCTGCTGAGGCTGAACTTGACTCATTTCTCTCTTCCTGCTCTGAAGGATCCCCAGCCGTGCTGTCAAACCAGCAGAGACCCTGCAGGGAGATGAATGACCCAGGAAGACAAGAAGGTAACAAGCGCACAGGGTCGCTTCGCCCAGCAAACAGCAACACTTGAGCCTCCCCAGCTTTCGAAGAAAAACCTCTCCCATTGTCAAGGTCCCACTGAGAAGGCATAGTTCAAGATTAAATCCTCTTGCAATTTGGATGCCTGGAAAATTAAGGACTGAAATCTTGGGATTTTTGTTTTTTTCAAGTTCGAATTTCAAATCTCACAATTCTTAGGTGAAAGTGCTAGAATTCTCTTCCCTGATTTATTCCGCTCCTGAGTCTTGGCCTGAGGAATCCTTGATTCCTTGGGGGACTTGGGGTCCCTTGAGCAGGAACAGCCTAGGTGGTTTTCTGCAGAAATGAGTGTGGTTACTTTAGGACTGAGAGGAAGACTTAGTGCCATTCCAATTCACTTAGGAGCCTCTCCCCTCTTAAAGAGCTGAAAGCATTTGTAGGACACATAGGACTGACAAGGTTAGCACTGTTTTCCATACCACTCAATGCTGAAAAGAGTCCAGCTCCTAACCCTAAGGCACTTTTTTTTTGTTATCCCAGAAAAAATGAAGTTTCCCAAGCCCAGCTCCTAATGTCAAAGCTCTACAGCAAGTCCATGAAGAGGGCAGTGGAAAAAACCTTCCTGGTTTAGCCCCATCGGGTTGCCAGTTCATTCATGTCAGTCATCTGGATCCAAAAAGGTGCTACGTTAAACTCAAATGGGGAAAATCTTTCTTCGACAATGTATCTTGCACAAGGTGCACTAACCATGACGGAGAGGAAGACCTACTTTGACATCTTGTCTGCATTCTCAGAAGGGGACAGCTGCCCTTCCTTCCCATTGGAGCATTCCAAACCACAGAATTCTCCCTTTTCCTCCTGGCCAGTGTTCCTGTTCCAATCTATTCAACTGAAGTGGGTTCTGTCTAGTAGGATCACATCTACTATCCCATGCAAACAGAAATTTTCTGTCCTAGGTACCAGTGGTGGATTGCACTCTCTTGCTATAAAACAGCTTAGCAAGGAAACACATGTCACAGGTCCATGGTGGCTCTCGCTGGAAAATGATGCTCAGCACATCACTGCCCTGCTGCTTCTGTACCCACACCATGAACCCCTGAGCACAGTGATGCCTAAACCTCTGCCTGAGCTGTCATTTCTCAGCCTTGGCATGTCCCAGACATGAGTAGCATCTCTCTCTCTGCCATCTCTTTCTCCCCAGCAGTGAGATAAACCTCTGTCCTCCCTTTAATCCTTTCAGAGAAACCAGCCAGTGGTGTAGCTCTTCTAGATCTGCCTCCCACACCTGGCTTTGACCATTTCTCTTCCCAGAGGGCACACAGTACCCAACCACTCTGCAGATAGATAGCAGTACATGAGTCTTCCCTTCACGTGTGCAGAAAAGCCTTATCTCTGCTAGTCCAGTCTTTGCTTCTATCAAGCTTGTTTAGGAAGAGCCATGCCTGCCTCTGGAGCTGCCATACTTTTGGGTGGCCTCTACCCTCACTGAGACTTTTGTCTCCTGCACATGTATTGTTCAAGGTCAAGGTGCACCTGCTGCTGGAAACAGTAAGAATGGGGAAGAAGTCTTGAATTTCCCCCTTTCACAGGTGCCCAGATAAAAATTCTACCATCAGTTGGGCAGTCTTTCACAGCAGCTTAGGCAGGGGGTGTTGACAGTGAATGTACAGCAGATGCCCCTATAATGTCATCTGCGGGGAGAAGTGGCCTCTATTCTGATGGGGAATATTGATGCACTGCTCAAAATAAACTTCCAAACCTGCAGGCAGATAACATAGGCCTGTCCTAAATGTCTCTCACACAGGCCTCAGCGAGGGCTGCCTGCAGGTTTGGGGGTTTATTTATATACTTGGAAGTAACTACACCTCCAAGTATATTTCCATGGAAGCCAGCCTGGATGGTCTCTACCCTCCCTGAGGCCTGTGTCTCCTGCCTCTGGGCTACTGAGAGAGGCGAAGGTAGAGGCCATCCAGGCTGGCTTCGACATAAATATAGCTACATAAAAAGCCAAAAACTGGTTTAAAAGTATTCCACTTAACAATCTCTAATTGACCCTCTATTTAGTGCTAGATCTCACATTAGATGATTGAGGCTGAGAGATAGTTAATACCTGGGGCTTGCCTAGAAGAGCTTCCAATGAAGTAGAGGACACTGGCATCCTCCCGTGTCTCGTTTGTTAAAAGGAGCGAGTGAGTTCATACTCGTAAGTGCTCAGAGTGGCCTGTGAGGGATGGCAATCATAGAAATCCCATCCTTGTGTATGGAGAAGAGATGAGCACCACGGTGAAAAGGACCTCAGGTTTTGGGAGTCCTTTGGGGTGGAACTAAGGAGCTTCATGTCCTGAAGGTCAAGGGATCCATTTACACACAGCGCTTATGCAAGTGAGTGGCCTGTTTGTATTTGCATTTTGAGAATCTCCCCTTTATGGCTAATCTATGTCCCTTCACATGTTGAAGACCTAACTGTCAGTAGCCCAGAGGCAGGAGACATAGGCCTCAGGAGGGTACAGGCCATTCACAGGTGGGTGTAGCAGCTCCAGGGGCAGACATGGCTCTTCCTAAACAAACATGATAGAAGCAAAGACCGGACTAGCAGAGATAAGGCCTTTCTGCACACATGAGGGGAAGGCTCATGTACTGCCATCTGTCTGCAGAGTGGTTGGGTACTGTGTGTCCTCTGGGGAGAGAAATGGTCACAGCCAGGTGCTTGGAGGTAGGGCCTTTAAATAAATGATTAAGATAAAATACGGTCATTAAGTTACTCCCTAGTGCAATAGGTCTGGTGTTCCTATAAAGAGTAGAGGTTAGAACACAGGCAGCATATAGGACACAGGACACCTGCCAGTTGTGGAGAGGCCTCAGCCAAAATCCAAACTGCTGAAGCCTTGATCGTGGACTTCTAGTTCCTGGAAAACCGTGAGAAAACAAATGTGTGATGTTGCAGCCTCCTGATCCATGGTGCTCTGCTGTGGCAGCCTGAGAAGCACATACACTCCCTCTGGCTGTGGTTTTCAGGACTGGTAGAAAGGGGAGAACCAGCGTAGGTGAAGAGTTAAGGTTATGAATGTATTAGTCTAGGTGAGAAATCGTGATGAGTCCCCTCCCTAGAAATGGGAGGATGTGGCAGACCGGAAACCATTGCAGCCTATAGAATTCAGGAGTTTGGGGACCTGCTGAAAACGGGAAGTAGGAGAGAAGAGGTTTCATGGGTAAATCCCAGGTTTCTCGTTGGATTGTCAGGATGGAGGATGGTTATTTTCATTAAGGCAAATAGGTAGTGTTAGCCCCATGCCCTAACCCACTGTGCTAACTGGCCAGGGTTGAGGACAAGTATGTAATAAATAGAATAGCTTCCTTTCAAAACCTATGACTCTGCTATGAAAGGTGGTTTGGGAAATACTGTCCAGTATCAGTGCTAGCTGCCTAGATTGTCAGAGTTTGAGAGAGAAAATCAGAAGATTCCCCAGCTCTTATTCAATATTCTGGGTTGAGATGGTTTCTATCTCAGAGTTTCTTAGACTTGGTTTGTTGTAAGACTCCCTTCCCCAAAATGGGTGGAATTACCTCTAAGATTTTTTTTCTTCTGGGTAGGCTGTGCCATGCATTAGTGCAGAGAAAGGAGCGGGGGTTAATGCTGAATTAGATTGGCATTTATTTTCCTTAGCTGATAGCCAAGTGTCTCAGATTCAAACCAACGGAACTAATTGAACAAAAAAGAATGTTAACAGTCCCGGCTACCAGACTGTATTTAAAAGCAATTGTTCTCAATCAATAAATCCTGCTGGATTGTTTGATTTCATTAAGGATGTATTTGTTACCAAGCAGCTGGTACCCAAATCGCTGCTTTTGAGAGAGATTTCTGCTGCTCCATTGGATCATGAACAGTATTGCATTTGCACATTCCCAGCCTCAAGTGACTGTGTGGCAGCTCATGCAACAGCCACGGAGTTTTGCCAACTTGCAGCATTGGTTAGCCCCGGGGCTGAGAAAGAGCACGAAGGCCTGGGAGTCTGCCTTTTCTATTATCCCTATCTAATGGGGCACAGGAATATTTTTCAAACCTTCTTAAATATGATATACCGAAATCACTGGGTCGGAGCACCTTACATCTCCAGCTCAGGATCCATCCCTTGTTCCGCAAACATTTACTGATGGCCTGCTGTCTGAGAGGGCGACAGAGATAAAGTTTAGTAAGCTGATTGGGAACTTGCTAGGTGCAGGTACTATTATTCCAGGTGTATCACACAGACAGTATTATTCTATCCTTACGTGAGATGATAAAGAATGTACTGTCGTTATTCCCCTTTTACAGATGAAAACAGCGAGACAGAGAGATTTAATTTCCCTGCTTTTCATCATGCAATTCAGAGTGATGTTTATTTTGTTCTGTGCTTTGTGTCCTCCTCTCCCATTACGCTGATGTGTTAATAGAAGGTTGGGCTGTGCCCGCTGGGTGCTCCATGGAGCCCCTGTCTATTACACTCCTCAGAGGAGAGACAGCACAATGTAGGGTGGTCAACACTCCCACCCTGTGTCCAGATTACCTAAATTCAAACCCCAGTCACAGCTCACTGAACAGAGCCAGTGATGCGACCTCAGACTGCTGGATTGTTTTATGTCTTCATTTCTTCATCTGAAAAATGGAGACGATAACATAGCACACCTCGGAGGCTTATTGCAAAGATTAGAAGTCAGTGCGGGCAGTACTTGCATCCTAGCAAATGCTCAACAAATCTCAGTCGTCACCACTACTATAGTGAGCAGCCCATAAAAATCTGTTAAATGAATGAACAAAATACGTGCAAGGGGAGAGGAACCCACAGCTTGTTACAAGAAAACAGAATGATTACATAGCTCCAATTGAGGGGCTAAGGGTTTGTTTCAGAAAATTTGACCTGAAGTAACTCTGCGAAGAGTGGATAAACTGTTGCAAGATGAGGTGAGGAAAGTTTGCTCTAGAAACAGGAAGTGTATGTGCCAAGATTAGGAGAATCCAGGGATTTTGGGCGGGGAGGAGCTCAGAGTCGGAGGCTGACTCCATTTAGTGAGCCTGGTGCAGGGTCCGCAGGTGTCACTGAAGACCTGAGATATTTTGCTGCAGGCACTGTAGAGAATTTGTATCAGCTCTTCAATCTATCACAACAGCAAAAAAGGGACAGATTCCCCAGCCTCCAGAGAAAATGTTTTGTCTCCTTTTCCCCTCCAAGCCGTTTCCCAAAGGCCTCCTGCGGGAAGTCTTCCGTGATGTCCCTGCTAATGGTGCCATTTCTCTCTCCCAGTACCCTGCATGCCCTGTGCTGTCAACAGCAGTACAGATGGCCTCGCAGGCCATGGACATGTCTGCCTCTCTCACTGGACACAGAGCCTGTTATGGGCTTTGACATCCTGAATTTTCTTGTGCATAAACAATGTACAGGAAGCATATGCTGAACTGAATCACTGGTTCTTAAGCCAGTGGCAGCATCCACTGCCCACATGTCCAAAACCCTCTAATGGAGACACAGCATCTACAAGGAAGTTTCTCAGAGCCCTGTTAGGTAGAAAAAAAATGTGACTTTTCGTTTTTTCTTTTTTTTTTTTTTTGGAATCTTTCTCTGTCACCCAGTCTGGAGTGCAATGGCTCAATCTTGGCTCACTGCAACCTCCACCCCCCAGGCTCAAGCTATTCTTCTCCCTCTGTCTCCCAAGTAGCTGGGATTACAGGCGTCCACCACCACACCCAGCTAATTTTTGTATTTTTAGTAGAGATGGGGTTTCACCATGTTGGTCAGGCTGGTCTTGAACTCCTGACCTCAGATAATCCACCCACCTCGGCCTCCCAAAGTGCTGGGATTACAGGTGTGTGACTTACTAATCCAACAGATCAAAGTTCAAATGCAAACTGTGACATCTCTCTGCTACCTCCTTCTTCTGAGTCTCAATTTACCTGTTTGTTTCTGCCTGCTCCCCTACCCAAAGCAGGTGGTAATGATTCCCTTGTCCACCTCCATCCTCTGGGATGGGCAGGAGTTGCTCCTTCCAACTTGTAAGAGCTGATTTTACTCTCTTTCCGACTTCGGGTACCCTGGTGGGAGTGTTTATATCACATAAATTTGCAAAATGTATCATGACTTGCTTTCCCCAGAAAGCTGGTTGTTAGACATTAACCAGCACTGCCTGTTGATCTTGTGGCTCTGTTAATGCCATCATGACAAAAAATGAGACTGATCAGTTATAAAAATGACAATAATAATGAACTTGACTATACCTTTCATTTATATCATTTGTACCATTCTTTAGAATTTGCAAAATGTTTTTACATAAATTTTACATGAACCCCATAAAGATAGGAAATGCATTTTTCATGTTTATTTCTGGGATGCCATTTTTAGCACCGTCTCAGGCAGACTGACCATGTACAGTGGGGCAGGTTGTATAACCACACCAAGGTGTCCAGGCAAGGAAGCAAGAAGGGAGTAGAATCCAGCTTGTCAAACCATATGGTATGGGATTGTGTCTGCTCAGAGGCTTCGTCTTTGTCTATGCCACAAGGGCTAGGTGATCTGTATGCCCACTGGCACGTGGCAGGTATTCATTAAACATTTATCGAGAGAAGGAGAGAAGGAACAGATACATTTGGGCTACACAAGTAGCCTGTGAATCTGGCATCGTAAACTTCATTTTATAGCAGAGGTATCTAGTTTACCCAAAATCATGCTCTAGTTTAAGGTTTGAGAACATGGACCCTGAAGCCAGAGCACAGTCTGCTCCCTGCCTCCTTACCAATGTGAAGCAGTAAGTGGCTGTAATCCCAGCTAGTTGGGAGGCTGAGGAAGGAGAATTGCTTGAACCCAGGAATCAGAGGTTGCAGTGAGCCGAGATCGCACCACTGCACTCCAGTGGTAATGATTCCCTTGTCCCTCTGGGTGACAGAGTAAGACTTTATCTCAAAAAAAAAAAAAAAGTACATATCTCTTAAAATACATTGTGTTTAGTTCCAGATAACTGCAGTAAAATGAATATCATAGTAAAGCTAGTCACACAAGTTTTTTGGCTTCCCAGTGCATGCAAAAGTTATGTTTACACTGCTGTAGTCTATTAAATGTGCAATAGCATTATGGCTAAAAAATGCACATACCTTAATTAAAGATTACTTTGTTGCTAAACAAGTACTAAGGATCCTCTGAACCTTCAGAAAATCGCAATCATTTGCTGAGGGAGGGTCTGGCCTTGATGCTGATGGCTGCTGACTCACAGGGTGGTAGTTGCTGAAGGACGGAGTGGTTGTGGCAACTACTTAAAACTACTTAAAATATTACAAAAATGTAATTTGCCACATTGGTCAAGTCTTCCTCTCATAAAAGATTTCACTGTAACATGAGATGCTGTGTGACAGCATTTCACCCACAGTAGAACTTCTTTTTTTTTTTTGAGACGGAGTTTCGCTCTTGTTACCCCAGCTGGAGTGCAATGGCGCGGTCTCGGCTCACCACAACCTCCGCCTCCTGGGTTCAGGCAATTCTCCTGCCTCAGCCTCCTCCTGAGTAGCTGGGATTATAGGCACGCGTCACCATGCCCAGCTAATTTTTTATTTTTATTTTTGTATTTTTAGTAGAGACGGGGTTTCACCATGTTGACCAGGATAGTCTCGATCACTTGACTGCTGCTTCATAAACTAAGTTGATATGATATTATCAACAGTGTTCACCGCATCCTCATCAGGAGTAGATTCCATCTCAGGAAACCACTTGCTTTGCACAGTTATAAGAACCAACTCTTCATCCACTCAAGTGTTACCATGAGATTGCAACCATCGAGTCGCTTCTTCAGGTTCCCCTTCTAATTCCAGTTCTCTTGCTATTTTTGCCACTCTGTAGTTACGTTCTCCACTGAAGTTGGAAGCCTTCCAAATCATTCATGAAGTTTGGAATCAGCCTCTTTCAAACTCCTGTTAATATTGCTGTTTGATCTGCTAGGAGATGTGTGTGTTCTTAATGACATCGAGAATGGTGAATTCTTCCCAAGGTTTTCAATGGACTTTGCTCAGATGCATCAGAGGAATCACTATCTATGGCAGCTACAGCCTTAAAAATGCACTTTTTAGAGTAACAAGGCTTGAAAGTCTTAATTACTTCTTGATCCATGGGCTGCAGAATGAGTATTGTATTAGCAGGCATGAAAGCAGCATTAATCTCTGTATACATCTACATCAGTGTTCTTGGGTAATGAGGTGCATTGTCAACGAGCAGTAACATTGTGAAAGGAATATTTTTAAATATTAATAATAGGTCTCAACAGTGGACTTGAAACATTCAGTGAACTATGCTGTAAACAGACTTACTGTCATCCAAGCTTTGTTGTTCCACTTATGATGCATAGGCAGAGTAGATTTAGCCTAATTCTTTTTTTTTTTTTTTTTTGAGATGGAGTTTCACTCTTGTTACCCAGGCTAGAGTGCCATGGCACAATCTTGGCTCACCGCAACCTCCGCCTCCTGGGTTCAAGAAATTCTCCTGCCTCATCCTCCAGAATAGCTGGGACTACAGGCACGCGCCACCGTGCCCAGCTAATTTTTGTATTTTTAGTAGAGACGGGGTTTCACCTTGTTGACCAGGATGGTCTTGATCTCTTGACCTCGTGATCCACCCGCCTCAGCCTCCCAAAGTGCTGGGATTACAGGATTGAGCCACCGCGCCCGTCTGATTTAGCCTAATTCTTAAAGTCCCTTGGATTTTCAGAATGGTAAATGAGAGTTGGGCTTTATTTTAAAGTCACCAACTTCATTAGACCATAACAAGAGATAGCCTGTCCTTTGAAGCTTTAAAGCTAGGCATTGCAGTCTCTCTAGTAAAGAAAGTCATAGATGTCATCTTCTTTCAGTGTGAGACAATTTTATCTTCACTGAAAATCTGCTCTTCAGCATAGCCACCTTCATCAACGATCTTAGCTAGATCTTCTTCAGAACTTCCTGTAGCTTCTGCATCAGCACTTACGGATTCACCTTGTCCGTCTATGTTACAGAGATGGCTCCTTTCCTTAAGCCTCATGAACCAACCTCTGCTAGCTTTCAACTTTTCTTTTGCAACTTCCTCACCTCTCTCAGCTTTCATAGAATGCAAGAGAGTTAGGACCTTGCTCTGGATTAGTTTTAAGGGACTCTTGTGACCGCCTTGCTCTTCTTCCATGACTACTAACTCTTTCTCCGCATCAGCAATACGACTGTTTCACTTTCTTATCATTTAAGTGTTTACTGGAGCACTTTTAACTTCCTCCAAGAACCCTTCCTTTGTATTCACAATGTGCCTGTTTGGTGCAAGAGGCCTAGCTTTCAGCCTATCTTGACTTTTGCTGTGTCTTCCTCACTAAGCTGAATCATTTCTAGCTTCTGATTTCAAGTGAGAGGTATGTGACTCTTTCTTTCACTTGAACTTAGATGCCATTGTAGGGTTGTGAATTGGCCTAATTTTAATATTGTTGTGTCTCAGGGAATAGGGAGGTAAAGGAGAGGGAGAAAGGCAGGGGAGTGGCTGGTCAGTAGAGCAGTCAGAACCCACCTAACACTGGGTTTGCCATCTTATGGTACATAGAGTCCCAAAACAATTACAATAATAACATTGAAGATTGATGATCCAAGATCACCATAACATATATAATAATAATTTCAAAATATTGTAAGAATTAACAAAATGTGACACAGAAACATGATGTGAGCTCAGGCAGTTAGAAAAATGGTGCAGAAAGACGCTCAACACAGGGTTATCACAAACCTTCGATTTAAACAAAAAATCAAAACAAAGACCGGGCACGGTGGCTCAAGCCTGTAATCCCAGCACTTTGGGAGGCCGAGGCGGGTGGATCACGAGGTCAACAGATCAAGACCATCCTGGTCAACATGGTGAAGCCCCGTCTCTACTAAAAGTACAAAAAATTAGCTGGGCATGGTGGCGTGTGCCTGTAATCCCAGCTACTCAGGAGGCTGAGACAGGAGAATTGCCTGAACCCAGGAGGTGGAGGTTACGGTGAGCTGAGATCGCGCCCTTGCACTCCAGCCTGGCTAACAAAAGCGAAACTCCATCTCAAAAAAAAAATCAAAACAAAACATGTCTGTGAAACAGAGTAAAATAAAACATTAAAAAAAAAAAAAGCATGGCCGTAATAGGTTCTTAAAAGCAATGACACCACAACAGCCGTGAGCACACCTAGTGCCCAAGTATTGGTTTCTAATTTCAATTTTCAATAAAAGGAGCCCAAGTTCCTTGAACAATGGCTGATTTTAGGACAGAGACAAGAAATATACAAGATGAGCCTGGCATCTGACAGTGCCAAAAAGCAAAGTAGTGTTCACAAAACAAAATAACGGGGCATGTCAAAAGAAAACAGAAGACAAATGACAGAGCTCCCAATGCTCAGAGCTAGAACAATTTGAGCAATAAAATAAATGACATCATATTGAATTATAACCCGAAGTATAACATAAATATCCATGATTTTATCCTAATAATAATAAATGATGGAATAAACACATAAATGGGAGAGAATAAATAAATCTCTCATGCAGAATAATTCCAGATTATTTATTTAGATACTCTGCCCTCAAGGAGGTAAAGCATAACTCACCACTCCTTAAGCGTGGGCAGTGCATAGCAACTTCTTTACAAAGAGTTCAATATGCAAAGGAAGAGAATAAAGAGTCACTTGACAGTGGAGAAACCTGACAACCCTCCTCAGACAGGTGATGGAGATCAACAGCAACAGGAATAAGTCACGTTGAGAGTATATGCCCATGATCTGATGGGATGAGAATGGTGGTTTACCTCTGTGATCTTCCTTTTCAAGATCCATTCCACCAATTGTGCCAAGAGAAAAACATCGGTTGAACCAAATTGAGGGACATTCTGCAAAATACCTGGCAACATCATCAGAAACAAAGACAGTCTGAGAAACTCACAGTCTACAGCTTACAAGGATGTGAGTATAACACAGTGGACTGGATAGAATACTGGAACAGGAAAAGGACATGACATAAAATTAAAATACATTTGGCCGGGCACGGTGGCTCAAGCCTGTAATCATGTAAAAATACAAAAAAATTAGCTGGGCATGGTGGCGCGTGCCTGTAATCCCAGCTGCTCGGGAGGCTGAGGCAGGAGAATTACCTGATCCCAGGAGGAGGAGGTTGCGGTGAGCCGAGATCGCGCCATTGCACTCCAGTCTTGGTAACAAGAGCAAAACTCCATCTCAAAAAAAAAAAAAAAATTAAAATACACTTAAGTATGGACTCGAGTTCATCTCGATGTATCAGTATTGGTTTATCAGTTGTGACAAATGCACCAAACTAAAGTCAGATGTTAACAACAAGAAAAACCGAGTGTGGGGCACAGGGGAGCTCTTCGTACTCTCTTTGCAATGTTTCCTTTTGTAAATCTGAAACCATTTCCAAAGAAAAAGACAATTTTAAAAATTGCAGACACAGAATGATCCTGTATTTTTTTTCTATTTTTTTTTCTTCTTTCTGATTTGGATTCACTTTTGTGAAAGACACATTTCACTGGACTATAATTCAGTGACGGCTGCTGTGGCTATGTGAGTGGGCAGGGATGTTGCCCCCAAAGTACCTGGCCCCAGGTCCTTGTTTCTATTGTGTTGCTGTTACTATCATTGTTATTCCCTAGCATGGAATTTTAGAGAGTTTTCTGTCTAGTTCTTATCTGCCATGTTTTACTCGTTCAATGTCTGTGACGGCCTCTTGCCTATTTCTGGGCTGTATTTTTAGAGCTTGAGAGTATACATGAGTAGAACTGCATACGAGTATACCTATGAAAATGTGGGGTAAAAGCAAATGTGCAGTAGCTTTGGAGCGTGGTCCTCCATCCTCTTTGCAATGCATCTTCTGTTTACAGTTCTTCCTAGGTTTTCTTCCGAGTTATCAGCTATGTTCTTGGTAGGAAGAATGACTGAAAATTTTCATTCTGGATAAGGGCGTTTCTAGGAAATTACACCTCCTGATCATCCTCTAAAATTGAAAAAACATTCTCAGAAATGACATCGTAGAGTTCCTCTTGAAATCTTCCAACCTGCGAGTAATTAGGGAGAACCCGAAGAGCCCCTCGAAGCCACCAAGTGCCAAAGCGCATGCATCCGTATTTTCCTCCTCTATGTGTCAGCTGAAATCCAGCACCAAGGATAAATTGGGTTGGACAGCACAAGCCCCAACGCCAACACTCTAGTCAAACCAAAGCCCCAGAGAGTGTTGAAAACATTAACTTCAAAGAATGGATTGTGTTTGCACAGCTTTCTGCTTCCTGGTTTTGACCAAGACTAGGATGAGAAAAGTGAGTGTTTTCCCCTTGTGAGGTGTCAACCACTTTATATCTGCAGCTGTGGAAGAGTGCCTGACTTATCAAACACCCTTCGAAGCCAAAAGGGATTGAGGCGAATCTGCAGATGTCTTCTCTCTTTCTCAATTTCTCTCCTTCCCCCTTCTTCTTTCTCCTCTTTTCCCCATTTACTCTGTGTATCCACAGTCCTCATGTTCAGTTTGTCCTTCTGTTGTGCCTTTGTAAGCAGCGTAGTAGAGAGGAAACCATGTACGGCCCTGGCTATGGAGCGACTTTCTCCAGTATTTGAATCCTGGTTCCCCCTTGTTTTTACTGTTTGACTCCAGTTAAGTTTCCTGAGCTCTCTGATTCTCACTTACCTGCTTAAAGAGAGATGATGATACCTTCCTGGCTGAGTCTTTATGGGGATCAATGCCCAGCAGGGCAGCGGGGATTCAGCTGATATCAGTTGCTTCCTCTTCTCCCTTTGGATCTTGGTGTATTTTTTTTTTTTTTTTTTTTTTTGAGACAGAGTTTCGCTCTTGTTACCCAGGCTGGGGTGCAATGGCGCAATCTTGGCTCATCGCAACCTCCGCCTCCTGGGTTCAGGCAATTCTCCTGCCTCAGCCTCCTGGGTAGCTGGGATTACAGGCACGTGCCACTGTGCCCAGCTAATTTTTTGTATCTTTAGTAGAGACGGGGTTTCACCATGTTGACCAGGATGGTCTCGATCTCTTGACCTCGTCATCCACCTGCCTCGGCCTCCCAAAGTGCTGGGATTACAGGCTTGAACCACCGCGCCCGGCCATGGATCTTGGTGTGTTTTACAATCTGGTAAAATGGGGATCAATGCCCAGCCGGGCAGCGGGGGTTCAGCTGATATTAGTTGCTTCCTTTTCTCCCTTTGGATCTTGGTGTATTTCTTTATGTCCAGCCACCTTGCCAGGCAGGCCTGCAACTTGGTTCATTCTACAACTTTTGTATCGAAAAATATATGTCTCCCCCAAATGATAAATTAATAAAAATATAAATAAGTCAAAAGAAAACTGCCTTGTGCTCTATTTGATTTTTAACATAAAAAGCAGAGAAACAATTTTTTTTTCCTCTCTGTTTTAGCTTGACGATGATTCTGCAGAGACATGTTTTCATTTCCTGCCCTGTTTCCAGCAAGGAGTGAGAGCGATGAAGAGACTTGCCCAAGGCCATGCTGGGAGACATCATCAGAATCAGGATTCCGGCCAGTCTGTCCTCTGACTCATGCTCTTCCGCCCGGTCTGGAGGCATCCAAGTTGTCTATCATGCCTCCTTCATGTGCTCTTCGTTTGTTTGATCATCTTTCCCTGTGCCCAGTGCTGCTGACTCTACAGAAATGAGCAAGATGTGACAGAGTCCAAGGAGTCCAGGTCCAGTAGGGTCAGTAGCCCACCAATGGGCTATTGCAGTACAGCGTGGGAGGTCATCACGAGGAAGCTGGGCCGCCACCACTCCCTTCAGCCTGGGGTGCTGCTGACTTGCTGATTTTGCTCATCCCTGCATTGCCCATTGGCTCCCAGTCGAGTTTCAGCAGTTTCTGGCATCTCTGTGTAACCTGTCTCTGTGTTAAGTCCCTTCAAAGTGTTTTCTGCTTTCTTGTTTGGACTCAGACTGGTAGACTCCAGTGATTACTGAGACATAGAGCAATCATGACTGATAAATATCACTGCTTCGGGGGGATTATAAAGTACCTATCTGGTGCTGTAGGATTAAAAGATGTACCAAAGGTCCTGCAGTGCTGAGTCATAAAAGATAAAAGGAAAGGACTTCTGATGGGATTGTGACAGGCCCATTTCTATGATTTTATTTAAAAAAGAATAATATCTTTATTATCTAAGGAGGCCATACAAATTCATAGGAAAAATCCCAACCCACGAATGGGGACCAATATATACTGAGAGTGATTGGCATTCACTGAGTATTGATTACCTTCCAGGAAGCTCAGGGCCTTTGAGTCCTCAGCTCATTCAGTCTTCACAACAGTCCCACTGTGACTTACATTCATTTTACAGAAGAAATGACTGAGGCCTTACATGTTAAATAAATTGCCCAAGGGGTCAGCTTAGAAAGGTAATTTGAATTTTCTTCCTTTCTAATTTTGGAGAGACAATAATTGTACTTCTCTAATTGCCCACAATGAGCATGTACTTCTTTTAAAATCAGAAAATAAAATTTAAAAAGTTATATATGAACAAACCAAAAAGAAAAATAAAATGCAGAAGTGTATTTTCTTTTTCTATAAAGGGTTAAATAGTAAATGTGTTTTTGTTGTTAGTCGTAGAGTCTCTGTCACAATGATTTAACTCTGCTATTACAGTGTGAAAGCAGCCAGAGGCCATTTGTTAACAAATGAGTGTGGCTGTGTTCCAATAAAACTTTATTTAAATAAACAGGCAGTGGGCCAGATTTAGTTTCCAGCCCTTATTTGTCTGACCCCCAGCCTGTACCACACCAAGCACTCAATAAGCACACATGATTGCTAATATTTAGAATAATGATTTCAAATCTTACTTGGTCAAACTCTTGTCTGTGATTTTGCTCTCCTTCCTTCTCATACCAAATACTCTGTTTGTTACCTTCACTGTCTGTCTAGGAGCACTCAGCTCTGCCATCTCTGTTGGCCAGAGCTTCATGACAACCCCACACTCCTCCTGCTGTTTATTCTCCTGGAATGATTCCCCCAAGCATGCTTTGGTCCCAGCACTCCATTGCACAGTCACTTTGCAAAATGTCAACAGTCACCCCCCGCCCCCATAACAGACCCTGATGGACACAGCACGAGGCTTGTCACTGTCTATGAGGTGCTGTGAGGAACTTATGAAAACATGATTAAAGGACAGAATCACAGAGAGAAAGAGACAGTGGTTTTGGGGAGAGATGTCAGCTCACATATTGTTTTAACTAGAAATACTTCCACAGTGTCATAAACTCCACAAAATACACAGTTGAAAGTAACAGCTTCTTAATGCCAAAAGGATTGATTTGAAATTTCATGCAAGTTCAGAATTTCAACTTGAAGGGAATGAATGTTTAGGGGTACACTGTGTGTGGAGACTCTCTTAACCACGTTTCAACGGCATGTTCAATGAGGCTTTCCCGCTCCCATACCCTTTCCGTGAGAGAGTAATTTGCCCCAATCTTTCTGAAAGACAATTTGGTCATTTTTAATCACAAGACTTTATAATGGGCATATCCTCGGACCTAACAATTTTACTCTTAGGACTATATCTGAAGGAAATAATTAAATAAACTCTGTGTGTAGAAGAGTGTTCATCATAGCAGTATGTATTCTGGGGGGCATCCTGAAGCAACTAGAATCCTGATAATTAGCGACAGTTTAAAAAGATATATTGCATCCTTATAACAGAGGGGTTTATAACTGTTGAGTATCATGTCTTAGAGGACTATTGAGTGAACAAGGAAAGCACTCACAAAAACAGGTCATAATATAACATAGTCTATACGATTCCAATTTTGAGAATAGAAACACGTTGTGCTCCTGTCAGTAGCTGTGGTTGCATGAAAATGTAATCGTGATTATTCCTGGTGCCATTCAAAACATGCTTCGTTTTGTAATTTACATTTTTATATTTGTTTTTCAAATTTTGCCCATGCATATATTTTTCTCTAGAATGTCAGAGAGAAAAAGATAATAAATTTTGAAAAAAGACAATAAATATTCTATAAAACATGCTAAATTTTAAAACAAACTGGGGAATAATGTTTGCAACATAAGGACAAGATTTTAATATCTTTAATGTAGACAGATTTTATAAATTAAGAAAAAATAACTCCAATATGAATTTACAGAAATAAGGCAAACAAAACATATTCATACACAAAAATTCACAACTAAAACCATGTTCAAGTATCTAATAAATATGTAGAAAGTATTTATCTCTGCTAATAATCCAACAGACACAGATGAAACAGAATATAAGGTAGTACTTTTTAGCCATTAACTTATCAATCTTTGAATGATACTAATCGGAGTTGCTGATGACAGATGACTCAGCTCCTCGAACTGAGGTGGTGAGCATTTAAATTGGTTCATTCTTTTTATAGAAAGCAGTCTGTATTTGCCGTGACACATGACATCACCAGTACCCAAACTTTGTCCTAATAACTCCATCTCTACAAATATTTTCTTAGGAAATAAAAGTACTTAAAGATGTTTACCAGGGTGCTTCTTTCAGCTTTATTTAAAATATTTTTTTAATAAATGTGGAAACAGTTTGTGTTTAACAAAGGAGATGTGGGTAAATAAGTCGTCACGTGCAGGTAGACTTGGAATAGAAGACTAGCTATATAGACATAGGTTAGAAGATTATCTAGACATCCCGTTATGTTTCCAGACGTTTTGGATGACATATAAACATCCTTTATGAGCAAGTGACTATAGCATGATACTAAGTGTCTCTTACATTCCAACAGAGTAAAGTGTCAATGCACACACACAAAATTACTGGAGGGAGAGCTGCAGAGGGAGATCCGGGTTGCTGATGTTATGAGAGTAGCCTATTCCAATGTCTTCTAGGTGGCCAATAATCCAAAAGAAGCACAATTTCTCTGAGTGTCTTCCCAAACTGGAAATGAAGTTCAGAGTTTTACCTTAAGTGGGGATTATACAAATCAAATTTGAGAGTGAATAGTCGATGTGAACATGTAGAGTGTTAGGTTTGTGGCAGTTCCACAATGTCGGAAACCACAAACCAAAAAAAAAAAAAAAAAAAAAAAAGTAGGGAAGAGGAGGCAGAAGAGAAAAAGAAAGAGAAGGAAGAAGAGGAAAAAGAAAGCCCGGGACTCTGCCTGGTCCTCCCTGAAGAACACTGTTCTTTTGAATAACACACGTGCAGTATTGCATTACATCTGGTACCTGCCCCCGGGCTTCACCCTCATCTCTCTCCCCTCACCTGTGAGTACCAGTTGACTCAGTTCTGCATGCCATGATAAATATTCCAGGTTAACGCTTGAGATTCTGAAGAAAGTGCTGTAGGATTTAGGTGCTGCTGTGATCTGCTCTTAGTAATACTTTTGTCAAACATTGTCACTGAAGGTGACTCTTGGGAATAGATTTTTCATGCTTCTTTATCACTAAACTTGCTTCCTTCTGCTGGGCACATGAAACAGGTGGAATTTATAGTGGAGCCATTATAGTTCTTAGAACAGATTCTGAGAGCTTCTCAGAATCTCAACTCAGCACTGGAAGCACCTGAAGAGACTTAGGACCTAACAATGCCAAGTTAAACCTAAGACCTCTTGCTGCGAGGCCCAGGCATTGGCGGCCAAAGGTGCCCAGGTGATTCTCCAGTGCAGAGAAGGCTGAGGACTGCTCTGTTTTTCACTGGCAAGTGTTTTCTTTCAAACTAATGTGTCTGTTGCAAGGGAAGAGAACTGCCACAAACCCAACATTCTACATGTTCACGTCGACTATTCACTGTCATATTTGATTTGTATAATCCCCACTTAAGGTAAAACTCTGAACTTCATTTCCAGTTTGGGAAGACACTCAGAAATTCATGTTTCCTGAACTCAGGCAGTATGGAGCATGAAAAGGAATGACAAGAATTACAAAGCGTCCGGGGTTGGACTCTTGTCAAAGCCGTGAAGCGGGGGACGAGCCCTCTCAGCATCATGCTCAGTGATCTCGGACGTTCTCTACTGACAGCCCAGTGACTCTCCATGGGGGCAGTTGTGCCCCAGGAGACATGTTGGTTGGCACAACTGGAGGAGGACAGTGAAACTAACATCTAGTGGGTAGAGGCAAGAGATGTTGCTGAGCACCCTACGATACATGGGACAGCCCCCACAGCAGAGGATTCTATTCTCCAGCCCCAAAAGTCAACAGAGCCAAGGCTGAGAACCTGGTGTTAGCTACAGGTTCTGAAGATGAATTGAGATGCATTTGCTCAATGCCTTTAGACCAGAGTCCCTCACTTGGCGAAGACTTGAGAAACGCGATGACCTCTATTCCCCTTCCTGTGTCTTCTCAGGGCACTTGAGTGAATGCCAGGAAGGAAGATCTTCCCAGCCTACATTTGACAAGGCAGAGGCCAATCTAACATGAGACAGTTTATTTCTACACCCCCAGAGAGCAGTAAAGTCCCTCTCAAAAGCCAACCCAGGCAAAACCAGTCCTTTTCTGGCTCTTCTTTTTATCTACTCACTTATCTAGGGCTCAGCTCAAGAAAACCTCCCCCTACAGCCTGCGACTAACTTTAAGGGCAGGTCCCGGCTCCCACAGCCTTACAGGCACCGTGAGAACCTTGGTCTCCCCAAGGAGGAAGCCACGGGCCGAGGAGACAGCTGCACTTACCACTTCCGCCCATCGCCCAGTCGGTTGGGCTGTTCTCCTCCAAAGTAGGCCAAACCGCTCTGGATCTCGTTAGGGAAGAGACCCAGAAAGCAGCAGGACAGGAACAGGCAGCTCTGCCAGTCTCTGAGAGCTGAGAGTGAGACAGCCCTGGGACAGCCCCAGAGAACAGAGCCATATGGCTGGAGAAGTGTCTGGGGCTGGATTCTGAGACACTGAAATAAAAAGAGGGCTTTAGATGTCAGGCACCACAACAGGTGTCCTAGAAGTTTGTGGATCGATTCAGGCTTTTACTGAGCCTTTGGAGAAGGGAGGTAATTTCAGAAACCTGAAATTACCCAGTCCCCTGTGTGATCCCACATCACACAGTGTTTAAAAAAATGATTCAATGACACGTGTGAAAGCACAGCAGGTGGCCCATGGATAAGACCATTGCAATAGGTACGAGGACCCCTGCAATGGGATTTTTCAGTCGGGGAGAGATTGGGCTCAGCTCTAAATACAGCATGAGCCAGTGAGAATTTATGGCCAAGGACCAGGGCAGTGTCAGTGGATGCAGAGGTACTAAGAGAAAACATCAGCAGGAAGGAGGATTCTGGCCAAAGCAACCCACTTGTGTAGATGTACATTCAAACCTCTAGCCTCGTGTGTTTTTCAAATGTTGACGAATGTGATGTATGCAAGATTTTTGCTAAAGACAGGCCAGGATGATCAGGCAACACCCAGGGGATAATGGAGGATGAGGAACTTGATCAGAGGTTGAGGATGATCAGATATCAAGGGTGACGGGTTCTTGCTAACCTGAGTTAGCAGGGTTCTTTGATGAAAATAAATTTTACAAGGAAGTACAGAGATGGGCTTAGGAGAAGGTCCAAAAGCTTGACTGAAGCTTGGCCAAGCAGAAAATATTTGTTAGAGGCCACCCATGCAATGGCACTCATGATGGTACTTCCCCTCTTGGGGTTTCCAGGAGTTGCCCGAGAGATGGAGCGGGAGGACAAGAGCTCTTCCCCACTCCTCTGCTCTTCCACTCAGAAGCTCCATCTGGCTGAGGGATGACACTCCATTCCAGTCCTGGGAAGCCACTGGAAGTTAGAAATAAGTCCCCAAATGATGCTTTTGCATTCTCTTTCCTCCCAAATATGATTGATTGTTGGGACCTGCCTGAGACCTGAAGCTGGCGTCTCTACCATGCATCCCTGGAAAATAGTGTATCCTCGGCAAGCTCTGGGATACCAGCCCACCTCACCCTACCGGGGTCCTCTGGAATCCTTGCAAGCCCTTTGCTCCCTGATCCTCGATGGCCCCTGACTTCTAGCTACTCCTGTCACTGGGAAAGTGTTGGTCAGAGCCCTCCCTCCCCTGTGTCTGTCTCCCCAGCCCAGCCTAAGTTCCTTGAGGGCAGGAGATATTATGAATGGTTTTGATCAGCACCCCCATCCCTGGGGTCATGCCCAGTGTGTATGGTAATCCCCCCATCTGTATCTTCCCTGTTTCAATTACTCAAGATCCACCATGGCCTGAATATATTAAATGGAAAATTCCAGAAATAAACAATCAGTTTTAAGCGTTGCATTGTTCTGAGTGGCACGATAGAATACTATGTTGTCCTGCTCCATCTCGCTGGGGCATGGATCCCCATACTGCATGCCGTCTACGCTGTCTGCCCACCAGTCACTTTGTGGCTGTCTTTGTTGTATCAGCATTGCAGTGACTGTGCTCAAGTCACTCTCATTTTATTTCGAATGACCCCACAGAGCGACAGTAGTGGTGCTGGCAACTCAGATATGCCAAAGAGAAGCTGTAAAGTGCTTCCATTTCAGCATTTTTAAATTTGTTTTGGTTTTTTGAGATGGAGTCTCACTCTTGGCAGGCTGCTGTTCAATGATGCCATCTCGGCTCACTGAAACCTCCGCCTCCTGGGTTCAAGCGATTCTCCTGCCTCAGCCTCCTGAGTAGCTGGGACTACAGGCACGCACCACCATGCCCAGCTAATTTTTGAATTTTTAATAGAGACTGGGTTTCAGCGTGTTGGTCAGGCTGGTCTCGAACTTATGACCTCAGGTGATCCACCTGCATCGGCTTCCGAAAGTTCTGGGATTACAGGCTTGGGCCACCATGCTGGGACTTTAAAGTACTTCCCTCAAGTGAAAAGGCGAAAGTTCTTGACTTATTTAGGAAAGAAAAAAATTATATGTTGAGGTTGCTAAGATGTATTGTAAGAATAAATCTTCTATCTGTGAAATTTTGAGGAAGGAAAAAGAAATTCATGCTATTTTGCTGTCACAACTTAAACTGCTAAAGTTATGGCCCCAGTGCGTGATAAGTGCTTAGTTAAGATGGAAAAAGTCATTAAATTTGTGGGTGGAAAATATGAACTGCAATGTGTTCCAATTGACGGCAATAGGGTTAGGAACTACCTAGGGTTTTATGCATCCGCTGAGGATGTTGAAACGCATGCCCAGTGGATAAGAGGACTGCTATAGTTCAATTAACAATGCTGTAAAAAAAAAACAAAAAGACTTACCTCCAAATTCTCATAGATATACTCACTACCCAGGACAGTTTTTTAACTTTTCTAACTTTTGGCCTGAACTGCCAAAGTTCCTTCTCTGAGTGTGGGAAAGTGAGGCTGTGCACCAGGTTTCTCTGCAGACATTCCAACACTTGCCAACATGTAAGTGGATATGCGCAAGAGGAGTGAGGCTTTGAGGCAAGACTGATGGACTGTTGTGCAAGCCAAGGTGGTGAATTAATGACTCCCGAAAGGTCACGCTGCCCTGAAGACATGGGCTGACCTGCATGCCCCCAATCCTGTCTCAGTCTGTGTGTTTAGGCTGGCTGGAGGCTCCCAGCCGTGCAGCTGCCCCTCCTTAGACTTAACTGTACCAACGGGTTGCTGGTGGCTGGACTGACTGTCTATCACTGCCTCATCCTTATGCTTCTCAAATCTGGAGATGCAGCTCATCAGAAACGGTTTATTACAAATGTTAAAATCAAATGTGCAAAGCAATGAAGCTGCCCAGATACGTAAATATGGGATGTTTTCTCCTCTGCCCTCATGAGAAATTTAATAGGGTAGTGGACCTACAGTTGGGTTTCGGACCCCACTTTGTCACTTATTAAGCTTGCAACTTTGATGAAGCACAAAGACATGGTAACCTATGCTCAGGTTGTCACACCAGTCCTGGCTCACGATAGCTCATCAATGTTGACAGTTCCCACTAGCGAGTTCTTCCATGGGCCCCAAAGAAAACAGAGAAGTAAAAACTAAATACATATTTCATATGCACACATGCATGACTCATGTAGGCATACATCCATCCCTGTATGCTCTAATGCCTGAAGTATTTTTCAAATGTCGATGATGAATGTGATGTGTACAGTGGTGATTAAAAGCCTGGTCTGCCTTCAGCCTCCTTGGGTTTAAATCTCAGAACGCCCCCAACCACCACCCTGACATGTACCAGCCATATGACCTGTGTGTGTCACATTATCACATTCCATACGGGAGTGATGTGTCGTCTACTGCAAGGGTGATGCTTCCAGTTGCTAAGGACATTGACCACTGAGCCAGAATTCTCTGGGACAAATCTCAGCTTTGCACACTGTTACCTTTGAATAAAACCAACCCTGTCTGGAGCTCAGTTTCTGAATCTGTGAAACACACGTAGCCGTCATGAACAACTCCTAGGGTTGCCGTGAAAGTGAAATGAGCCAATGCTTGCTCCGCCTTTAGAACAGTGCCCAGCACCTCCGACTCTCTCTAAGGGTTGGCTGTGTGGATTAGGTGGGCTTCAGGGGGATGAGAGAGATAAAGCACTTAGAACAGCAGTATCACAGATAGAATCCAACACGTGTTAGCCTTTCTCCTTGTTGTAGTTCTTGTTTGGGGTTGTTATTCTGTGTTACAGATGCATTGAGGTTCCAGTGGATCATTCATGAGCATGCGGCTTGCTGACACGGTCTGCAGCGAAGCAGAGGTACCTGGGCACCATGAGATGTAGTGGCATGTTTTTCCCAGAAGTCCTAGCTGCTGGTTCTGCCATGTGAACCAGATTTGGACATGGACTAGAAGGCATCTTTTCAAAGTCTTTTCTTAGCTTCCCACAACTGTAAAAAAAATTTTTTTTAATTTTAAAATATATATATTTTGAATGACCTACCAGGCTCCTGTGATCTGTCCCCTGCCCACCTCTTCTGCCTCAGCTTCCAGGATGTTCTTCTCATACTCAGCTGCAATCATACCTGATTTCAGTTCCTTTAACAGGCTAGGAGCCTTCTTACTCATGATCTTCATGCATGCCAGACACTCTTTCTGGAGTAAACAAATGCATGAAACACGCACCTTTTCTTCTCTGTTCTTCTCTCTTATTCATTGGATACCTTTGTGTGTGTCTCAGTGCCAAGCTTCCCACTTTGAATGCACAATTGCTGCCAATAAATTGTGGCCAACAGTTACCCGTTGAGAGAATTGCAACATACCCAGCAGCTCACAGAAAACATTCAGATTGGCTTTGTTTGGGCATGGTCACTGCCTTTGTGGAGTATTATTCTGTCACACTCCTCGGGGAACTGTCACAGTCCTTGGGATGCTACGTGCATCATCTCATTTGGCCTTCCCCGTAACAATATGGCAATTTGTAACCCTGCTTTATAGATGAGGAAACCAAGACCCAGAGATGTCACATGGTACAAATGAAAGTTACAAAGCAATGCTGGAAGAGTTGGGGCTCAGAACCATATCTGCCTGATTTCTTCAATCAGTCATTGATTGGTTTGATGAATACTTATTGGATATTTACTTTGTGTCATGACCTATGGCAGGTGATGGGTTTCAACTGTGACCAACAGACATGTGGTACCTGCCCTGGTGGAGCTTGCAGTCTGACTGAGGAGATGAAGGGGTAAGCAGAGGACCACAGCAAGTGTGGCAGAGCATAGAAAAGAAACAAAAGGCCCAGCCTGGCCTCCAATGGAAGCTCCGTAGACTAACTAGGTGTATCAGTCAGAAGTGCTATGTAACAAACAGACTCAGAACTTGTTGCCCTAAAACAGTAGCAACTTAACTCACAAGTCTTCACTTTGGCAGTTTGGGCTGGCTTAGCTGGGCAGTTCTTCCAGGTAAGGCTGGACTTGCCCATTCATGAATGAGTGATCAGCCAGTGTGCTGGCTGCACATGGCTGGATTAGGATGTCCTTGTTTAGGAAGACGAGGGTCTCTCTTTGTGCTTGTCTCTATCCTTCCAGCAGGTTACCTGAAGCCTGTTTGCATGAATACCCATCAGAGTTCTTGAGGGCAAACCCTACCGCACAGGCATTTTTTTTTAGGTCTTATAAATTCAGGTCTTTACATCATCACACATGCTGTTGTTTCATTCAGCAGACAAGCCACAGTCCTAAGTCAGTGTGGGAGGCACCCAAGGGCTTGGACACAGAGAGGCTTTGACAAATCAGGTCTCTTACTCCAATCAAGCATTAGTGCCAGCTAGACTGAGACAGGAAGGTTGAGAAGGCTTCTAAGCAGAGAGGAAAGACAGGGTAGTTCGTGTGGTAGCTCTGAGTGTAGAATGAGCATGACACGTGAGGATGGCAGCTGTGTGTTATTCCTGCTTTCCTTGATTCTCTCTCCAGAGCTACACGTAAGTCACTGAACTCCCAGAAGAAAGGGGATGATTCACCCAGGTCTGTGCCAAGCACGATTTGGGCAGCCCTTTGACAAACCCAACAGTTGCCAGTAAACGGGGATCCAGAGGACGTCAGCCCCACCTTCTGAGGCCAGCATCTCGTCTCAGTTCCAGGCCACGCTGTGCACTGGTTTAAGCTTGAAGCCAAATGACACTCAGCGTGGTAGCCATGGGTTAGGTTTTCTGTATGTGACCAATGGAAATTGAAGATAGAGGTGGCTGTGGAGGGTGCTTGAGGAAAGGAGTTTTGGGGGAAAGGGATCTGAGGTTGGTTTTCTCCCTAACTTTGCAAGTGTGAACCTAAAATGCTTCTTTTAAGTCAGAACGACCATGTCACTCCACCTCCTGCACCCCCTCCCCAAGCCTGGTTCTGATTATTAACTGAAGTTCAGCGCAAGTCAAGGCATTTCTGGTTCAGCAGCCAGGAACAATGACCCCTTTATTCAGTGAGGAAAACTGAATCTGGTGGCTAAACGACCGCTGGGCTCATGGGCGTGGGGTTAAGGCCACATCAAAAAGGCCAGGGACCCACAGCTCCCAATCTGTGTGAGGTTCCCGAGTTATGGAAAACTGGGGGAGCATCCCTGGAGTCTGGAGTGAGATCTGGGGACTCGGGCTGCAGCTCGCAGTGTAAATGTGGCAGCTTCCTCAGAAACTGACTGGGTCTACTCAGTCACGATTGGAGTAACTGGGCAGGAGGTGGCAGCTAAAAGGTCTGGGAGAAGACGCATCTTGCAAAAGTGACTGAGCGAGGGCTCAAGATCTGGGACTAGACACTCACAGACTCCTGGCTCGCTGTGTGACTCCAGGCTTTGTGCTTCCCCTCTCTGAACCTCATAGATAAGAGAGATGGACTCTGAGGATCAATGGGCCATTAGTGAATATTCACTCCCATCCCTTTACAGAGAAACAAGGGGAGATGGCTCTGTGGGCAGAAACGGCATTGACAATAACCCTGCACAGTTATTCCCTTTGTCGCTCAAAACTCTCCTGCACAAGCACTTGTCCTTCTGAGTCCACCAAAGACCATGTGAAGGTGGGAATTTCAACCTCCATTTTGGCAGGTAGGGACACTGAGGCTCAGAGAGACAGGGTTTACCTGAGTCACAGCTCATAAGGGGCACACGTGCATCAAGTCTCATCTTTGGATGCCAGTCACGTGTTCTGCTAGAGTAGAGGGGGCACAGACGACACGGCAGATGGAGCTGACAGGGAGTCTGAGGCTGGACAAGTTGCTAAAACTTTCTATGTCCTTCTTTCTATCTAGGAAAACTGCCTTGTACTTATTGCTAGAATTAGGGACAATTTATTTAAAAAGTGTCGAGGCTGGGCCTGGTCTGAGGAGGGCACTTGATTGTCCCCTGCAGATGGTAGGATGACTGACCTGCCCCTTGGCCTCCAGCTTATCTTCCTCTTAACCACCTAGGCTGGCTGCAGCCGAGGGAGGCCCCTGGCTTCTCTGACACCCAGAGCACTTGTCTGGTGAGATGGTGAACTTTAGGTGTCAACTTGACTGGGTTGTGGGAGGCCCGGACAGCTGGCAGAGCACAATTTCTGGGTGTGTCTATGCAGGTGCTGCCAGGAGAGGCAGTGGACTGAGTAAAGATTCACGCTCAATGGGGGCGGCACCAACAATTTTCTGAGGGCCCAGATAGAACAAGGCAAAGGAAAGGTGAATTACCTCTTTCTCCTGGATCTGAGACGCCCTTCTTCTCCTGCTCGTGGACATCAGAACCTCAGCTTCTCTGGACTCTGGCTCCCAGGACATGCTCCAGTGGCCCCTTTGGCATCCCGCCGTGGGCTACACCATCAGCTTTCCTGGCTCTGGGGCTTTGAGGTTCAGACTGAGCTGCACTCCTTGCTTCCTGGGCCCCCTGCTTGCAGACGGCCTGTCCGGGGACTTCTCAGCCTCCATAATTGCATGAATCAATTCCCATAATACATCTGTCCCCAACCCTTGCCCTCCCATATAAATCCTATTGCTCTGTCTGCCTGGAGAACTCTTAGGAATACACCTGCTCCTCCCAGCCTAAGCAGAGGGCTGACGGTGACGGACAGCACGTCCCGGGTCTCCCACCTCCACACAGCTCACCCAAAGCAAGCCCGTGGCTAGATGTTGTTCTCAGAGTCCCCTGATGTGTGAGTTTCATGGATCCTGTAACAAAGTCTCACAAATATATAAGCCATGGAGACACAAAGGCATAAGAACGACAAAATGGAATTTAAGAACTCAGGGGGAAAGGGTAGAAAGGGGGTGAGAAACAAAAGACTACAAATTGGATTCAGGGTATACGCTTGGCTGGTGGGTGCACCAAAATCCTACAAGTCGCCACTAAAGAACATACTCATGTAACCAAATGCCACCTGCTCCCCCCAAAAAACTATAGAAATTTTTAAAAATGAAGAAAAATATTGGCTTGGAATAACACAAATACATTTTCTTGTAGGTCTGGAGGTCAGAAGTCTAAACTCAGAGTCAGCAGACAGGTGTTCCTTCTGGGCGCTGCAGGAAAAACTCCGTTTCTTCCTTTCTTCTTTCTTCTCACTGACTTTCTTTTTTTTTTTTTTTCCTTTTTGCCTTTCTCTGCTTCTGGTTGAACTATGGTATTCCTTGGTTCCTGGCCCCTTCCTCATCTTCAGAGTTCATCACTCCATCCTCGGCACCTGTTCCCACACCTCCTTCCTCCTTTCACCTGTCCTCTCTCTTACAAGGATGATTATGATTACAGAATAATGCAGAATCATGTGACCCTTCACGTTCATACCTTCAAGACCCCTTTGCCACATAGGTGAACATTTACAGAGACTGGGGATTACTAAGGAGATATTTTGGGGGCCATTCCTCAGCCTACCTCACCCGGCATCCTCCGGTGGCCCACACAGCCATCCTTTCAGCCAGTACCTGTCAGGGTGGGCATGGCCTCTGCCGACTCTGTCTGCAGCAGCAGAGATGCCTGCCAGAATCGGCAGGACCTGCCCCAGGCCCTGGTACAGGGCATTTGTCAAGAGTCAAGATGGCCTCTCTCTCAAGAATCATCGTCAAAGAATGCAGGAGGCAGCACTGGCCTTGGTGGTGAGCCCCCCAGGGCATGTCACTGGCCACTGTCTAAGGGAGGCAGCAGCCTGTGCCCCACGGCCTGGGCTGTCCGAGCAAAACACAGGAGTGTAAGGTGGAAGAAGCATCTGCAGCAGGAGGCCTTTGAGAAAATCAGCAGCAATGAAGGTGCTCTGCTTATTCAGGAATTACATTAAAAAAAGAAGAAAGTCAGGGTGTGGTGGCCCATGCCTGAAAATCCCAGCACTTTGGGGAGCCAAGGCAGGCGGATTGCCTGAGGTCAGGAGTTTGAGACCAGTCAGGCCAATGTGGTAAAACCCCGTCTCTACTAAAATAAAAATATAAAAATATTAGCCAGCTGTGGTGCTGCCTACCTGTAATTCCAGCTACTCAGGAGACTGAAGCAGGGGAATTGCTTGAACCAGGGAGGTGGATGTTGTAGTGAGCTGAGATCACGCCACTGCACTCCAGCCTGGGCAACAGAGCAAGACTCCATCTCAATAAAAAAAAAAAAAAAAAAGAAATAAAACACACACAAAAAAACAGACTGTTATCCCATTAACATGCTAACCTGGTGAGGATGACTTCTCTCTGTTCACCACTCTTGCCTCCCTGATGCCCAGATGGGGCCACAGATGTAGCAAATGTACGTGGTGGACACCCTGTTACATTTAGATATCAGATGAATAAGAACTTCTTTAGGATAAGTACATCCCATGAAATATTTGGTGCCTACTTATATTAAAAATAATTTGCTGAGTATCTAAAATTCAGATTTAACTGGGTATCTGTATTTTATCTGGCAACCTTAAGCTAGCATGAAGCTTGGTGCCATAATAACTGCTGAAGGAAGGAAGAAAAGCAGCATTGTCCATACATGCGTCAGATTCTGGGCTAGGTGCTTAGCTTACTGATATGGAAAGGAGGGCAGGGAAGTGCTCTGTAGAGGAAGGCAGGTCCCTAGCTAGGGCTTCACCCTCCAGCCTATGCCCATGGACGTAGGTGAGGACAGGCAATCCTGCCTTCACACCCAAATGTAGTGTTTTCCAAGACCACCCTGGACTGTCAAGCCCCCGTTCTGTGCCTATTAAAACCCCAAGACCTGGACAGGTGCAGGGGCTCATGCCTGTAATCCCAACACTTTGGGAAGCTAAAGCGGGTGGATCACCTAGGGTCAGAAGTTCAAGACCAGCCTGGCCAACCTGGTGAAACCCTGTCTCTACTAAAAGTACAAACATTAGCTGGGCATGGCGGTACATGCCTGTAATCTCAGCTACTCAGGAGATTCCGCAGAAGCTCCTTTTCTTTCTTTTCTCCTTCCACTTCCCTCTCCTCCCTCCTCCACCCTTCTCCCTTTCTCTCCTCCTTTTTGAACCAATTTGAACTTGGGAGACAGAGGTTGCAGTGAGCCAATATCGTGCCATTGCGCTCCAGCCTGGGCAACAAGAGCAAAACTCCATGTGTCTGTCTTTTTGCTTTTTTGTTTCTTGTTTGTTTTGAGATGGAGTCTCGCTCTTTTGCCCAGGCTGGAGTGCAGTGGCCAGATCTTGGCTCACTGTAACCTCCGTCTCCTGGGTTCAAGTGATTTACTGCCTCAGCCTCCTGAGTAATTGGGATTACAGGCAAGCGCCACCATGTCTGGCTAATTTTTGTATTTTTAGGAGAGACGGGGTTTCACCAAGTTTGTCAGGCTGGTCACCTTGAGATTCACCTGCCTCGGCCTCTCAAAGTGCTGGGATTATGGGTGTGAGCCACTGTGCCCAGCTGTGAAACTGCATCTGAAAAACAAAACAAAACAAAACTGGGACCTTAGCAGACAGAAACACAAGCTGGCTGGACACCATGAAGAACACACCAGCAGAAGAACACACAGCACGTGGACACCAAGAGGAAGTTGAGAGGAGCACACCTGCAGCCCACCAGGCCATCAACTGGTGGAACAACATGGAGTTTTGCTGGGGTGGTCAGAGAGCTCAAGCCACTGAACAGCTCGAGTCTGTGGAAAAACCAAATCCTTTCTAGGTCCCCCATCTGCCGAGAGCATCTTCCACCCAAGAAAACCTTGCACTCATTCTCCAAGCCCACTGGCTTTGGCCTTGGTGGGACATATCTGAGACTCCCCCACCTGTGAGGCCGTCGTTGCTTGTGGTACCTTTCCTGCTTCCCCAATATAGGAGAGAAGCCCTCTAAGCCTGCACTGCTTGCTCTCAGTCCTTCCCAGGAGCCTTCAAAGCAAGAAATCTGGGAGAGCAGGTGAGACCCCAGATCCAAGATCAGCTGCTGGCTTGCCTTGGCATTAAGCATTTGCTCCAGGCAGAAACTGGAGCAGTTTCTGGACACTCTCCACTGCTTCATCCAGGCTGCTGGTAGCCACGGTTACATGGGGCTGGAGGACTGGCATAGATCTGACCCTCAACAGGGCTTTCTCTTTTCTCTGCATTGACAGGAAATCGGGAGACCTCAGCACACACTCACCAGGAGAGTCTGGGAGGCAGATGGAGCTGGATTCATCAGGGCACCATGATTTACTACTTAGATGAGGTTCAGCAGTGATTTTATTTGCTTCAGAGATTCAGGCTTGCCTCTGTCTCCTAAATGGGGATGGTATCTTTTGAGTTTATGTAAGAAATTACTGAAAAGATTATCCGCAAATTACCTGGCACCAAATAGGTCTTTAACATGTGTTAGCGAACCAACACCCACCCCATTTAAGTTTGAAAGCTAGAATGTTGATTCATCTATATCAAAAAGGAAAAAGGAGGAGAGAAGGGGAGAAGGGTGGAGGAGGGAGGAGAGAGAAGTGGAAGGAGAAAAGAAAGAAAAGGAGCTTCTGCGGAGTCTGCGATTGTAAAGGGGGTAGACAGAGGAAAGAAAGCAGAAACACCATGCGATTTCAGCTTCTAGGATGCCTACATCTGCAGCATCTGCATTGTTCTCCAACTCCCGATACCTTTCCCGGCCTCGTTCTGATTATTTCCAGATAGGAGCAGAGCAGACCCCGAATCTAGCTCTGGGGGTGGCCAAGTCAGTCTTCCCAGGATTCCTCTCTGCTTCTTTGGGCCCCATTGGGAAGGAAATCCCAGCTTTCAACTTCCCAAGGTCAGAGTAATTGAAATTCTCTGTCTGTATCCCAATTTTCCAGCTGAGGACTCTTACAGTTGTCAAGACATAAAGAACCAAAATGGGCACTTTTCAAGATGACCATGAGTATATAATTAGTCGATTAAAATTGTCAAGATGTTACTTTTGGTTAGTTAAATGATGTATCAAAATCATTCTGTTGTTTAAGGGCAGGCTCTGTGTGTGCGTGCACTCAAACACACTAAAAAAAAAAATGGATCCAGCAGGGATGGGTGACAGACACAGCAACTTGGTCACAGAGAAACATCTTTACTAGAGACCCCACTGGCAGGACAGCAACCATGGACACAGCCTGGAATGGCAGAAGGTGGCCAAAGCTGCCCACTGCACCCTGAGGGCCCCGACCCTCTCCTAATCCACGTGAGGTTCCCACCTCCTACAGGAACCCCTTCTTCTGGTCTGAGCTGTGCACCAGCCTCTTCCTTCTATACTAAATTCAGACAATTAGATGCAAGTCCCTCTATTCATTTACTGGGGACACAGGGTGTCTGATTTAGCATGGGTTTTCCCATCCAGGAGTTAGAAATCAGACTGACTACTACATAGATTTGTTCTGAAAATAGGATCCAACAGAAAAGAAACTATCACCTTAGTGAGGCCATGTACCACGGGACACACAGGTCATGCCCCTTCCTTGCTTCCTTCTCAGACCTTTATTGTGGAATGATGTTGACAGGGTAGAGGAAGCTATGTCTGGGATCTGGGGACATCCGCTGCAAAGCATACAGAATTCAGCACCCTTACGATTGTCACCACACAGCACAGAAGAGGGGAACAGAAATGACGAAGGCGGCTTGGTGGCCAACCCCTGAGTTTTGGTTTTATTTTTGCCTTAATAGATGTAAGACCTGGGGAAGGTTGCTCTCTGAGCCTGTTTTCTCTTCTGTAAATTGAACTCATAATACAAACGTGCAAGACTATTGTGAGGCTCAGGTGCTAAAAGGGATTCACTCTTAGAACCTGCAGAAGGAACCAACACGATGACATCCTGATTCAGCCCCTAAAGTCTCATTTAGGAATTCTGACCTGTAGGTTGGAGTTACTAAGGGAATACATTTGCATTGTTTTAAGCCACCAAGGTTGTGGCTAAGTTGTTGACAGCAGACCTAGAAAACTAATGTCCTTTGGAAAACTACAGAGGGGCTCCTTCTCACTGTGCATGTCCATCATGCTTACTTTGTGACTCGTGATTTTGTTGGGAGCGCCCAAGCACCCACAAACATCTTCTTAGGATCATGATTCTCACTCAATGCCATCTGGGCAGCAGGGAGGTTGACCTTGAGACGCTGAGTCACCTGGGTCAGAGTTAACTCAATGATTTCTTGTTGGCTGTCATGTGAATAAAAGTGGGCGACAACCCTATCAGCATTAAGGGAGTCATACGATGACTCAGAGATGTACAGAGAGGAGTAGAGACACCCATACCACCTACAGTTTGTCTCCGCTCAGGGAGGGAGCTCAAGGTAAGTGACTGGGCATGAAATTATAGGATTTTCACCCTAATCTGGTACCACGAAGTTATTCCTGCAAATTACCCACCCTGATGGGTCTACGGTGGGCACCGACTGGGATGTTGAATCTCCTCATAACCCACTAGCATTTCGGTTTTTGTAAGTAAGAAAGCAAGTGTCAGAGAAGTCTCAGAGACTTACCTAAAGGCATACAGGTGAAATTTGTACCAAAGCCCTCGGATCATAATCCACCCCTTTCTGTACAGGAGACATGATATTGTCCCCAGATGCAGAGTCCCAGGGTTAGAATTTCTGGTCATCTTCTGGAAGAGGCACTTCTATTATTCAAGCCTCAATTGTGTCTCCTCCAAAACGTAGGATGGATGGAGTGAGCCTCAAATTGACTAGTCCATGTCACAGCCAAGCATCATATGTAGCTTGTATTTAGAGTCAGATAAACACTAGCTTTTACCAGAAAGTTACCTATTTATTGATTTATATATATTCCATTATTCAGGTATATATATTCCATTATACATATATAGATAGATAGATATAGATATAGATGTAATGGAATATATATATACACAATGGAATATATATATACATGAATATATATACATGAACATATATATAGTGGAATATATATATATGTATATATACATATATATATATAGTGGAATATATATATATGTATATATACATATATATATATAGTGGAATATATATATTCCATCTCACTCCAAAAACTGGTTTTTAGGAAATTTTTAGAAATTGTTACCCATAGTAAATTGTTTTGAAGACTCTGCAAGAACTCATATTGGTTCTTCATTCTCAGCAGAACCCACACTATCTTTCAATCAAATTAAGCCTTAGGCTGAATTGTTCCAGTCTAGAAATGGCCTTTTCCCTGTCCTGTTCCACTGCACCTGGCTCATGCCTCTGTTTAACATTCCCACCCTCCTATACTCCCTTGGGATTTCAGTCCATCCTTTCCATTTGGTTGCAAACTCCTTCAGATCACCAAATGGATTCTGTTCAGATTTAGGTGTTTATTTGGGCATTGTATGATTCGACAAATGTATCATTTAGGGCTCAGAAAAGAAAACAAAAACCACACTAGGTATTTCAGAGAGACAGGACTTAATCTGAGAATTGGACCAAGTAAAACAGCAAATAGGAAATCAATATTACCCAGAGTTAATAACCAAATAATTCACACAGCAAGCAGTCACTATTGGAAGATCAGAGAACAAAAGGGAAGTGGTGAGGATACCGGAGCTGAGATGCAAAAGAGAGCAGACCTCTGTGAAGAAGGTCTCATCAGCTACTGTTTGTGGGTCTAAGGAGCTGTGAAAAGCCTGGTTCTGGACTGGAAAAGGAAGGTAGAGATCGAGTCCATTGCTGCTGTCCATTGGATCGAGTCCATTGGAGCAACACTGAGAAGGAACAGGAAATATCAAGAATAAAGTTTTTTCCTCCTCCTACCTTCCTGCCTCCCTCCTGTGACTTCCACTGACACAACTCAACAGGAAGCCAAGGATACGGCAGCCTGGGAAATGGAGTTCCTAGAATCCAACCCTAGGATCAGATAACAGAGTAGAGAAGGGCTTCCTTGGGGCTGAGAGTCAGTAAGTAGGTAACCACCGTAATAAAATTTTACTGAACTTCTGCTCTGGGCAGAGTTCTCTGCTCAATGTCATGTTCATTGCCATAGGCCCTTTACCCACTATCTTCATCGATTTTGTTTTTTTCAAGACAGCAACGCGTCTTTCTTTTTATATTAAAAAGCGGTAGTAGGTAGGAGTAGGGCAGTGTAATGAATGGTCAGTTTGGGCCTCCATTCCATCTCTGCTCCTTATTAGCTGGCCAACCAAATCTAGCAGTGAGACTTCTCTGAGTTGCTGCCTCCTCTTGTATAAATGAGGCATCCTATTCCCTCCATCACAAGTTCTCTGTGAGGAATAAATGAGCTAACCTGCTGGGCTTGATAAATGTCAGTAGTTTACATATTTTTAGCTCAACAGACTAGAGAGCCAGGCCCCCAAAGTGATTTTAAATGAAGCTCAAGTTCCATTTGGAATAAGTGATCTGGTTAGAAATATCTAGCAGGTGGCAAAAGAATAAGACGTAAGTATCTGCTGGTACCGTGTGGGCTCGTGGACTATCAAGGAGCACGGAGCATCCAAGTAAAACATGACACTCTCGGCTCTGAAAACAATTGCCAGTAGTGTGTTTCTCCCCTGAGAGGAGAACACCAAAAGAAATGTTCCAAAGCCTTTTTCCAAGTTGGCTGAGTTAGAACTGCTTTACTGGCCACCCAGAGCTAAGGACTCTGAGGCAGAAACATTTACTCCGATAATCCGGAAACCACAAGATTGCAATGAAAACTACCGCCTTCTGGGAGGACCCCAGGCTCTAAACTGCCATATTTCAGATTTCCCATGTTGCCCCCAGACAGGGATCCAGGTAGGTATTACTTTTGGTTCCCAATATTGCTGAAGATAAAATGTCATACAACAGCAATAGATAATTTCTTTCTTTCTTTCTTTTTTTTTTTTTTGAGACGGAGTTTTGCTCTTGTTACCCAGGCTGGAGTGCAATGGCGCGATCTCGGCTCACCGCAACCTCCGCCTCCTGGGTTCAGGCAATTCTCCTGCCTCAGCCTCCTGAGTAGCTGGGATTACAGGCACGCGCCACCATGCCCAGCTAATTTTTTGTATTTTAGTAGAGACGGGGTTTCACCATGTTGACCAGGATGGTCTCGATCTCTTGACCTCGTGATCCACCCGCCTCGGCCTCCCAAAGTGCTTGGATTACAGGCGTGAGCCACCGCACCCAGCCAGCAATAGATAATTTCTGTTGAATAGAAGAGAATGCAAAGAGACAACCAGGTATTTTTATTTTCTACACAGTCACCTGAAATCTATCACGGCTATGTTGGTTTATGCCCCCAGTCCTGCCGCAGGTAAATGAAAATAAAGAAATTAAAATAAAACAAACAGGCATATGGAACAGTGCCAACACCCTTACAAAGACTATTTTATTTAGTTCTTACAACCACTCTGAGGTCAGTATTACCACCCCCATTTTCCAGAAGAGAAAACAGAAGTCTAGGGAGATGAAATTTTCTCCCTAAGATTCTACCCTCCCTTTCAGAACCTGGATTCCAGCTGAGAAATGTTAACACAGATAACATTTTGCTCTGGTCTTTTCCTATACAGAATGCAACATGTGACCACATAGAAGTCCCCCACTTATTGGATCCTCAGTTACCTCCCTTGAGAAGTAATGATCTCCCTTTTTTTTTTTGCCAATTAGTTTGAGCTTATGAGGTTAGCCTTGAACTGATGACCTCGCCTTTGCGAGCGCCATGACCTCCGGCGGGAGCCACTTTGGACCCGGAAGTAATGATCTCTCTAAAGGCATGGCCACGTCAACCAGCCATCAAATCTGTGCTGATCATTGGAAATACAGGGGAACCCCAAAAATGCAGAAAAGTAAACGGCATGAACACTGCTAGCGTAGTGCCAGCAGAAACAGGTTTCATTTTTTTTCCTTTCCCAAGTTGTAGAAACCCTCGCATATGGTTGTCTTTACTTTAATGCGCATGAATAAAATATATTCTTGTGAACCGATGTAGTCTACAGGCTTTTGAGATCAAACAGTTTCCAACTCCAGGTGAAATGTGGGAATGACAGATAATGTTGTCAATATGCTATAGTTTTGTTAGGTTGAACAAACGTGGCCATAGCAATCATTTTCATCATATATATGCATGTGCATTTGTGTGTGTGTGGGGGGGGGAGATGTCTTTAAAGAATAAGATTTAAGGAAAAAAATCAATAAATGCAAAATTTTCCATAAAACCTTCAGTGAGAAATATCCCTCCCCCTCCTCATGTATATGAAAGTGAGCGGAATTTGCTGACTTGCATAATGCAATATATAGTGACTACTGGGAGGTATCTGAGGTGATTGAATGACCACAGAATTTGAGAGACCTGGAAATAAATATCCTCATTCAAAAGCCCAGGCAGAGTCAGTAACACGCCATGGAGGGAGTCTTTCCTTGCTAGAGAAGAGCAGCAGAGATTTGTGCGTTAAGAGTGGGTTACACATGGCATGGGAGTCACATATGAAATACAAAATGCACATATACATAATGAGCTAGCATGAATGGAATGCGTGTGAATACTGGAATCAGACAGATGTATTTGAATTTGGTCTTGGCTTTAGGTCAATAACCCAACTCTTATAAGCCTAAATATTCTGATCTTTGTAATGGGAGTAAGCATTGCCAGCAGAATGAATACTCCTTACATTGTGACTATTATTAATAAGTTAGTGTGACAATAACAACAGTGTGTCCTTTATTGATTGTTCATACTAGAAAATCTTCTAAATTCATTAATTCTCACAACAAAACAAAAATTGCTAACAAAACTTCTAAATTCATTAAATACTTTCATTCTCGCCACAGCAAAACTGTTGTTAGCAAGAATTGTTAGCAATTTTTCCGTTTTGCAGAGATTGAAACTGAAATTCTGAAAAGGAAGCTTCTGGATTCTATCAAGTTTAAGGTAAAATCCATTGTAAGATGCGTAAAGTACCACCAAGAGAAAAACGTATGCTGACAACTCCAATTGTAAGATGTCATCAGTCGGAAGGAGTGTTTCATTTCAGAGGTTAAAATGTTTCTTAAAGGCGGGGCGCGGTGGCTCAAGCCTGTAATCCCAGCACTTTGGGAGACTGAGGTGGGTGAATCACAAGGTCAGGAGATAGAGACCATCCTGGTCAACGTGGTGAAACCCTGTCTCTACTAAAAATACAGAAAATTGGCTGGGCATGGTGGCGCGCACCTGTAATCCCAGCTACTCAGGAGGCTGAGGCAGGAGAATTGCCTAAGCCCAGGAGGTGGAGGTTGCCGTGAGCCGAGATTACGCCATTGTACTCCAGCCTGGGTAACAAGAGCAAAAACTCTGTCTAAAAAAAAAAAAATTGTTTCTTAAAATATCACCTTAGGGTCAATAAGCTGTGGTAAATTGCCTAACATCACACATCTGTTAACTAGAAGAACTTGGGTGCAAACACGGGCTTTTAGAGCAAAAAGCTGGGGGCTTGTTCCCAAGCTCGGACAGTACCTAGCGTAGAATTGAGCCCTGTAATATATACTAAGCATCAGAGTATGTGCTTTATAAGTATATTCTTTGTATTGCATATTATAGTATATGATGTCCCAAACCACATGTATGTGTGTGTGCGTATGATTTGCTTTCCAGGTCAGTTTCCATTTTGGGACTTCTCTAAAATAATCTTGAAACAAGAAATCATTATTCACATATTTTTGACAAAATAAATTCTGGGAATCATGTTGTCGGTGAAAGGTAGAGACAAAAGCAAATTAAATTGTGGTGGTCGGTGCTCTCAAAAGATTGTTCTCAGCACTGGGACTATGACATGTATCAGTCCTAGCATCCTGGAGGGGACCAAGCCTGATCAATGTCACCCATGTGAAGGGACTCCACTGCCTAGACTGTTATGGGTTTATATTTCCACTCTTTAAAATGCATACAGGAATAACTTCAAGCAAAATAAAAGTATCAGTGTGTAATGGCCAAGTTCCCTGAGGTTTAAAACACGTTGGGACTGATTTGCTGAGTTATAATGAAACGAAGGCAGACCATCAATGGCCCTCAAGTTGACATAAAATATGAACAATTTAGGAGGAGAAAGACTAACAAATTAGGTTGACCAGCTAATTTATATTTGGAACAAATAGCATTTTTTAAAAGAACAGTTTTTGTGAAAACCCATTGTGTGTGTGCTGGTAATGAGGAAAGTGCCAGCCCTGCTCTCAGATATTCTCAGAGCCCCTGTGCCAGGCAGGAGACCCATATTTCTGTGCTAATTTCCTAGTTGTTAAATCGGTGCCCATGTTAGTCGCATTCACTGACACTCACTTTACCTGCTTTGCAGAAAGCTTTAGGGTTTACCAAACACTCTAACACTGAGTCATCGTGGGGCATCCTAGAAACTTCTAGGTGGATGGCATTTGATCTTCCTATTATAGATGGAAAAGTGGCACCTGAGAGAGGTCGGCAGCTCCTCCAAAGACCCAGAAACTCTGGGGAAGTAGTGAATTATTTTTCAGCCAAATTTCAGAAAACCAAGATGAGGAAAATGTCCATTTTGATGCTTTCAACATTACCAAAAAGTTATTGATAGCCATACTAATTGGACCCCAAAAGCACACGGAGATGAGAATGGAGGCTGTATACTTTGCAAAGTGCATTCACGTGCCTGGGTTTATTTTATCATTCACACCACACTCAGAGCCCACTAGAAAAGGGATTCCTCTCCCCCTTCTCATTTTAACATATGGAAACTGAGGTCCAGGGGGGTAATCGGCCTATCAGGAGGCTCAAGGCCAGGAGAGCAACTCTCCTTTGCAGGCCAGGTGAGTCACCCCACCTCCTACACACACTCCCACTCTCAGATGTGAGGGCATCTTACCTTTGCCTCAATAATCCTCAAATCCGGCTTTGTTTGATAGGGATGAGAATAAGGATTCTGGAGATTTGACCAGCTATCTTTCACTTTAGTACCACTTGAGCTAAGAGGGAGACGTTGGGGATGACAGAGAAAATATGATCTCAAGTGGAATTTAGCCGGAGCCCACGAACTGAGAACTCCTTAGGAGAGGAGGGTACTGGAAGTAATGTTTGTCGGAAGCCGTTCTGCACCAGGACCCTTTATAAATGCCTCATGCTGCATCGCCAGGAAACAGCTGTGGTTACAGGAGCTTAAATGCCTGACCCAAAGTCATCAGCCACGCAGGGCTGAGCCACCGCTTTCGAGTTCAAGTGCTGGCCCCTGAGGCTGTGCCCAATGAGCCACCTCTCTCTGGTTGCATTTCCGGGATCCAGGGGAAGCTGAGGGCTCTGGCTTTCTCCCCCACACTCTAAGGGAGCCTCCAGGGAAGGATCTGATGCGATCTGTGCCCCAGGACACCTGGATTTAAGCCCCAGTGTCCCTAAAGACACCTTTGAAACATTTCAGCTTCTCTGACCTCTCAATAAATCTTAGGGAGGAGATTAAGGGAAAGAGAGACTTCTGGATGTGCTTGGCAGAGACAATTAGCAAGACCAGCCTAAGCCAGTGAGGGGACTTCAGCCTCTGCCTCTCCAACACTAGAGAGCTTTATTTTTAAAATAACATGTTAAGTCTGCAAGTCTGCAAAAGTGTCATTTCTCTCTCTCTCTCTCTCTCTCTCTCTCTCTCTCTCTCTCTCTCTCTCTCTCTCTCTTTCTCTCTCTTTTCTATTCTAAAAGTGATACTCAACCAATAAAACAGGGAGCATAAATTAAAAGTAGAGGGAAAGAAACTAGTCCCACCACCCAGTCATACTCAGAACACAACTGGAACAGCAACAGCAGCAAACATTCCCTTCCCCTCCCCACTCCAGGAGGCCAGGAGCCCCAGGACAGACCACTTGGACCTCCCAGCTCCTGGTGCTCTGAAATTCTGTCCTCGTGAGCCCAAGTAGATATATTCTCTGGAAGAAAAGATGAGGCAGGCCTAATCTGCCAGTGGTCAGCTGCATTCTTCCCCTGGCCTGTCTCTCCCTCTTTTCTTTGCTTTTCTCTCTCTAATTCTCTATTTCTGAAAACTCCCTATTAAGTGGAGACTTGATTTCAGGGGTGCAGCAAACATCAGGGAGCCCTTTCCAGAGGTCCCATTTAGTAAAAGCCTGGGCAGAATTTTGACACAGCCCATGGGTCCTCCTCATTCCTCCATGGTGACAGAATGCCAATTCAGATACTGCCCAAAATCAGCAGGATGTAGTTATTCCACTCAATCTGGAGTCCAGAACACAAACACCTCATTGAATTATTTTGATTCCATTATGGAAGTGGTCACTGTCTCAAGGTCTTCCTCCTAGAGAATAAAAAGGAAAAAATTCTTTTGTTTTGTGACATGGCCCCGTTGGGCTTTTGCCTCTGAAATACAGAGAGACGTGTTTGTCTTGCTGTCATCACAGAGAAATAAAATTAAGATAGGCCTGTAAATGTGGTCAGCTCTCTTTATTTACTAGTCTAAACATGGTGCTCAACAAAATGTGGCACAGAAATAAGAAATAGAAAATAACTAGGTCTCAATCATCCCAAATTTTACTCTGTGGTTGCATTTGTCCATATTTTTTCTGAACATCAAGTCACTTGTTTACTCTTCATGTACAAGTTTCTTTGTTGAAGCTGCAAGGTTTCATTGTGAGCTAATTTTTTGCTCTTGATGTTAAAGGCAATGCATGCTGGATGCAGAAATTGGTGAAAACAAAAAAAACTATAATGAAGAAAACTCCCAGATCGTTGCCATTTTTACCATAGTTAACCCAAGAAGTCATGGTCTGATACTCATCCTTCCCTTCATAAACTTCTTCAGTATAAATTAATTTGCATCAATGAACTAACTCATTGAAAGTATGAGTTTCAGAGGAAGACCAGAATGTGAATCTCACCTCTGTAGCTGTGTGTCCAGGAGTGATGAACTCCCCTGTCTGAGTTTGTTTTTCATGCATAAATCAGGGATGTTATCACCTATTTCCTAGATTTGGTTGAAAACTAAATAAAATTAATTCATGAAAGACTGTGTATATTCAATGAGAGTTATTACTCTTGTTGTTATTTTTATTTCTATGTTATATATAATGCCACTGAGATTATAAATATATATTGTATGTGCAATTTTTCATATATGATTACTTTGAGAGAATTTCTCTATGTGACTAAAACATCTTTGTAATAAAAAAGACTTTGAAAAAATAATGTTAAATTCTGTATACTCATCCATGTACTGGCTACACTAACAGTATATTCACCTGCTTCTGTGTGCAGCTAAGTGGTTGCTGATCTTTTCCACCCTTAAGTAAAAATGTGATGGACCTGGGAATGCCCTTTCCCCTCCTCTCAGGTATTTACATGGTCTCCAGATGCCATTGATTCATAGAGCAGAGGTGGGATCTTTTATGTCGGATAGTCAGGGGAATTTCAAGTTAGGGATGTGTATTGCTGTTTTATTTCACGAACATACTCCACTTCTACAGCAGTGAGTGAGAAATTTCTTTCTCTGTATAGCCCCCATCCATAGCTGTCCCCCTGAACCTGGAGATTGTATTCACGTTGAGTCCAGAAGCCGGTCTCTCTGGGGCTTCTGGAGTGACTGATTTTACCCGGTAACAGCCAATCTCTTTGTTTAGCTTAACCGGCCACATTAATCAAAATAGCAGCTCTGGTTCCATCGGCAGTCCTCCTCTGAAAGGCTCTTCCTCTCCTGCATCCGTAACCATCAGTGGGTCCACAAAAGTAAGCTAATGCAAAAGTCAACGTTGCCTAAACACGCACTCTGCCAAGAACACCACATCTCTGAAGGGCTTTACCATAAGCCTGCAAATGCACCATTTGCAATTGTTTTGCTTGTTACATTTTCTTTCCATCACACCATTTCGTTTTCTCACCTGGGCATGCAGGAAGGCCGTGCTTCTCAGCCTTCTTTCTGATTAGATCAGTGCTGCGCATCCGAAGTCTCACCTTTTGAAATGTGAACAGAAGTGACCTTGCCTTTTGCTGAGGAAGTTAGGAGCAAGTACCCATTCTTCACCTCTCTATCTTTTTCTCCCGCATGTCCAAAACCGAAGAACTGAGATTTCGTGATTTGTCTGTTGCAGAATCTGGAATGACTTGGCCCCATCATAAGCGAAACGAGTGAAAGGAGACGCAAAGTGATGACCAAAACACAGATTCTGTAGACACCTTAGAGTGCAAATAGTTGTGGTTTTCAGTTTTGCATTTTTGTGGATACATTGTAAATGTGTATATTTATGAATATCTGTATTTAAAATAGAAGTCTCTGGCTGACCCTAAAATGCAAAAAAAAAAAAAAAAAACTAAACTAAAAATAAAATTACCGTATAATTCAGCAATTCTATTTATGGGTATATTCCCAAAAGAATTAAAATCAGGGTCTGGAAGAGGTGTCTGTATAACCATGTTCACAGCAGCGTTATTCACAACAGCTAAAGCATGGAAACCACCCAAGTGTCCACTGACGAATGGATAAGCGAAATGTGATAAATACGTATGATGGAATTCAACTTAGCCTTTCAAAGGAAGGAAATTTTGACACATACTGCCATGTGGGTAAAACTTGAAGACATTATGCTGAGATAAGTACGTCAGAAAACACAAATACTGCATGATACCACTTACATGTGCTAGTTGGAGAAGTCAAATTCATAAAGCTAGAAAGTAGAATGGTGGTTACCAGGGTCTGGGGAGAGAGGGGGACGAGAAGTTACTGTTCATGGGGACACAGTTTCAGTTTCATAAGATGAAAAGAGTTGTGTGGATGGGTGGCGGTGGTGATACAACAGCGTGAATGTGTTTGATATCCCTGAACTGCGTGCTTGAGAATGATTAAGACCCTCAAACATGGTGGCTCATTCCTGTAATCCCAGTACTTTGGGAGGCTGAGGTGATTGGATCACCTTGAGGTCAGGAGTTCAAAAACCAGCCTGGCCAACATGGCAAAACCCTGCCTCTACTAAAAATACAAAAATTAATCAGGCATGTCTGCCGAGGCAGGAGAATCTCTTAGAACCCGGGAGGTGGAGGTTGCCGTGAGCGGAGATCGTGCACCTGCACTCCAGCCTGGGGGACAAGAGTGAGGCTCTGTCTTAAAAAAAAGAAAAAAATAATTAAGATGATACACTTTTATGTTATGTACACTTTGACACAATTAAAAAAATGGAAAGGAAAACAGCAAAAGAGACACACATGGGCTCATTTTCCCACACCCTCCCCAACCCTCCTTCCATAGGCACAAACATGAGTACTTACTCAGGGTGAGGAATGAGGGTCTCCTGGTCTCATGTCACCCACACAATGTCCTCTGTGAAGAAACACCTCTGCTGTACTGAGGGAGATAAAAGGCACATGAATTCTATCTCCCATTTTTTTCTGTGGTGCCACTGAGAGTCAGTAAAGAGGAGTCAGAGTCCTAAAGCCGTGGGTTTTCTGCTGCTGAGATTCAAACCTTCCACTGACTCCCAATTTAAAGCTCAAAAACGTGAAGGGGGGAAAACACTGCAATGTTATCCACTTTATTTACCTAGACTTGGCCAGAGGGCTGGGTAAGGATAGGCTGAAATGCAGTGAGCATAGTGAGGAACTTCCCATGCCTCCTCTTCACAAAACCAGGAGTTCTCCTGTGGCTTCAGTGCAGGAGCTGAAGAGGAGGACCCCGCTCACGCCGCACACGGTGAGATGTGACGGTGGGCTGGCCCCGCTGCTCTTCTCCCCGGCCCCGCAGGAGTGGGAGCCTCGATAGGGACTCACAGAACAATGGCCACATTCACACCAAATGGTCTCAGCAGCTGTGCATGATCTGTGATGTGAACCATTCCTCAGTGGACCAGAGCAGCTCGGGGCATGTTTTCTGCCCCAGAGATGATTAGGCATTAGTGAAGCAGAATATAAAAGCTGGTGGTTCTCAAAACTAAGCGTGTGTCATAATCATCTGGAGGGCTTATTGAAACAGGTGACTAGACCCCACTTCAGAGTGTTAGACATAGTGAACCCCAAGTCCTTCTTCAAAAAATCAGTATGTTCAGCGCTCTCATTCTTTAAGTCTCCATGTTAAAGTTTAACCTCCTTGTAGTTTCAGTAAACAACCTTTTCCAACAGTTCTAATCAGTAGTTCACATCTGTTTCCCTGGTCCCCTGCTCCATCCTGACTCATCCTGGTCACCTGCTCTGGTCACCTGCTTTGACCCCCGGCTACCTGCTCTCACCTGCCCGTAACCATCTTTTCCACCCAACTACCCACGTAGACACTCTGGCTCATACCCCTGCTCCCTTTAAAATAGCCAATCGGAATTAGACTAGACTGTGCGGCGTAGCCCTAGCCAGTAGGGGAATGACAAAGCAGTAGGGGTGCTCTCCATCAGGCACGAATACCCCGTTCTCTCCCTTGTCCAGGTGTTCACCTGCCATTGTTCCATCTGTGAGCCGTACCCTTCTGTAGAAGTAAGTGCCTTGCTGAAGAACTTTATATTCGCGTGCCATTGCTTTTGTGACACTGAAAATTTTACTTATAACAAGAGTTTCTGATTCACTAGTTCTGGAAGGGGCCCCCAAATTTTCATCTCTAACAAGTTTTCAAGTGCTGCTGGTGCTGCTGACTCTGGGATCTTACGTTCAGAACCACCGAAGTGGGAGACCTGGCCGTAAACAGTAGTGTGTCTATCAATGGCTGTGGGACTTGACCAGGTAACTTCTAACGTCTAGTTTAACATTTCTTTAGTATTACATATAATTACACGTTTGCATGGATCGGCTCAGTTCTGTTTTGTTTTTTTTTTCCCCCAACCGTGTCTGCCAGAGTCATGCACAAGTGCAGGAGGTGGCTTTGGGATCGGTGAGCAAAGGAGTGAGGCTCTGGCTTCAACCCTGCTCTAATGGAAGCGTCACCTCCTCTATTTCATACATTGAAATAATGGAAGAATTGACCTGAAGGAAAAGTCCACCTGCTTATAAACAAGCGAACAAACCAAAACACTTTGGAAATTGTTGGTGAAAATAATAACTAAGGAAATTTTCCTTTCATAGGTGCATGATTCATCCTTCATGAGGATGAACACCTTTCTTACCACTTTCCAAAAAAAGTCTACATGCTGAAGAGCTGCAACCCTTCCCTCCTTCATGCCATCTTATCTGAAGTTAGAAGACTGGGTCTCAGTCTCCCTGCACAACACGCCGGTTCTATGCCAGGGCTATATTCCATCCCTTTCCCCTACGTTGATTAGCTGGGTCCAAAAGAGCAGAGTTTCTACTATGAATAAATTATTTACAACCAGTCTCTAAGGTCAGCAGAGACTAGAATGCACTCTTCCTCCAGTAGCTTCCATAACCTGGGTCTATCACTGCCCCATCAGTGCACAGTCTGGGAGTTGGGCCTCATCTCCTTGACCCCTCTACCTTCTAAACAGGCCCTGTCCCTTGGCCTCTCCACTGTGCCTTACTCATCATCACCTGCAGGAGTTGTTAGCTCCAGAATCTTTACTAAAGGCCCCCATCCTGAACACAGCCCACTACAGGAGGCTGTGGTTGAGCACTCAGGACAAATAACCCTCCTGTCACCCTTAAACATCCTTGCTTTCCTCTGTTCCAATCCCATCCTTGTGGGATTCTGACCTCTTGGCTCTCTCATCCAGCTGGTTACCCTCCCCTTGACTCCTCTGATTTTACTTTTTGGGGTCTCTCTTCCAACTATGTGAACTCAGATCCCTCTGTGAGAGTGACTTGCGCATCCGATTCACCTGTGGGGTTGTTAAAGATGCATGTGCCTTGCTTTCACCCTAGAATATTCTAACTCAGTGGGCCCCCCAGGGAGACAATGTAAAATAGCAATTAAGGCCATTGATTCTGACATCAAAAGTTTGCGTCTATCCTTTCTCTGCCACTTATAATCTATGGAGTGATCTTTGGGGTTGCCTTTACCTTTTCTCTGACTCAGCTTCTTTGTCTTTAAAGTGGGAATAAGAGTGTTAGTACATACAGTCCAGGATGGGCAGAAAAATTAAAGAGGCTATGCAGAGGATTTGAATATTTCTCGGCACATGGCGTGTGTTCAAAAACAAGTTAACTTCGTTGCTGTTATTGTTACTCAAACAATTACCGAGTTTACTTCGTCCTCCATGTTTGGCTCTCAGTGCCTGGTTTCGCTTGGCTAAAAAATGCGTTTACCTTGGTCTTGGCCAAGCAAGGCCAGCCCTGACCCTGACTCACGGATTTGAGCAACTAGGTCAGATCTGGCCACTCGTCACCACCCTGGGCACCCATGGCTTCAGTTTTCTGCTGTCTCATCTCTTACCAGTGCCAGGCAAACCTTTGCTCATGATTCAAAACCCAACTGGAATGCTTGATCTTGTTCTAAGTCTTCCTCAATGTTCCTCTGTATTCGTGTGCTTCTAGAATTCTTCATTCAGCACATTTTATCCTAATTACTGGTTACTTGTCTGGCTCTTGCTTAGGCACAAAACCTGCAATTTATTTTTCCCCTAACATGAGACCTTAACATGCTGCATATAATAGGTGCTCAATAAATGATGTTTATTTATCTACTTCAATAAATATCTACTTCATCCCTTGGAGTCTGATTTCAAACTTAGAGAGAAATTTCCAATTTGGCTTCAATCACTGGGAACATGATTCTAACCCCTTTTTACCACAATCCCCATTTGTTCTCCTGTCCCTGGGTTTCATGTGAAATGAAAAGTGAGTGCAAAATGTGGTATGGAATGAGAGCCAAGCCAAAACTTGAGCCCCATGGATGAACTTCAAACGGGGACTTTAAACATGCAAAATAAGAACCAGCTTCGCCAGGACAGGGGAGAAGCAGCTAGGCACTTGGTGACTCTCTCAGATGTTCTGGAAATACACTTTGATTTCATATATTTTGAATTAAATTGATTGAAATTCAAAGCTAAAGCCAGCATACCACATTTCCTTTGGTCAGAAGTGAAGTGTGAAAATAATGTTTTGAATTCTCAGTTGGATGCACAGACCCGGGTTTGAAGTGTGACAGACTGTGGAGGTTTTGGGTTACTGGAAATTTCAACATTCCATTGGCCCAATCTTCCAAAGGAATTGGAGAAACTGAAAGCAAGGAATTGTAGGGTACAGAAGTATCAGTAGAGCATCGATGAGGACTCCCGTAAGCTCTGCAGATTGTGGTAGAGTCAGAGTCATTCCCATTGTGGTTGCCACGGAATATTGGTAAAGCTGCCCACGAAACAGACAGCACAGTCATTGTAACTCTTGTGCCATCAGAGTTCCAGTCAGCAGAGACTAGAACACACTCTGCTCTCACTACAGATAGAAATGAAGTTAGGTATCCACACAGGTTTGTACTATAACGTACTTAGAGTCGGGTGTGATTGATAAAAACAGATACCCCCTAGAGCAAGAAAAGTTATCTGCTTTTTAAGGGTCCACCTTTGAAATGTATTATATCACAAAATTTCTGAATTTTTATGTTTGTAAGTGTATAGCCACCAATCCTTACATTCAATATGTGCTTTGTTCTTAGCAATGTGCTTTGTTCTTAGCAATGTGCTTGGAGCCTTATTTCATACAAAGATAAGAAGCTGCCTCCCTCCTCCTACCAAGAAATCACAAATGCAGGATCAAGCCTAACAAATACAAGGTAAAGATGCATAGCTCCGTTCAAAGGAAGAGAAATTTCTAGGTTTTAGAAATGAAGCAGGAGCATAGAGCCGATTATAAGCTGGAGCGGAAGTTTTGGTGACCTACAGGGCCTGAACCTGCCTGTAGGCCTTAGAGGCCAGAAATGTAATACCCACATTGGAGCCAGATAGAAAGCCGTAGCCTTTTAGGGACTGTCAAAACATTCTTAAAATAATAGTGTTTGAAAATATTAGAGTCACCGAAAAACTAAAACCATGATAAAACAAAGGGAATTTATGATAAAATAATAATAATAATAGAAGATAACCATATTTGACTTACAGAAATAAAAATTTTAGTTTCTGAAACTAGAAATCAAACAGCTGCGTTTTGGCTTTTAGTAACGGTGGAATAGCTTGATTGAACCCTCACAATAACACTGAAAACCTGTAAGAGAAAGAACAAGTAACCCATTTGAAGCCACTGGAGAGCAACCAGCGGCAAGCAAGAACTAGAAAGAAATCTCTTCTTGAAGGATAGAAACTGAATTGGGTGAGATTAGTATGCTTGTGGCTTTTTGCCTGGGAGAAGAATATTCCAGTCTGTGAAGCACGGGCCAGGAGAAAGCCATTGTCTTTCTGGCTTCATGTGTAAGAGTAAAGGCTTTAGGATTGCCAGCACAGCTTATAAATAATAAGGGGGGATATCCCAAAAAGCAGGGAGAAGGCTCAATCCTTGGCCAACTCCTGAACCGTTTATGCACAGTTGAGAGAGAGTCCAGGAGGTCTGGCTAAAGCAGCAGTTGAAATACAAAAGAGCTGAAAGGACATCTGAGATGCTAATCGCCATGGGAAAAAAGGATTGAGAGTTTTGTTCCAGCCAAATTAACTACCTGCTAGAAATGAAAGCACCACTCGTTATAAGAACATAATTAAACCTAGTATCTCCACAACGTGTCACTAAAATATCTAGGAAACAATAAAAGATGACTAGATACACCAAGAGATAGGAAAATGTAATTGCAATCCAGAGAAAACAAAGCAGTAAATATAAATAGTATCAGAAATGACCCAGATTATCAAATGGATGAATAAGCACTTTAAACACTGATACACAACTTGGGCCTATCAGGTGACATTTTACTTTTTAAATTTCTATTCTGAAAAATAGAAAAAGTTGTATCAGTTGGAAAAAACTGATATTGTGTAGCTTTTATTTTCTTAGAAACCTTCTAAAAAACAAAGCATTTTGAAACAATTTAATCCAATAAAACCCACTCCATCTTGCAATTAACACATGAGTTCATTGAAATTATTTACAAATTTAAAACATATAACAGGATATTAAAGGTTCTATTTTTTATGTATCTAACATATTTGGCTCTTCCATTGTTCTGGTGGTTATTTTGTCATTATTTATTAATTATTTCCAACTATGCCAATAAAGCCTAAAATAATAAGAAAATGGAAAAAATAATGAACTGACATAGGAACGACAATAGTGAAATTATTTATCACCATTACATAACATTTTAGTGTTAATACTTGCATTAAATAGAAATGTACTAAAACCTCAGCATAAAAGAGATATCCAGACTGGACCTAAAAGCATAACTAAACTATATGTTGGCTACAAGAGATGAACTTTGAATACAAAGATAATTCGACTGAAAGCAAAAGAATGAAAAAACTAAACACCATGTAAACTCTAACCATATGAGAAGAGAAATGATTATGCTAATATCAAACAAAACACACTTCAAACAAGAAATAGTATCTGAGATTTCATATTAAAAGTCAATTTGTTAGAAAAACCAAAAATGCATAGAAGCTTTATGATAGAAATGCAAAGTTTAAGAACTTACAAAATAACTAGATTAAAATAACAGAAGATTTTAACAAAAAATATCAACCACATTGAGCTTATTGACATTTGTAAAATATAAAACCGCAAAACTGCCGAGATCATGTATTTTAAGTGCATGTGAACCATCTGACAAAATAAAGCATTTACTAGGCCACTCTTTTCCAAGTTTACTAAAGCTAAATTGGAGATTAGTTATTATAAGATAATCAGAAAAGTCACAAATATTTGGAAATTAAGTAATATGTTTTTAAATACCTGATTAGGTAACAAAAGAAATTACAAAGAAAATTAGAAAGTATTTTGAACTGAGTGTTAATTAAATTTTAATTTAACAAAATTTGTAGACTACACCTGGAGCAGGGCACAGACAGGAATGATTCTCTATACGTCTTCTATCATAGAAGTAGAAAGGTCTAAAAATTATCTAAATTTTTATTGTAAGAAGTTTAAAAAAGAAAAGCAAACTAAAGTCAAAATAAGCAAAAAAAAAAAAAAAAGAAAGAGCATTAATTAAAAGTATAGGACAAACATCAAATAAAATTAACAAATATAAAAGTACTTCCTTTAAAATTGTACCAGTAAAGTCTTAGGAAAGTTAATTTAAAAACTAAAAAAAGAGGAAAACAAAACCAAGAATAAGTGAGAGGATATCATTAGGAATCATACAGCTTCTGTAAGGATAATAAGAGAGTAGTATGGGCAACCTAAATAAAATGAACTAAGTACTTAGGAAAGTGATATAAGGCAAAATTAAAAGTAAATGTGTATGCTGTTGGCCTTGGAACAACATGAGTTTGAACGGCACAGGCCCACTTACATGGGAATTTTTTTCAATAAATATATTGGTTTTTGTCTTTGATTCTGTTTATGTGATGAATTACATTTATAGACTTGCATATGTTGAACCAGTCTTGCATCCCAGGGATGAAGCCTACTTGATCATGATGATAAGTAGGCTTATTGTATTATATTATTAACATCAATAAGCTTTTTGATTTGCTGTTGCATTCTGTTTTCCAGTATTTTATTGAAGACTTTTGTGTCGATGTTCATCACGGATATTGCCCCAAAGTTTTCTTTTTTAGGTGCATCTCTGCCCGGTTTTGATATTAGGATGATGTTGGTCTCATAAAATGAGTTGGGGAGGATTCTCTCTTTTTGCATTGTTTGGAATCGTTTCAGGAGGAATGGTACCGGCTCCTCTTTGTACGTCTGTTGAATTTGGCTGCAAACCCGTCTGGACCTGGGCTTTTTTAGCTGGTAGGCTATTGATTGCTCCCTCAACTTCAGCCCTTGTTATTGGTCTATTTAGGGTTTTGACTTCTTCCTGGTTTAGGCTTGGGAGGGTGTACATGTCCAGGAATTGTATCCGTTTCTTCCAGGTTTACTGGTTTATGTGCATAGAGTTGTTTGTAGTAATCTCTGATGGTGGTTTGTATTTCTGTGGAATCGGTGGTGATATCCCCTTTATCATTTTCATTGCATCTATTTGATTATTCTGTCTTTTCTTTTTTATTAATCTGGCTAGTGGTCTGTCTATTTTGTTGATCTTTTCAAAAAACCAGCTCTTGGATTTATTGATTTTTTGAAGGGTTGTTTTTTTTTTTTTTTGTCTCTATCTCCAGTTCATCTCTGATCTTAGTTATTTCTTGTCTTCTGCTAGCTTTTGAATTTTTTTGATCTTGCTCCTCTAACTCTTTCAATTTTGATGATAGTTGTCAGTTTTAGATCTTTCCTTACTCCTTATGTGAGCATTTATTGCTATGAATTTCCCTCTAGACACCGCTTTAAATGTGTCCCAGAGATTCTGGAACTTTGTGTCTCCATTCTCATTGATTTCGAAGAGCATCTTTATTTCTGCTTTCATTTCATTGGTTATCCAGTCTACATCCAGGAGCCAGTTGTTCATTTTCCATGAAGTTGTGCAGTTTTCAGTTAGTTTCCTAATCGTGAGCTCTAATTTGATTGTACTGTGGTCTGAGAGACTGTTATGATTTCCATTCTTTTGCACTTGCTGAAGAGTGATTTACTTCCAATGATGTGGTCGATTTTAGAGTAAGTGTGATGTGGTGCTGAGAAGAATGTATATTCTGTGGATTTGGGGATAAGAGTTCTGTAAATGTCTATTAAGTTCACTTGGTCCAGATCTGCATTCAAGTGCTGGATTTCCATATGATTATATCAATAGATGCAGAGAAGACCTTCAACAAAATTCAACAGCCCTTTATGCTAAAAACCCTCAATAAACTAGATATCAATGATTTGTGTCACAAAATAATAAAAGCTATTTACGACAGACCCACAGCCAATATCATACTGAAAGGGGAAAAACTAGAAGCATTCCTTTTGAAATCGGGCAATCGGGCACAAGACAAGGATGCCCTCTCTCCCCACTTCTATTCAATATAGTATTGGAAGTTTTAGCCAGGGCAATCATGCAAGAATAGGAAATAAAGCGTATTCGATTAGGAAAAGAGGAAGCCAAATTTTCCCTATTTGCAGATGACATGATTGTATATTTAGAAGACCCCATCATCTCAGCCCCAAATCTCCTGAATCTGATAAGCAACTTCAGCAAAGTCTCAGGATACAAAATCAATGTGCAGAAATTACAAGCATTCTTATACACCAATAACAGACAAACAGAGAGCCAAATCAAAAGTAAACTCCCATTCACAATTGCTACAAAGAGAATAAAATACCTAGGAAAACAACTAACAAAAGATGTAAAGGACGTCTTCAAGGAGAACTACAGACCACTGCTCAGTGAAAGAAGAGAGGACAAAAACAGATGCTCATGGTTGGGAAGAATCAACATTGTGAAAATGGCCATACTGCCCAAAGTAATTTATAGATTCAATGCTATCCCTATCAAGCTACCAATGACCTTCCTCACAGAACTGGGAAAAAAAAAAACCACTTCAAACTTCATATGGAACCAAAAGAGAGCCCACATAGCCAAAACAATCCTAAGCAAAAAGAACAAAGCTGGAGGAATCATGCTGCCTGACTTCGAACTATACTACAGGGCCACAGTAATCAAAACAGCATGGTACTGGTATCAAAACAGACACATAGACCAATGGAACAGAATAGAGGCCTCGGAAGCAAAACCATACATCTACAATCATCTGATCTTTGACAAACCTGACAAAAACAAACAATGGGGAAAGGATTCCCTGTTTAATAAATGGTGTTGGGAAAATTGGCTAGCCATATGCAGAAAGCAGAAACTGGACCCCTTCCTGACAACTTACATTAAAATTAATGCCAGATGGATTAAAGATCTAAACATAAGACCTAACACCATAAAAACCCTAGAAGAAAACCTAGGCAAAAATCATTCAGGACATAGGCACAGGCAAGGACTTCATGACTAAAACACCAAAAGCAATGGCAACAAAGCCAAAATAGACAAATGGGATCTAAGTAAACTCCAGAGCTCCTGTACAGCAAAGGAAACAATCATTAGAGTGAACTGGCAATCAATAGAAGGGGAAAAAATGTTTGCAATTACCCATCTGACAAAGGGCTAATATCTAGAATTTACAAAGAATTAAAACAGATTTATAAGAAGAAAACAAACAAACTATTCAAAAGTGGGCAAAAGATATAAACAGACACTTTACAAAAGAAGACATCAATGAGGCCAACAAACATATTTAAAAATGCTCATCATCACTGGTCATTAGAGAAATGCAAATCAAAACCACATTGAGATATCATCTCACACCAGTTAGAATGGCAATCATTAAAAAATCTGGAGACAACAGATGCTGAAGAGGATGTGGAGAAATAGGAACACTTTTACACTGTTGGGAGTGCAAATTAGTGCAACCATGTGGAAGACAGTGTGGGGATTCCTCAAGGACCTGGAAATAGAAATACCATTTGACCCAGCAATCTCATTACTGGGTATATACCCAAAGAATTATAAATTTTTCTATTATAAAGACACATGAACACCTATGTTCATTGAAGCACTGTTTACAACAGCAAAGACCTGGAACCAACCCAAATATCCATCACTGATAGACTGGATAAAGAAAATGTGGCACATATATACCATGGAATACTATGCAGCCATAAAAAATGATGATTTAGTGTCCTTCATAGAGACATGGATGGATCGGGAAAACATCATTCTCAGCAGACTGACACAGGAACAGAAAACCAAACCTTGCATGTTATCACTCATAGATAGGTGTTGAACAATTAAAACATGTGGACACAGGGATGGGAGCATCACACACTGTGGTCAGTTGAGGGGGCTAGGGGAGGGACAGCTGGGGGTGGGGAGGGTGGGGAGGGATAACAAGGGGAGAAATATCAGATAGAGGAGATGGGGGGATGAAGGCAGCAAACCACCTTGCCATGTATATACCTATGCAACAATCCTGCATGATTTGCACATGTACCTGAGAACCTAAAGTACAATTAAAAATCAGAAGAAGAAAAAAATAATTAAGTAAATAAATATATTGGGGTTTTTTTTGGAGATTTGCAGCAATTTGAAAAAACTGTCAGATTAACCATATAATCTAGGAATATCCAAAAAACAAAAAGAAAAAGAAAAAGTCAGGTATGTCATTAATGCATAAAATATATGGAGATACTAGTCTATTTTATCATTTGTTACCATGAAATATACACAAATCTATTATAAAAAGTTAGAATTTATCAAAACCTATATACACAAACGCTTAGAGACCTTACATGGTGCCATTTGCAGTCAAGAGAAATGTAAACAAATGTAAAGATGCAGTATTAAATCATAACTGCATAAAATTAACTATAGTATATACTGTACTACTATAATAATTTTTGAGCCACCTCCTGTTGCTATTGAGGTGCGCTCAAGTGTTCCAAGTATCTGCTTATGCTATCATGTAATGCTAATCATCTCTGCTTGAGCAGTTCATCTCTACAGTAAATTGTAGATAGCAGTAAAAAGTGATCTCTCTCAGTTTTCACATATTTTTCATCTTGTTTCATGCAATGCCGTAAACCTTGAATAACACCATGAGACCCATACAAAGTGCTGCTAGTGATGCTGAAAATTCTACCAGGAAGCAGAGAAAAGTCATGACATTACAAGAAATTTGAATTGCTTGATGTGTACCATAGATTGAGGTCTGAAGCTGTGGTTGCCCACAATTACAAACAGTGGATTCATCTTGTAAGCAGACAACATAACTTACGGTGTCAGTAAACACAGTATAGTATAGTATTGTATTGTATACAGCATACTATTGTAAATGTATTTTTCTTCCTTATAATTTTCTTAATAACATCTTAGCAATGCCATTACTGGGTATATATCCAAAGGACTATAAATCGGTCTTCTATAAGGACACATGCACACGAATGTTCATTGCAGCACTGTTTACAATAGCAAAGACCTGGAACCAACCCAAATGCCCATCGATGATAGACTGGACTGGAAAAATGTGGCACATATACACCATGGAATATTACACAGCAATAAAAAATGATGAGTTTGTGTCCTTTGTAGAGACATGGATGAATCTGGAGAACATCATTCTCAGCAAACTGACACAAGAACAGAAAATGAAATACCGCATATTCTCACTCATAGGTGGGTGAGGAAAAATGAGAACACATGGACACAGGGAGGGGAATACTACACTCTGGGGTCTATTGGGGGGAATAGGGGAGGGACAGTGGTTGGGGGGGGAGCTGGGGAGGGATAGCCTGGGGAGAAATGCCAAATGTGGGTGAAGGGGAGGAAGGCAGCAAAACACACTGCCACGTGTGTACGTATGCAACTATCTTGCATGTTCTACACATGTACCCCTAAACCTAAAATGCAATAAAAAAAAATCCTCTTTTATTTTCTAACTTACTTTATTGTAAGAATATAGAGTATTATACATACAACATACAAAATGTGTGTTAGTAGACTGTTTATGTTATCCATAAGACTTCCGGTCAACAGTATGCTATTAGTAAAGTTTTGGGGAGTCAAAAGTTATATACAGAGTTTTTATTGCATATGGAGCTACTACTGCTAACTCTCACATCATTTGAAAGTCAAATATATGTGTGTGAGTTGCATGCATGTGTGTGTGTGTGTGTGTATTCTTTTTCTTTCTTATATTTTTTCTTATATATACCATATAAGAACTCCAAGCCCAGATGGTTTCACTATTGAATTACATAAAATATTTGATGACCAAATAAAGTCAAACTTACACTGACACTTTCAGAAAATAAAAGAAATTCAATCCACTCTCCAGCTTCTTCTATGAGATCAGAAAACCCGGTTATCTAAACTTTATGACAATATTAAACTAATTATAAAGCAATATCTTTTATTAATATGAAGTTTAAGATTAACAAAAGACCCACATTTTAAATCCAGTATACATAAAAAATTATAAATATCATTACCAAATGAGGTTTGTCTGAGGAACAAAATGTTTAAGATCTAAAAATCAACTGTAGATAGAGAAAACTTATCTGACAAAACTGCATCTATTCGTGACTTTTAAAATAAATAAAACTTTTAGCAGACAAAAACTAGAATGAAACATCTCCAATCTGATAGAGGGACTGTATGAAAAACCTACTGCTGACATCGTGGAGATATCAGCAATATGGAGAAACACTGAATTATTATTTCTCTTTAACATTATAAGCAAGACAAAGACGGTCCTGGTCAAAAAAAATCAAGTCAATAAAAATGAATACAAACATAAATTTTGAAAAGAAATAAGTAAACTTGTCCCTTTTTTTTCAGACAACATGTTTTTCTATTTAGAAAATACTATGTAACCCACAAAATAAACAAATAAATAAACCAACACTTAGAACTAATATTCTCAGGATACAAGGTGACTATACAAGATTAACCTTAAACATACTGAAAAGCAATTTTTAAAAATTACACTTGCAGTTCTGGGGTACATGTGCTGAACGTGCAGTCTTGTTACATAGGTATACATGTGCCATGGTGGTTTGCTACACCCATCAACCCGTCATCTACATTAGGTATTTCTCTTAATCCTATCCCTCCCCTAGCCCTGCAACCCCCGACAGACCCTGATGTTTGATGGTCCCTCCCTCTGTCCATGTGTTCTCATTGTTCAACTACCACTTATGAGTGAAAACATGTGGTGTTTGGTTTACTGTTCTTGTGTTAGTTCACTGAGAATGATGATTACCAGCTTCATTCATGTCCCTGCAAAGAACATAAAATCCTTTTTTTATGACTGCATAGTACTCCATGGTGTATATGTGCCACATTTTCTTTATCTAGTCTATCATTGATGGGCATTTGGGTTGGTTCCAAGTTGAGAACAGTGCTGCAATAAACATATTTGTGCATGTGTCTTTATAGTAAAATGATTATAATCCTTTGGGTATACACCCAGTAATGAGATTGCTGGGTTAAATGGTAGGAAAATAAAATTCTTAAAATTTATTTCAAAAAACAAAATGCTTAATGCACTTAACAAAAGACGTATGAGAAATATATACTAATAGTTACTATAATTGCTAACCTATAATAATTTATGTCATTCATTCAGGAAATAGAGATATACCATGTTCATAGATTGAAGTTTCAATACTATTAAGATAACAATTTACCCAAATTGATTGAGAGAGTCAATGATTTTAGTTATAATTCTAGCTGGTTTTTAAAAAAGATATTGACAAACAATTTATATGGAAATGCAAAGAACCGAAAATAGCCAAAGCAGTCTTGACAAATAAACCTATGCTGCTGAAAACGGAAGCTGGACTCCTTCCTTACATCTTACACAAAAACTAACTCAAAATAGTTAAAAGACTTAAGTGTAAAACTCAAAACCATGAAAACCCTAGAAGAAAACTTAGGCAATACCATTCAGGATATATCAGGATATATGTATGGGCAAAAACTTCATGATGAACATGCAAAAGTAATTGAAACAGAAGCCAAAATTGATAAATGTGATCTAATTAGACTAAAGAGCTTCTGCATAGCAAAAGAAACTGTCATCAGAGTAGATAGGCAACCTACAGTATGTGAGAAAATTTTTGCACTCTACCCATCTGACAAAGGTCTATTATTTAGAATTTACAAGTAAGTTAAACAAGTTTACAAGAAAAAAAAACATCACAAAGTGGACAAAGAATAATAATGGACACTTCTCAAAAGACGACATTTATGTGGCCAAAAAACATATTTAAAAAAGCTCAACATCACTGATCATTAGAGAAATGCAAATCAAAACCACAGTGAGATGCCATCTCACACCAGTCAGAATGACAATTATTAAAAAGTCAAGAAACAATGCAATAGACGCTGGTGAGGCTGTGGAGAAACAGGAAGGCTTTTACACATTGGTGGGCATGTAAATTAGTTCAACCATTGTGGAAGACAGCATGGCAATTCTCAAGGATCTAGAACCAGAAAGACTGTTTGATCCAGCAATCTCATTACTGGGCATACACCCGAAGGAGTATAAATCACTCTAAAATAAAGACACATACCCGTGTATGTTTATTGCAGCACTATTTACAATAGCAAAGACATGGAACCAGCCCAAATGACCATCAATGATGGACTGGATAAAGAAAATGTAGTACATATACACCACGGAATACTATGCAGACATAAAAAGGAATGAGATTATGTCCTTTGCAGGGACATGAATGAAGCTGGAAGCCATTACCTCCAGCAAACTAAAACAGGAACAGAAAACTGAACACCATATGTTCTCATTCACAAGGGAAGGCTGAAAAACAGGAACACATGGACACCAGGAAGGGAACAACACACACCAGGGCCTGTTGGTGAGGTGGGGGGCAAAGGGAGAGAACTTAAAGGAGGGGTCAATGGCTGCAGCAAACCACCATGGTACATGTATACGTATGTAACAAACCACATTTTGCACATGTACCCCAGAACCTAAAGTAAAATGTTTTTTAAAATGCAAAATGCTTTTTGGAACAAATATTTCACAACGACATGAAAATGGCTAATAAGTACCTGAAAATTTATCTCCATCGTTGGTCATCAGAGAAACACAATTAAAACCACAATGAGTTGCCACTACACACCCACTAGAAAGGCTAAAATAATAATATCTGTTAAAGTAAAAAGACGTGATGATGTGGAACATATACCTCTCTTATATTGCTAATGGGAAAGAAAAATGGCATAACTGGGCCGGGCACGGTGGCTCAAGCCTGTAATCCCAGCACTTTGGGAGACCAAGGCTGGTGGATCACGAGGTCAACAGATCGAGACCATCCTGGTCTACATGGTGGAACCCCGTCTCTACTAAAAATGCAAAAAAAGAAATAGCTGGGCATGGTGGTGCGTGCCTGTAGTCCCAGCTACTCAGGAGACTGAGGCAGGAGAATTGCCTGAACCCAGGAGGCAGAGCTTGCAGTGAGCCGAGATTGGGCCATTGCACTCCAGCCTGGGTAACAAGAGCAAAATTCCGTCTCAGAAAAAAAAAGAAAAGAAAAGAAAAATGGCATAACTTCTTTGAGAAAGTTTGGCAGTTTATATATTTAATTATAGACCTAAAAATTCCAATCCAAGGAATTTGCTCAGTAGAAATAAAGACATATATATCTTTACACAAATTTGTACCAAAATGTTTATGACAATTTTATTTATAATAACTAAAACTAAAACAACTAAAATGTCCATCAACAGGTAAACAGATAAGAAAAGCGTAATACAATAAAATATTACTCAGAAATAAAATTGAGTGAATTATTGATCAATGCAGCTGTATAAATCACACAAACATGTTAAGAAGCTGTAAAAAAAAACATAATGTAGATTATTATATTTATATGAAATTCCAAAATGAAAAATGATGATGAAAAATCATAAAAGAGTTTGCCTCCAGTTGGAGGCAAGGAAGGGAGATTAGCTAGGGAGGGCTACAAGGAACTTTCTGGGGCAATGGAAACGTTCTGTATCTCAACAGTGGTGTGGTTTACAGAGGTATGCTCATTCGTCAAAACTCATTGAATTGTGCACTAAAGAGTCTCCATTTCCAACTATGTAAATTGCATGTAAAGAATTGTAAACAAATATCAAACTTTATTTAGTAGATTTGATTTTCCCAGTGGTATGGGTTAGCAATTCTGAAATTGCTTTCTGTGTATTCTAGACTAGAGCAAATGAGTAAATATATTGAGGATAATGGGATACAGATTTCTCTCATTATTGTGAAAAGAGTTTCAAATACAAAAAGGAAGAAACAGAATTCTAACCTGTAGTGTTGTGTTTGATTGGAATCGGATAATTAAATCAGTAATTTTTAAAGTGGATACACATTAAAAAGAAATAGATATTTATACATGTCATAAATAAATGTATCATCATAATACATACATGTATACACAAAAATCCCTCTAAATGTGCAAGTCAAAATGCAGATTAGACATAGCTGAAAAATAATGGATAAAAGGAGAGACTGACCACAGAGTATCACCCTAAATGCATCACAGTGTGAAAAAAGTAAATATTATCAAAGAAGTAAAATTAGAATGACCAACATATATTTAACAAAATTTCAAGAGGAAACGAACTGAATTATCAAAAAGATAATAGGTGAAGATAACTGTGAATTAATAAAATATCCTCAGTTTGAGAGAACACGCTGAATCTTAAATATAATGAGTAATAAATCTATACCTAGACAATTCTGCAAGAGAATAATATATGGATTCTATACGAGGAATATCAATTAGTTTGGACTGGAAGAAGGAGGAAGAAGAAGGAGAAGAATCTTTCGAAGCTGTGAAAAAAATAAACTAACAGAATTCTATGTTCAACCAAATTATTTTTCAATATTGTTGAATAATGATAATTTCAACAGATTAGAAGAATATTCTGTTCATAGGTCATTTTTGAAAGAACATAGAAGAAATTAATCGTAAGTATACTGAAAATAAAGAATCTGTGATTTAAAAAATAGTATAGACAAACTTACAAGATGACCTATAGATTGGGATATGAATTTGCAAAGTATATAACCAGTAGGATTAGAAACAGGCAGCTAGGTTAGATCTTAGTGATCAGGTAAAATATATAATTTCATCAAGAATATAAGAAAAACATAATACAAAATTGGCAATTAATTTAAAAGAATTCATAAAGACGAAAACTCAATGGCTAATAAGTATAAGATATTTCCACTAACTAGTAATCAGGGAAATGAAAATTAAAACAATGTAATGTTGTTAAAGAACATATTACTTTGGGAGGCTGAGGCGGGTGGATCACGAGGTCAAGAGATCGAGACCATCCTGGTCAACATGGTGAAACCCGGTCTCTACTAAAAATACAAAAAATTAGCTGGGCATGGTGGCGCGTGCCTGTAATCCCAGCTACTCAGGAGGCTGAGGCAGGAGAATTGCCTGAACCCAGGAGGCAGAGGTTGCGGTGAGGCGAGATCCCGCCATTGCACTCCAGCCTGGGTAACGAGCGAAACTCCGTCTCAAAAAAAGAAAAGGAATCAGGAATCACAGTTATTCTTGTGTTAATCTTAGGAAAGATTCTCTCAGAAAAAGAAAAAAGGAATCAAACTGTATGGGGAGTAGGGGGTGGTATGCTAGGGGACAGTCCATTAGCCAAATCTGCAATGTTCTTTTTTTTTTTTTTTTTAAAGAAAAAAATATCTGAAGAAAGTAAACAACATTTGCACATGTCAATTTTGTGTTATGTAAACATATTTGTCTATTATACTACCTGTACATGTTTATATTTGTAAATATAGATACTTTTAAAATTTTTTGGAAATTAGTATCATGTCAGTTAGTTCTACGAATAGGCTACAAAGTGCTGTAGACAAATGCCTGCATAATAAAGCATGAAATATAGATGAGAAAGGTGCAGGTAAATTTGAAAATCCTGGAGGTTTCTGGAGATGGAAGAAGAGAAACAGGGTCACAGAAGAGGTAAGGGGTTCTGACTCTCTCCAGAGCGGTTAATTAAAAAACCCAAAGTGAGAAGTAGCAAAAGGTTTACATTTGTCAGTTCTAGATTTAGGTAAATATCACAATTGTTTTTTGTCATAACATTTATATATATTCTTTTTTTGTTTTTGTTTTTGTTTTTTGTTTTTTTTTTTTTGAGACGGAGTTTTGCTCTTGCTACCCAGGCTGGAGTGCAATGGCGCCATCTCAGCTCGGCGCCATCTCAGCTCACCGCAATCTCCGCCTCCTGGGTTCAGGCAATTCTCCTGCCTCAGCCTCCTGAGTAGCTGGGATTACAGGCACGCGCCACCATGCCCAGCTAATTTTTTGTAATTTTAGTAGAGACGGGGTTTCAGCATGTTGACCAAGATGGTCTCGATCTGTTGACCACGTGATCCACCCGCCTCGGCCTCCCAAAGTGCTGGGATTACAGGCTTGAGCCACCGCACCCGGCCTATATATTAGTTTTTATTATGTTTTATTTTTTTTATTATGTTTTTTAATCTATTAGTTTTATTATTAATAAAAAACATCTATATTATGTCATAACATTTATATCTATTAGTTTATTTGACTTATTTATAATTGACTAAAATTATATTTTAAGTGAGTCAGAAAATAATTTCCCAAAAGTTTTCCAAAATTTTAGCACACATTTTTCATTTCTGATAACTTGGGTTCCTTGCTTGGCAAACTTTTTTTTTTTAAAGTAGATGTGTAGTGAAAAGAGAAGGGGAACTCAACATCTCCATAGGAACATAATGGCATACACACACATAACAACACAGAATTGTAGCAGAAAGGAATTGAAAGTGTATATGTACAAATCTGTTAAAAAGAATTCGCTATATATTAAATACACACTAACATGTGTGTGTATGTGTGTGTGTGTGTGTGTGTGTATAATTTGAGCTTCAGTTTGCTCTACTTTAAAATGAATGGATGATGATCATCATGACAACGATGATGATACAGTTGTGTGATGTTAATGTCTGATTTTAGCTCAAGAACTGAGAGTGTGGTCTGGAACCCAGTAATCATTCATGAATACTTAGCACTTTACTTGCCCCTGTTTCTTCCATTAAGCCTCAATGCCTATGGTGTACAATGTCAAACCATTTCTTCTGGTGGCTATTTCCAACACCCCAAAATATATAGTATATGGGAGCCATATAGTCAAGGCACTTGGATATGGCTTCCCCTTGTACCCAGGTATCACCCAGGAGTATAGCTCACCAGATTGCGGTTGCCATGGCTATTCCTAGCTCAGCCATTCACTTTCTGTACAATCTTGAGTATGTCTTCTCCCTAAGCCTCAGCTTTCTCTTCTGTAAAGGGAAGACAGTATAGTTGACCATTGAACATGGGTTTGAACTGTGCAGGTGCACTTACAGATGGATTTTTTTTCCAATAAACACATTGGAAAATTTCTTTAGAAATTTGAGACCATTTGAAAAAACTCACAGACAAACCACATGCCTAGAAATATTTTTTAATTAAGAAACAGGTATGTCATGAATGCATAAGTCTATTTATGTGTGAATCAACTTACTAGTTTATGTTACTAGTAAGGCTTCTGGTTAGCAGCAGCCTATTAGTGGTTTAGTTTTTGGAAAATCAAAAGTTGTATGTGGAATTTTGACAACACAATGAGTTGGGGCCCCTAACCTCCACTTTGTTCAAGGATCAACTGTGATGCCTGCCTGATCATGTGATGTTTAAAGACACTCAAATAAGAAGAGCCATATGAAAGCTCCTGGGGACCTCCTAAGAGCGGCATGCCTACTCCCCATTAGGATTATGGAGTAAGGCAGATCTCTAGAGAAGCATGCGAAATCTACCTTCAGGTTTTCAGAGTTTTGTAAACCTTGCAGCAAGCCTGTGGTTTAGTTCTTAGACCCTGAGCTACAGGACCTCCAGGATTTTTTTTTAATAGAATTACTGCCTTGTTTAGGAGAGATCTAATTCTTATTATTTAAAGTGCTGTTGGCAGCTGACAGATTGAGAAAATTATCAAAATATAATTTAACTGGCATTTCAGTAGGGAAAAAACACTTGCTGTTCACAAGAGTAACACACTTAGAAACATTTCTTATCTGAAAAACAAAGACATTGAGAAACTGCTTTATCTCAAGACCTTTACTCTGTGCATATGTGGAATGCTTCTTAATTATCAACTTTTAGGGGTAAAATGACAAGGGTACAAGAACTCCTAACAAAGCATCACCCGACAAGGTCCTCGCCAAATATGAGAAGGTCTGATTTGACCTGTTTGGAGGAAAGACAGGAGCACACCAACCTCACATTCCCCTGCCTCCCAGACATTTCCCCTCAGATGTCACCTCAGGCTCCCCCTGTCACTGCACCACCTGCTTGTTATCTGCCGTCCCCAGACCAACCCTCCCTCTTGACTTCTCAACTCCTCACCCATCTCGGAGGCACCACGCTTGAAACAGCATTGTTTCCCTCTTCTTTCTCTCAGGCTGAACTGGAGGTGCACAGATGAATGGACCAGAATCCATCAAGGGCCGGCTGTGTGTCCATTGGTCACTGGCTGTGCTACCTTGGGAAAGCCACCTGACGCGGCCTTTAACCCTCCAAATGCTGCAGACCTCGTAGCTGCCTGTTGCTTTACTAAAATGTGGGCCTCAGGTCCACTGTGATAAAAAGGAGGGTTTTTACCAAAAGTTGTGGACTGCGAACTGTCAATGACAGTGGCCAGGTCGACTGTGCAGATCCCTGCCAGAAGCCCGGGGGAGGGGACACTACTAAGCTGGTGTTATGGATTACACTACATTCTGCTCAAATTCATACGTTGAGGTCCTAACCCTCAGTACCTCAGAATGTGACCTTGTTTGGAAATGGGGTCCCTGCAGATGTCATTAGTGAAGATGAGGTTATTAGGGTGACCCCTAATTCAATGCTGTGTCCTTATGAAAAAGGGAAATTTGGACACAGAGACGAGCATAAACGGAGGACACCCCAAGAGGAGAAAGACAGAGGTCAGGGTGATGCTTATACAAGCCACGGAATGCTAGAGATTTCAGCAATCCTGTAAGCCAGGAGAGAGGCCTGGAACAGATTCTCTCAAATCCTTCAAAGGAGTCAGTCCTGTGGACTTCTTGATCTTGGACTTCTAGCCTCCTGAACTGTGACACAATATTTCTGCCGCTTAAGCCAATCAGTGTGTGGTTCTCTGTTATGGAAGCCCTAACAGACCAACCCAACTAGACAGAAAAATAGGAAGCACCCAGCTTTAACTAATGATCACTGCTGGACAGCAGGCTGTTGGACTTCCAGACATTTCAAGAGATGTTAAAAGTCTCCCACTATGTGAAATATTCCAGTTCAAAACTGGCAAGTAAGTCAAAAATTTGAAACAATGCTACCAACCCTCTACAAACTAAATGTAAACGAAAAATTTCAATTTCTGGACTAAATGACCTTAAATTCTTCTTTATAACATACTAGGAAACTGACATTTGAACTTCTTAGCTGGAAACATTCTTAAATAAACAAATCAATTAAATAAACCCCAAATCAGAGAGGGTTAGCCAGAAGTCCAGGCTACATGCAAGAGGAAAAATATAGGGGAGTAAATACATGTGAACACTTTGGATTGCCATAAATGACTATATGCATTTTACACATAAATTCTCACATAATCTTTAAAATAATGCTAAGTGGTAGCCATTTTTATCTCTTTGTAGAGATGAGAAACTGTGATTCCAAAAAGTGCATAACAACAAAAAAAATCAACATCACACTGCTGTTTCCTAGAAAATCAGCTTGTCTGGCTCCAAAACTTCTGCCCGTGCTGGGCTACCAGGTGCCTCCAAGGGCATGCAGAGGGGGCTACTGAGATACTGATGGTACCCAGGTCTTGCCAGCTTATTGGGAAGATTGTCAGCTTACAGCTGACAAGCAGCAGGGACTGCTGGAGCCCTGTGCACTCTTCCTGTAGGAAGTCCTGGGAGCATCTCATAAATGTGCATAGCTTCCTTTCTGCTTTCCTGGAAACAAGCCCCTTACCTCCTCCATCTGCACAAGCTCCTTACCTCATTCCTCTGCTGTGTGCTGTGGTCAGTGACTGGATGACCCTCTGCCCATCTGTGACCTCTGGACAGACCTTCCTATGTGGTTCTTTCCTCTTTCCATTTCTCCATCCACCCCTGCCAAGTGCATTCCTGAAATCCCACTTGCCCATTCAGTGACCACCACTGTGCATGAGCTGAAATCCAAGGCTCTTTCCTGGATGGCCAAGGCCTGCCCGCTGCTAGGCTCCCCACCCCTACCTGGGAGTCTCCCTCATTTCCCACCAGGCCTCGTTTTGTTCTTGTCCCTGCATCTCATCTGCTGGGTCCTGCTTCTGGATTTCTTTTCTCAGATCTTCCACCTACATTTTAACCTCCTTCCTCTCTACTAAGATCTTCTCTGCATCAAAAATGTCATCTTTGAAAATCTTCTTGGAAAATCCTTGATCTAAGGTGCCTAATTGATTTAGCACTTTTGGTGTACGCTGATGCATTTACTTTTCATCATTAAAAGAAGAAAAAATGCCACTGCTGTTAGGAAGCTGGACTCCCGGACCAGTTCTTGCATGTACTCATGGTGTAATCTTGGGTGCATCACTTAGCCTTGCTGGACACAGATTCACTGTCCATGGAATAAGCCTGGTGGATTACAATCCATCTCTCCAATATTTTACAGCCTCTAAGATGCCTTGACTCTACATACTTATTTTGAGCTCTCCCTATACTCAGCCCATTCAATCATTCACAAAGGTGTTAATTCAGCAAATAGCCCCAGCAGGCTACACCACGTTAAAGATGCAATTTCCTTTCAACAGACAAAAAGACATAAACAAAAAAACAGGCCACTTCCACTAATGTAGCCTGAAGCTTATTTAAGAAAAGTAAACTAGGCCAGGTGTGGTGGCTCAAGCCTGTAATCCCAGCACTTTGGGAGGCTGAGGAGGGTGGATCACGAGGTCAAGAGATCAAGACCATCCTGGTCAACATGGTGAAACCCTGTCTCTACTAAAAATACAAAAAATTAGCTGGCATGGTGGCACGTGCCTGTAATCCCAGCTACTCAGGAGGCTGAGGCAGGAGAATTGCCTGAACCCAGGAGGCGGAGGTTGCAGTGAGCCAAGATCCCGCCATTGCACTCCAGCCTGGGTAACAAGAGCAAAACTCCGTCTCAAAAAAAAGAAAAGAAAAGTAAACTAAAGAGTAAGCAAGTGGGTAAATATGGTAATTTTATTCTTGAAAGGGGCTGGCAAGAAATGAAATGATATGGTGACTCAAACAGTGGCTGAGGGGAAAGGAAGCATATTAGATAGAAAGCTCCAGAAATCCTGGTTGATTTGACACAGAGGTTGAGACCTGAAGAACAGGTAGGAGCCAGCCCTGCACAGATGTGGGAAAAGAGTGGCCCAGGAAGAGGGAACAGCAGGTGCAAAGCCCCTAAGTCAGGACAAGTTTGCAGCAGTTCAAGGAGTAGAACAAATGCCAGTTTGGGGAAAAGAGAGTGAGTGGACAGAATTTTAAGATAAGCTGGGGCCAATCTCATGGGCTGCAACATATCAAGATCTGCTAGTAAGAAGGAGGAGTTCGAATCTTATTTCAGGTGTAGTGAGGAAATATTAGAGAATCACCCTTATGTCCAGAATGCAGCAGCTCCCCTACAACTTCCTGGCAAAGATTTTAGGGTAGAGCCTCAACTACGCTGAAAACCATTTGGAAACAAGATCTGACCCGTAACTCCATAGTAGAAGTGCCATCTGTGTAGATCTGACTTAGCTCCAGGGCACAACTTTACCCAAAGACTATGGAAGCTACTTCCTTTCAGTGACTGACTATACAATCTCAGAATGTCAGCCCATGGAAGAAAATACTTCAGGGGCACAAAGTAATGTTCACAGATTCCAGAAGGACACTTTTGAGAAGGGAAGAAGAGAGAAGGGCTTTTGAGACCACTTAGGTTCAGAGGGGCAGAGAGGGGCTCCAGAGAAAGGCATTTTATCTATGAGAGGCAGTTTTCCAACAGCCAGAGTGTGTCAGGTTCTAAGAGGAAGGAATTCCCAAGGGCAGAGAGTTCTGTGTCTTGGGAGTGATGGCATGATGACCCAGGAACATGGCAGGGTTGCAGCTTGGCGGGGTGGGGAGGGGGTTTGGGCTGGAGGCTCTTCCAAACATAGCATTTCATCATCTTTTTGTTTTCTGTCACTGGGAACTGAAAATTGGTGCTAGGGTCTTATTTACAGAGAAATTTTAAATTATAGTTAAAAATTTACTTTTCAGATAAAATCATACAAATCTTAAATAAAGCCTACCAGATTTTAAGAAGAGTTTATCTTCATCAAATTTAAATGTATACCCAATGTGGCTAAGAGGAAGGGAGAAAAAGGGCAGACTTTAGTGAAAGTAAAATGTGGAATCTGCCCTTTGACTGATTGATCTGATCAAAAGCAATGTGTCATTTCAAGTTCCTCAGAGAGCTATTAACTCTGGCCAGAGGCAGCCTGACCTCTCTCACACACACACACACACTCTCTCTCTCGCTCTCACACTCTCACACACACACACAGTCTCACACACACACTCTCGCTCTCACACACACACAGTCACACACACTCTCTCTCACACTCACACACTCTCTCGCTCTCATGCTCTCACACACACACAGTCACACACACACTCTCTCTCGCTCTCACACTCACACACACACTCTCTCTCGCTCACTCTCACACTCTCACACACACAGTCACACACACTCTCTCACACTCACACACATTCTCTCTCTCACTCTCACACTCACACACACTCTCTCTCGCTCTCACACACACAGTCACACACACTCTCTCTCACACTCACACACACTCTCGCTCACACACTCTCTCGCTCTCACACTCACAAACACACTCTCTCTTGCTCACTCTCACACTCACACACACTCTCACTCTCACACTATCACACACACAGTCACACACACTCTCACACTCACACACATTCTCTCTCGCTCTCACACTCACACACACTCTCTCGCTCTCACACTCACACACACAGACACACACACTCTCTCGCTCTCACACTCACACACACAGTCACACACACACTCTCACTCACACACACAGTCTCACACACACACTCTCTCTCTTGCTCTCACACTCTCACACACACAGTCACACACACACTCTCACACTCACACACATTTTCTCTCTCGCTCTCACACTCACACACACTCTCTCTCACTCACACACACACAGTCACACACACACTCTCTCTCTCACACTCACACACACTCTCTCTCGCTCTCACACTCACACACACTCTCTCTCACTCACTCTCACACTCACACACACACTCTCTCTCACACTATCACACACACACAGTCACACACACTCTCTCTCTTGCTCTCACACTCACGCACACATACTCTCTCTCTCACTCTCACACTCACACACACAGACACACACTCTCTCTCACACTCACACACACTCTCACTCTCACACTCACACACACTCTCTCTCGCTCTCACACTCACACACACACTCTCTCTCACTCTCACACTCACACACACACTCTCTTGCTCACTCTCACACTCACACACACTCTCGCTCTCACACTATCTCACACACACAGTCTCACACACACTCTCTCTCTCACTCTCACACTCTCACACACACTCTCGCTCACTCTCACACTCACACACACACACAAGTGCTGATGGAAAGCAGTGAGGCTGGAGGGATCACTTTCTGAAAGCATAAAGTTGAGCCTTTCCAACAGCAATATCTCCACTGGCTGTTTTACATACTCTCTGCAACTCAAAATTGAAGAACTGGAGATTTTCATGCCTGTTCTCCTTCTTTCAATAGGGAATGTTGAAGCCCATGGCTTTTGGAAGCAATCTGGCTTTATTTCCCAGCTCCTCCAGGTAGCATCTAATCTTGCTGGGCAAGGATTCAATTTCTCTGAAGTTTAATTTTTATCAGGCAAAGAAAAAGAAATAGAAGTAGCAATTGCCTTTCAGAGAAAATGTAAAGATTAAACGGAATAATGTGCATAAAGTGCTCAATTAGTGAGCATAGTGCTCTGACATTTTAGCTGGTAATAATATACAGCATTTGTTGAGTGCATGTATTATATTTACATGCACACTCTTTAAGTGTTTTGCAGTGGTTTACTTTTGTATTAAAATTCATGTCAGCTGGGCACAGTGGCTCACACTTGTAATCCCAGCACTTTGAAAGGCCGAGACAGGTGGTCACCTGAGGTCAGGAATTCAAGACTAGTCTGGCCAACATGGCGAAATAATGATGGTGGGTGTTTGTAATCCCAGGTACTCAGGAGGCTGAGGCAGGAGAATAGTTTGAACCTGGGTGGCGGGGGTTGCAGTAAGCAAGATTACGCCAGTGCATCCCAGCCTGGACAAAAAAAGTGAGACTCCATCTCAAAAAGTAATGATAATAATAATTCATGTAATCTTCACAGTATCTATATTGGAAATAAACGTTATTGCCATCCACATTTTATAAATAGGGTCACTGAGGCACAGCGAGTTTAAGTGACTTGTTCCAGATTTCACAATTAGTCCATGACAGAGCTGATAGCTGAACCCAGAGTCCTAACTCTTAACCATTGCAGGGGGGTGTCCGTTGCTGTTGCAGTGAAGCAGTAACAGACAGGCAGTACTGAGAAGCATTACGTACCCTTACCCTTTCTAACTTTGTTTCTTCTGCTCACCCTTGCAGTGGATCCATCCTGCAGCAAATGGTCATTTTTTCCAAGGCACAATCTAAACATGCATAGTTGTCTCCTTACAATCTTAAAGTTCTCCCCCCACTGGCAAAAAGAAACTTAAACTTCTCAGGGTGGCTCACCACCTGACCTCTTGTTCTGCCAGCTTTATTTCCTGTTACCCTATCTCTGTACTAAGCACGCAGTCACCTCAAACTTCTTCTCCCTAAGCAATGCTATTTCCTCATACCTGTGTGCTGGGGTGCCTGCCACCCTCCCGGCTAGAATACTCTCAATTCCCTCTCCTTGGTAAAACTGCTCTTTCTAGTCTCTTCTGAGCACGCTTTGTCCTGCTAACCTGGTCCCAGTCCATTGACTGTCACACCAGTTCTGTAAGGCAGATGGCGATGGTTTTCAAAAGGGGAAAGCCAATTCAGAGAAAATTATGTTCAAGTCATACTGCAAGAAAGTGACTCAGCTAAGATGTAAGTCCACACTTTTTAGTTTCGAGACTCATTCACCTTCATTACACAACCTCCTGAGAAGAAAGGGAGGCATTATCTTCCAGCTTCATCTAGATCTGGGAAGGCTGGTGTTTCTCTTGACGTAGCATAAAGTATCTCTGGGAGTGCCTGAAATTCCCTGTGGATACTCATCCTCACTCTTGCACTGTGCCTCCTTCCACCACATTCAGGAACTTCTGGGCCCATTCAGTCCGGGACACCCACAGGCAGACATAGCCACAGCTCCAGGAAGGCTGCTCTTTCTCTCTCCGTCTCTCTGTCTCCGCTGCTTTGCTGACTAGGAGGGGCACAGGCCAATGTATGAAGCAAGCCTGGCTTGGGATGCAAAATAAAATGGAATAATGGGGCATGTGCATTTTATCAGAACCAAACAAATTGTGGCTATAAACATTCCGTCTCCAGTGAAATTGCAGGCTTCTTTGAAGATCAGTGTCTGTTTTTTAATGTATCTATATTAAAAAAAAAAAAAAACTGGACCAAATTTCCATTCAACCAGTATGGCGGGGGGAGCAGGGGGCAGGAGTGGGGACTGAGCCCTGGGAAATGAAAAGAGGGAGGGAGAGAAAGAAGACCTTATGTCCTGGATTAGCGCATTGATTAAAAGCAAGTTTCTTTCTCTTGAGCAACTCGCCCCCCCGCCATACATCCCATCTGCAGCCCCGCAAGCCACTAACCACAGTTATTCCATGGGGTCTCTCTTTGCCTTACTTATTTGATATGCTCAGACTCAACTGTTGTGGTTCAGACAGTTTGTCTTAGGGGTCCTGGGAGAGAGAGAAAAAAGGCGGCCTCCTAATTGTCTGCAATCGACTGTTGACATCTGGAAAGCACTCTGGCTTCTAACCCTCTCTGTGGATGGTGCATAACTGCCCCCCACCCACTGCCCATCTCATCCACCTGGGTTTGGCAAGCGGGGCAGCTGCCACCACTGTGGCACAGCTGGGACTCCTGCCCTGAGCTCTAGAAGCCTTCATCCTCTGGGGTCACCTTGCTCCCCTCCACTCCCCAGACCCTCTTGTCTGACCTGTGGCTTCAATTACTCTCTAAAAACTGACAACACTCAAAGCCCTCCTTCTAGCTTTAATCAATCTTTGTTGCTCCAGAATCTCATTTGCAACTGTATAACGGGCACTCTAGTTACTTCCATTTCTTTCTGGTAAAATAAAATAAAAAGACAAATCCTGGACATCTCACATTAAGTAACTGCTCGTGAAGGAAGAACCTCGACTCAGACATGATTAAATAAGCCCCGCAGCAGAGCTCAGACGTCTCTCCTGGAGCCAAAATCTCTCCTTTGACTTTTCACCCACGCATTTTTCTGTCTTTTTGTTCTTCCAGACATTTCCATTTCTGCATGAGTTTTGAGTAAACACCTGAAACTTAAAATTTCTACAACTGAACTCTTTTTTGTACAGTCTAGAATTACTTCTATTTATTTATCAATTATTAATGATACTCCAAGACTTGATATCTGCAGGTCTTCTCTGATGACGTCCTTCTACTGCAGTACAAATTATGGTGGTTTTCCAACAGCAGTCACCAAGGTTTTCTAGTCACACTGTTACTATCGCAGTTACAGCTCCACTATTTCCTGCCAGGCATATTTACTCATAGAGTGAGTTTTTCTTCCCAGCATTCTTACAGGATTTCAATGTCACTTTCAGTCAGAAAACTAGATACAGATACTTTACGAAAGAAGACATATATGAGGCCAACAATCATATGAAAAAATGCTCATCGTCACTGATCATCAGAGAGATGCAAATCAAAACCACATTGAGATACCATCTCACGCCAGTTAGAATGGCGATCATTAAAAAATCTGGAGACAACAGATGCCGGAGAGGATGCGGAGAAAAAGGAACACTTTTACACTGTTGGTGGGAGTGTAAATTAGTTCAACCATTGTGGAAGACAGTGTGGCGATTCCTCAAGGCCTTAGAAATAGAAATTCCATTTGACCCAGCAATCCCATTACTGGGTATATATCCAAAAGACTATAAATCGTTCTACTATAAGGACACATGTACACGAATGTTCATTGCAGCACTGTTTACAATAGCAAAGACCTGGAATCAACCCAAATGCCCATTGATAATAGACTGGATTGGAAAAATGTGGCACATATACACCATGGAATATTATGCAGCAATCAGAAATGATGAGTTCGTGTCGTTTGTAGGGACATGGATGAATCTGGAGAACATCATCCTCAGCAAACTGACACAAGAACAGAAAATGAAACACCGCATATTCTCACTCATAGGTGGGTGATGAAAAATGAGAACACATGGACACAGAAAGGGGAGTACTAAACACTGGGGTCTATTGGAGGGAAAAGGGGAGGGCCAGTGGGAGGGGGAGGTGGGGAGGGATAGCCTGGGGAGAAAAGCCAAATGTGGGTGAAGGGGAGAAGAAAAGAAAGCACACTGCCATGTGTGTACCTACGCAACTGTCTTGCATGCTCTGCTCATGTACCCCAAAACCTATAATCCAATAAAAAATTTAAAAAAAAAAAGAAAATTAGAAAAAAAAATGAATCCCTTTTACACTGCTGGTGGGAGTGTAAATTAGTTCAACCACTGTGGAAGACAGTGTGGCAACTCCTCAAGGACCTAGAAATAGAAATTTCATTTGACCCAGCAATCCCATTACTGGGTATATATCCAAAGGACTATACATTGTTCTACTATAAGGACATATGTACACGAATGTTCATTGCAGCACTGTTTACAATAGCAAAGAACTGGAACCAACCCAAATGCCCATCGATGATAGACTGGACTGGGAAAATGTGGCACATACACACCATGGAATATTATGCAGCAATCAGAAATGGTGAGTTCATGGCCTTTGTAGGGACATGGATGAATCTGGAGAACATCATTTTCAGCAAACTGACACAAGAACAGAAAACGAAATACCACATATTCTCACTCATAGGCAGGTGATGAACAATGAGAACACATGGACACAGGGAGGGGAGCATCACACACTGGGGTCTATTGGGGAGAATAGGGGAGGGACAGCAGAGGGGTGGAGCTGGGGAGGGATAGCATGGGGAGAAATGCCAGATGTGGGTGAAGGGGTGGAAGGCAGCAAATCACACTGCCATGTGTGTACCTATACAACTACCTTGCATGTTCTGCACATGTACCCCAAAACCTAAAATGAAATAAAAAAATGAATCTCTTCCCAAAGAAATTGGATGATCTGTTCTGTTAAATTTTGGTAGGTTTGTATTTTTCTTAATTGTGCACTTTTCTATAGATATGCTGAACTTCAATACAAAGTTTACTTAAAAAATAAAAAATAAATAAAAATGTCAAAAGCCCCCATAAGGCTCTGGTGCTCCCTCTATTGGGAACCTGCCTGACTCTGCTTTCTGGATGTATTCAAGCTCTGGTTCAAATCCCGCCCCCTTAATGTAGCTTTCTCATGTTTTCCTCAATAAAGGTTTATTTCTGCTGCTCTTGAACATCCCTCCCCATTGCAATTGGCTGGATTTATTGTCTTTCTCACAAACGTGGTCTGGTTCTGGCTTCCACAGCACCACAGTCCCTCCAGAGATGTAGCCAGAAGCCTGAAGATGCCTGGGATGCCACAAGGCTCACACGAAGTCAATCACCAGCTCCTATGGCCTTTATATCCCTATGTCTCTCAAGTCATCTATTCTTCTCTTTCTTCGTCTAATATCGTAGTTCAAGCTGCTATCGTGTCTGGATTAATGCAAGGTACTTGCAGTGAGTCTCCCACACACTGTGGCCCCCTTTCAATCAATCCTCCACATGACAGCAAGGTGGTATTGTTAAAATGGATGCTCCCTGACAGTCCTGTTGGCTGTTCCACTCTGCCCCTCCTTAAAGCTCGCAGTGGCTTCCCTTCATTCTTACAATGAAGACCAAACCCTCCCCATGGCCATGCCTCCTCAGCAGCCTCAACTTGTGCAGTATCTTCCTGGATTTTCGCATTCCAGCCACACTGAGTGGCTTTCAGTTTTTCCTTCGAGACCCTTCACTTTAGTATTTCCTGCTGCATTAAACTGCTCCTTCTGCTTCATCTCCACTCACCCTCAAAAAACAGAAGATTGGTTTTTTAAAGAATCTTTTCTGACTCTTTCATATGAAGCCACACACTATCTCTGCAGCAAACTGAATGTTTCTGTCCCCACACACCAAAGTTCATATATTAAGATCATAAACTCCAAAGTAATGATTTTAGAAAGCAGGTCCTTTGGAAGCATGTGGCTATCAGACTTCCAGCTTCCAGAAATATCATGTTTCTATTCGGAGGGAATAAAAAGTTGAAAGCATTGTACTTTTTGATTAGAAAGTATACTACAAAGCTATGATAAACAAAACAGTGTAGGTAGTGGCATAGAAACAAACAGATAGACCAGTGGAATAAAATAGAGAATCCAGAAATAAACCCAAACATATATAATCAACTAATTTTTGACCAAGACACCAAGAGGACATGATGAGAAAAGAATAGTCTCTTTAATAAGTGATGCTGAGAAAAACTGTGTTAACATATGCAAAAAAATAAAATTACACCCTTAGTTTACACCATGGATGAAAGGCCCAAAAGCAAGACCAGAAACTATAAACTTTCTAGAATAAAATGTAAGAAGAAAGCTCCTAGACATTGACCTTGCCAATGATATTTTGGATATCTGAACTTTTAATAGCTCAGGCTGTAAAAGCAAAAATAAATAAATGGGACTGTATCAGGCTAAAAGTTTCTGCACAGAAAACAAACAAAAATGAAATGGTAACGTAGGTGTTGGAAAATAATATTTGCAAACCATATATCCGATGAGATGTTAATATCATACAACTCAATAGTAGAAAGCCAAATAACCCAATTTAAAAAAATTGGGTCAAAGACCCGAATAGACATTTCTCTAAAGAAGACATAAAAATGAACAATAGGTAAATTAAGAAGTGCTTAACCTCATTAATCATCAAGGAAATGCAAATCAAAACCACTATGAGACACAACCTCACACACATCAGGATTGCTGACTGTTATCAAAATTTCAAAAGATAATAAATGTTGGAGAAAGTGTGAGAGAAAAGGAAACAGATTCTCGCAGACTGTTGGTGGACGTGTAGATAAGTTTAGCCATTATAAAAATCAGGATGGAGGTTTCCAATGAAATTAAAAGTGGAACTGCCATATGGGCCAGCTGCTACTCTTCCAGGCATAAAGCAAAAGTTTACAAAATCACCCCCTTCTGAAGGTAAGATACATGCACTCCCATGTTTGTTGCAGCTTCATTAACAATAGCCAAGGTACGAAAGCAACTAAGTGTTGTCCACAGATGAATAGATAAAGAAACTATTATTTATGTATATGAGTATGCACGCACATATAAAATGGAATATTATTCAGCTTAAGCAGGGATTGTGGGGAGAGAGGAGGGATAGCATTAGGAGAAATACTTAATGTAGCTGACGTGGTGATGGATGCAGCAAACCACTATGGCACACGTATACCTATGTAACAAACCTGCACATTCTGCACATGCACCCTAGAACTTAAAGTATAATAAAATAAACAAATAAGTAATAATACAAAATTTAAAAAATAAATAACAGAAATGAGATCTTGTCATTTTCCCCAACATAGATGAGTTTGGAGGACATTATTCTAAATGAAGTAAGCCAGACATTGAGAAAAAAAGAAGAATACAAGATCTCACTTATATGTGAAATCTAAAAAAAAAAAAATTAAATAGAGATAGAGAATAAAATAGTGACTACCAGGAGTGGGGGTGGGAGGGGGTGATGGGGAGGATATGAAGAGATGTAGGTCAGAGAATACAAGGTGGCAGCTGTGTAAGATGAAGATGTCTAGATATCTAATGTACAACACAAGGACTATAAGTAATAACATTGTGCTGTTTTGGGGGTTCCTGCCAAGTGAATAGATTTTAACTGTTTTTGCCACTAAAACAAAAAAATGGTAATTGAGAGATGATGGATATATTATCTTGTTTCACTACAGTGACCTTTTTACTCAGCAGGTGTATTCTGTAATGTCATGTTGTATACCTTAAATACACACAATAAAACGTATTTTAAAATACATTTTTTAAAAAAGATTTCAGGCTGGGTGCGGTGGCTCACGCCTGTAATCCCAGCACTTTGGGAGGCGAGGTGGGTGAATCACGAGGTCAGGAGATCGAGACCATCCTGGTCAACATGGTGAAACCCCGTCTCTACTAAAAAATATACAAAAAAATTAGCTGGGCATGGTGGCGCGTGCCTGTAATCCCAGCTACTCAGGAGGCTGAGGCAGGAGAATTGCCTGAACCCAGGAGGCGGAGGTTGCCGTGAGCCGAGATCGCGCCATTGCACTCCAGCCTGGGTAACAAGTGCGAAACTCCGTCTCAAAGAAAAAAAAAAAAAAAGATTTCATGGATCTCTACTTGCTAGGCTTTAGACTTCCTTGAGATCCATCATTTTTTGTGTGTGTGTGTGCTATTTCTCCCTTTTGGAATGCAAATGTCTGTCTACACCTGTTCATCATTGTATTTTGCAAGCACATAACTTGTTTAATTTCACTGGTTCCCAGGTGGAGGTAAATTTTGCCTCAGAATGAATTGTACCTGGAGTCTCACCCATATCTTAGTTAGACATTATTTTGTTGAGACTGGACTTTAGAATTTGAGTTGATAAGACAATGAGTTAAGAATTTTAGAGCTATCAGGATGGAATAAAAGAATTTTGCATATGAGAGGATTATGAAGTTAGGAGATCCAGGGGCAGAATGCAGGGGACTGAATATTTTCATGCCTCTAAAATCCATACATGGAAATCCCAACCTCCAATGTGAAGTATGAGGAGGTGGGGCTTTTGGTAGGTAATTAGGACTTGAGGTTGAAGCCCTGATGAATAGGATAAATGTCCTTATGAAAGGGACTTCAGAGAGCTTCTTCTGCCATGTAAAGATGCAGTGAGAAGCTGGCCATCTGCAGCCTGGAGGAGCTCCCTCAACCAGAACACAATCCTGCTGGCACTCTGACCTCAGACTTCTAATTTCCAAATTCTAAGACATAAATGTCTGTTGTTTATAAGCCATTCAGTCTCATACTTTGCTACAGCAAAGCCTCTTCGAAGAATCCAGGTTTTTCATGGTGAAATGCTAGCTTTGAAGTTCCAAGATTAAACAGGAAGAAAAACTGCAGAGAAAATACCCAAGAAAGTAAGTAAACCCAACTTGTTCGTGTTGTCTCCATTCAAGATCATTGACTCAGAGCAATTTGGGACTAGTCTCCTTCTTACCAGGCATGTATTAGTCCACCCTGTTCTTTGACCCATAGTACCATGTACTTCTCAATAACATTGTATCTCATGCTTCTGTTCCTAGTTCCACTGTAACCTCTCTGAATACATGGCTTGTGCTCACTCTGCATCTACAGTGTGTAGCATTCAAACATATTTGTAGAAGAAAGAAAGGGGAGGAGAAAAGGCAAGATCTCCTGGCCACTCCCCAGGTGAGTGGGATGCGAATCAATTGATAGTGAAAGATAGAAAAAGACAAATGTCAGAGAGAGAGAAGAATTTTGAAAGTAGTGCAGGGGCTCATCAGTAGAGAGGGAAAGGGCGCTCCCTGGCCATATGTGAGTGTTTTCATAGGGTTTTGAATCAGAGATTATGACACTAGAGCTTACAAAGTGTGTAAGAATTGGGGAAAACGTGAAATGCATATATGCAATTGTTTTGGAACTCTCGCAGATGGTCTGTCTGTGTTCACATTGCTGCTTGTCAGAGGTAACTCAATGTATTCAAATCTGTCTCGCCATGTAAAATCATGATACTATCATAGTCTCCCTTTTTGCTGTCTAAAATTTGATTTCTACATTTTTATGCCTTCAATCAAGTCTTCTAACAAGGGGTATGCAGCTGGATGCAACAAAATAGATGGTCTTGTTGAGATAGTATTATGTCTTTAACCAATACTTTTGGGGTATGAAAATTCAGTCATCAAAAATCCCCTAATTTTTATTTGTATATTTCACAACTCTAATGATAAAGAGAAGAATCAAATTATTACAAAAGGAAAAACATAAAATGTATTACCTGTCAAAAAATAAAATTTGACAACCATGAATATAGATGACAGAGAACCAGGAAACAAGGTCTTCCAAGTGTTTTGAAGAAATAACTCAAGTGTGAAGATATAATAACGCTTTTTTGCATTGGGTTTATTTTTGTTTTTACTTTCAAAGACACAAAATTTTACCTCTCAAATCCCCCATCTCAGAAAATTTCTAGAAAACACACTTTAACCAAATAAGTGGATCATAGAGAGAGAGAGAAAAAAAAGAGATAATGTAAGGGAGAAAAGGCTCCACTCCAGGGTATGATTGTACAAAAACTCAAATCCAGATGGTGACTCTACAGCATGTTCAACTCAGTCTAGGAGGAAATCAGACAGCTTCAAGAATATATGTAAGGAGATGTTTTATAAAGGTAAGTATATGTACTGGGTTTCACTTATAAAGTCAATCAGACAAACAAACAAGGAAGAGATACGTGAGGTGACAGAACAGACAGCCAGTGTGATCCACCTGAGAAGATAAAAGGGATAATACAACCAACAGAAAAGCAGAGGCAACGTGGGGAGTGGGTGGGGGGAGGTGACAGGTAGGAAAGCACTGCTAAATTTATAAAATAGAAATATATGTAAAAATAAGAAGACACGGGTACTCCTGGAATTAATTAGTAATTATAGCACAGTTGTAGGATAGATGACAAGTTAATAGATAAAGTTAATATACAAAATTGTATACAAAAACCAATTGCTTCCCTATATGCCAGCAATGAACAACTGAAATTAAAAGCATAATAACATTTACATTTGTACTTCCAAAATGAAATAGTTAAAAAGCTAACAAAATAGGTACAAGATCTATGAGAAAAATATATAAAATCTGATGAAAAAAATCAAATAACTGAATAAACGGAGAGAGTTCATGTTCTTAGGTAGGAAGAATCAATATTGTTAAGATGCCAGTTTTTCACAACTTGATCTATAGTTTCAAAATAATCTTTCTAAAAATCCCAGCAAGGACCAGGCTCAGTGGCTCATGCCTGTAATCCTAGCACTTTGGGAGGCCGAGGTGGGTGGATCACGAGGTCAAGAGATTGAGACCATCCTGGCCAACATGGTGAAACCCCATAGCTGGGCGTAGTGGTGCTCGCCTATAGTCCCAGCTATTCAAGAGGCTGAGGTGGGAGAATAGCTTGAACCTGGGAGGTGGAGGTTGCAGTGAGCCAACATTGTGCCACTGCACTCCAGCCTGGCAACAGAGAGAGACTCCATCTCAAAACAAAACAAAAAGAAGTCCCAGCAGTAAGAAAAGTAGCTTTAGTTATAAGTTGGAAACAACCCAGATGTCTTTCAATAGAAAAAGGCAAACAAGTAATTAAATTGTAGTATATCCAGACAATGGAATATTATTCGGTACTAAAAAGAAATGAGTGATTAAGCCATGCAAATATATCAAGGACTTAGGTGCATTTTACTAAGAGAAAGAAGCCAATTTGAGAGAATAGGTACTGAATAATTCCAACTTTATGACATTCTGGAAAAGGTGAAATGATATAAATAATAAAAAGATTGGTTCCTGTCGGGAGTTAGAGAAAGAGGATGACTAGGCAGAGCTGAGGATTTTTAGGGCAGAGAAACTCTTCTGTATAATACTGTATAATGATGGATCAATGTCATTCTTTATACATTTGTCAAAATTCATTGAATTTACAGCACAAAGAGTGAACCCTAATGTTCACTCCTATGAACTTTGGGTGATAATGACATGTCATTTCAGGTTCCTCGGTTAACGGATGTGCCACTCTGTGGGGATGCTGTTAGTGGGGCTGACGGTGCAAGTGTGGGGACAGGCTGTGAGGAAACCCTCTGTCTTTTTTGCACATAATTGTTGTGAACCTCAAACTCTCTTAAAAAAAAACCAGAGTCCAATTTAAAAAATTACACTGGTAAACAATATATGAGGTAAAATAGTTAAATAAAAGTAACAAATAAAATTAACTGAGTTAAAATCATTGAGTTTTAAAATACTGTAATGTAATGTAATGTAAGTACATTGGAAGCAATGTAAGTGACCTAAAACGTGTTTTATCATGGTACAAAATCAATAAATATCTGATATTGGTAAAGTGAGAAATAAGAGTATAGTAATCCCATTACTTTAACAATTTAACAATAAAAAGCAGTAAAAGTGATTTATTTAGGGGATTAGGTTGAGGGTATGAGTGGAGTCTGGAGACTGATGATTTGTATCATAAATTCTTATATTCTTTGACTTTTTTAGCACACGTAAGGAACAGTTTTGCTTGACATATTTTAAGGGTAAAAGCTGTTATAAATATCTGAGCCTATTAGAGAGCTACCTATGCAGCTTTCTTCTTTCTCTCTTTCTTTCTTCCTTCTTTCTTCTTTCTTCCTTCCTTCTTTCTTCTTTTTTCTTTCCTTCTTCTTTCTTTTCCTTTCTTTCTTTTTTCCTCTCTCTTTCTCTCCCTCGCCCTCACCCTTTTGCACTCTTTCTCTCTTTCTTTCACTCTGTCACCCAGCCTAGAGTGCAGTGGCATGATCATGGCTCACTGTAGCCTCGACCTCCTGGGGTCAGGTGATCCTCCCACCTCAATCTCCTGAGTAGCTGAGACTAGAGGTGTGTGCCACCATGCCTGGCTAATTTTTACATTTTTTGTAAAGACACCATTTAGTCATATTGCCCAGGCTGGTCTCAAACTCTTATGCTCCAGTCATTAACCCACTTCAGCCTCCAAAAGTGCTGAGATTACAGGCCTGAGCCAATGTGCCCAGACATTTCTCATTTCTTTAAATACTGATACAGTTTATTTTTTGTTGTGATTATCTGTAACTGAGTAGTCAGATTTCTATTTTTTTTTTTTTTAGACCATAGCTTTACCCTTACTCTTTTCTAAGAGTTGAAAATGAAATTATACACATTCTTTTCATGGAATTGTTTGAAATGGTTAAATTTCAAAAATGTGTAAAAAATTTCACCCTGATCCCTGGAGGCACCTGGCAGCACTGTGGACCGTGTCGTTTCCTCACTAACTGACAGTCAGCACCTCCTGTCCCATCTACCTTGAATTTGCATTGCTGGAGTCACTGTGAGCTTCATAGGGACTGGATATTACAGACAGAGCAATCATGATAGCAGCAACCACACTAAATCACTGCTCATGTTAATCGATTGACTCTCTGAGTGATGCATTATTCTAAGAAGTTTTAAGCATCGTAGTATTTTAGCCAGATACCAATCCTGTGGAGGCAGCTACTGAAAACAATGGAGCCGTGGAGTGTGGACTACAAGACCTATCACCTGGATTTCCAACCAAACTCAGCCACATTCTACCTATTATCTGTAGGACACTTACTTTTAATGTTGACTGTGACTCAGCTTCCTTATGTGTAAAATGGGAGTAATCACACTATGTACCTCCTAGAGTTTTGGTGAGGTTAAGTGAGTCAGTACTCGTAAGCATTTAGAACAGCACCTGTCACATCACAGGCAATGCAGCATCTTGATGATGTTATCCCAATTTTGTAAAAAGGAACTGAGTCACAGAGGGAGTAAATGGTGGAGCTCGGATCCAACCCTGAGTTATGACTCATACATTAGTCTTTTCACCACTGGGTCCTAACTTCGGGCTAAAATTCCCATCTTACGTTTGCTTTACTCACCTAGTTAGGGGAAGACTCCGGCTTTGAAGACAGATAAACTTGAGCTCTAAACCCAGCAATATCCCCTTTTTTAGCTCCATGGTTTTGGTCCAGTTCATAACTTTTCTGATTTGTTTTCTTCTTAGTTGGGGGTATAAAAACCTCCCTTGCTGGGTGGCTGAGAGGGTGAGTTACATTAATGTGTAGGAAGTACCCAGAATCTCGTTGGAACTGAGGAAAGAGCTTTATCATCTTCCATTCCTGATAAGGCATGCCTGGAATGTTTCTGCCTCCAGAGCCTTGTAGTCTGAAGGGACATTTAGATTAATAAATGTTTGGATTCAACTTCCCCTGCTATTTCTCAAGCACTCACTATGTACCCAACATTGCTTGGCCATTTCACATAAATTACATCACTAAAATTACAAAGGTTACCACTTCCTTTTAACAGGTGAAAGAAATAAAAGTTTTGAGCTATGGTGAAGCTTAAGTATGAAAGATACTAGCACATAAGACAAAGACCTTTGAAAAGAAAAAAAAATACATAGAGACAGGCTGATAGTTGCTTCTCTATTGTCTACCGACTTTCCTTTGCATCTGAATTACTACATTCCTAATGAGAAGGTGAACTTACATGTCAAGGGAGTGCTCTGTGGTCTCAGCCTTTACCAAGAATGTCTGCCAGTTCTTTGGTTTGAAAATAGTATTGAGTTGTGTGATTAGAAAAAGTGGAAAATGTGGCACATATACACCATGGAATATTATGCAGCAATCAAAAATGATGAGTTTGTGTCCTTTGTAGGGACATGGATGAATCTGGAGAACATCATTCTCAGCAAACTGACACATGAACAGAAAATGAAATACCACATATTCTTACTCATAGGCGGGTGAGGAAAAATGAGAACACATGGACACAGGGAAGGCGGTACTACATACTGGGGTCTATTGGGGGGAATAGGGGAGGGACAGCAGGGGTGGGGGAGATGGGGAGGGATAGCCTGGGGAGAAATGCCAAATGTGGGTGAAGGGGAGGAAGGCAGCAAAACACACTGCCATGTGTGTACCTATGCAACTATCTTGCACGTTCTGCACATGTACCCCAAAACCTAAAATGCAATAAAAAAAAAAAAAAAGAAAAGAAAAAGTGTCCTCACAGCCCAGCCTGATGGCACTGAAGCCCCACAAAAAGGCAGTGAGGAGGGTCACATGGAAAGTGTTTACGGACCCGGAGAGCATGGCTTCCCAGAGACATGCTTCCCTCCTGCACCCTATTCTGTCTGTCTGCAGAGTCTCTTTCTGGAATCCCAGGGATATCTGGTGTAGATGCTGTTGGAGCACAGGTTGGGACACACATGTACCCAGGGTGTGTCACAGCCAATCACTTGATGTGATGAAAGAACCATCACCCTGCTCCTTATGTGAGGGGCTTCTGGTAATAAGCAGCTGTAGAGATCTAATTATGTTTCGGAAGAGAAAAAGTGATAGTGTTTGTTTTGCCTAAATGCTCAAAGTTTCGTGGGGTAAGTATCAACAAGAACCTACTTCCAGGTTTTAGGGTTTCACCAGGGTGGACAATCCTTCCCCCAAATTGGGGAGGGGAGGCAACAGGAAGAACCCCGGCATCCACAGGGAATAATCGCTTTTTGGGCCACTGTTTATGCATGTTGTCGGCAGAGAGAAGAGAAAAGCAACACAGTCTGCTTTTCAGGGGCAGAAAGCAAATCTAATGCTCCGGTATTTGCAACTTCCATACTGATAGAGTCTCCTGCCTCTGTAGAACTGAATCACAGGAAAACATGTAATCTTTCCTCTCCTTTGTTTGTATAGGGCGGAGACAAATTAAAAAGTTACTTTTTCTTCCCTTTACACCAAGCAGTACAACTGATTTCTGTAATCAACATCAGTGAGATCCACCTTTCGGGAAATAGGGATTTTCTCTTTAGCCACAAATCCATTTTAGGTAAATATCATTGACCACCCACGTGTACCCATGCTTTGCTGGGAAAATCACTTTCCCTTTTTTCCTTTTCTCTGTGATTTTGTAGCAACATATGGGAGGGGGCATTCCTTTCTTTCCAACAAGGAAAGTCTATGGTTCTCTAGACTTATTCTACTCAGGACAATGGAATAGAGGCTTGTTTTGCTGAAGATACATTGAAATTTCCATAAATACAATTACATTCCAGTGGAAAATAGTCTACAACAGAAGTTTGGTCACCGGCATAACTGTAGTGTTGGACGTAGTAAATGAATATCACATTGTTTCCTGAGAAGATCAAATGATTACTAAATTTTCTCAAGTTCTCATATTGAGTGATACTCAGTAATTTGTTTAATAACTGCTCACCAAGTGCCTGTTACATGACAGTCATTGTGCTAAGCGCTAAAGGTACCAAGGAGACATCGCCTCTGCCTGCATAAGGTTTTCTGTCTGCAGAAAGAAATCAGATTTGGACTTATAACTCTCACACCTGATTAGCACAATGAATATCATATATGTGGGATTTGGAATGCATAGGGATCAAAGGAATGTGATTTAATCTCTACAATCACCTGGAGAGGGTTGCAATATTACTCACATTTTATAGTTTCATAGATGAGAAAGTAAATGCTTGGAGAGGTCAAGCAGCTGCCCAAGGCTTCCACTAGAAAGTAGCAAATTCTGAACCTACATATGCATGGCTTGAAACCTGGGTACTTTCTTCCTTTAGGAGGACAAGAACAAGTACTGCTATGGGATTTGCAGCTGTCCCTAAAATTGTCTTCATATAATACAAATGTTGATGTTGGTGATACCAGGACTGGGTTGCAGTGTTTGTAAACGTGCTGGGGTAGGTTCACTACAGTCTCCTGTTATTCTTAATGGCATTAACATGTGAACACACGTTCAAAATCCCCATTTGCAAATGACAGAAATCTCCAACGCACAGCAAAGGTTAGGTAAATTATTTATCATCTGTATAAAATCATAATATGCAGATATTTGAAATAGTATTAAAAAGTATATAACGTTTTAAAATAGCTATCAAACAATGAAATGGAACTGAAAGTTACAAAATTGTGTGTGCGTATTTACAATTCTTTGCAAAATGACTACGAGCAGAAATGAGAAGAAAAATATCTAAATTATTAATGTGAGAAGTAGACTTTAAAATTCATTTTATTTTTCCCAAAGTTACCCTATGTATTTATTGAAGTAATAAATTAAAATACAAATCATTTTATCAAAGCCATCTGTACTCACTAAGAATAGTCAATAAATCACAGCATTTTTAGACTTAATATCACTCAGGAAGAGTCATTGTCAGCTTTTCTCTTTCTTGGTTTTCCCCTCAGGTGGTCTACAGCTGATGTTTTATGTCATATAAACAAACTGAATTTTGCAGTGAAAGAAATGTGTAGAATTGCAGTTACATTGGAATATGGCGGAGAGACGTATTTTAAATATATCAATGTTTATCTCTTTCTGTAGCTATCTCTCTAGCCTATCTATCTAGCAATCATTTCTCTTTTTCTTAATTTCAAGGAACAAATAATTTACACTTCCTGAGCACTAACAGTGTTCCCAGCACTGAACTTGAATTATTGCACTGAATCCTCCTGACAGCCCTATGAGGAAATTATTATGGCTGTCCCCATCTAATGTGACATATGCAAGCCCACATTGTCAGCAAGTGGCAGAGCCAGGATGTGCATCCGGGCAGCCTCTGTCCACCCCTCCCTTCACAGTCCCCATCATTTGGTTTTGTTACGGTATCTGTCTCTTGAGCACAGGCCTTGGTGCTGTCCCTGGGTCATGGCAGACACTCAACCCTCAGCCATGGTTGTTGCTACTGCTATTGCTATTCGCCCCTTATTTATTCTCACTTCACTTTCTGTGGATTCTTATGCCCAGTGCTTTTTCTCCTGTTTATACCTGTTTGAAAAAATATAAGGAATCATTTAATTTGAAGATTTTGTTTTATGCAATGCAGAAGAAGGAAGAGCATATTTGTATCAAGTTTTTCAACTTTTCGTAGAAAACCTACAAATTGAAAAATCTTTCCAGCTGGGGCCATAGAAAATATATATACTGTTTTACAGAGGATTTACCGAGGTCCAGCACACACTCTTTAAACTGGCCTGGAAGGTCCTTCCTACTCTCCCCCTAACTTCACTTCCAGTCTCTCTTTCGGCCCTAACCATTCTTTTTTTTTTTTTTTTTTTTTTTTTTTTGGATGGAGTTTCACTCTTGTTACCCAGGCTGGAGTGCAATGGCCCGATCTCGGCTCACTGCAACCTCCGCCTCCTGTAACCCATTCTTAATCCATTATTTCCCCCGTACAGCAAAGCCAAGCCAAGTTAAGCCATGCTCACCAACTCTTGCCTTTCCATTTCTCACCTCTGGGTCTACACAGATTCTTTGAGTTGGCAGTGTACACATCCCCTAAGACACAGTGGAAGGGCCTCCAGACACCGGCCCTGATAAAGAGTTCATGCTTCTCTTCCTAGAGGTCTTCCAGTAGAGTATCCTTTCCCCATGTGCTAACTAATATCTCTGAACAGCACCACCTTCTCTACACTAGGAAGCTTTCAGAGCAGGATCTGAGTTCTGAGCATTCTCAGTGCCCGGCATGCCTGTGGCATATGGGTGAGGACCAGTGAAGACTTGTCAGGGTGCAACTTTGGAGGTCAGGTCAATGCAGCAGCATTGACAACTCCACTAGATAAATGAAACAAAAAGGGAAATTCATCCTAAAGGTAATGAGATGCCACAGGGAGCTTAAGAAAGGAACACTGGTAGTCTTCAGGAATGGCTAGAGAAAAGGATCCTCACATCAGATGGTTTTAGCCCCTCTCGGCTTTCGTCCATGTTCCTTCCTCCCACCCTCTCTCCCTCCCTCTCTCACTCTCTCTCTCTCTCTCTCCCTCTCTCTCCCCTTTCCTCCCACCACCCTTTCATGTCACCTTCCCTCTCTCCTTTTGTTTTTTATATCCGCTTGATAAGAAGGGTGGTAGCCAACACTCCAGCCAAAACCTTCATATATCCATTCTCTCTTCCACTTTCTCAACAAGACTGTACCCTATTTCCGGTTTCTGTCTCGAAATTTCCCAGATAAGCCTTAGATTGGCTTGTTTGGGATTGAAAGACCAATACAAGACCAATAAAACAGCCAGCAAACTGAGTAGCATTCTACCATGTAGGTGGATTTTAACATAATAGTAAATAACAGTAAAGATAGGAACAGTCAAGGTGGGCAGTTACTAGAAAAAACATGATGAGAAGCAAATCATAAAGACATCCTGCGCAGGTGTGCAGACACAGACACACACACAATCCAAAACATGGTAGGCCTGCCAAAATATTTGTTGAATTAGTAATTTTATAGGTACATATGCATGTTTATTAGTATAGGTTTTATTATTGAGACCTAGATTAATTCAAAGTATTCTTAATGGTGGCCCTAGTCCTGAAAAAATTCTCTGCTTCCTCTACCCTCAGAGAAGGAAAATGAATTTTCACTGCAGTTCAAATGCTTGCTGGGGTCAAAACACTCTGTTATCTTGAACATATGTCTAATGATGTTTGCTTTAATGAAGAGCCATGGCTTACCTCCTTCTCCACAGCACTTGATCTTGTATTTGGGGTGTGGAAGGTCACCCAGCACGTTCTTGCCCTCAGCTTTGGCTCACCCCGCTGGTGATGAGACCACAGAAGGATAATAAAGAATGGGATCCAGTCTTCCATTAATAGTTCGGCTGGGTTTTCATTGCTGCCCTCTCTCGGCTGGTGGTCCTGCAATGTGTTTTAGTCAAAAGCAAACGGGAAGTGGTTAGTTTTAAAAGGAGTATCTGCACTTTTAACAGGCACTGGAGTCTGCAGTTTGCCCCTTGAGTTGCAGTGGGGTAGAAACACAAGTTGCAGAGTCAACCCGTCTGGGTTGATTTCAGCCTTTTTTCACTTACTAACTTGGAACAGTTTCTTCATTTCTCTGCATCTCTGGTTACTATAAAATAGGCAAAACAATGGTACCATGCCTGCAGCCTCATTCTGGAGCATAAATGAATGACTGAGAGGGTTGACTTGGCGCCTGGAACATAGCAGGATGGTCAGGTCTCAGATGCATGGAGCCGTAAACTCACTCCTGGGCTGTCTCTGCACCATCTTCTGTCATATTCCCATGTTAATGACCTAAACCTTCATGCTGCAGGATTCACTGAAACCCATCCTTCTGCCTTCTCAGATATCTGGCTGTTTGCTTTTCTCATACCTTGACCTCATGCCTGACCTTCTCCATCCTTCTCCTCTGGTTCTCTTGTGATTTCTCTGTACTACCATGGCCATCTCCCACCCACTTCAACATTCATTCCCATGTGCACATGCACACACTGGGCTCTGCTCCTTCCCTTATGGGTCTGCTGTGGTTGCATATCCCACTGAGGGAGTGGGACGGGCAGAGTGAATTTTCCACCTGAAGAGGATGTACCTCAAACTCAGTAGTGACTTAGCACTGCTCCTTTTACCTGCAAATGTCATGCCCCTGCAAGGGTCCCTATGCTCCTCCTTCTTCATTCTTAACCTATCATAGCCTGAGAGCTGTGGTCATCTCCCTGTGAAGAGCCAGCTCTGCCCTGATGCCAAGCCTCAGCCAGACCTGACGTGGTCCTTAGAGGTCTGGGAAGGCAGACTCTCACTTCACTCCGTACATGGGTAAACATCCTGGTGGGAACATTAAGCACTGGGAAATTTTCATAGATTCTGGGTTTTTCCCAAGGTTATATCTCTTCCCCACACAAGACTTTGGTAGATATTGACCTTATGTAATGCATGACTAACTGGATCTCCAATGTGATTTCACCTGGAGCACTCTCCACTCAAAACAAGTATATGCTTCTATGTTTCAGATCCCCCAAATTCGGAAATATCAGGGCCCTGCCTCAGAGCACCTCCCTTCGGCGATGTGATGCATGTGGAATTTCCTTTGGAAAAGGAGGCTAGGTTCAGCTGAGCTCGTAGCACTTCCTATAACAAAAGCTTCCTATAAACCACTCCATCTATTTAATTCTTCCAACAATACTCCTGGGCAGACATTTCATTTATTGGGGACTGAGACTCAGCAAGAAGTGATAACCTGAGCAGTGAAGCCGGCCCCTGAGGGTAGAACCCACTGCCATGGTGCCTGAGCAGTGAAGCCAGCCCCTGAGGGGTAGAACCCACTACTGCAGCATTCCAGCCTCCTTGCTTTTTCCCAGACACCTCACCTGCCTCCACAACTCCAGGGTTGTTGGTTGCTCCACCGCACCTGGCAGCTGCCAGAGCCAATCTCCTCCTAGACCACAGATGTGAGGGGAAAGTCCTACTGTACAGCGGCTCATTTCTGTCCGAGAGCTCTGGGCTGCTGACAGGAGACGCACTGTGCTGCACACTGGCTGTGCACTCTTGGTTAGAGTTTCAACAGTGGTGTTTTCACACTGTGGTCATGACATGTTGGAGGTTCATGAAATCAACTGAGTGCAGCTAGCATTTTAAAACAATGAAGCAGAATATGATAAAATATAAAATATCAGCTTTGAACCCCCACATTTGGAGTGAATATTGTTTAGGGCAACTTTTGTTTATAGCTGGGTAGTTGTAAATAGCTTTTGTGAAACTTTCGTTTCTCACTTTGCCGGTGTATGTGTCTGGCTATTTCTGTATCTGTTATGGGTCTGTATCTAGTTTGTCTGTCTGTCTATCTTTCTATTTATATATTTGGACTGGATCGTAGTTAAATGTATATCTTACTATGCATTGAGGTTGAAAAAGTTTAAATTCATTTCTCTGAATCTCTCTGAAAGTTTAGATTTCTTTCCAAATAGTAAAGGTATAACCTAATGTGTTATTGTGAGGTTCAAATGAGATGTATACTAAAGGAATTTGTAGTCTCATTTCTCACAACCAGGCTGTTTACTACCAAGAAAAGACTGGCATCACATGGCACTCAGAGTTCCAGGTTTGAACCCCTACTTCTCTGTTCCTCAGAGAACGCCTCTGTCTCCTGGTGACTCTAATAAACATGAGGCTGCTCCGTGGAGGTGCAATTGTGAGGAAAGGGATACAAGGCAGGAAACAAACTCTGAGCCGCTGGAGATGCCAGTGCTACGGACTGAGGTGATATCTATTCAGTGGGGTGACAGTGAGACCCAGGACTATGGAACTGTAATAAGATGACTCAGCAGAATGCAGGCTGACATCTCCATGGACAAATTATACATTTTCTTACAAGTTTGGGTCTTCAGAAGGAATACTCTTCTTTAAAAAGTTAACTTCTAGCCAGAATCCAGTGTGAATATTTGAAACAAATGACTTTCACAGACATATAAAGGGAAAAAATAATTGAAAGCTAGTATCTTATCTCAGAGATTAATAAAATGAGGGTTGGAAGAGAGAGGGACCTGCCCACGGTCACACAATGGCTCTGGGTGAGCAGTTAGGTTAGAATCCAGGATTATACCAGGATTGGAAAAACTCACACTCAGTGGTTCTCACTGGGTGATGGATTTATGGGGAACTGATTTTCTTCTTTGGTTTTCCAAGTTTCAAAGGGAATATAAATGATTTTTACAGTCTGACTTTTTAAAAATTTTCAAGCAGTCGTTAAAAAAATAGAATACATCAGAGGAGAGTAACCAGGATGATAGAGGAATTACAAACTGTTTTGTACAAGAAATAGTTAAGATAATCAGAATATTTATTCTGGAGATGTAAATGCTTAGCAGAGTGTAAACAGGAAGAGGCGTTTAAAATAACTTACTGACTGCAAGAACAAAAGGCCTCTGAAGGTTCTTTGTGGCTCCAGGGACAGAATGAAAGAGCCTAAGCAAGTTTCAGAGAGACCTTTTCCATATTTAGAAAGGATTTCTTACAGGTAAAGCTGGCCTTAGGAAGCCTGAGGACTGTAATGGCTCTAGGAGCTTGGTAGAGACTGAAGAAGAAATGGCGGTGGAGTTTTCAGAGGGATCTTCATCGGTTAGTGCTTGAAGGAAAAGACTTGAGTGTATTCTCATTTAGGACACCCTGTGAGGATACAGGAAGCTCTTATAGTGCCATATGGCTCCACATCACTCTTAAATTGTTGTAGCAAGCATGTTTCGTGTTCCACCATCATCTTCTCAGCCATGGCTTCAGGACATGATTTTATGTTGGCATCTTCTGGACCTTCCTTTCTCACTGTGATAGGCTCAATAATAACCCCCAAAGATGCCCACATCCTAATGACTGGAATCTGTGACTATGTTACCTCACCTGGCAAAAAACAGTTTTGCATATGTTATTAAATTAAAGGTCTTGGGATGGGAGATTAGCCTGGATTGGAGGGTCCTTTTAAGAGGAAAGCAGGAGGGTCAGAGTCGGAGAAGAAGATGTGACCATGGAACCAGAGGATGAAGTGATGTGCTTTGAAGATAAAGGAAGTGGCCATGAGCCAAGGAATGCAGGCAGCCCCTAGAAGGTAGAAAAGAGAAGGAAACAGTCTCTCCCTTACAGCTTCCAGAAGGAGCACCAGCCTGTTGGCACCCTGATTTGGGGCTTCTAACTTCCAGAATGCGAGATCATGCATTATGTTATTTTATGCTTCCAAGTTCATGCTTACTTGCTACGGCAGCAACAGGAAACAAATCATGGAGTCAATTAAATAAACACAGGGAGGGAAAGAAAGATGATCTAACTTATTGTGAGGCCTGAAACACCTGGGGCAGATTGCACACTTTGCTTTATGTGCTCATCACTTGAACCTTAGATATGGGCTTCAGAAACCCTATTTTATAGGTGAGGATCTAAAGCTCTATAGACGTTAAATAAGTTGCACGAGAGAATATAGCCAGTGAGAAACCAAGCTGGAATCTAGACTGAGAGCTGCCTACTTTTCCCACTGACCTTTGCTGCTTCCCAGCAGGTCTCCCAGGCACCAGATCTAATGGTGGTTCCCTTGTGCCTTCCCTTTCTACACACCGTCTGAACTCTGAGCTCCACAGCTCCAGAGGGCCTGGACGTGGGGAGGCCCTCTCCCCATAGAAGCATGCTCATGGTTGGCTGTGAGCATGCAACACCCTGATATCTGGTAAGACTCCCACTGTGATCAGAGCCCAGGTGGCAGGGGAGGGGATAACTGATGTGGTTTCAGATGCCAGAGATGGGCTGAAATAAGGCTGGACCAAGAGAGGCCACCTGAACAACCCTCTCAAGGGTGTGGATCTCCGGTCTGAAACCAGAGCTGAGATCGGCTGCTTTTTCTCATGGGTAAATTTTTAGAAAGATCACTTCCCTTCTGAGATAGAAACTCGACGCATTTCTGCAATTGCTTGTAACTCTATCTATGCAGCATCATGAACTAATCCCCATACCGGGCATGCCACACGGCTAGTCCTTTGAGTTGTTTTCATTTTTTTAAGTTAGTACGTGCTTGTTCCTGTAAGTTACTTCGCTAAACCTCAGGATTTTTTTCTTCTTCTTCATGTGTTAGACTAGAACAACAATACAGAATTCAGGAGGCTGCTATGAGGGTCACAGGAAAGAAAATTATGCGTGCACAAGCACCCTTAAACTACAATATGCCATGGAAATTTTATATACTAATCAATTAATTGGTAAGTTTATAACCTGCATTATTTACAAAAACAGCGTAATTTAAAATGAAAATAACAAATTATAAGAGGCATTTACACAACACACACACAGACACACACATCTGTAGAAAGGAACAATGATAAAAAAAAAATAAGATAGAACTAGGGAGAATTAATTGATAAAAGGGCTTACTATGAGGGGAGGTCTCTACATTTGCCTGGCCAAAATGTAGATTCTTCCATCGGGGAGCTACTGTAGGTAAGGCTGCTATGAACATTCCCATATAAGCTTTTCTGTGGACATTTGTTTTTACTTTTTTTGGGAATATCTAGAAGTGGAATTGCAGACTTGTGGTGACTCTGTGTTTGTCTCTTTGAGGAACTGCCAAATTATTTCTTAAATAGCTGTGTCGCTTTCCATTCACACCAGTAGTGTCTCCGTCCTTATCAACGCAGGTTGCTGTCTCTTCTGTTCTAGCCTTCCTAATGGGTGTGAAGTGGTACTTAGGGTTTTAATTTGCATTTTCCTAAGACTAGTGGTGTTGAACAGCTTTTCCGTGCTTATTGACCATTGATCGATCTCCTTGGGAGAAATATCTATTTAAATATTCTACCCATTTTTTAAACTGGGGTAATTGTCTTTCTATTGCTTAGTTGTAAGAGTTCTTTATGTATTGTGTGTGTAAGACACTTGTCAATATTTTCAAATATCTCCTAGCAAATAGTTTCTCTCTTTCTGTGGGTTAATCTTTCGCTTTTTCATCATCACTTGGAGGCACAAAAGTTTTCCACTTGAATGAGTGAGGTTTGTCCTTTTTCCCTTTGCGGACTTGTGCTTTCCATATCATACTGGAAGTGCTGCGTAGTGTATGGTCATGAGGAACTATGCTTATGTTGTCCTCTAAGCGTTCTACAGTGTTACTCTTGCCTTTATGTTTATTTCCATTTTGAGTCAATATTTGTGTAAAGCGTGCGACTGAGTCCAACTTCATTCTTTCACATGTGGATGGTGCATTGTCCCAGCACTATTTGTTAAAAAGCCTATTCTTTCCCCATTGGCTGGTCTTGATGCCAATAAGCAGTTGACCACATACGTAAGGGTCCATTTCTGGGTTTTTATCTCAGTTCTATGGATTACTAGGCCTATCCTCATGCTGGTCCTTAATAAATTATTTGCATGCCTACTAGCACTGTTTACACTAAGGCTTGGTGAATTGCAGCCCTGGGAATCCAGAGGCAGATGGGTTCTCTCAGTCTACCTATTAGGCAAGTAGTGGTCTTTCTCACACCAACAGAAGAGAATCCAGGGAGCAACTTCCAAATCGTGTACATGTTGATGTCTGTCACTCCTCATTAAAAATATTTACAATTTTTCCCTTTACACTGAAGGAAAATCCAAACTTTAGTAGACTACATAAATCCTCTCATAATATGGTTCTGGATTGCTTCTCCAGGCTAATACCGCAGAGAAGATTGCAAAAAGATGGCCATTCTGCATGAAATGGAATTCTCTGCAGAAGACACACAGAAAATACCAGCACACAGTCGATATTCTCTGCTTGGAATCTGGACTACTGGCTTTCATCAATACAATGTGGCAGAACTCGCCACTGGGCATATTCTGAGTCGAGACCTCGGGAGGTCAAGTGTTTTCCATGTAAAAAGGCCCATGTGAAGACCTTCAGAAAAGAGAGAGAGAATGCCATATTTAAGGACTGGAAGGCGTTCATGTTCTTGTCTGACGGGAGAGAGCACAGGTAAAGGCCAGCAATCTTCAGGAGAAAGATCAGAGCCTGTTTCTGGGGAGGGATCTGGACTCAGAATCTGTCCAGTACCAAGTTTTGCCACACTATATTGACCAAAGTAAGTAGCCCAGGGATTCCAAGTAGAAAATATGGACTGTGTGCTGATATCTTCTGTGTGTCTTCTGAAGAGAACTCCATAAGATGCAGAACAGCCATCTTTTTGCAATCTTCTCTGGGGTATTAGCCTGGAGAAGCAATCCAGAACCATATTATCAGATGATTTACGGAGTCTACTAAAGTTTGAATTTTCCTACAGTGTAAAGGGAAAAATTGTAAATATTTTTAATAAGGAGTGACAGACATCAACATGTTCACGATTTGGAAGTTGCTCCCTGGATTCTCTTCTGTTGGTGTGAAAAGTACTCCTACTTGCCTAAGTGGACCCAGAGAACCCATCTGCCTCTGGATCCCCAGGGCTGCAATTCGCTAAGCCTTGGCCTAAACAGTGCTAGTAGGCATGTCAAGAATTTACTAAGCACCCACATGAAGATAGGCATAGAGATCCACAGAACTGAAATGGAAAATCCAGAAATGGACCCTTAGATGTATGGTCAATCGATTATTGGCATCAAGACCAGCCAATGGGGGAAGAACAGTCTTTTTTTTTTTTTTTTTTTGAGACGGAGTTTTGCTCTTGTTACCCAGGCTGGAGTGCAATGGCGCGATCTCGGCTCACCGCAACCTCTGCCTCCTGGGTTCAGACAATTCTCCTGCCTCAGCCTCCCGAGTAGCTGGGATTACAGGCATGTGCCACCGTGCCCAGCTAATTTTTGTATTTTTAGTAGAGATGGGGTTTCACCTTGTTAACCAGGATGATCTCGATCTCTTGACCTCGTGATCCACCCGCCTCGGCCTCCCAAAGTACTGGGATTACAGGCGTGAGCCACCGCGCCCGGCCAGAACAGTCTTTTTAATAAATAGTGCTGGGACAAGGGCAGGCTGTGGTCGGCCACCTGGACTAAGTCAGCCGAACCTCTCCTCCCTTTCATTTCTGTCTATTCGTTCTTTGGACAGAATGCAATCATTCTTAAAACCTCAATCTGATTCTACTAGGCTAGGAAACCTAAAAAGTGGATTGAGTTTTCAGGTGGCTTCAGCAAGCTCTTCCTTTCCTCATATCCAGTTCAGTGGCAAAGATTTTCTTCACAGATAAACAGGAGGGAGAGGAGAGGCGTGTCCCAGAGTGTGTAAATAGAGCACTAAAGCTAACAAAACATGGGGAGCTGACTCTCTGCATTTGCTCCGGTGTCTGGTGGAGCGGGGACTCCTCTCCAGGTGGTACTAATAAAATGAGGCTGGGATAATGGGATGAAAACCCAGAAACATAAAAAACTGCCTGGAGGGGAAAGGGAAAATGTGGGGGTTGCGGGCAGATACCTTTCTCCCAATGTTAACTCTTCCCTCATTAATCAGGTTCAAGTATCACAAATTGGTCTTGTCTGCTCTTCCAGGAACATTAAGAAAGCCGTAAGTCCAGAGTCATGGGTCTTTAAAGCAGGAACAACCCCTTTAATCAAGTGGCTTAGCCTCTCCTGAGAGAGACAGAAAATGTGAGGCTCAGAAAGGGGCGGTGCCTTGGGACAGTTTGCACAGTGAACAGATGCCCTTTGCTTTCCTTAACTAGACTGTAAGATGGCTGAGGGCAGGGACCTGATCTCCGGACTAGCTTCTTATCACCATCTCTCACACACTAGTGGTGTAGGTGGAAAAGCAATCAAATAAAGTGACAACTGACAAGGTTCTCATGGGAAGGCAAGGGTTATAAATGAAACGAGGGAGAGCGCTGTGCAGGTGAATGGGTGGGGAAGCACACTGTGTGGTGTTTAGAATGGAAAGTCCAAGATAGGGTCAGGCTAAAGGGTGAACGGGAGCTCAGGGAATTCCTAGGTCTTACCAGCAGGAGAGGAGAACTCTAACACCACATCAGAGGAGCCAGTGTAAAGCTTTGGGTAGGGGTGGTTGGAGCCAAAACAAGAAGAGAAACCAGGAGGAAATAGCTGCTCAGAAGTGTGATAAGGCCGGGTGTGGTGGCTCACATCTCTAATCCAGCACTTTGGGTGGCTGAGGCGAGTGGATCACAAGGTCGGAAGTTCAAGACCAGCCTGGCCAAGATAGTGAAACCCCATCTCTACTAAAAAATACCAAAAAAAATTAGTCGGGCATGGTGGTGTGTGCCTGTAGTCCCAGCTACTTGGCCGGCTAAGGCAGGAGAATAGCTTGAACCCGAGAAGTGGAGGTTGCAGTGAGCCAAGATCATGCCACTGAACTCCAGCTTGGGCAACAGAGTGAGACTTCATCTCAAAAAAAAAAAAAAAAGAAAGAAAATGAAATGTGACGAGCTAGTAGAACAGACGGACCAGACATCTCAGCTGGGAGAGCCCCAAGGATGAATTCGGGATCAATACTAGGATAGTGTGAGTTAAAGATTTGGAGGGATTTTGGACTGACTCTGGGAACTCAGCCCTCAGATCACTTTTACAAGAGCCAAGGTCCAATGGCACTAGGACGATTAGTTAAAAGTGCAGAGGACCTTTGGGAGACAGAAGCCACCACCAGCACAAACAAGGACCAAGCAAGAAAGAGGGGAATGGATGCAGATAGGGCACTGGCGGATTCCCAGGAATGAATTTTGCTTGCATCGTGCCTCTTTGGAAGAGGCGAGCTCCACCCTCCCTTGCCTCTTGAGGCCTATAGGAAGGTGAGTAGGAGCCCATCTGAATCTACTCAACAGTGCACTTCCCAGGTCATAGAGCCTCTCCATACCTTGGAGTCCTGATTCGCTTCACGTAGATAACGGCAGGACTTTTCTCATAGGACAATTGGTGTAGCTAAAGCAGGTAGAATAGGACCCACCCCAAGCATGCGTGACGTGTGTGCTGATCATCTGACACTGGACAGTGTATCATTTTGAGCGCTAAACTTCACTCACATTTTAGTTTGCATTATTGCCAAGCACTTAAAACATATTCTCATTCAATCTCATTACAGCCAGTGAAATTTGAGACATTTCCTTTTGTCTATTTATCAGCTGAATGTCAAGGCCCAAAGAAACAGCGACCTGCGCCCTCATACTCTAAAGTAGCCAAAAGCTGGTTCTGCCATCATCAGCCCATCAAGTACCATTGGCAGCCTAGGAATTTTTTTGGAAAGAAGGCTGAAGAGTAAAAGCCTCTTTGGAAACTTTCATTGGCATGCCTCTCTCTGGTAATCCTTGGCAACTGAAGAAGCTTCGAGTGAATAATTAAGGGGAGTTGGTATGTGTTCCCCACCTTTGGGGCGTGATAGGGACCATCATATGACTTTTACCTATAGAAGTCTAAAGGTGGGAGGCTTGCTGGAATAGTGTGCGTGGCACAGCAAAGCTGGTAGCAGCCATCAAAGCCATCTCTTCTTCTGGAAGCTCTTGGCATCAGCCAGAATAGCCAATAGAAAGATTCTGGGCCGGGCGCGGTGGCTCAAGCCTGTAATCCCAGCACTTTGGGAGGCCGAGGCGGGTGAATCACGAGGTCAAGAGACCGAGACCATCCTGGTCAACATGGTGAAACCCTGTCTCTACTAAAAATAAAAAAAATTACCTGGGCACGGTGGCGCGTGCCTGTAGTCCCAGCTACTCAGGAGGCTGAGGGTGGAGAATTGCCTGAACCCAGGAGGCGGAGGTTGCAGTGAGCCAAGATCGTGCCATTGCACTCCAGCCTGGGTAACAAGAGCGAAACTCTGTCTCAAAAAAAAAAAAAAAAAGAAAGAAAGAAAGATTCTGGCTTTCGGCTGCTCAAGGGAATGTCATACAATGGTGAGAGGATTTCAGCATGGTGAGTATGAAGGGACCTCTTAGAAATTAAAACCTGACTAGATTAATAGAAGGTCCATTAGAGAGGGCATCATCCCACAATGGGACTGCCAAGGGGGTCCCCAGCAAGATCTCTGAGGAACCCACAAAAGCCTCTCAAGAAGAAAGAATTACTTTTGTGCACAAAAGCCAATGTTTGACTGCAACTGGGCATACAAGGCTATAGGGGCACTAACGTCTCTTCCATGCCCACCCTTCCATGTGACTCCATCCTTAAAGGGCCACACATCACAGGGAGATGGAGGAAGAGGCGGAGCCTAAGGGGTTAGAGAGAGAAGAACTCATGCCAACGTTGGCATTTCAGTTCATCCAACCCAATTTTCAAACAGGATGAGGATTTCATTCAACTGGACTACACATCCTAACAATTCCAAGACAGGAATAGAAAAGAGGGACCGGACATAACACAGAGGCAAGAAAATTACATGGAAGAATAAAGTTGCTTCCTGCCTGCATCCAACCTAATAGAACCCACTCGTGAGTTTTAGCATACAAATCAAGTAGACTGTGCTGGCACCATGGTCCAGAGAAGAAAGCCAAGACTTGGACAGGTCAGGTGGTTTGCCCGGGATTGCACAGATCAGCGCTGCAGCTCTGGGTGCAGATCTATCTGCCTCCAGGGGCCATGCTGGTAATGCCCAGATGTGTACCTACAGCAGTCAATGTGGAGTTAGCAAGAATAGAAGGGTTGAAGCTACGCAAGGCATTGTGTACAGCAGAGCAGCTTCGGTTTTGTAACGCAAGAGCACAGCCTGTTTATTGATGATCCTCTTCCTAAGTACTTCCCTCATGTTTATGAAATGATGAGTGGGTGCTGCCCCATTTTTAATGACTCCTTATTTACATGGAGCACATTATTTATGGAAGCAGAGATAGTGCCATTGCAAACCCATTAGAAAGCAGAGATAGTGGGAAGGCATTGTTCGTTCCCCAGTTAGGACAGGATTCTAATTACTCAAGAGCTCACTCTCTCCTTGCCGTGGTACCGGGCTCAATAAATAACTCCCCGTATGAAAATGGTGCTTGATGTAAATTGTGACTCAGTCCACATAAATTGATAGTTGGCTGGTGGAGAGCTTCCAGCATTTGGCAAGAAACTTAGTAGCAGCCTGGGAATTTGAAGGCCCGGCTCCTCAGAGATGGCAGCCCCCATTCCTCACTGCACAATTCTCAGAAACAATTAACATTTTTTATTTAAGTAATAAGCTCCAAAGAAGAGATGTAGCTGGAGGATAATAGCCCTTGTGAAATCACGAGGTGCTTGGAGGGAAATCTACAGGCACTTCGCATAATGAGACGCCCATCCTTGGATGCCAATTTTCGGAGAGCTTTTCAGTGCTAATCGTTTTTCCAAGAAATAATTCTGAGAGTCCAAGGTGGAAGCTGAGCTTCAAAGGCTAAATTGATCAAATAACTTTGGAATTCATGAACTCTCAGGAAATGCTAGTTGTGGAACCAAAGAGGCTGTCGTTTGGGTTTGTTAGGAAAATACGATTTGCTTTCTTCAGGGAGAGATGGGTGGTCCTTCTGATGTGGGACTCAGAGCTCCAAGACCATTCTGTGCTTCTGGGAAAACCAGCAGTGAAGGTGATGATTCAACAGCCCATTCCCCTTGCTCAGAAGGCAGCAACTGGGCTAGTCCAAACCCGTAGATGAATAATTTCGGGAAGAGGTGAAAAGTTGTAAGACTCAGTATTATGAGGAAAAGGGAAGTCCCCTAAACACACAAACATGTGAGTGAAAACCTGGAAATGAACCCATACACCCTAAGTACAGACTCTGGGGACTGTCCCAGGTGGTATGCTACTCTTCCCAGAGGAGGCAAGGTAAGTAGAAGAAAGACTTCAAGTTTTGCAGTCCACAGAAAACTAGACTTGATTTTTGTTTCTGCTACTCATATGCTCTGTGACCATGAGCATGTGACATAGTATTTTTATCATTTTTTGAGATGGAGTTTCACTCTTGTTGTCCAGGCTAGAGTGCAATGGCGCAATCTCGGCTCACTACAACCTCAGCCTCCTAAGTTCAAGCGATTCTCCTGCCTCGGCCTCCCAGATAGCTGAGATTATAGGCACCCACCATCGTGCTCTGCTCATTTTTATATTTTTAGTAGAGATGGGGTTTCACCATGTTGACCAGGCTGGTCTTGAACTCCTGACCACACGTGATCTGCCTGCCTCTGCCTCTCAAAGTGCTGGGATTACAGGCATGAGCCACCGTGCCAGGCCAGTCTTCATCCTATTATCTGATTCCTTTCAATGAGCCAGTTTTGATGCCAGCACTGGAGATACAGGTGCCCTGGGCTCATGAAGGTCAGTGTGTATCCTAAGGTCTCGCACAAGTCACAGAACCTTTCTTGTTCAATCTCCTGCCCAAGAGGCTTGAACTTTTCTCCAGAGGCTTGGTGCGACTCACTCAAATTGTGCCAGTCCAGGGATGGGGGGCTTCACCCATGTTTTCTAACATATATTTCAGGACAAGGCTTTGAGGGAAGAATTATTAATTCCATCTAATTAAGCCCACTAATTATAGCCATGGAATAACTTGAACAAGGCCCATGCTAGTTGGCAGTAGAGTAGGTCTCCGGCTTCCCATTGAGTGCTCTTTCCTTGATGCCCCATGAGTCCCGGACAGAGCACCAAGCAGCAGCAGTTACTTATGCATGCTCAGGTCAAAGCCCCTCATTGCCCAGTGAGCAGAGCAGGGATGGTGGTGCAGAGGCTGAGAGCCAGGGTTCATCGTGCTGTCTACTCGGGGCTCTCCACTGGGTGGCTCAGGCAGTTCCTAGCTGGGCCTCAGTTTCCTGCTCTTTAAATTGGGCTTGGGGAGACTGATGGCTGCTGTGTTCAGTTGTACTCATGAAGCCCTGGCCAAAGGGAAAGTGGTGGACAGGATCTAGCTCATTTTCCCTTTGCAATGCTGTGCATCCTCAGGTGGAGCCAGGCCTGCCAGGGGAAGGAGCAGTCTTTCTGCAATTACTCAAAACCTCTATATGTGCTACTGGATTCCCTAGACAGGAAAAAGCATCTCCACATTCCCTCCCAACTCCTTTTAATAGCTCCAGTGTGCACAGTCCTGAGGGAGAGAGAGAGAGAGAGAAGTACAGAATCAGGAGCCACCCCGCCCAGGGTTAAACTGAATTGATCTCCATGATGTGCATTTATGTGTCTGTCGAGGCAAAGCTGCCCTATAGAGAGATCACAGGCTTCCAGATCAGTGAGCTCCAGCTTCGCTCCCAGGACACTACCTCCTAGCCACTGGAACTCAGACGTCAGAATAACTGCTGTCCTCTGCCGCGGCTTACTATGCACCAGAACTGTAGGATGTTGGTGCACATAGTGACTCTCCAGCCTCACCAATGCTCTTCTCCCCTCATCCTGCAGAGCAACGAAGGTACTTGGCCACCATCATAGAGTTGGGAAGGTGTCGCTCACGCCTGGATGAAGACTCAGGTTTCTCCAACCCAAAAACACTTTCTCTTGGTTGCCTTGCTCTACCTCACCCAGGTGAGAATAACCCTGCTCTTCCCCACTGGTTTCTTCTGATGGTCACAATGGTTCAGCATCTCAGGTCAGACCTGGGTTTAAATCCCAACTTCTATAACCTCTAACCTTTTAACCTTAAGAAATCACTAAGCCTCCATTTTCTCACTTCTGCAATAAATACCATGACGAGGGTCCCTAACTGAACAGTTTATTGTGAGTATTAAATAAAAATTATGTAGATATGCACAGGTCAGGTCATAGGCACATGGTAAGTGCTCAGTAAGCATGAGCTATTATGTAGCAGTGGTTGAAGTGATGCTGGCATTATGGAAGTTCCTCATGTCACCCGGGCGCTCCATGACTGATTATCAGGTCTTTCCTCATGAAAGTGGAGAGAGGGATAGGACATTGTTCCAGTGGAAAGTGGGGAAGAGGGACAGCACTTGGGAGCCAGCAGGCTACGTCTTCGGGAACTCAGTGTTGACCTTGACGGTCATTTGAACTTTCTCATTGTCCCCAGAGAATGCCAGTACCTAGACTTTGAAGTGCTGACAAAGTGATTCAAAGTGTGCCTCCCCAAGTTCCATGAATAACTGGTTAGAAAACACTCTTCCAGCAAGCTCCCCATTCCCTTACTCAGGCTCAAGATCCATTGTCTGCACCTGGGAACCTGGGTGAGGCCTGTCCGGGTGGTTCTTTGTCCCTGGGGGTGTCTGGCCTTCCCTGATTCCTTTCTACCTTCCATATGCTTTCCTATGACTCATTTCTGTCAGAGCCAAGAGGGCAAGTGTGGGGAGATTGTTTAAAAACAACCTCACACACACACCAAACCCTATAATCAACCAAAGTGGTCATTTGATCTACGTGGGAAGGCATGCCCTCCCGTCGGCTCCCAGGCACCAGGAAGTGACACCAGCAAGCAAGGAAGCCACACCACTAATAGGAATAACTGCCATCTGTCACAGGGTGCCTGCTGGTCACCAGGCATTTCACATGCACCATATCATTAGACTTCACAGCAACCCCCGAGGGAGGCCTTGCAGGCCATGTGTTACAGATGAATGAGCGAGGGTCAGCAGGGTTAAGGAACTTGCCCACATCCTCCACAGCTACTAGGTGGCAGGGCTGGGATTCTAGCCAGGTGTGTCTGACTTAGGAGCCTGGGCCCTATCCATTCCACCAGGCTGACAACCAATTTGTTACAGTCATGTGAAGAACACAAAAAGCAACAACAGTGAGCTTGAATCACAAAGACCCCCATCCAATAGAAACTTTCTTCAGGGCCTCACAGACCCTCTAGATGTTTCTGAATAGTTGGTTATTCTCTTTCTCTGGCAAAATTCAACAAGGGTTTACTGGGGAAATGTACTGGGTGCCTAACACACACAATAGTATTTAATACTGCTCATCAGAATCCAAGTCTGAGTACGTTTATAACATTGACTGTGCTCCTGGGAAAGTTAGGGTACCCGTCTTGTACCCTCGCTTTCTTATCTGTGTTCTGGATACCATAAATAGCTGAGATAAATACGTCAATCATCATCCCCTGCGTGGCCTGGGATAGGCATGTGATCTCTGGTATTAGAAGCAGTTGTTGTTATCGTTATTGTTTTCCTTGCTTGGTCCATACAATCCCTTCCTCACAGCCTTTTCTTCCTCTGCATCAGCCTAGGGACCCCGCCTACTTGCCTCTCCTCTCTCCAGTAAGCCGCCTGAGGTTCCTTGGGCTTCCTTTCATCCCCAGTTGTATGTGAAAAACAAGATGCAGCATTTCTTTCTTATTCCTGTTTGGTCTCCCTAGAGATAAACCCAAAGACTTTATTGCTTAAAGGATTTTACTGACACTGTCCCAGGAAAGTGCCACGTGGTCCCAGGCAGAGGCACGTCATCTGTGTGTGGCTCCCGAATCCTTCTCTGAAAAGGTCCCAGGATGTTCTCCTCCAGTGCGCCTCTAACTGACCAACTGCTCTCGTTTTTATGTTATCTAACACTAATCAAGGCAGTCATCTCTTTCTGATAATTGTCAAATTCACTTTTTAATTTTTATTTTTGAGACAATGTCTTGCTTCATCACTCAGGCTGGAGCGCAGTGGTGTAATCTTGGTTCACTGCAACTTCCGCCTCCCAAGTTCAACTGATTCTCATGTCTCAGCCTCCCGAGTAGTTGAGATTGCAAGTGTGCACCACCACATCTGTCTAATTTTTGTATTTTTAGTAGAGAAAGGGTTTCACCATGTTGACCAGGCTGGTCTTGAACTCCTGGCCTCAAGCGAACCACTCATCTTGGCCTCCCAAAGTGCTGAGATTACAGGTGTGAGCCACTGTGCCTGGCCATTTATGTTTTTTTAAGCCACCCAGCTTGTGAAACTTTGTATGACATCCCTAGAAAGGGATATAGGTATATATTGAACAATTAACTGCTAGCAGGGAAGGGCTTCATTGTGTTGGAATCCTCACCATGAACGTGACAAGTAGTAAAAGCTCCCTCTTTAAAAGGGCAAGGGGAGAGCAGAGCTTGTTGGTCAGGAGCTGAGCTTCTGACACCAGACTGCCTGCTTTGTCTTCCCTCTCTTCCTTCTGGTGCTTGGGTTTCCTGATCTATCCAATGGCGGACACGCTAACATCTGAAGGGTTGCAGTGAAGAGTGAATTACGTCTGACAAGTACCCAGCGCAATGCTTGGCACTAGCAAGTGGTCAATAAACGCTGGCTCTGATTACCGAGCTTGTCTTCCTTTGAGCTCTTTGCAGTGAAAACTGTTCTCTGCTTGGTAGAATTTGCCCGCAGGCCCCGCCATGTGACAGGGGCTCTTAGAAAAGAGTTTTATTTACGTGCATCGAGTTACCAACATTTTCCAAGAAAAGTGTTCTCTTTCACTTGGGTGTTTACTTACAGAATCTAGTCCTAGCCCAGGGAAAAGTGATGCTTGTGGCTGGTGAGCTGCTTCTTGACCCTAAACCCCTCCCTCGTGGTTCTGCTCGGCATTTCTAGAGTATATACCAAAGTAATCGAAAGCACAGGCACGCATGTAAAGAGAGACAGGCGGTTTCGTAGGAAAAATTAGAGTTTCGGCTGGAACAGGGATTTGAATTCCTTCTTGGCTACCAAATAACAGCATGAACTTTGACCTGTGACCCAGGTCTTTGAGTCTCAATTTCCTCACATGCAAGAAGGAACTACTGATTTCTTGGGGGGAAAAATGCCTGGAAATGGAATGAGGCAAAGCCTGCGGCATACCCAGCACATTGACACACCCCAGACCCTTGATGAGGACCATTCTCTGCACCTCTGCCCCACCTGACAAGGTCAAGGCTATGGCAATGAGGGGAGCCAGGGCAGTAAAACAGGATCAGTTGCTCCATGAGATTTGGAAGCGCTCATGTCTCCAGATGTCAGGCTGCAAATATGTAGATGCCACGAATACTGCTCAACTCCCATAAGCTGAAGACTGCACTCCTCGTGAATCTCGTGTTAGCATTATTTTTATTAAAATCAAATTTCAACCTTGAGCCATCAGGACCTTTCCCACTAGCTGGAAATGATTGGCAAGCCAGATGCTGGGTATAGAGTGTCATGAGGTTTGAATTTGGTGACAGCGACTGCTCTCTGGAAGAACAGAGGGTGACTCACGGGCTGGGAAGGACTGCGGGAGCTGGGGAAGTGGGGGTCATGCTGCCAGGTTGGGTCCCAAGAGCAGCAGAAACCCAGCACCGAGGAAACACAAAGGGCCAATCTCAGCATTCCCGTTGTTGAGAGACGTAATTCAAGTGTTTTGCACAAATCCAAAACAACTTTTTGAAACTCAGGCATTTTAATCTCGAAGTGATACAGTTTGGGACATGTAGCCTCACTGCAGAATCCTTTGGACTTCACAGGACATGTGACGCAGACTCGTGTGTGCATAAGGGAGTGTGGTGTGCTGATAAACTTCAGAAGTGAGAATCTCGCAGCAGTGGTGCAATCTTGGGCATGGTGGCTCGTGTCTGCAATCCCAGCCTGTGGGCGGGCTGAGGTGGGGGGATTGCTTGAAGCCAGAAGTTCAAGACCAACCTAGGCAGCAAAGCAGACCCCCATCTCTACAAAAATTATACAAAAATAATTAGCTGGGCGTTGGTGGTGCATGCCTGTGTCCCAGCTACTTGGGTGGTTTTGGTGAGAGGATTATTTACGCCCAGAGCTTGGAGGCTGCCTTGAACTGTCATTGTGCCACCACACTTCAGTCCAAGCAACAGAATGGGACCCCATCTCTTAAAAACAAAAACCAAACAAATAATTTAAGTAGTGTGGGCGTTGCTAACTCTTTCTACACAAGTGACGTCTTCCCTGACAATATCCTTGTCCAAAATAAATGGGCATAATAGTACTCTGACCCCCGAAATTGTTGTGCTGTTGTGAAGACAAAGAGAAATAGACAGAAATTTGGGATGCCTGACATTCAGGTGCTAATCAGTAAATGGTAACTTCTTTTGATATTGTGTTTGCAATTATTAGTTCGGTAAATGAAAGATATTCCAGAGCTATCTTATGGAGTTTTTAAATAAAGCAACTGCTTCATTCAAATGTTTCAGGGGAGATTAGTACAAGTGGTTTAGTCTTTCCGGGGCATAAGATGTGCAGAAGGTGTTGGTGAGTGACGACTTCCGGGTCAGGCCTTGTGGCACAAGTGGCTGTGAGTGGCAGGTGGCAGGGAGCAGGAATGAGGCCCAGAGGACTTCATCTGCGCTGCCCACCATGCACACGGGTCCTGCAGGGGCTCCTTGTACATGCTGATTGCTTTCTGCTGAGACCGAAGCTCCACGGCTTTCACACAGGAACCACTCCTGTGGCTGCACTTGGCACAACTGCCTTCCCACTGGGCTTCTGGAGCTCCATCCTTCCAAGCAAGGTAAGTGGCCTGCAACTGAATGAGAGTGAAGATGTTGCCTCCTAACATGAGATGGCTTGAATTTCTAAAAAATAAATTAATCACAAACCTGAGTTCTTTGTTATTACTGACTAAACACATATCTATCACCACACTGAGGTGGATGCCTGCTGGCCAGGGCAAGGGGATCAGGTGGCTACACGAATGTGTCTGGGCCAAGGTATGGTAGAGGTAACAGGTGTTTCAGGTATGGTGGGGAGAGGGGTTGGAGATGGTTCAGAAGAAGGAGAGACCATGGAGAGAGTGGTCTTGTTCAGACGAACACTGACACTTGTGAAAGCAGGTCATTTGAAATATTGAAGAGTCCATGGGATTTAAATGTGTGGCTGTGGGAAGAGGAGAGGAGGGGATGCCAGGTAGAAGAGCTGCTAGTGTATAGAGTATTCATGGCAGACCAAGATAGATCCAGTTAGGACAATATAGAGGGCTGTGAATGCCCAGACGAGGAGGCTGAAATTAAACTCTAAGCTTTCAAAATAAGAAGCACAAGGCCTGCGTAGTGGTTCACACCTGTAATCCCAGCACTTCAGGAGGCTGAAGCAGGTGGATCATCTGAGGTCAGGAGTTCAAGACCAGCCTGGCCAACATGGAGAAACCCTGTCTCTACTAAAAAAAATACAAAATTAGCTGGGCGTGGTGGCACATACCTGTAATCCTAGCTATTCGGGAGTCTGAGGAAGGAGAATTGCTTGAACCTGGGAGGTGGAGGTTGTGATGAGCTGAGATCGTGCCATTGCATGCCAGCCTGGGCAACAAGAGCAAAACTTTGTCTCAAATAAATAAATAAATAAATAAGAAGCACAATATTCTTTTGTTTGTTTGTTTGTTTGTTTGAGACAGATTCTCACTGTGTCACTCAGGCTGGAGTGCAGTGGCACAATCTCAGCTCATGGCTGTTTCCGGGGTTCAAGAGATTCTTCTGTCTTAGCCTCCCCAGTAGCCGGGACTGCAGGCACCCACCATCATGCCCAAAGAAGCACAATATTTTTAGGAGAAGGTGGTGCTTCCAACAGAGACTCTCATTAAGCACTTGTAGATGAAAATAACATTCACAGAATGGTCAAGCATCTTGCTCAAACTCAGAGAGCTACTGTGTGGTAGCACAGGGATTTAAACACAGACAGTCTTGCTCTCAGATCCTCACTGACAAGCATCATGTTCTGTTACCATAGGAGACCCCAGGATTCAGGAGAAGCTGCTTCAAAGAAGATAAAGGGTTGGGATGGGCTTGCTGGCCTCAGGACAGATGGAGCTTCCCAGGCAGGGGTCCATGAGGAAGCTGGAAAGGCAGGTGGGAACTTGGGAGAAAATCCAGGGCAGAGGATGGTCCCTATGTGCACTCTCTCCATGGTCTTGAACATTAAAGGTTTGTTGATGGATGAGATCCTTGAGGGAGAGAAGAGTGATGAGGTGAGAGCCCTGGGAAAATCCATCTCAGTGAGTGGGAACATGAGGCCCCAGAAGCAGCAGGACCCAAGCCTACAAAGCATTTTTTTGTGACTAGGTCGGGAAAGGGAGGGCTTTAGAGAATGTACCAGATACACCGTGCGGTTGCTCATTGAAGGAGAAGGAGAACTCCAGGGTCACCACGGCTCACTCCATCTCCCAGGAGTATGGCGCATGCCCACAGGTGTCACTCCTGGCGCTAGGGATGCTGAGATGATACTGTGTGTTTATGAAGGAAGGGTTTGTGTTGACACAGATGCCTGGAGTCAAGTTGCCAATCCCTGGGGTACAAAATGACCACATTGAAGATTACTGAACTGCCCAGAACATAGCAGGAGGCCAGATACTCTGTTTGGCTTTGGGGACTGAGTGAGACAGGAAGGCTCCAGCTTCAAGGCCTACCCACACCATAAGGCCTCTGCTCCCACCCGGCATGGGTCAGAGCTAAAGCCAAGGGGTGCTCTGCCCACTCACTGTGCCTAGTCATTCCCTAGGACTCATGGGCTGGTTGGGCTACTGCCAGAATTCAATGCCTCCCTGCATAAGATCATGGCGGTGAACAGACCATAGAGGGCCTGGTGAAGGGACTGTCACAGTGGGAGATTTAGGAGATAATGACCAACATCCCAGTGTTGCAGAGATGTTAACAGGTTGAACGCATGACGGGGAACCACATGATTTCTCTTGTGAACACTTGGTGCATTATATTTATTCTCCTCTTTTTCCTGGTGAGAAGAAAGAATCCACAACCCAGCAAAAAGTCTATTCTCTAGCCTTTTCTTTTCTTTTCTTTTCTTTTTTTTTTTTTTTTTTTTTTTTTGAGACAGAGTTTTGCTCTTGTAAACCAGGCTGAAGTGCAATGGCGCGATCTCTGCTCACCGCAACCTCCGCCTCCTGGGTTCAGGCAATTCTCCTGCCTCAGCCTCCCGAGTAGCTGGGATTACAGGCACGTGCCACCATGCCCAGCTAATTTTTTTTGTATTTTTAGCAGAGACGGGGTTTCACCATGTCGACCAGGATGGTCTCGATCTCTTGACCTCGTGATCCACCCACCTCAGCCTCCCAAAGTGCTGGGATTACAGCCTTGAGCCACCACGCCCGGTCTTCTCTAGCCTTTTCAGCACATAGGTGTGGTCATTTAAGTTCTGACCAAAGAGATGTGAGACTGAGCATTATATGGGACTTAGATGGATGTTGCTGTGCCTGAACTGTGCCCACTCCCGCTCCCCACCAAATTCATATGTTGAAGTCCTAACACTCAATACCTCAGAGTGTGGCTTTTTATATATTTACTTACTTTTTTTTTTTTTTTTTGAGACAGAATCTTGCTCTGTTGCCCAGGCTGGAATTTGGTGGTATGCTCTCAGCTCACTGCAAACTCCGCCTTATGGGTTCAAGAAATCCTCATGCCTCAGCATCCCTAGTAGCTTGGATTGCAGGCACTCACCACCATATCAGGCTAACTTTTGTATTTTTAGTAGACATAGCACTTCGTCATTTGTCTGGTCTGAAAATCCTGACCTCAGATGATCCACCTGCCTTAGCCTACCAAAGTGCTGGAATTACAGGCATGAGCCAGGGTGCTCAGCCAGAATGTGGCTTTTTAAAGATAAAAGTCTTTTAAAAGGTAATTAAGTTAAAGTAAGGCATTACAGTGGTCTTAATCCAATATGACTGGTGTCCTTATAATAGGAAGATTTGATCACAGACACACATAGAGGAAAACACAGCAAAATAAAGTAGCCATTAGAAGCCAAGGAGAGACATCTCAGAGAAAAATCAACCCTGCCTGCACCTTGACCTTGAATCTCTAGCCTCTAGGATTGTGGCAATAAATTTCTGTTGTTTAAGTCACTGGAATTTGTGATGCTGTATTACATCAGCCCTTGGTAGCTAATCCAGATGCTTGAAGGGGAGTGGTCCAGCCAAGAGGATACTCGTGACCTTTCCTCCTTCCTTCTTTCCACCTGTGTCAGTCTATTTCCTGTTTCATATAACATAATACCTGAATCTGGGTAATTTGTAGAGAAAATGCCTTTATTTTTTATAGTTCTGGAGGCTGAGAAGTCTCAGGTCAAAGGGCTGCATCTGGTGAGGGCCTTCTTGCTGGTGGGGACCCTGCAGAGCCCTGAGGTGGTACAGTGTATCTCATAGCCAGGGGGCTGGGTGTGCCAGCTCAGGTCTCTCTTCTTCATCTTATAAATCCACCAGTTCCCCTCCCATAATAACCCATTCATTAATCCGTCAATCCTGTAATCCATAAACAAATTCATCCATTCATGAAAACAGAGCCCTCATGATTCAATCATTTCTTAAAGGACACAGTTCTCAGCGACACCACATTGTGGGACCAAGTTTCAACATGAGTTTTGGGAGGGGACATTCACATCATAAAACCACCTTTTATTCATTCCTTTACTTCTTCCTCCTTCCCTGCCTCCCTTCTATCTTTCTTTCTTTCTCTTTCCTGAGGTCTAATGAGCAGACACGAAGGCTGGTGTGCAGCAGCCAACCTGCCCCTTGAAGGGGCCTCCAGGATGAAAGGCACATGAAGGCAACAGTGGAACAGGAAGGGGAGGAAGCCTAGGCTCCCTCTGATATCATGGGGCCCCAGATGGCCACCTCCTGAGTTATTTATGTATGTGAAGAGAACTTTATGTGTATCAATGTTCATTAGGGGCTTCAATGTGTCTCCTCACAAAAAAAGTAACACAGATGTTGAAGTCCCTAAATTCTAGTCCCTATGAATATGACCTCATTTGAAATTAGGGTGTTTCCCAATGCAATCACATTGAGATGAGGTTATGGCAGTGGACCCCACTCCAGAATGACTGTATTCTTAACAGGAGGAGGGGAATTTGAAGGCAGACACACACAGAGAAGGGGAACATAGTTAGAAGACAGAGGAGGTAGAGATTTGATTTATGCAACAGCAAGCCAAAAAATGCCAAGGGCTGATGATGCTATGGTGTGAAGACTTGTCCCCTCCAAAATTCATGTTTAAATTTTATCCCCAAGGTAGCAGTATGAAGAGGTAGAGCTGGCCTTGAAGAGGTGATTGGTGTGCCCTCATGAATGGATTAATCCATTGATGGATTAACAGGTTAATGGATTATTCTGGGAGGGGACATGGTGGCTTCATATTAGGAGGAAAAGATACCTGGGCTAGCATGCTCCACGTCCTCATCATGTGATGTCCTGTGCTACCATGAGACTCCACAGTGCTCCCAGCAGCAAGAAGGCCCTCAGCAGATATGGTCCTCTGACCTTGGACCTCTCAGCTTCCATTACTGTAAAAAATGATGTCTTTTCTTTATAAATGACCCAGTTTCAGGTATCCTGTTGCAAGCAAGAGAAAAGCAACTAAGACATCTGGTAACAGCTGGAAGTAAAGCATGGCCCTGCCAAGACCTTGTTTTCAGACTTCCAACCTCTAGAACTGTGGGAGAGGAAATTTCTGTTGTTTTGAGCCACCTGGTTTATGACCTACTTTGTTATGGCTGCCCTAAGAAGCTAATGCATTCTCAAAGTTCCGTCTCCCTTGACTAGCGGATAAGCCAATTTCCTATCCAAAAGCCACTGGGAACTCTGGAGCTAGCGGTGTTATAAGAACAATAGGGGCAGGACCCAAACCGGAAGGTAGCAAAGGGGTAGTTGAGGAGGAAGTGGCTGCAACGCAGACTCTTGTTTCAAAGGTTCTTAGGAAAAATATTGAATTTATCTAAGTCTTAGTCTTCTCATCCCTAGCATGGAGATAACAATAGCACATGGGTTTGTGGTTAATCAAAAGAAATGAGTGATTGCCTGTTAACTGCTTAGCACCAGGCGGGAAAACAAATAAGCAGTCTTACATTAAATAAACAGGAACAGTATTTTAAAGATGTAAATGCTCACTATGCATTGTAGATTGAAATGGCTTCTATTAATACATTCGGTAATTCACTCGTTCACTCACCAAATACTAATTGAGCCTTTTTCCCCCCCAGGGTCAATAAATGTATTTTTGTCAACTGTGACATGGAGTTATTTTTTTTTATTGCATTTTAGGTTTTGAGGTACATGTGCAGAACATGCAAGATAGTTGCATAGGTGCACATGTGGCAGTGTGATTTGCTGCCTTCCTCCCCTTCACCCACATCTGGCATTTCTCCCCATGCTATCCCTCCCGAGCTCCTTCCCCCACTGTCCCTCCCCTATTCTCCCCAATAGACCCCAGTGTGTAGTGCTCCCTTCCCTGTGTCCATGTGTTCTCATTGTTCATCACCCGCCTATGAGTGAGAACATGCGGTATTTCATTTTCTGTTCTTGTGTCAGTTTGCTGAGAATGATGTTCTCCAGAAGACAGTGTGGTGATTCCTCCAGGACCTAGAAATAGAAATTCCATTTGACACAGCAATCCCATTATTGGGTATATATCCAAAGGACTATAAATCGTTCTACTATAAGGACACATGCCCACGAATGCTCATTGCAGCACTGTTTACAATAGCAAAGACCTGGAACCAACCCAAATGCCCATTGATGATAGACTGGACTGGAATTGAGCCTTTATGGGTGTTAGCTACATCCTCAGACCTTAGTACTAGGGGGGTTATCTGGAAGAAAAGGACACCGTTCCTGCTCTTCAGAGGTTCACAGATGAATGCAGTCACTGCTTCTGCTACTAATAACAATGCTACCTCCCTCTCTAAGTATGGAAAAGGCAATCCAGGGAGCAGATTTAGGATGAGAACATCAATTGGACACCTATCAAGAAGGGGGAAGCCCAACTCCTGAGCTGCAAATCTGACTGTTCTGTGATGAAAACAGAATAGAAATACAATAAGAACCTAAAATTAAGATATTTTTCAAATCAAAAGTGAAAAACTAGATAAGAAAAGTACTTTTTAATTGGAAAGCATTATTATTTAAAAGCATTGTCAGAAATAATTAGGGGGTAGAGAGTCTGTTCAGCCAAGATCAAGGGTTTGCAGACATGACTCTTTGATCATACAGGTTTTGAGAGAGTCATAAAATATTTACAGCACAGAAGCCACTGGACAATGCCTAAGACAAAAATCTAATTATCTTGTCAGGCCAAAGAGTCTGATGATGGGACCTGATGATAGGACTCCCACCAGGACCCAGAACCAGGGCTCCAATGCCCACTTTAGTGTGTGCCCACTGTGTCTTATTGCCTCTAGGTCCAGGGCTCACCAAATTCCTCAAGAAAGGTCCAAGTTCAGAGATTCCACTTTCCTCACAGCACCCAACTCTCTCACCTTCCAGTTGGCACTAGAATCTGCCATCTTTTCTGTCTATACTTCATCATGATTTTTCAAAGTTGCTTGCAAAAAGTATATACATATCACATAGCACATAGTTCAGAGGGGTAAGCTGATGACTGAGCTGCACCTGAAGAGACCTAGAACCTGAGCAGGTAGGACATGAGCCTCTCATGTTGTGCTCTCAGGCTTTGTGACCTCACCTCTCTCCCCACTGATACTTTGAGCCCTTTAAAGGATGGCCTCTCACCTCCATACCCAGCACTTTCTGCAGATCTGGTTCAATGAACATTCACGAATGAATGCATGGAATTTGAATGAATATGTAAGTGGTGGGGGTAAAAAATACCTAGAGAAAGCCGAGAGTGGTGGCTCATGCCCGTAATCCTAGCACTTTGGGAGGCCAAAGTGGGCCAATGGCCTGAAGTCAGGAGTTCAAGACCAGCCTGACCAACATGGAGAAACCCCGTCTCTACTAAAAATACAAAATTAGCTGGGTGTGGTGGTGCATGCCTGTAATCCCAGCTACTTGGGAAGCTGAGGCAAGAGAATCACTTGAACCCAGGAGGTGAAGATTGTGGTGAGCCAAGATTGCACCATTACACTCCAGCCTGGGCAACAAGAGCAAAACTTGGTCTCAAAAAAAAGTTTTATATATATATATATACACATACACACACATATATATAAAATAAATTATATATATAATTTATTATATATATTAAATTATATAATTGATATAATTATATATATTTATAAATATATATAATCACATAATTTATTATATATAATTAAATTATATATAATATATATTATATAATATATAAAATTTATATATACGTGTATATATATTATATAATATATATAATGTATATAATATATATATAAATTATATATAATTTAATACATATTTATATATAATAAATTATATATAATAAATATTTTATATATAATATATATTATATATTATATATGTATAATATATATAATTCTGAGTTTTTATATATAATAAATTATATAATATATATTATATATGATTAATTATATATAATAAATATATATATTATATATGTATAATATATATATATAATTCTGAGTTTTATATATATATGTATATATAATTTGTACATATATATAATTTTTGAGCCTGAGTAATATATACACACATACACATACACATACAAATATACATATATATACATATACATATACATATACATATACATATACATATACAAATATACATATATATACATATACATATACATATACATACACATATACAAATATACATATATATACATATACATATACATATACATATACATATACATATACATATACATATACATATACATACACATACACACACATACACACACACACCCCTAGAGAGAAAAGACTAGTTCAGGGACATAGAAGACATCATTCGTAGGGTGACAAATGAGTGGGTCTTGAGGATGCTTAGGAGTTAGTCCCCTGAGCAAGGGAAGTGAGGCAGCCTTGGAGATGAAAGCAGCATTGTATGAGGGCTCCTCCTCGCTCTGCTGAGGAAGGCTGAGAAGTTGAGCCTCCTGAGGAATAAGGTGCAGGCATGGATTTGCCTGAGACCTGTCTGGATATTAGGTCTGCCCAGACCAGGAATGAGAGAGCCTCCCTGTTGGGGAACTTGGGGTCTCTCTGGAGGGCAGCTGAGCATGAAGGAGGGATCTGGGAAACAACATGACAGTAACTGATTTGAGGTCTAGAAAGACCGTGAGTGGGTGACGGTGATGGAGGAGAGCAGGCCAGGAAACCAAGATACTGGGTGAAAAATGCCAAAGTCTTCACCCAAGAGGGTGAACTTTGGACAGAGAGGGGAAGGGCTGTAAAAGGGATTTTCCAGACACAGTTTGTGACCCACATGGGAAGTGAGGAAAAGGTTTTTAACTTCAGAGTCTGGGCAGATAATGACGCTCATTTTTGAGACAGGTAGTACTGAAGATGACGGAGCAGAGAGGGGAGCTGGGGGTCCAGACTGGATTTGTCAAGTTCAAGTCACCTGGGGGACATCCCAGTAAGAATGTCTTACTTGAGGGCTTTAAATTATAAGGTTACAGCTTTGGGATTAAACAACACCTGTAAAGAAGATCTGCATATCATCACGGAACCATGACTGTATTTCAGTATTGCTTTGAATAAAGGGATGCTTACATTGTGCACTGGGGCTTACCATGTGAACACTTCAGAGTTCACAGCACACATTACAACCTCCCCTCATTAACACCCCTACCACCACCACCATCCCTGCTTATGGCATAGACAACCAAGATTAGAAATAAGATTTAGCCAATCTGACAACGCCCAAAGTGGGCAGTTGTTCTAGGATCATGTAAAGAAAAGCAGTGCCTCTTGGACTGATGGTCTCAAGTCCAATTTCAATCTCTTTTCCCATCCTACTGTTTTGACCATTAAATCTACTATATGCTAAGCTTTAAAAATTCCGTGAGGTGTGCTGGTGGAGTCCCTAACGCAAAGGGCATTGGATATCTGACCTTAGCACAGCTCAGAAGAGAAACTGGGGACTGTAGGTGTGGGGCTGTCAAAGCCATCTCTGCAGAGGGAGGGCTGAGCAAGAGTATCATCAGGGACAACACAAGATTTCTGTGCATCTGAACAGGGTGAAGCAGTGACTAGAGCCATCTGAAAGTTGAAAGCATGTGCATTAGAACTAGCCTCGAGTCCAAGTCCTGGTTTCACTACTTTTTATATTTTATTTTGTTTTGTTTTGTTTTATTTATTTTATTTTGCTCTATTGTAGCCCAGGCTGGAGTGCAGTGGCATGATCTCAGCTCACTGCAACCTCCACCTCCCAGTTTCAAGCGATTCTCCTGCCTCAGCCTCCCAGGTAGCTGGGATTACAAGTGCCTGCCACCACGTCCAGCTAATTTTTGTATTTTTAGCAGAGACGGGGTTTCGCCGTGTTGGCCAGCTTGTCTCAAACTCCTAACCTCTGGTGATCCACCTGCTCACGCTCCTGAAGTGCTGGGATTACAGGCATGAGTCACCATGCCCAGCGGGCACTTTTTAACTTTGAGCAAGTCGCGTGCGTTCTTTTAGCCTTGGTTAAATGGGAGGATTGATGGATCTTGCCTGCTGGGCTGTTACACAAAGTGTAATTCTACACATGGATACTGCTCGTACTGACTAGTATTGGTAAGTGTTTGGTAAATTCATGTGGTCAGATGGGAAAAGTCAGTTTGTCCATGTTCTTTGTCATAGGATTGCTTTCTTATGGGTCTTGCCCTTTTCTGTGCCCTTGAAGACACAGGGCTTTGCACCAGATGCCTGACAGCTAGTAAATGTTCAAGAAAAGAAAGAACAATCCCAGGCAGTAAATCAAAGGACAATTTCTAATAAGAGAAACAACAGAACAAAGAATACAGGAAACATTGGAAAGATCCAGAACCATAACATGAAATAATAGTGTGTCTGGACCTATAAATAATAACATGTGCTATGGGGGAGAAATGCTTCCCTTTTGATGGGTTTATAAAACCAGATGAAGGAGGCAGAGGAACACGTGAACTTCCATCTCTTGAAACTGGCACTCAGCAAAGGAATGCAGATGAGCACAGTTGCCCGACTGTAACGTGGATTGAGAAGCAGCCTAAATGTAATAAAATTGATGGTGCCTAATTGTCCAGGGGTTTAGTCCACAGGGTATGAAGTGAGAAGGGTGTGGTCAGATTCTGCAGCATCATTAATTAATTGAGAGCAGGTTAATGAGCTTTGCCAAGAATATCCTAAATCATAATGGCCTGGGAGCGTGATCAAAGTGAAAATCATAATGCAGGGAATTCATCGAAGCTAGAATTATGAGTTAAAAATGAGATGCAGCTTGGAAATAATGCAAACAAACCTATCTGGAGAAAAATGATCAGAAACCACCAGAGAATACAGTAGGGGGCTCCAGCAAGAAAAGCAATGGAAATGCAAAGACAGTAAGAAATTAAATATAGGAGGAACAGAATGGGCTGCGTGAGCTGGAAAAGGTTAATGAGTACTCCCCTGCCAAGGTCAAGTGTAACTCTTAGGACCCCAGGAAGGTATGGCTCTGCCTTTCTATCTGGTTGCATCTCACACAAAGACTCAGGTGATGGTTGTGGATATGGAGAGGTCCTAACGCATAGGACCTGTGTTAGCTCCAGTGACCTTGAACTTGCTACCTGGACTCCTCATACCTCAGTGTTTTTGTCTGCAAAGTGCATATAAAAGTAACAACCACCTTTATGCTACAGGCTTCTCGTGAGGAACAGATGAATAAAGGCAGGAAACAAATTGAAAATTTTAATTGAAAATTATTAAGCGTTTTGCAAACAACAGTCACAGGTTCAAACAAACCAAAACTAATAAGAAATAAAAGTTCTATGGATGCCTTGACTTCATTGACTTACCTGTCAAAGTGAGACTTTTTTAGTCCTCTGGAATTTTCCTCTGGAGTAAGAATTAAATTGGTTGATACCTATAAAATATATATTATATATCATGCATACATATGTATACAACAAATATAGGAAATGACATTTCACATATATATGAAATAAAGACATATATTTCACATGTACATGACATGGATAGAAAAGTCTCTAGCAATAGAAAATGTTTAATACATGTTAGTGAGTTTTACACAATATACCACAACTTCTTTGTAAATCAGTTTCTTTGGCTAGAATATGTGCTCCTTGAGGGTCAAGGCCACCTTATCTATGCTTTCTCTTTCAGCACAAAACACTGTGTTTGACACACAGAGATATCACTAATTAAAAGGACACAACGATAATCACAGTTAGTATTTATTAATGCTTACTTTGCATGAGGGATTATGTTCATCTACTTACCTTTCTTATCACAAAATCATTTGAACTAGATACTAGCATGTGTCTTATTTTACTGATGAAGAAGCAAGTACACAGAGTGGCATGAAATTCCCAAATTACACAGTAAGAGGAGGAGTAGAGATGCAGTCCCTGTCAGGCTTCGTACCACACCACAGTCTGAGCTTCTCACTACTGAAAAGGAAGGAATAGAAGTGTGGATGAACAAGTGAATGGAGGAATGAAAGCATGAGTGAATGAGTGAGTGACATGACAATTACCTAACATATTGAAGCTACACACCCTGCCTTCTAAAACCTCAGAATCTTACTTGGGAACAGCGCACACATTCAACAATCCAAGAGCAGCTAGCAATGAATAATGTTTATATATGCAGAGAAGCCAACATCCAGAAAGCTTGCTGGGAAAGTGGGCTCCTTGTACTCTCCCACAGTTCTCTTGGGCCTCATTTAAATTTCTTTTTTTGTTATTGTTATTATACTTTAAGTTCTGGGATACATGTGCAGAGTGTGCAGGTTTGTTACATAGGTATATACATGCCATGGTGGTTTGCTGCACCCATCAACCCATCATCTACCTTAGATATTTCTCTTAATGCTATCCCTCCCCTAACCCACCATCCCCCAACAGGCCCCCCTTTGTGATGTTCTCCTCTCTGTGTCCATGTGTTCTCATTATTCAACTCCCACTTATGAATGAGAGCATGTGGTGTTTGGTTTTCTGTTCCTGTGTTAGTTTGCTGAGAATGACGGTTTCCAGTTTCTTCCATGTCCCTGCAAAGGACATTAACTCTTTTTTTATGGCTGCATAGTATTTCATGGTGTATATGTGCCATGTTTTCTTTATCCAACTACCATTGATGGACATTTGAGTTGGTTCCAAGTCTTTGCCATTGTGAACAGTGCTGCAATAAACATACATGTGCATGTGTCTTTAGAGTAGAATAATTTATAATCCTTTGGGTGTATACCCAGTAATGAGGTTGCTGGGTCAAATGGTATTTCTGGTTCCAAGTTCTTGAATCGCCACACTGTCTTCCACAATGGTTGAACTAATTTGCACTCCCACCAACAGTGTAAAAGTGCTCCTATTTCTCCACATCCTCTCCAGCATCTGTTGTTTCCTGACCTTTTAATGATCGCCATTCTAACTGGTGTAAGATGGTATCTCATCGTGATTTTGATGTGCATTTCTCTAATGACCAGTGATGATGAGCTTTCTTTCATGTTTGTTGGCTGCATAAATGTCTTTGTTTGAGAAGTATCTGTTCATATCTTTCTCCCACTTTTTAGTGGGATTGTTTGTTTTTTTCTAATAATTTTGTTTAAGTTCCTTGTAGATTCTGGATATTAACCCTTTGTCAGATGGATAGATTGCAAAAATTTTCTCCCATTCTGTAGGTTGCCTGTTCACTCTGATGATAGTTTCTTTTGCTGTGCAGAAATGCTTTAGTTTAATTACATCCCATTTGTCAATTTTAACTTTTGTTGCCATTGCTTTTGATGTTTTAGTCATGAAGTCTATGCCCATGCCTATCTCCTGAATAATATTGCCTAGGTTTTCTTTTAGAGTTTTTATGATTTTAGGTCTAACATTTAAGTCTTTAATCCATCTTGAGTTAATTTTTGTATAAGGTGTAAGGAAAGGGTCCAGTTTTAGTTTTCCATATATGGCTAGCCAGTTTTCCCAACATCATTTATTAAATAAGGAGTCCTTTCCTCATTGCCTGTTTTTGTCAGATTTATTAAAGATCAGATGGTTAAAGATGTGTGACCTTATTTCTGAAGCCTCTGTTTTGTTCCATTGTTCTATATATCCGTTATGGTACAAGTACTATGCTGTTTTGGTTACTATAGCCTTGTAGTATAGTTTGAAGTCAGGTAGTGTGATACTTCCAGCTTTGTTCATTTTGCTTAGGATTGTCTTGGCTATGTGGGCTCTTTGTTGATCCCAAATAAAATTCAAAGTAGTTTTTTCTAATTCTGTGAAGAAAGTCAATGGTAGCATTGAATGTAATGTAATAAAATTGACGGTGTCTAATTGTCCAGGGGTTTAGTCCACAGGGTGAGAAGAGCATTGAATTTATAAATTACTTGGGGCAGTATAGCCACTTTCACAATACTGATACTTTCTATCCATGAGGATGGAATGTTTTTCTATTTGTTTGTGTTCTCTCTTATTTTCTTGAACAGCTGTTTGTAGCTCTCCTTGAGGATGTCCTTCCACAACGCTTGTAAGTTGTATTCCTAGGTACTTTATTCTCATTGTAGCAATTGTTAATGGGAGTTCACTCATGATTTGGCTATTTATCATTGGTGTATAGAAATCCTTGTGATTTTTGCACATTGATTTTGTATCCTGAGACTTTGCTGAAGTTGCTTATCAGCTTAAGGAGATTTTGGGCTGAGATGATGGGGTATTCTAAATATATAATCATGTTATCTGCAAACATAGACAATTTGACTTCCTCTCTGTCTATGTGAATACACTTTATATCTTTCTCTTGGCTGATTGCCCTGGCCAGAACTTCCAATAGTATGTTGTATAGGTGTGGTGAGAGAGGGCATCCTTGTCTTGTGCCAGTTTTTGAAGTGAATGCTTCCAGCTTTTGCTCATTCAGTGTGATATTGGCTGTAGGTTTTTCATAAATGGCTCTTATTATTTTGAGATGCATTCTATTAATACGTAGTTTATTGAGAGTTTTTAGCATGAAGTATTGTTGAATTTTGTTGAAGACCTCTTCTGCACTGTTGAGATAATCATGTGGTTTTTGTCATTGGCTCTGTTTGTGTCATAGATTACATTTGTTGATTTACATATGCTGAACCAGCCTTGCATCCCAGGGATGAAGCCAACTTGATCAAGGTGGATAAGCTTTTTGATGTGCTGCTGGATTTGGTTTGCCATTATTTTACTGAGGATTTCACATTGATGTTCATCAGGGATATTGGTCTGAAATTTTTCTTTTTTGTTGTGTCTCTGTCAGGTTTGGTATCGGGATGATGCTGGCCTCATAAAATGAGTTATGGAGGAGTCCCTCTTTTTCTATTGTTTGGAATAGTTTCAGAAGGAATAATAGGTACCAGCTCCTCTTTATACCTCTGGTAGAATTCAGCTGTGAAGCTGTCTGGTCTTGGGTGCTTCTTTTTTTTTTTTTTTTTTGTTAAGTAGGCCATTAATTACTGTCTCAATTTCAGAACTTGTTATTGGTCTATTCAGGGATTCAACTTATTCCTGGCTTAGTCCTGGGAGGGTGTATGTGTCCAGGAATTTAACCATTTATTCTAGATTTTCTAGTTTATTTGTGTATAGGTTTTTATAGTATTCTCTGAAGGTAGTTTGTATTTTTGTAGGATCAGTGGTGATATCCCTTTATCATTTTTTATTTTGTTTATTTGATTCTTCTCTCTTTTCTTTATTATCTAGTGGTCTATTTTGTTAATCTTTAAAAAAAAACAGCTCCTGGATTCACTGATTTTTTGAAGAGTTTTTTGTGTCTCTATTTCCTTCAATTCTGCTCTGATCTTACTTATTTCTTGTCTTCTGCTAGCTTTTAAATTTGTCTGCTGTTGCTTCTCTAGTTCTTTTAATTGCAATGTTAAGGTGCTGATTTTAGATCTTTCCTGCTTTCTCCTGTGGGCATTAGTGCTATAAGTTCCCCTCTAAACACTGCTTTAGCTGTGTCCCAGAGAGTCTGATACACTGCATCTTTGTTCTCATTGGTTTCAAGGAATTTATTTAGTTCTGCCTTAATTTTGTTACTTAACCCGTAATCATTCTGGAGAAGGTTGTTCAGTTTCCAAGTGGTTGTGTGATTTTGAGTAAGTTTTTAAATGTAGAGGTCTAATTTGATTGCACTGTGGTCTGAGAGACTGTTTGTTTGATTTCCATTCTTTTGCATTTGCTGAAGAATGTTTCCGATTATGTGGTCAATTTTAGAGTAAATGTGATGTAGTGCTAAGAATAATGTGTCTTCTGTTGATTTGGGGTGGAGAGTTCTGTAGATGTCTGCTAGGTCCACTTGGTCCAGAGCTGAGTTCATGTCCTGAATGTCCTTGTTAATTTTCTGTCTCATTGATCTGTCTAATATTGACAGTGGGGTGTTAAAGTCTCCTACTATTATTGTGTGGGAGTCTAAGTCTTTTTGTATGTCTCTAAGAATTTGCTTTATGAATCTGGCTGCTCCTGTATTGGGTACATATATATTTAGAATAGTTAGCTGTTCTTGTTGCATTAATTCCTTTACCATTTTATAATGCCCTTCTTCTGATCTTTGTTGGTTTAAAGTCTGTTTCTTCAGACACTAGGATTACAAACCTTAATTTTGTTTTGTTTTGTTTTGCTTTCTATTTGCTTGGTAAATATTTCTCCAACCCTTTATTTTGACGTATTGTGTATGTCTTTGCACATGAGATGCATCTTCTGAGTACAGCACACCAATGGGTCTTGACTCTACCCAATTTGCCAGTCTGTGTCTTTTAATTGGGGCATTTAGCTCATTTACCTTTAAGATTAATATTGTTATGTGTGAATTTAGTCCTGTCATTATGATGTTATTTTGCCCATTAGTTGATGCAGTTTCTTCATAGTGTCAATGTCTGTACAATTTGGTATGTTTTTGCATTGGCTGGTACTGGTTTTTCCTTTCCATATTTAGTGATTCCTTCGGGACCTCTTGTAAGGCAGGCCTGGTGGTGACAACAAATCTCAGCATTTGCTTCTCTATAAAGGATTTTATTTCTCCTTCACTTATGAAACTTAGTTTGACTGGATATAAAGTTCTGGGTTGAAAATTCTTTTCTTTAAGAATGTTGCATGTTGGCACCCACTCTCTTCTGGCTGGTATGGTTTCTACAGAGAGATCCTCTGTTAGACTGATGGGCTTCCCTTTGTGGGTAACCCAACCTTTCTCTCTGGTTGCCCTTAACAATTTTTCCTTCTTTTCAACTTTAGTGAATCTGATGATTATGTGCCTTGGGGTTGCTCTTCTCAAGGAGTGTCTGTGGTGTTCTCTGTATTTCCTGAATTTGAATGTTGGCCTGTCTTGGTAGGTTGGGAAAGTTCTCCTGGATAATATGCTGAAGTGTGTTTTCTTCCTGTCACTTTCAGGTACACCAATCAAATGTAGGTTTGGACTTTTCACATAGTCCCATATTTCTTAGAGGCTTTGTTCATATCTTTTCATTCTTTTTTCTCTAATCTTGTCTTCATGCTTTATTTCATTAAGTTGATTTTCAATCTCTGATACCCTTTCTTTCACTTGATTGATTCAGCTATTGATACTTGTTTAAGTTTCATAAATTTCTCATCCTGTTTTTCAGCTCCATCAGGTCATTTATGTTTTTCTCTAAACTGGTTATTCTAGTTAGCAATTTCTCCCACCTTTTTTCAACATTCTTAGCTTCCTTGAATTGGGATAGAACATGCTCCTTTAACTCAGAAGAGTTTGTTATTACCCACCTTCTGAAGCCTACTTCTGTCAATTTGTCAAACTCATTCTCCATCCAGTTTTGTTCTCTTGCTGGCAAGGAGTTGTGATCCATTGGAGGAGAAGAGATGTTCTGGTTTTTGGAATTTTCAGCCATTTTGTGCTGGTTTTCCCTCATCTTTGTGGATTTATCTACCTTTAATCTTTGATGTTGGTGACATTGGGATGGAGTTTTTGTGTGGTCATACTTTTTGTTGCTGTTGATGCTATTCCTTTCTGTTTGTTAGTTTTCCTTCTAATGGTCAGGACTCTATGCTGCAGATCTGCTGAAGTTTGCTGGAGGTCCACTCCAGACCTTCTTTGCCTAGGTATCACCAATGGAGGCTGCAGAACAGCAATGATTGCCGCCTGTTCTTTCCTCTGGAAGCTTTATCCCAAAAGGGTACCCACCAGATGCTGGCTGAGCTGGAGTTCTCCTGTATGAGGTGTCTGTTGACTCTTGCTGGGAGGTGTCTCCCATTCAGGAGGCATGGGGGTCAGGGGCCCACTTGAGGAGGCAGTCTGTCACTTAGCAGAGCTTGAGCACTGTTCTGGGAAATCTGTTGCTCTCTTCAGAGCCAGCAGGTAGGAATGTTTAAGTCTGCTGAAGCTGTACCCACAGCTGCCCCTTCCCTGAGGTGCTCTGTCCCATGGAGATGGGATATTTACTTGTAAGATCCTGACTGTGGCTGCTGCCTTTCTTTCAGAGATGCCCTGCCAGAAAGGAGGAATCCAGAGAGGCAGTCAGGCTGGAGTGGCTTTGCCAAGCTGTGATGTGCTCCACTCAGTTTGAACTTCCCTGCAGCTTTGTTTACACTGTGAAGGGAAAACTGCCTACTCAAAACTCAGTAATGGTGGATGACTCTGCCCCCACTGAGCTCAAACATCCCAGGTTGACTTCAGACTGCTGTGCTGGTAGCAAGAATTTCAAGCCAATGGATCTTAGTTTGCTGGGCTCCATGTGGGTAATATCTCCTGAGCAAGACCACTTGGCTCCCTGGCTTCAGCCCCCTTTCTGGGGGAGTAAACAGTTCTGTCTTGCTGGCATTCTGGAGGCTACTGAGGTATGAAAAACAACTCCTTCAGCTGGATCAATGTCTGCCCAAATGGCCACCCAGTTTTGTTCTCAAAACCCAGGGCCCTGGTGGTGTAGGGAACAGAGGAAATCTCCTGGTCTGTGAGTTGCAAAGACAATGGGAAAAGCATAGTATCTGGGCTGGAATGGACTGTTCCTCATGGCTTCCCTCAGCTAAGGGAGGGAGTTCCTAGACTTCTTGTGCTTCCTGGGTGAGGCAATGCACCACCCTGCTTCTGTTCACCCTTCATGGGCTGCAACCACTGTCTAACCAGTCCCAGTGAGCCAGGTACCTCAATTGGAAATGCAGAAATCACCCACCTTCTGCACTGATCTTGCTGGGAGCTACAGACCAGAGCTGTTCCTATTTGGCCATCTTGCCATCCACTCCCTCAATTGAATTTCGGACACATCAAAACCCCTTCGCCTTCTTCCTTAGAAATCAGCCACCTGGATGTATCCCAGAAATGACACTGAAACTGCTTTAATATAGGGATGATTTCATTAGAACAATCTGAGTCAGGCTTATTTTACTGTGAGCTGTTCCACCAAATGTTGAAGTTTGTTGAAATCAAATTATTACAGAAAGTTTCATGAATACGATAGCAAGAATCACTTGGCATGGTACAGAACACAGCCCCTCTGAGCCTTCCTAGTTTCAGAAATTGCTTGATGCTAGCAAAAATGTGATAATACCCACTCTGATGCCCACTCTATGCAGCTACCATTGGTACTCACCATGACTTCAGCACTAGGCTGGTTGTTTCTATTCATTACTGCCATCTGGCCAAAAATCTACATTTTAAGGCTAAGAAGCCTCGGCCAAGTGTTTTGCTAGCTCATATCCCAGCCTAGCATCAAGATCTAATTTCTCCTCTTCTCAGACATCCCTGCGGTAAGAGCCTTGCTCTAAACAAGCAACTTCGTTGTCCATCATTTATTGTCTGTTTCACATTAAAAGTTTGAGGCTACCACTGCTTCTGGTTGTCACATGTTAACACCCTGAAACTGCACCTCATTAAACTTTTAGTATCCTGCCATGGCCTCCCCTTTGGGGCTGATCTTTAACTCTTGGAGGCTTATAGGAATATATACATTTAATAGTCTTGTCACCTTAGAATTACAAAGGAGTTAATGCGACTTATTTTCTCTGTTATTTATTTCTGGGTTTGTTTTTTTTTTTTTAATTACACCATATGGTTTAATGCACCATATGGTTGCCTTTTACAATGGGTCAATCATGACTTCTTACAATGTCTCTATCAGAAGCCACTGAGACACTGGTGGTACAACCACCTTCTCATTCTCCTTCCTGCTCTCCTGCAGAAATGGACTCTCAGCAGGAGGTCTCAGAAGCAGGACTGGCCTAACTGGGTGAGTGACTTTTCTCCACTGTCCCCTAAACTCTGTCCATTTAACTTTCATCTGCCCCCACTAGATTTAAGATTCTGGGCAGAGTCTCAAGAGACCAAGCCCAAGACCAACTTTGATGCTGGCTCCCCCATGTCCTTCTGAAGACTCCCTTTTGCATCTTCCCAAGTTGTCGCCCTTTTCCTAAATTCTACACTGCAATATTGAAACTTCCCTCTAGTCCTGTATGGTAGCCCTTAAAATTCTTTTACTGAGTTGGTTACCTTTGTGAGCAGGGACTGATCTTTTGTGTCTTGGCATCTAGGCGGGGCCTGGACTGCCAGAGAGAGAGCCCTCTCACCTGAGAGTCTTTCTACCTATTGCCCATCTCTTTCCTGCCCCACATTCTGTCATGTAACTGGAGGCCACCCACCCATCAGCAGCGCTCCCCTCCTGAATGCCTATCCACTTGCCTAGATCCTACTCATGGACCACTCACAGATCTCCCATACTCAGGGTCTTCCTGCCAACCAAGTCCTACTCAAGACCCAACCCCTAGACAAGCTGTTTGTCACTGGCCTGTGCCACCTGTCACCACTTCCAGACACACAACTGTCCCCCCAGTAGAAGATTCTTTCTGATCTCCACCTGGCTCTGTCTTTAAACACCAGACTACCTATGGGTTCATCTAACCTCAGCCCCTCTCTGTCCTGCCTCTCTCACAGTCTACCCAGCTCCTGTTCTGACAGCTGTTGAGGAAGGATATGCTCTCAAACCCCAAAGTACACAAGAGCTCTCTCTCTGTGGCCTAAAATCCTGAAAGAAAGACGCATCCTATATCTGAATTGGGGGGAACATACATTACCTGGAACCTGCCCCATCATTACATCTGATCTAGAAGCCTGCCTACTAACAGGCCATGGAAAAAGGCAGTTACCCAAAGCCTACAAGACAACAGAGTGCTGTATTTTTCTATTCCACCTTCTAATCGTCACCGCATTAGAAGCTCTTCATGGCATCTTGCAAATACACTCATGATGAAAACAGAATGGTGAAACCACATCAATGTCTAAAGCATGGTCATTAGACCTTTGATTTTAGACTGCTGTGCCAGATATGGGGAGGAAGGGCTGTAATGTTCCCTCTGCGGTGTCAGAAGGGACCGGCACAATGATAAACGTTTCCAGACACCAGATTTATTTCCACTGTGCCTGATCCTTGACACGTCGTAAGGGCTCTTGGGTGTCAGCTGAAATAAGTTATAAGTAACAGGAGGCTGGGTAAGTATATTCAGAGAGGGACACACAAAGAAATGCAGAGTGATATGGGTTGTCAAGGCTGTGGCTCAGAAGGAGGGAATGTTGCCTCAGTTTCTTCAGGGGTTTAGAGGCAGGCCATTGAGCAGTGCTGACCTCCCAGGATGAGCTGAACCTGTAAAGTATTAAGAATGCCAGTCAGAGACCAAAGGGCACCGCCATTAGGTGGTGAGAAGATGCATTCGTTTCCCAGGATTGCTGTAACTAACAGCCATAAACTGATTGGCTGAAAACAATTGGAATTTATTGTCTGGAAGTTGTGGAGAAAAGTTTGAAATCAAGGTGTCCACAGGATTGGTTCTAGTGTGGGCCGAGGGATCTGCCCCACCCCTCTCTGCTAGTAGCTGCCGGTTTTCTGGCTGTCCACAGCATTCCCATCTTGCAGACTCATCTCCCATCTTCAAACAGTATTCCCTGCATCTGTCTTTCTGTCACCTGCCCTCTGAGAGAGCAAGGACATTTGCCCTCCAAATGTCCCTCTCCTTATAAGACCACCAGCCAGTGGATTAGAGCCTATCTCTGCTAATCCAATAAGGCCTACCTTTATTTGTTTACATCTCAAAGAAGCTATTTCCAAATCAACTCACATTCCACGGTTCTGGTTGGACATAAACATTTGAGAAAACACTATTCAACCCAGTAAAGAAGAGGGCAGAGTTTGAGAAGAGTCTTAAGGATATCTTTAGTTTCTAAAGGAGCATCAATGACAAGACACAGCATCAAATCCCATAGCAGACAGAGAGGATGAAAGAGGGTGTTGTCTGAAGCCCGGGGGCAGAAGAACAGGCTGAACAGATGGGACACGTTTGAATCTAAAATTGCAAATTCCTCAGTAAGTTATACAGATCACACTAATTTACCTCCATATGCAAAGAAGTCAGAATCAACATTTCAGGTCCGGAGGGAATCTTTGCCAACATGACGCCTTTAATGAGCTGGGAGTCAGGGGTTATTTTAATGAGAATATTAAAAAAAAAAATACATTCACCAATCTTTCAATGGTTTTGTTCTCTAACCAAAACTAAACAAGCACACAAGCAAAACTGAGTGGAAGGTGGGAAGGTGTTACCCTAAGTCATGGTGAAGGCTGTCATAGCCATGTTTCCCCCAAGAGGCCAGTGTCCATGTCTACGCTCAGCTGTCAGCCCTGTCTCAAAAGTGAAGAGTCATAATTCCATTACTTCTCAGCTAGTGTGCAAAAAAGAATGTTAATTGTGAAATGCATGTCATTGTTCTAAGTCACTATTCTAAGACTAACAAAAGAAATGAGGAATGGTGAGCGTGACACCAGGCTTTCCTGGAGAGATGCTGGCAGATTCTAGAGACTTCTCTCTCTTGTCCGTGCAGCACACGGCATATGGGCAGAGCCGATCCCTGTGCATCGAAGGCACATCCTACTTGGCAGGAGAAGTGGAAGAGAGTGGGGCCATGTGTCCGCAGAAACGGGAGGGCTGACAGAATCAGTGTTCTAGAGGATTCTCAGAGCTCATACCCGTGCATTAATAAACATTCTCCCATAATGGAAGGCAGTTCCCATCCTTTCCCCTGACCTCCCCCGAGATCCTACATGCCTGGTTTTTTCCTGTTACCACCGTAGGAACTGCAGGTCATTTCTCCCAGCCCATTAGCAGTCAAGAGTGTAGATTCTGGAATCAAAACACAGCACAGGCCAGGTATGGTGGCTTGCTCCTATCATCCCAGCACTTTCAAAGGCCAAGGTGGGAGGATAACTTGAGCCCAAGAGACAAGCCTGGACAACATAGCAAGACTCCATCTCCATAAAAAAAAAAAAAAAAGAAATTAGTCAGACAACATGCCTGTCATCCCAGCTACCTGGGAGGCTGAGGCAAGAGGATCACCTGAGCCCAGAAGAAAAGATTATAGTGAGCCATGTTTGCACCACTGCACTCCTGCCTGGGTGAAAATCAGAATTTGTCTCAGAAACAAAACACAAAGCACACAGCACAGGTGCTCTGACATTTAGCAGCTAAGTGACCTGGGCATACTCACTCACACTCTTGCCTCAGTTTTCTCATATGCAAAGTGCAAGAATAATTATAGTTCATCCCAAAATTGTGATACCATATCTCAGCATGTGGAAAATACTACAATTTCTATGTTTCAGTCTAGAAAACTGAAATCCAAAGGGGTTGGATAGGTGGACCACTGGCCTTCTCACAGGGCCATTTTCCTCATCCCTTGACTAGGATGGCCTTGTGTCTGCAAATGTCCTTTGTATGAACATCCAAAAGTAATTTTAAGGACACTGCTTCTGGTACTGCCTTTGTGTGCTAAATTATAGCCCCTCCTTACTCTGCAAATAAGAACAGAGCACCCACCAGCTTGAGTTTCCTACAGGTACAGTTCTACAGCATCCTCACAGAAAACTTTTGCAGTCGAGACTCTTCAATATCTTTTTGACAGTTTAAAAAGCAGAAAAGAAAATAGTCCAGAGACGCTGTACATATGCACAGAGCTACCAGGTGGCAGAGCGGGGATATGAGCCTACAAAGTTTCAGTCCAAGGCCCTGAGTCTAATTATTAGCTCTATGGGACTGTCAGCAGCCTGGGGACCAGAGTCACTGACTCAGTCTCTCATTTCTCTAATGCCTATGCCTTAAGAAGTATGGATAAGGCCTGGCACGGTGGCTTACATCTGTAATCCCAGCACTTTGGGAGGCCGAGGTGGGTGGATCATGAGGTCAAGCAAGAGATCGAGACCATTCTGGCCAATATGGTGAAACCACCGTCTCTACGAAAAATACAAAAATTAGCTGGGTGTGGTGGCGCATACCTGTAATCCCAGTTACTCAGGAGGCTGAGGCAGGAGAATCACTTGAAGCTGGGAGGTGGAGGTTGCAGTGACTCCAGGCTGGGGACAAAGCAAGACTCTGTCTCAAACAAACAAAAAACAACAACAACAACAAAAAAAAAAAAAAAAAAAAAAGAGAAGTCTGGATAAATACTTATTGAATGAGTGAATTCAATTGTCATAATATATCATCTCATATCATCTTACATCTGTTTCATCAGGACAGGACCATGCACAAACATGGACAATAATTTTCCTTTAAAATAAAAAAAATCTTATATAATTTATCTTTTCTGCCCAGAATCTAGCCTACCAAGGTCACACGTATATGTGGAAGGTGCTCAGCATATGTTTGTTGAATGACTGCACAGTTCATATTAGTTTATGTTGGTGGGCAGATTCGTTTGTGAGGACTTATGTTATAAAACACTACACACTGGGCAGCTTAGACAACAGAAATTTATTTTTTCACATTTCTGGAGGCTGCAAGCCCAAGATTAAGGTACTGGCAGGGTTGGGAAATCTTTCACCTTCGTAAAATAGTCAAGTTTTAAACTTGGGAGTAGACATCAATTCTCATTTGGTGGGTGTGAACACTAAGGCTCAGAGAGATGGGGGCACTGACTCAAGGTCTTGCATCTGGGGCATCAACATGAGTCTTCAGACCTTGAGGTGTGACCCTCCTCTCTCTCCAGGTACACCTATGTTCATCTTTTCCTTGGGATGCTTAATCAATAACTATTTATTAAATACTTTCTTCATGTGATACGTAGTTTTAGGCTCCTGTGATTCAGCGGTGAACAAAGAAAATCTCCTGTGCCCTGGAATGAGAATTGGCTGGCTGAGGCTCAGCTCCAACTACAGGTCTGATGAAGATTTGTAAACTAAGGCCGGGCGCGGTGGCTCACGCCTGTAATCCCAGCACTTTGGGAGGCCGAGGCGGGTGGATCACGAGGTCAAGAGATTGAGACCATCCTGGTCAACATGGTGAAACCCCGTCTCTACTAAAGATACAAAAAATTAGCTGGGCATGGTGGTGCGCGCCTGTAATCCCAGCTACTCAGGAGCCTGAGGCAGGAGAATTGCCTGAACCCAGGAGGCGGAGGTTGTGGTGAGCCGAGATCGCACCATTGCACTGCAGCCTGGGTAACAAGAGCAAAACTCCGTCTCAAAAAAAAAAAAAAAAAAAAGATTTGTAAGCTAAGATGAGGACGAAAAAGAAAGTGAAAATAAGTGGTGCATTTTTTCAGTTTTGCTGAAATTGCTTCATCAGATGCTTCAAACACCATTTCCTCTCAATGGGAAGAATGAAGAGGAAATTTGAGCATCAGTTGGGAAGCAATGGGTTTAAGGAGCTGGAATTTAGGGAAGGTGTTTTCGGGTACTCCTTCATCTGCACTGCTTTTCATCCTTCGGCAATGTCAAACTCGTTAGAATCCCAACACCTGCTGTACTAGCTAAAACAGACTATACTAGGCTCCAGGCATAGAGCACACCTCAGCATCTCAATGACTTCACCCAAACTCTTACACATGGTGGGAGACTCTCCAAGGAAAATGTCCTTCATGCAGTGACTCAGTGATCCAGGTTGCCGTGATCTCTGTATGCGGCCTCTGTGAGTGGAGTAGCAGGGAGTAGAGGGTTGAGATTTTCACATCAGCTTGTAAATGCTGGAGCCTGGAAGTGACACACAACACTTCCGCTTGCAGCCTATTGGCTAGACGTAGCCCCATGGCCCTGCCTACCTACAAAGGGAAGCACCTGACTTTTCAGTGACCGATAAATACTTCTGCCATTACCCCAACCTGTGCTTCGCCCCAGTGACTTCTCTCTTCAGTTTCCTCTTTTGGGCCTATTCTCTACATTCCTTGGCTAACTCCGAGTCCTCCTGAGAGATTCAGCCTATGCAACAGCTCTTCAAAGAAGTTTCAGTGAACCTCCAGGTTTACCTGAAGCTCTTTACATGCCGATAATATCCCATCTTTTGTCTGTATCAACTCCAAAACACTGTTTCGCAATGCTCTATTCACGTGTACATCTTCCTTATCAGATTGCAACTGTAAATACAGAAGTAAAACAGTATCTGGCATCAAGTAGGTATTCACTAGACGCTTGTTGAACAAATGAATGATGCTATTGACTGCTTAGAATTGTCCACACAAGGGCAAATTAAGTAAGTCCCAAAATGAAGGTTGGAATGGGGATTCAGTTAGGAAAACAGTCACCTTACTGGTAGTTTCGCATCCTAATCACATTTCAGGGTTAAAAAAAATCATCATTGGCTCTTTACTAAAAATACAGAAAAACGGGCCGGGTGCGGTGGCTCACGCCTGTAATCCCAGCACTTTGGGAGGCCGAGGCGGGTGGATCACGAGGTGAAGAGATCGAGACCATCCTGGTCAACATGGTGAAATCCCGTCTCTACTAAAAATACAAAAAATTAGCTGGGCATAGTGGCGTGTGCCTGTAACCCCAGCTACTCGGGAGGCTGAGGCAGGAAAATTGCCTGAACCCAGGAGGCGGAGGTTGTGGTGAGCCGAGATCGCACCATTGCACTCCAGCCTGGGTAAACAAGAGCGAAACTCCGTCTCAAAAAAAAAAAAAAAAAAAAAAAAAAAATACTGAAAAACACATGCTGCTTGACATGGTGCTTAGTTTTTTCAGGATCAGGTTGCAACTTAATTTTCTAAAACTTAGTCATGCCATGCAAACATGTACACACATGTACATGGACAAGCAAACATACACACATGCGCGGACATCCTAACAGTGCATACATGCAGCCCTCTGGCTAAACAGATAATCCGCTCATCTGCAAGATAGACCAGGAGAGCTCCTCCACTGTGCCTTGACCTATTTTGCCACCTCTGCCAGGAAGGTAATTCTATCTGCCCTTTTGACTATAAACGCTTTGAATCCAAGGCTTTTTCTGATTCATTGTGCGGAGTTCTTCCCTTTCATGGAGAGATGGAAGTAGTCTGATGTGAAACAAAAGACCCAGGATTGGAATTAGGCAACTCTTGGTGTATGTCTAAATTCCACACCCAACTTACTATGACCTTCTAAAACAAGTCGCTGCATCCTTTCAATGTCCTCAATGTAGAAACCTCATGAAGTATCATGCCCTGCCCTGTAAGGTTATTTGCTGAGTACCAGGAGCTTAGCAGGCATGCAATAAGGCATGGGGTGCTTATTACACTTCGGCCTAGCAGGTGCATGTTATGTAGTGGTGGATGCACGACACAGTGCTGTTGAACAGAAAGCTTAGAGGCAGGCTGCAGAGACAGCTTGAGGGTCAGCGAGTGAAGGGAACTTACATGTCTTGAACAACTTCCTTTAGGGCCAGCTTTCTTGCTGGCTTGAATGGGGAGTCAGCAATGCAGAACAAAACCTAAATGTTCTCTCTCCTCTATTAGTCAGCATTTTCCAGAGGGACAGAACTAATAAGATAGATGCATAATATACATGAAAGGGAGTTTATTAAGGAGTATGGACTCACACAGTCACAAGGTGAACTTCCACAATACGCCATCTGCAAGCTCAGGAGGAAGGAATCCAGTCCAAGTTCCAAACCCTCAAAAGTAAGGAAGACAGCCGTGCAGCCTTCAGTCTGCGGCCAAAAGCCTGAGAATCCCTGGCAAATCGCTGGTGTAAGTCCAAGAGTCCAAAAGCTGAAAAAATTGGAATCCAACGTTCGAGGGCAGGAAGCGTTCAGCACGGGAGAAACATGAAGGCCAGAAGACTCAGCGAGTCTGCTCGTTCCACTTTCTTCTGTGTGCCTTATTCTAACCACACTAGCAGCTGACTAGATGGTGTCCATCCAGATTGAGGGTGGGTCTGCGTCTCCCAGCCCACTGACTCAAATGTTAATCTCCTTGGGTAACTCCGTCACAGAAACACCTAGAAACAATAGTTTGCATCCTTCAGTCCAATCAAGTTGACACTCCGCATTAACCATCACATCTCCTAAACTGAAACAGTCAAACAGAGTCAAAGTAAACTACTGTCCTCAAAACTGGAAAGGTATGGGCCGGGCGCGGTGGCTCACCCCTGTAATCCCAGCACTTTGGGAGGCCGAGGCAGGTGGATCACAATGTCAAGAGATTGAGACCATCCTGGTCAACATGGTGAAACCCTGTCTCTACTAAAAATACAAAAAATCAGCTTGGCATGGTGGCACGTGCCTGTAATCCCAGCTACTCAGGAGGCTGAGGCAGGAGAATTGCCTGAACCCAGGAGGCGGAGGTTGTGGTGAGCCAAGATCGCGCCATTGCACTCCAGCCTGGGTAACAAGAGCGAAACTCCATCTCAAAAAAAAAAAAAAAAACCGGAAAGGTATGTGTAGGTTTTACCATGAGTCAACTGGTAGCTGGTAACCAGGCTGATGTCCACAGGCTTGAAGTTTCCTTTAGAGACACATATGGAGGAGGAAGAGTGCTAACAATGACCAAAGCAAAATTAGTTAGAAAGACTAAAGAAATAAACCCGCATCATATGAACAAACCCACTTGGTCCTGATTTCTAGATGTCTCAGAAAGGGCCAACGTGAGCATCAACAGAGTATAAGAAAAGTGAGCAAACTCTGGAATCCAGATAATGCTGGTTCTAGCGTGGACTGAGTATGCGGCCTTGTAAAAAATGACTTAAGTCCTGTTTCCTCACCTGCAAGTTAAAGAGCTCTCAGTTCCCTGGGCTGTTGCTGTCTTCTCTCCCTGTCTATAAGCAAATGTAAGACATGGCAGTGTGGGACTGGTCTGAGAATGTCTGCTGAATGAATGAGCATGACCAGCACAGGGGCGAGGGATGTAGAGACAAGTTGCCACCACGTGGAATCTCTTTCAGTTAAATCACATGCGTCAAGAACTGCTCTTGTCATGAAAAGCAGGCCTGTGCCGACCGAATTTCCAATGCATATGGATTACGACTTCTCCAGTCAAAGTAATTCAGAGACCATGATAAATTACAGGTTGATAAAAGGCTCCAGTTCAAGATTTATGGCTCTTCCAGAATTCTTTCAAGTCCTCCCAAATATACAGGGACTGGCCTGTCTCCTGTAGCTGAAACATCTGATTCTGGTTAGGACGCTGTCTGCTGGGAGTGAGCCCCTTCGTGCAGTGCACTTTCCTGGCCCTGGGAAGCCGGAGCTGGCCCTGGAAGAGGGATGTTCTTAAATATCGGTCCTGCTTGTCCCCTGTGCCCTGGATTCTTGACCAGCTCAGACTAGCCCACAAAGTTAAGACCTCGGCTGTGACATTTCTGGGGACTTTCTGAGATCCACAGTAGATTTGCCCAGCAGAAAACCAAATAGGTGTGTGTGTGTGTGTTTTTGTGTGCAGGCGTGCGTGCGTGCATGAGCATGTGTTTTGAGGTTGTTAATCCATAATCTGTGACTAATGGCATCTGTCTTACAAAAGCAACACAAGAATTTTCAACAAAGTTGATAAAGAACCAAGGCCGGGGATGGTCTCTCTTCTCCGCAAGCAGTAGCTATGTGAGGTTGATAAACTTGCTTTTGAACTGAATTTGACCTGTGATTCCAAATTCTATCAATAGTTTATAATTTCTATCTATAGTTCTTGAGCACCCACCATGTGTCAGGCACTGCCTAGTTTCTGGACAAACGGAAGTCAACAAGGTCGCCATACCATGCTTTGGTATGGTTCGTATTCCATTGAGGGGTGTGGAAACAGACAGTAAATATTAAGCACACACCACTTAAGTGAGCCAAGGTGTGGTGATAGTGAGCAACAAGTGCTGGGGTCACAGGTGGAGGACGAAGCTTCCTGAGGTCAATGAGACATCTGAGCCGAAGCCAAATGATGAGCGGAGGCCATCCAATAGTGAACATCACAGAGGAGCACCTCGGGAAGAGGGAAGAGCTGGTGGGACTGTGATGATGGTGACGATGAGAGGGAGGAAGTATGTTTATAAGTACATACATAAATTCATCCATTCATCTATATGTCAATCCAATCACGCCTTGAGTGAGCTCATAGGAAGCCTGTAACTCCAGTCCTCTGTTCCAGGCTTTCTGAGTCAGACCCATTTCTCTTAAAACTTTGTAACCCCATCCAGGTAAATATTCTCCTCTTTTCCTCCATTTTGCTTTTCTGTGACTATTGGTCTGCTTTTTGGTCTTCAGTGATACTCTTTTTTCTCCTGTTGCTACTGTCTTTCACATGTACGTTCCTCTCACTTCGATAGCACGCTAAGTAGCAAAACCCAAAACCCTCCTCAATCAAACTTCAAGCCCTATGCAGGAACTGCTGACAAAGACACTTGTACATAATAGCCTCTAAGTAAAACCTTTACATCCACTTGCATTCCAGGCCATAATTTTGTGGTTCCAAGTACCTGGTTCAGCTCCACATTTCATCTGGGCTCAGGTTCTTTCTTTATTCACCCCATGCATAGGCACTGGGTTTGAAGAGGGCTGAGGTTTAGATGGTGGGCTTTGTCCTTAGAAGCATTTAGACAGTGATCTCATTATATCTCAAAGTGCTGGGATTACAGATGTGAGCCACTGCCCCTGGCCACAAATCCACTCTTCGGAAAGCTCCCAGAGTGCCTTGCCTTGAAGAAAAACAAACTGGCTGTGGGAGTGACAGATCACAGGTTTCATGTTCTCTTCCTCACACAGCCTCAGTCCAGTTCCAGGGGAGGCTGTGGAAGTCATTTCTCCTCCTCCACGGAGGTCCTGGATGCATGACACATATTGCTGAACCAGCTGGTCCCAGGGCAACAAGCCCCTCTTTCCTTCGCCACCATCTCCCTGCATCTCCAACTCCCATATTCAAGTGTTTCTTTAGAAGGGAAGACCTCATCTTCCTGCCTTTCGAATAAGAAGCTCCCTTTGCTGGCTTTTAAGGGAATAGCATCTTCATGGCAATTCCTTAGCCCCTGAGATATACAGAAGCAGGAAACTTCCCTCAGGGAGGCAATCTGAGAATCCTGATCCCATTAGCAACCCTATGTCCACTTCAGTCATGTCCCATGTAAAGCAGGAAGTGCCTTGCATCTTTCTGCTGAAAGGGTGCTCATCACCTGGTAGACAGCTTCTTTGATCTTGATATAAAATCCAAATGATTGGAAAATCTTGCCTTCCTTTCCCTTTATTCTCCCAGTGTGCTCAGTTCTGCCACTCTTGGCTGCATCCCATAAAGCGAATCTTCCAGAAAGAGGCTGTGGAGGAGACTCTGCCCTCCATGCTAAGGCATCCTCCCTTCCCTTCCATCTCACAGGACATGGCCTGGTGCATCCTCTCTGATTGTAGACAGGTCTTCTGAGGTCTTCCCATATTTTGCTTCTACTCCTGTTCAAGGGTATAGCCCTGAAGCAAAGATAAACCTCAGAGCTGTTCAACCAGCCCTGCTCAGGGATTCACCTGTCTTGGCCTTGACCTCATTTTTTTATTAATGCAACCTACAGCCACTCTGGCGGTTTTAGTGAGACACATCTCCCCTTCCCAATGGGGAAGAGAATGTTAAATAAAATTCTATCAATTCATGACAATGTCATGCAGTTTCTGAATAGCAACTGTCAAGACCAAGAAGCCTCAATCTAGAGCGGGCTTGTTACACAAACTCGCTTTTCTTCTTTGCTTCCAACAGTAATTCTGAGCCCGTCTCCTATTAGATATGCTTCCTCAAGGGCCTTTCTCTGATCTCAGGGCAACCCAGGCCTTCATAACAACAGCTTCTCTTTAGGGAAGGTCTTTCAGCTGGAAGGATTTCACTGTTGAACACGAGGAAATCTTTCAGGCCACCATGTGATAAAGGAGAAGGGCAAATACCATGACCTCTTGCCCCCTCATCCTCTACACTGGATCCTACCCAGCTCTCCCTGCACACTTGCAGGGGAGCAAGCACTGTCCTGAGCCATGTGCCTGAGTCATCAGCACATTCTTCCTTGTTATGACTCCATGAGTGTAACTACCGTTTTTAGCTCTGTGTTTGCAAAATCTCAGAACCAAATAAACAGGCTTGTTCATGGTCTCACATCTAGGAAATGAAATTGCCTGATTGGAACCCAGGCAGTCTAGATCCTGAATCCATGCTTTTCCTAGAAAAACCAGACTTTCAGAGCTGCTTCTGAAGGCCTGTCACTCGCCATCTTTGCTCTCCTAAGGACTTAGCCCAATAAACCCCTTCCTATCCAATGTCTTCCAAGGTCATGCAGACCCCTCCTCCCCCTACTATTAGTGAGGCTGTTCTCCTGATCTAGCCTTGCCTGGACCCCAGAATCCTGTCTATAGATGAAGGAGGATTCATCAGGCCAGGAGGCATGGACTCGTTATGTCAGGACTTGGTGACGATGACATAGGTTATACACCGAGAAACTAAGACTGCCCCAGGGAAGAAAATGCAATGCAGTCATTGTACATTGAAGCCTTTTAGGATGCCCTGGGCCCTGAATTCTGTCTTTGGGGGTCCATGCCTAAGAATATAAGCCAGGGTCCATTAAGGTGTTACTCACTTTTGGGATATCCATCCCTGTGTCCCCTGTTCTGGAAGCCATCCTTCCTTCTTCTGACTTAGCCACTCCTCCCAATAAAGGCAAAATATTTCTTTAGAGACTAATCTCAGCAACATGAAGCCATACAAAAAAAGAGCCATTTAAACTTGTCTAGGACCCCCGTAGGAAGCAGTTCCTAGCCTCTTGAAATTTGAATTCAAGCTGCTATCATTTCTGTACACTCATGTTGGAGCACAGAAAGGTGGACATGATTGAAATTTGCATTTAAATGGAAATGGTTAAAGGTAAAGGCCCAATGTTTAGAGAAATGAGAGTATCCATTTTTCTAAGAGGGAGGCCGAGTGTTATTGTATACCATTAAGGTGTCACTGAGCCGAAATATGTTTAGAAATATTAGATGCTGGTACTGCACACAGAGTGGAGCCTGGCATTTGGAAATGACTCCACACCATGAATGAATCTAAGTGAACCTTGCATCAAGCACAATTGCTTATAATGTTGCCTGCCACCATTACCTAATTCCAACCCTGTTCACTAAACACTAGAAGTTCTATTAGACAGCTTTCAGCTACTTTTCAATTGATTGTAATAAATGCCAAAACAGGTTCATCAGCATACAACTTGGCAACACAGGCCACATAGACCTGAAAATGTTTCACTGACTTTTTACTGAAAATGTCACATGGATTTCATCCATGTTATGTGGACAGTTAATGTGTCATTATAATAAGCCAAAGGAGAATAGAGCTTAAGGATATAGACAATGTTGTCTGCCCTTCGCAGTCTGGACAATTGTATCCACTCTGCAGCAGCATTAAGAAACTCCCAGAGCTCACTCCTGTAATCCCAGCACTTTGGGAGGCCGAGGCGGGTGGATCACGAGGTGAAGAGATCGAGACCATCCTGGTCAACATGGTGAAACCCCGTCTTTACTAAAAATACAAAAAATTAGCTGGGCATAGTGGCGCGTGCCTGTAATCCCAGCTACTCAGGAGGCTGAGGCAGGAGAATTGCCTGATCCCAGGAGGCAGAGGTTGTGGTGAGCCAAGATCGTGCCATTGCACCCCAGCCTGGGTAACAAGAGTGAAATTCCATCTCAAAAAGCAAAAAAAAAAAGAAACTCCCAGATATGCATCACTAACAGCATCTGATCATTATCCCGTTCTCATGCCCCAAGTCCATCATGAGTCCAGAGGGGTTCTATTCCTTGACTCCTCACTCCAAAACTCAGCCCAAGGACTATTCTTGTCACATGGCCAGAAGGCTATAGAGAACTAAAAGGTCTTCACATGCAAACGAATGCTTTACCTGCAAGTGAGTCGTATTTCCTTTGTTCACAACACATTGGCCAAAGCTGTTACAGAGTTCCCGAAATAGACTTATCCCAACCCAGAAGTTGGAGACTAGGAAATACTAGGTGATCAGCACCTGCAGCTACACATCACCTTTCTGTAGCTGCTGTCAGGTGAGGAGAAACTGGAGAGGTTGCCTGGGAGGAAAGGCAGATGTTATCTAGAAAGTTATGCTAGGGACCATCTTAGTCAATTCAAGCTGCTATAACAGAATACCATAGACTGAGTGGCCTATAATCAACAGCAATTTATTCCTCACAGTTCTGCAGGCTGAGAAGTTCAATATCAAAGTACTGGCACTTTAGGTGCCTGGTGGGGGGTGTTTCCTGGTTCATAGACAGCTGTCATCTCACTGTATCCTCACATGGTACAATGGGAAAACATGCTCTCTGGGGTCTCTTTTGATAATCTTATTCTTGAAGGCTCTGCCCTAGTGACTTAATCTCCTCCCAAAGCCCCCCTCCCATCCAAATATCCTCACATTGGGGGTTAGGATTTCAACATATAAATTTGGAGGAACACGGACATTTGGTTTATAGCAAGAAAGAAGGGCTGAAATAGAAAAAGAAAAACACAACCAAAAAAGGACATTGAGTCTATGTCAACTTGGAGGTATTGAGAAAGAGTATAGGCTGCAGACAAGGTTCATACCTGAGACACCTTGGAGATCACCTGAGATTAAAATATTTGGAATCTTCATCCTCAAAACTGCAAGTGGCGACTTCTAACATTACGAAGAGGTGTGAGCCCTGATGAGTCAGAGATAACCCCTTAGGGGAGCTAAGTTGAGCAGACGGCAGTCTAGAAGACCATCCTATCAAGTGTGGTGGCTATAATTCTAAGAAAGTATTTGTTAGTTTAAACAAACATGACAGCGATCTCATGCAGAGTTCGTGCATCCCAAGTACTTGGTCTGTTTTCTGGCTATCACACCACTGTTTGTAAAGTGAATAATTATTAGCTCATTCATTCCACACATATTTTTAAGAGTTTTATTGTCAAAGCTTAGAACAACGGCTAATGCATACTGGGTATTTAACAAATGTTTGTGGATGGGCTTAATAAGTGACTCTGTCCTCTGAGCCAAATGCTGTACTCTCTGCAGAGAGAGAAATGAAACTGACAGCAGGCATCATTTCAGCCTCCAGGGGCTTACACACAAACCCACATCACAATGAACCAAATTACAGTGGGGTCAAGGCTGATACTTTGGAATGATAACGGTCAAATCTGCTTACCTTATACTATATTCTCTTCTAAGTGCCTTACCCATATTAATGTATTGAATCCTTAGAACAGCTATCTGAGATGAGAAGGAGATACAGATCCACAATATAGATGAAGATACTGAGGCTCAGTGTACCTAATTATCTTGCCTAATGTAACAGAATTAGCAAAAGGATATACCAGGATTGAAACCAAGGTGCCTGGCTTCAGCACCCACGACTATAAGAAAAACATTATAGAAGTGCCAAGGAAGAAGTTGATATTGCTGCAGAGAATGAGAGATGATGCATCATCTGGGGAAATATCGCTTTGGAGATGTGATTTAACCTGGGCCTTGAAGGATAAGTAAACGTGCATCAGTAAGGAAGGAGTAGGCCAAGAAAATCATACCTAGAGGACGTGGGAACTGCTATTATTTTAGCAGATTCTGCATCCTTAGGGCAAGGGCTCTCTCTGTTCATCAGTGTCTCTGATCTCAGTATAGTCTGTGATTAGCACGCAACCGTATTTTATTGAATCTAAGATATCATCAATTGTAAGATGAAACAATTTCTTAAGTACCACCAGTAAAAAGGTAAGGAAAAAGAACATTAATAATAAAACCACAGCACAATTCTCTCTTATTACTTAGAAATTGTATTTTATACTTACAAAAGAAATCCATTAGATTTATGTAGACGTAGATTTTCATTACACATAATCTTGCGATAAAAAGGAAGGTATGGTCTTGATACTCTTAAAACTTGCTCACAGATTGCAACTTCCTTGAGTCACTTTTCCAGTTAGAGTCTGTGTTTGTTTCATAGAGTGTTTTTCTGCCATCAGGAATGATGATGCAGTGTTATTTAAAAGAATCCACAAAAGAGAGAGGACTCTGCCAAGATGGTTGAATAGGAACAGCTCGGAGCACAGTTCCCAGAGAGAGAGAGAGATGTAGAAGGTGAGTGATTGCCACATTTCCAATCAAGGTACCACGTTCACTTCAATGGGACTGGTTGGACAGTGGGTATAGCCCAAGGTGGGCAAACCAAGGCAGGGGAGGGTGCTGCCTCACCTGGGATGTGCAAGTGACTGGAGGATTGGGGACTTCCCCCAACCCCCACCGCTCCAGCACCCTGGTTTAGATACTGCACTTCTCCCATGGTCTCTGCAACCCACAGACCAGGAGATCCCAACCAGGCTGAAAAGCGTTGCAAATTAACAGCACAGATCTGAGCAGCAGCTCTGGCGAGTGCGACAATTGTCAGCATAGATCTAGGTGGATGTTTTGATTAGCACTGAGAGCACCTGCAGGACAGAGCTATCCACTCCCCAGAAAGAGGGGGAGTTGAAAGCAGGTATACAGGTGATACAGTTCAGCAGTCCCACCCCCACAAAGACCAGAAAACTGAAGCCCTCTCACTTGAGAGTTTCACAACCTGCACATCAGTTCAAGCTCAACCAGAGTCAATCAAGCCCAGTGGGGGAAAGAGCATCCACTATTGCTGAGGGGGGTCTAAACCAACCTGTGTAAACAAAAGCCAGAGAAAGCTTACACGCAGCTGGACTGAGTCCATGACAGCCCAGCAGTACCTCTGCAGGCAGACAAATGACAGGCTGCCTCCTCAAGTGCCTCCCTGACCCCTGTATAACCAGTGGGGGAAAAAGCATCCACTATTGCTGAGGTGGGTCTAAACCAACCTGTGTAAACAAAAGCCAGAGAAAGCTTACACGCAGCTGGACTGAGTCCATGACAGCCCTTGGAAAACACTCTTCAGGATGTTATTTAGGAGAACTTCCCCAATGTAGCAAGGCAGGCCAACATTCAAATCCAGGAAATACAGAGAACACCACATAGATATTCCTCAAAAACAGGCATATAATTGTCAAATTCACTAGGGTTGAAATGAAGGAAAAAATGCTAAGGGCAGCCAAAGAGAAAGGTCGGGTTTTCCACAAAGGGAAGCCCATCAGAAGCACAGCAGATCTCTTGGCAGAATCCCTACAAGCCAGAAGAGAGTGGGGGCCAATATTCAACATCCTTAAGGAAAAGAACTTTCAACCCAGAATTTCATATCCAGCCAAACTAAGCTTCATAAATGAAGGAGAAATAAAATCCTTTACAGACAAGAAATTGCTGAGAGATTTTGTCACCACCAGACCTGCCTTACAAGAGCTTCTGAAGGAAACACTAAACATGGAAAGGAACAACAGTACCAGCCACTGCAAAAACATACCAAATGGTAAAGACCAACAACACAATGAAGAAACTGCATCAACTAACAAGCAAAACAACCAGCCAGTAACAAAATGCCAAGATCAAATTCACACATAATAATATTAACCTTAAATTTAAATTGCCTTAATTCCCCAATCAAAAGATATAGACTGCCAAACTGGATAAAAGGTCAAGATCCATCACTGAGCTGTATTCAGGAGACCCATCTCATGTGCAAAGGCACACATAGACTCAAAACAAAGAGATAGAGGAAGATTTTCCAAGCATATATAGAGAGAAAAAAAAAAGCAGAAGTTAAATTTGTAGTCACTGATAAAACTGACTTTAAACCAGCAAAGATCAAAAGAGACAAAGAAGGGCATTACATAATGGTAAAAGGATCAATGCAACAAGAAGAGCTAACAATCCTAAATAAATATGGATCCAAATACAGTAGCACCCAGATTCATAAAGCAAGTTCTTAATGACCTACAAAGAGACTTAGACTCCCACACAATAATAGTGGGAGACTTTAACACTCCACTGCCAATATTAGACAGATCAACAAGACAGAAAATCAACAAGGACATCCAGGATTTGAACACAGGTCTGGACCAAGTGGACCTAATAGACATCTACAGAACTCTCCACCCAAATCCACAGAATATGCATTCTTCTCAGCACCACATCACACTTACTCTAAAATTGACCACATCATTGGAAGTAAATCCCTCCTCAGGAAATGCAGTAGAACAGAAATCATAACAAACAGTCTCTCAGACCAAAGTGCAATCAAATTAGAACTCAGTATTAAGAAACTCACCCAAAACTGCACAACTATAAGGAAACTGAACAACTTGCTCCTGAATGGTGACTGGATAAACAATGAAATGAAGGCAGAAATAAAAATGTTCTTTGAAACCAATGAGAACAAAGACACAACATACCAGAATCTCTGGGACACATTTTAAGCAGTGTCTAGAGATAAATTTATAGCAATAAATGCCCACATGAGAAGCGAGGAAAGATCTAAAATCAACACCCTATCATCAAAATTGAAAGAGCTAGAGAAGTAAGATCAAAAAAATGCAAAAGCTACCAGAATACAAGAAATAACTAACATCAGAGCAGAACTGAAGGAGATAGAGACACATAAAACCCTTCCAGAAGACAAGAAATAACTAAGATCAGAACAGAACTGAAGGAGGTAGAGACACCTAAAACCCTTCAAAAAATCAATATATATAGGAGCTGATTTTTTGAAAAGATCAACAAAATAGACAGACCACTAGCCAGACGAATAAAAAAGGAAAGAGAGAAGAATTGAATAGATGTAATAAAAAATGATAAAGGGGATATCACCACCAATTGCACAGAAATACAAACCATCAGAGATTACTGCAAACAACTCTATGCACATAAAACAGTAAACCTGGAAGAAATGGATAAATTTCTGGACACTTACACCCTGCCAAGACTAAACCAGGAAGAAGTCGAATCCCTGAATAGACCAATAACAAGATCTGAAGTTGAGGCAGCAATGAATACCCTACCAACCAAAAAAAGTCCAGGCCCAGACAGGTTCACAGCCAGTGGGTACCATTACTTCTGAAACTATTCCAAACAATATAAAAAGAGGGAATCCTCCCTAACTCATTTTATGAGACCAGCATCATCCTGATACCAAAACTTGGAAGAGAAACAACTAAAAAAGAAAATTTCAGGCCAATATTGATGCAAAAATCTTCAGTAAAATTACTGGCAAATAGAATGCAACAGCACATCAAAAAGCTTATCCATCACGATCAAGTAGGCTCCATCCCAGGGTTCCAAAGCTCATTCAACATATGCAAATCTATAAATGTAATCCATCACATAAACAGAACCAAAGACAAAAACCGCATGATTATCTCAATAGATGCAGAGAAGGCCTTCAATAAAATTTGACAGTTCTTTATGCCAAAAACTCTCAATAAACTAGGTATCGATGGAATATATCTAAAAATAATGAAAGCTATTTATGACAAACCCATAGCCAATATAACACTGAATGGGTAAAAATGGAAGAATTCCCTTTGAAAACTGGCACTAGACAACGATGCCCTCTCTCACCATTTCTATTCAACATAGTATTGGAAGTTCTAGCCAGAGCAATCAGGCAAGAAAAAGAAATAAAGGGTATTCAATTAGGAAAGGAGGAAGTCAAATTATCTCTATTTGCAGACAACATGATTATATGTTCAGAAGACCCCACCGTCTCAGCCCAAAATCTCCTTAAGTGGATAAGCAACTTCAGCAAAGCCTCAGGATACAAAATCAATGTGCAGAAATTGCTAGAATGTTAGTAACAGACAAACAGAAAGCCAAATCATGAGCAAACTCCCATTTCTGATGAGAGAAAAAAAAACCTAGGAATAAAACTAACAAAGGATGCGAAGGACCTCTTCAAGGAGAGCTACAAACCACTGCTCAAGGAAATAAGAGAGGACACAAACAGATGGAAAAACATTCCATGCTCCTGGTTAGGAAGAATCAATATAATGAAAATGGCCATACTGCCCAAAGTAATTTATAGATTCAATGCTATCCCCATCAAGCTACCAATGACCTTCTTCACAGAACTGGAACAAAACACTTTAAACTTCATATGGAACCAAAAGAGAGTCCACATAGCCAAAACAATCTTAAGCAAAAGGAACAAAGCTGGAGGCATGCTACCTGACTTCAAACTATACTACAAGGCTACACTAATCAAAACAGCACGACACTGGTACCAAAACAGAGATATAGACCAATGGAACAGAACAGACTCCTTGGAGGCAATGCCACACATCTACAACCATCTGATCTTTGACAAACCTGACAAAAACAAGCAATGGGGAAAGAATTCCCTGTTAATAAATGGTGTTGGGAAAAATGGCTAGCCATGTGCAGAAAGCTAAAGCTGGACCCCTTCCTTACACCCTACACTAAAGTTAATTCCAGATGGATTAAAGATTTAAACATAAGACCTAACACCATAAAACCCTAGAAGAAAATGTAGGCAAAATCATTCAGGACATAGGCATAGGCAAGGACTTCATGACTAAAACACCAAAAGCAATGGCAACAAAAGCCAAAATAGACAAATGGAATCTAATTAAACTAAAGTGTTTCTGCACAACAAAATAAACTATCATCAGAGTGAACCAGCAACCAACAGAATGGGAAAAATTTTGCAATCTATCCATCTGACAAACGGCTAATATCCAGAATCTAAAAAGAACTAAAATAAATTTATAAGAAACAAGCAAATAAATTCATTCAAAAGTGGGCAAAAGATATGAACAGACACTTTTTAAAAGAAGACATTTATGAGGGCAACAAACATATGAAAAAGTGCTCATCATCACTGGTCATTAGAGAAATGCAAATCAAAACCACATTGAGGTACCATCTCTTGCCAGTCAGTAATGGCGATCATTAAAAAATCTGGAGACAACAGATGCTGGAGAGGATGTGGAGAAATAGGAATGCTTTTACTGTTGATGGGAGTGTAAATTAGTTCAACCACTGTGGAAGACAGTGTGGTAATTCCTCAAGGATCTAGAAATAGAAATCCCATTTGACCCAGCAATCCCATTACTGGGTATATACCCAAAGGATTATAAATCATTTTATTATAAAGACACATGCACACGTATGTTCACTGCAGCACTGTGCACAATAGCAAACATCTGGAACCAACCCAAATGCCCGTCGATGATAGACCGGACAAGGAAAATGTGGCACACATACACCATGGAATACTATGCAGCCATAAAAGAGGATAAGTTCATGTCCTTTGTAGGTACATGGATGAATCTGGAAACCATTATTCTCAGCAAACTGACACAAGAACAGAAAACCAAACACTGCATGTTCTCACTCATAGGCAGGTGTTGAACAATGAGAACACATGGGCACAAGGAAGGGAACATCACGCGCTGCGGTCTGCTGTGGGTTGGGGGGGTTAGGGGAGGGACAGTGGTGGGTGGAGAGGTTAGGGAGGGATAACATTGGGAGAAATGCCTGATGTCGGTGACGGGGGGATGGAGACAGCAAACCACCATGGTATGTGTGTACCTTATGCAACAATCCTGCAAGCTCCACAGATGTACCCCAGAACTTAAAGTACATTTAAAAAAAAGAAAGAAAATGGGGAAAATAAGATGAGACACATAAAAATAGAAATAAAATGTAAAGATCTAGCCATCAACAAAAAAAAATCCACAACAGAACAAAAATTATTGACGCTGGACAATTAAGTTGGCTTTGCAATTATGACAGCTGGTCGGCCTATTGTTGACTCCTATTTGGAAATGTTGATAAACCCAACTGGTTCACCATTTCCCACAACTACTTGCGTCCTGAGGTTTAAAATCACGCTGTGCCATTATCTCTCAGTTACCGTTTTGTCCAGGTTACCATTATCTCTGAGACTCTACCATTTGCAATGCGGGTCCTCTGATAGCCATTATCTCTCAGTTACCATTTTGTCCAGGTTACCATTATCTCCGAGACTCTACCATTTGCAATGCGGGTCCTCTGATATACATATGCATGAAGGCCGTGGCCATTGTGTCATCACCACACCTTGGCATACAGTTTTGAGAATGTGTCCTGAAAATATGCCATTGATTTTAAGGTACATCCCAATTTCAGGGATGCTAGATTCTGTGCTTTGTAAAACTCCTGAAAGGTAGAAATAAAAACTGATAAAGTTCTATTGTATAAATAGAAGCATGAGAGTTTGAAAGATCCTGAATGTCTGGGGGGAAAAACAATTCAAGATTTGAACTTGTTCTAAAGATCACAAAGTCTCCAGAAATTACTGAAATGGGAGCACTTGGAGTATGCAATGGTAGAATCTGATCTTGATTTTAAAACAAGGAACTACTGGAAAGTAAAGAAAATCCTCAAAACTTGAGAATCCCATTGTCTGAAATAATTAGGGATGTTCACAGAACAAGATGGAGTCTGCTGATGGGTCTTTTTCAAGATGAGACAACTGAGGGACTGGCTGCACTCCCAGAGTGCTTCTGGGGGTAATTTGCATGTCACCCTCCTCGAAGGCAGGGATCAGGTGAGAGTCGCCTCCAGCTCCCTCGGAGCCCTGCGTTCTACAAGCAGCGCTGTTGTTGCTTATGTTTCCACACCCAACAGAGACTGGGACGACCTGTGCACTCTGGGGACATTTCCAGGGGCTGTCTAAAAACATCCTCAGGACTTTTCCCTGCTGTCTCCAGTATCATGATATGTATGAATTTATAAATGGAGTGACCATGACCTCATTTGCCAAATCCTGATACAAATAATAGATTCAGAGGAATCAAAGTCAGACTGAGGGACTTTTGGGGCAAAGAATATACTGTATTAATAGCTCCGCATTCAAATGGGTTTGAGAAGACTTAGGAAAATTTATAATTAAGGATAGCATTAGCCAATATTTATTGGGCACTAATTATGAGTCATAAGTTTATTTATTTGTCCACGTCACATTAGAAAGTTGATTCAGTGATTGTTCTCTGTCATGGAGGAGGTACATGAGGCTCTGAGAGTTTAGGAAGCTGGTTCCTGCAGCTGGCAAGGGGTGAAGGCCCGACAGGAGCTAAGACTATTTAACCCCTGAATTCCAGATCTGTACTTCGACATGGCACTTTCCAAATTCCCAGCTCTGGGTAGCATGACCTAGTGTTTTCTGGATCTACCACTCATCAGCTCTGTGTCTTCTGGCAAGTTAGTTTACTCCTCTAGCCTCCATTCTCCCGTTTGCAGGATGGTGGTAGGAAAAATACCATCTCTTTCCATTGACGAAAAGCTTAAAAGAATTGAAAGGGTGTGTAGAACAATGCCCGGCTTGGGGTAAGTGCTCAGTTAACGTTGGCTCAGTAAAGATAACTTCCTGCTCTATTATTGTTTGCCCATCACTCCCTCCAGTCACGTTTCTAGCTAACAAATGAGCCACAGCCTCTCTCTTCCTCCATGCAGCCTAGATGTTCCAAGAGTAGTCTTATTTTCTCTGAGAACTCCAATAGTTAAGGTGCTCTCATAGTTCACACCATGCACTATCTAAATCACTTCTTTAGTAGTGAACCTGACCACCTTAAGGTGGTATTGAGGTATCATCTTGATCAGTGCTTGGCTGATCTATCACCAAGAGGCCAAATCTGGCCACTGTGTCTCTTTGTATCATCTGTGAGTTAAGAATGGTTTTTGTATGTTTTAATGATGGGGGGAAAAAGAATGTTTTCTGACATGTAAAAAATTCAGATCTCAGTGTCCATAAAGAAAGTTTTATTGGAATGCAGTCAGGCCCGTTCATTTCCATGCTGTCCACCGTGGCTTTCGCACTACAGCAGCAGACTTCGCACCACAGGCACCATGTGGTCTGCAAAGCCTGAAATATTTACTATCCAGTCCTTCACAGAGAACGTTCATTGACCTTTGTCTTGGTCATTTGTAGCCAAGCTAGCAATAAAACCTACACCTCCTCCCTTCACTCTGGAATGTGCTGCTTATATTAGATTGTTTTCATACTGCTATAAAGAAATACCTGAGACTGGGTAATTTATAAAGAAAAGAGGTTTAATTGACTCACAGTACCTCATGGCTGAGGAGGCTTCAGGAAATTTATAATCGTGGCAGAATCAGAAGGGGAAGCAAGGCACGACTTGCACGGCAGCAGGGGAGAGAACGAGGGCAGGGGATTCACAAGATACTTATCAAAGAGCCAGGTCTCATGAGAACTCACTGTCACAAGAACAACAAGGGGGAAATCCACCCCCATGATCTAATCACCTCCTACCAGGTTTCTCCCTAGACATGTGGGAATTACAATTCAAGATGAGATTTGGGTGGGGACACAGAGTTAAACCATATTACTCCTTTATCCTGTCTCCATCCATGCCTGCCCCCAAGGATTAAACAGTAGAATGCTGTGCACATAGAAATTCCTCATTAGTGTTATTCACTGAACCCCATTTAAATATCTGGGTGACTTAAAACCGACATTTTGCAATTGCCTTATTTTTACTTTAGAACATAGTCCTTTTCTTTGCATTTAAACATATTGATTGATTGATTGATTGATTGATTGGTCTATTTATTACTTGATGCCTGATTTAGTCTATGATTTGGCATGAAGCACTAGGGCTTATTCATTGGGTTCTCCTAAGCTGTTTCAATAAGAGTTACTCACATGGGTAGCAGTCTCTATATCTGAACACTGGCTTCTTTCTTTTTTCCTGTTTTGTTGATATAAACCTAGTCCTGAACTCAGTGCCTCAAAAGGATTTTGATAACCAGATATTCAGACAGTTCCTAACTCCCTTTCCTGGATCTCTTTCCCCCACCCCCTTAGCTATAATTTCTTTAGTATTGGGGATTGGTTAGCAGATATTCAAATGGGTTCAGTGAATAAAAAGACCCTGTGAGAGAGAATTTACCAGGGTAATGCATCCATTGCCCTTCTGACTTTTGTAAATTTTATATCTTTCAAAATAATGTACATGTCATTTCTCCCTCACATGAAAAGTGGTTCATATCACATGTAGAACATACCCATTAAAGATTTCTTTAACGTCCACCTACTGAAATGGCATTTTTTTTTTACTTGGAAAGACTTCAATGGGTTGCACTGCCAGGGACCAAAAATAAGATTTTAATTGAAATACAGATAAGATAGGAGCCTTTAATTTACCTTCTCCCTAAGCAACAGGACTTTTCTGGCTGCATCTGATAGATGGCTTTTCCCCCTTCTTTCTTTTTCAGCCTAAGCTAGAGCAAAATTATCTTATCTTCAGATGAAATATTTTAGGGATTTGGGGATTTTGTGTGCCTCAGGACAAAGGACAGTGTTTGTGAAAAGATCACTGTCCTCTTTTGGAGGCAAATTTTATCCTTATTGAAATTCTGATGTTAGAAAAAGTCTGCCATCTCATCACCATCCTGCATGCCACACATTTTATGTGCTCTTATAGAGGGACACAAGAATATTAAGGAGAAGAAGAGAAAGAACACAAGGAGATTTCCCCTGCAATCATTCAGATGAGACATTTTTCTTCACCAACAAAAGAGTTTGTATAAAATGTGATGCTATAAAAGTGACTTATGTTATTCTTACTGGGGGCTCCAAGGGACAATGCATTCTGGACCACGAGATCATTGTCACCACTTTCGGAGTAAATAACACAGATTCTTTTTCTTAGTCTCCTGTCCATGTGCACACCAGGGCTCTCCCTCCTCCAGCCAGCCCACGGCCACCACCCTCAGGTCTGACAAAACAGCAAAGACTGATAGAGAAAGGCACATAAACCATACGACACAGACCTCCAAGGCCAAAGATAATTGAATTACCTGGTTGTCTGCGGTGATGAATATAAGTCATAGAAACCGGATGCATCGTCTCTTTTTACTGCACTTCTGGCTGCAGTTCTAGCTTTTAGTTTCCATGCTGGCACCAAAAGGCCACGACTCCACTGTATTGGCCATTTGTGGCCCCAAATGATCTCTCCAACACCCCTTGAAATGCAGCTTTGAAATCACCCTTGCATTTCATAGATACTCAATGGCAGGTCACCACTTCCACATGTGGTGGAATTTTACAAAATGTTTCATTTTATGATTGCATGAATTATGTAGACTTTATTAGTTCTGGGCCAAATAATATTGGTCAATAATCTATGTACCTGTTTTTCTCTTTTCTCTTACCTGGTCAGGTGAATCCTGCCTACTTTTATTTGGCAGTTCCACTTCCACTTTCCTGGCTAACGTGGACACCATGCAAAGAATCATCAGCATCAAAGCATATTTGGCCCTTCATTCAAGAGAGTGGACACTGGATAAAGCAGAAAGCACACTGGGGGAATCAAAGCATGCTGGAAAATACACAAGAATTGCTATTAGAGCTCAATGAGATCTGAGCCCTAGGTCTTGAGAAGATGCTTAAACTCCCCAGTCCCTCACTTCCAAAATGAAAGATATAAAGGTCTCCCCAGGGCTTGTAACTGGGCTGAATTGACTTAATGCTTGTATAAATACCTGGCATAAGCACTGGTCTGAGTGACCCATCAACGTGAATTCACTCCTTTTTCTCTGTTTTCAGTGGCTGGATTAGGTGAGCCAGAAATTATACCATTTCATTGTCATCCCCACTGTTTGTTCATTTGTCTTCCCAGGAGAATTGAGAGGTTGGGAGGACTATAATCTGTAAGCTCTGGAAACACAAGAACTACTTGTGTTTATTCATCATTGAATTTCCAACACCAGACCGAGCCTGGCACAAGGTTCTTTTTTAATGAGAGAATATGAAGATGTACCTTAATGAAAAATAATCCCCTATCTCATCAACAGGGCAAAGGAAGGGGCAAGTTCTACAGTGAGTTCTGCCTTACTGTGACATCTGTGTTCCTAAAAATCACTCAGTATCCCAGGGATTAGAGAGGAAATAAGGCTGAGAAACAACATTCAAAAACTCCATCAGGGACACATTTTTAAGAAGATATGACCTAATAGAAGAGGTACTGTTGTTTCGCACCTGTTAAGTAGTTAATAAATATATATGCATGCTACAATAAATACAACACTTATTTTGAGAAAGGCCTGAAGCTTGCTTGTGGAAGTGTGTCTGAGAAGTGGGGAGGCTTGTGAGTTCTTGTGAAGTGATGGAGGAAGGGCGACATGAATTGGGAGGATAAGTTGTCACATTTCTATGTGGCTCCGTCTAGCTAGGTGCTGTTTTTTGTTTTCACCTACTATTTCTTGTGGAGGAAAACACACATCAGCAAATGCAACATTTGTGTGATGTCACATTGTTCCTAAGGACATCAATCACGTTAAATGTGCACTTGCCAAACAAAGATTATGGAGGAACTGGCTATATTTTCAATTATTGGAGGGGCTTTTCAATAGGAAAACAAGCAAGCTCTTGGTTTCTCAGGTGGTGAATGGCCAGACATTAGAGAAGGCAGCTCTGATCTTGACATGAAGCCCACATTGTAACACTTAGAGCTCTCTTGGCCAGGAGTTTTCATGGGAGACAGTGGGCACCATATCAGAGGAGAGGTTCAAGCAGAAGGTGGTCACCTGGAGGACAGCGATAGAAGAGAAATTCTCAGTTGGCCTCTGAAAGTCTCTCCAAGTATAAATTTTTTAATTCTCGATAGTATCAAGAATTAAACATTCACTATGTCCACAAAATTTTAAATTTCTGGTGTGTGTGTGTGTGTGTGCACATGTTGCTATGCATATAGATGTGTGAGGTATTTTTTCTTTTTGAGACAGAGTCTTACTCTGTTGCCCAGGCAGTGGTGCGATCTTGGCTCATTGCAACCTCCACCTTCTGGATTCAAAAGATTCTCCTGCCTCAGCCTCCTGAGTAGCTGGGATTACAGGCACACGCAACCGAGCCCAGCTAATTTTTGTGTTTTTAGTAGAGGCGGGGTTTTACCATGTTGGTCAGGTTTGGTCTTGAAGTCCTGACTTCATGATCTGCCCACCACAGCCTTCCAAAGAGCTGGGAGGACAGGGCAGAGCCACCATGCCCGGCCAGTGTGTGTGAGCCATTTCTAAGTGAATTGGCCATGCTGCATGGGTAAGTACTGGGTAAAGCAACACTAGCCACTGTAACAGATAAACCCCCAAATATCAATAATCGGCCATATCTGAAGTTTATTGCTTTCTTAAGTTCCTTCTAAATGTGTGTTCCTGAAGAAAAATAACCATCCATTTAAACTCAGCGTCATTTTCTTCATTATATTCAGAGACACACAGCAATGCCTAGCTGCAAAGGAGGCCAGTCCATGTGGTCTGCCGTGTTCTCAGGAAGGAGAGTCAGGTTTGGTGACCTCCTGCAATCTCTGCCTCATTAGACCTCACGTTTTCCGTATATGCCTATCAATGTCAATGTGTTCAAGCAGAGTTAATCCAGAGAGGGGAGAAATTGGGATGGCGCTTATTAAACATCTATTACATGCTTGACTCTGATCCTCATACATTTGCACACATTATTTTATTTAATACATATAATCATGCTGCTAGATGGATATTGTTCTTCCTGCCTACAGATGGGAAAATTAGGATCAAAGAGAAGTAGCAATTTGGACAAGATCACATGGTTAAGTGCATAACAGGGGAAGGAGCTGAATTTCAAACAGGAGATGCCCATTCTGCTTTGTTGCACCATGGCCCTTTGGAAGCACTCAACTGGTCACTTTGGGCTAAGGCTTGGAATGAGCTAGTCACATCTCAAAATCTGGGGATACCTGCATGGGGCTGTAAAGGTCGGGAGGACTGCAAAGAGAGTAGATCTAGGTATTGGGATAGGGGTAGTGTTCAATTCGGTTGTTCAGTATGTATAATTTAGACATCATCTTTTTACCACAGAAAAGTGCACAGGCTTGGTCCCTTCCTCAGTCTGCAGACACGCCTCAACCTCTTGTAGCCACCCGAGCTTGATTAAGCCAACCCACTTCCCTGAGCTTCAATTCCTCCAACTGAAACACAGTTCATCAATAAAACTCCTTTCTTTTTGAGAGTGAGCTAAGAGTATGTTCATAGAGAGTGAATGTGTTTTTAAGCCCTTAGGTGCTCTATAATTATCGTCATCATGGAAAATATCCATTCGTTTTGCAGGAAAAAAAGAACAGGAAAATCAGATTCTGGTTGTTTATGGGGAAAATCCTCCTGCTGTTTCAATGATGGCTATTAATGTTTTTAAGTCTTACAGATTGGTTTTAAAAACACTTTTTTGAGGTCTCGTTGCAGTTGAAAGCCCATGGGAATGATTTCTAGTAATGTAAGTTGATAAACTGTAAATTAACTTTATTTTCAAAGATTAAGAAAAAACCTACAAAATACTCCCCATGACCTTTGACAAAATAATTGTACCAGCTGTAAAACAGCTAAATGCTGATTAGCAGACATATCCAGAAATTAGTGTACAAAATAGAAAGATACCAGAGAACTTATTTTGTAACTACTTCTTTCCTTTTATGTAATTTTCTTTCTCCAAATTATAATTTCTTTCTAAACCATAAAATGTTTGGCCAATGTCTGATGATGCTTATCCATAGAGATAAAACTTGAATTAAAAGAAAAGGCAAGAATTGGAGCTTCATCCTGATTTGTCAGAGAGAATGTTCTGGAGTGTGCAAAGGAGAAATAAAAACCACAGAGCTTTTCTCCCAATGGTCTGCCTTCAGCATGAAGAAGAAGTCAACATTTTGAAGTGTTTACCATGGACCAGGAGGTAATATAACACATCATTTACCTCTCCCAAGTAGCCTGGAGCATAGATTCCATTACCTCCCTATAACAATGAGAAAAGCAAGGCTAGGGGAGGATAGACACTCATGCCGCCTGTATTCGTTGATTTTCACACTGCTATAAAGAAATACTCAAGACTGGGTATTTTATAAAAAAAGGAAGTTTAATTGACTCACAGTTCCACATGGCCGGGGAGGCCTCAGAAAACTTACAATCGTGGCTGAAGATGAAGGAGGAGCAAGTACCTTCTTCACAAGGCAGCAGGAAAAACAGTGTGAAGAAGAAACTGCCAACACTTATAAAACCATGAGATCTCGTGAGAGCTCCCTCACTGTCATGAGAACAGTATGGGGAAAACTGCCCCCATGATCCAATCATCCTCCACCTTCCCTTGACATGTGGGGATTACAATTTAAGATGAGATTTGGGTGGGGACACACACCAAACCATAGCATGTCATAGCATTGGGAAGTGCACATGCCAGAATTCTAATGCAGGCTTCCAGAGCTTTGAAAAAAAGAGATTGCTGAGTACCTGGCATCATAAACCCCACTGAAATTGGACTCTCCTTCTTCCTATGGGGTATATGGGTCAGAATTCTCCAGAGAAACTGAACAACAAGATTGTGTGTACATTTAGACAGATTCGTTTGAAGGAATTGACTGGTGTGATTGTGAGGGCCTGATAAGTTCAAAGTTTGCAGGGTGGGCTGTTAGGCTGGGGCCCCAGAGATGAGCAGATGTGTAGTTGAAGACTAAAGGCTGACTTCTGGTATTAAACAGAATTCCCTCTTACTCAGAACAGGTCATTGTTTGTTCTGTTCAGGCCTTCAAGTGATTGGATGAGGCCAATCTACACTAGAGAAGGCAATCAGCTTAATCAAAGTCCACCAATTTAAATGTTAATCTCCTCCAAAAACACCCTCACAGAAACATCAGAATAATGTCTGACCAAATATCTGGGTACCTTGACCCAGACAAGTTGACACATAAGATTAACCATCACATGGGGATTATTCATTATGGGATCAAAGTGACAAAGAGAAAATCCCCGGAGTCCAGAAACACTTATCCTTGAATGAAAACTAATTGAAATCTCATGTTCTCTTGTCAAACCATTGAGGTCGAGGTCCATCGTTCCCAGGAAATAACAAAGACCCAGGTGACAGGGAACACTGAGAAAACTGTGGAACAACAAAAAAAATGTAAAGACAGATGAACCCCAGATTTCTTAGTCTCAATGTAATCACTTTTTTTATTTGGACAACAGTTACCCTGAAGTCTACAATGAGTGATCACTCATCAATAACATGTTCTTCTCCCCTTATGAATTGCATTTCCTTTGAACAAGTAAATCCACAACTTAGAGGACATACAAACTATTGACTTGATGCAAAGTGGAATCTTTGCATTGTTGCTGTCTTTTCATCACAGGACTAGCAAATATTTCCTGCTCTCTTATCGTGGGTGCATGCTGGGGGGCTTCTACCTGTGCTATTCCAGTTACCTGCACAAGCATTCCTATCAACCTCACAGTTGTTATCCTCCCAATTTGGTATTGTCATTGGTGATTTGCAGTTGGGGAAACTGATACTCAAAGAGATGAGATGCATTTCCTAGGGACTCACGGGTTGTAGATGCCACCTCTGGGTTTTGAATTTGTCTCTGTGCTGACACCTATGCTCACGACCACTGCCTCTTTCATACTCTTATTATTTTATATTAATTTGACACAGTTCACTCTGGCACCCACGATGGAATGCAGCAGATGATCATAGCTCACTGCAGCCTCAAATTCCTGGGATCAAGGATCCTCCTTCCTCAGCCTTTCAAGTAGCTGGGACTATAGGTGTGTGGCACCATGCTTGACTCGTAATTTTTTTAGAATGCATTTTTCCTTTGGTCTCTATAATTTTATTTCCCTTTGTTTATTTATAAGGTGCACTGCTTTGGGGTTTAAAACAATTCACTTTAAAAATAAAGTGTCCACATTTGGGGTACTGAATATCCTGTGTCTTGATCTAGGTGGTGGTCACATAAGTGTGTGTGTATATATATATATTCACCAACCTGTGTGCTAAAGGTTAATGAGCTTTATGGGGTATATCCTACATGAATACAAAAATGGGAATTTAAATATAAGCAACCAAAGACAAAACAAAGCAAAAGAACTAAACAATGAAATCATAATCACAGGATCGTAGAACATCTGCACAAAAAGAGACCCACAGAAACTTGTTGTTTTGTTCTGACACTTTTGTCACATGGCACTGCCATGGCTTGTCTGTGAGAGAGTGCGCTGGTCACCTCACAGACCATGGGCTCACCAAGGGCAGACCTGGCATATTTTGTCCCTCAACACAGGCTTGTAGGGTGATTTTTCTGCTGTGATACATTTGATTTGCACAAGTTATCTTGTAAGAGTCAAAAAACCTAATCGTATTTACGAACAGGCCCTTGGCAAAGACGTTTATTGCACACCTTAAATTTGCGAGATTATCTCTTCTCATCTTACTGAGCTCTCACCTTAATCTTCCTGATCATCTCCTTCTTACCCCGTTAAGTGCCCACTCACCTAAAACACACTGGGTAATGATGTTTATTACCCAACAATGAAAATATTGTTATTTATGGTTATAATCAGGATGTCATCAAATATGAATGCTCACATTCGGTGAGGGCCTTTCAACTGATTGTTTATGTAAATGAAAGCGTTTGCTCATCATCACATCCATTTTGGGAAGAAACAATCAGCCAGGCGGGTTGTTGCTCTCTGTAATATCTTTTTAATATTCAGTTCACTGAAAGCCAATCTGCAACAAAAGAAAAAAATTTACAAATTTAAGGTTAAACGTAAACCTTTAGCAAATGTCAGTGTGCCCTGGAATGACACAGGCAGAAGCTCAACTGCAATTCCTCTTCACTGGGAAACTCAGAATGGGCCTCCAATCCAGATGTGGTTTGCAATAGAGAAGTGGCCTTTCCATCCCAGTTTCTCCCACTCAGCACTAAGTGGACAAAGCCATTACACAGTGGATGCACACCCCCCAACACCACCCAGCCCTGGAGTTGGGCCATCTATGTGATCTCAAGGATGTCACATTTGTGTGATATCATGGATGTCACATTTATAAGCAAGTCTTAGTTAACTTATCTGTTGTATTAGTCTGTTCTCACACTGCTAATAAAGATATATCTGAGACTGGTTTACGAATACAAGAGGTTTAATGGACTCAGAGTTCCACATGGTGGGGGAAGCCTCACAATCATGATGGAAAGCAAGGAGGAGCAAGTCACATTTTACATGGATGGCAGCAGGCAAAGAGAAAGAGGGTGTGTGGGGAACTCTCCTTTATGAAACCATCAGAACTTGTCAGATGTATTCACTACCACAAGAACAGCATGGGAAAAACTCATCCCCTTGATTCAATCACCTCCCACTGGGTCCCCCTCTATGAAATGTGGGAATTGTGGGAGCTACAATTCAAGATGAGATTTGGGTGGGGACATAGCCAAACCACATCATCTGTGAAGGGAAGTTCAGATGGACTGAAAGTGAGAATTCTAAGCATGCATCCATAATAACTGTCTCAGTGGATAGACCCCACTTTACTGTTAGGAGGGAAAACATTCTGGCACCGACATTTATGGTAACTAATACTGAGGCTCTAAATTGTAATTAAAAGTAAAAGGAGCCCATTGTACTGTTCTCTAAAGGGGATACACATTTCTTTTGTGAAGAACCAGACAGTAAATGGTATCGACTCTGTGGACCACTTAGTTTCTGCAAACCGAGTGAGTCTGTGCAGCAATAAAACTTTATTTGAAAGACATATTTGATCTATGAAGCATAATTTGTTGACCGCTGGTCTAAAGTATCCTTACTTGAAGCATTATTCACAGATCATTAGTACTGCAAGATATTCTCTGCCAAAAAAAAAAAAAAAAGTCTCTAGACCCGTAAGTTGGGAAATACTTCATACCTTGTCCTCCAGGGTTTTCACGTAGTGCACATGATCCTTCTAAATCTGCTGCAAAGAAACTGTTGAAAGCAGAATTTTTCCAAACTTTTTTGACCTTCCTTTGTACCCAGCCCCTGTGCCTGCCCAAAGGACTCTTGCTTTGGGGAATGCAGCTCTGAGAATGTTTTTGTCATTGGACCCTGAGACGCTTAAAAAAAAAAGACTCTTTAACCACCTTGCTAACCATCTGTGATCCATCTTATGGGGCGTAGGACTGAGGTCTGGGGAGGCTAATAGATCCTGCAGGTAAGGCAGTAACCCCCTGATTGGTTGGTTGAGTTACTTTGTCCTAATGCTCTAAAGATGGCCGAGCAACAATCATGTGGCACAATAGAGAGATCGCTGAGAAGAATGAAAAGACCCAAGTCTTCTCTTCATGTTGCCCTCAGTGTCCTCTGTGGTTCTGGGAAGCGGCTTCACCCTTCTGAGTTTCACCTGCAAAATCATTTTCCCCATCTGAGAAAGAAAGACATTTATTCAGAAAATCCCTGAAAGTTTTGCAGTGTCGTTATTGTTTCAATCATTCTTTTTTTTTTTTTTCTTTTTTGTCTTCAAGGGGAGATGGAATGCAGAGATAAAGTCCCAGAATGAGGGAACTCCAGGCTGGAGTGCAGTGGCATGATCTAGGCTCACTGCAACCTCCACCTCTTGAATTCAAGCGATTCTCCTGCCCCAGCCTCCAGAGTAGCTGGGAGGACTACAAGTGCCTGCCACCACGCCTAGCTAATTTTTGTATTTTTAGTAGAGATGGGGTTTAACCATGTTGGCCAGACCTCAAGTGATCCACTCACATCAGCCTCACAAAGTGCTGGGATTGCATGCGTGAGCCACAGCACCCAGCCGAATTAGCACTTCTTTAACCACACACTTGACTTTCTGACTTTCAGTTTTGTGTAAACAGAGCCAGCCAGATTTTGGCTTCCCAAGTCAGAATCATGAGGGTCAATGCCCCAAGGGAAAGACAAACACAGCAGCAGCACCCACTCACAAGGACCCACCGGCGGACTAGCAGTCAGAAGCACACGTCCTAAGCTGAACCCGGCTTCCTCATTCATTCCTCGTAGAAACTTGCACAAATGACCCACATTTTTTCTTCTGGCCTCAGTCCCCCTATGTATCACTAGAGAGTGGTACTTTATAAACTGTTGTAATAGGCAAAGAATAGTTTTATTAATATCATAACTGCTGCCATCACTGTGGCTGCTCCACACCAAGTATAAGAGGCAAGAGAAAATTCTGTGGTGAATATTCAACCCTTCATAGCGCGAGGAGGACCACTGAGAAATCAGCGATCTACTTCCTAGCACTGCCTCTTATTGGACAGCCTCCTCCCCTGCAAAATGGGGAGGTCTTAAAGCCCCTTTAACTCAGAGACATTTTGAGAGAGTTATTTGTAATGTCCCAGGCACTGTTACGTTAACTGTGTTTGACATATCATTCTATTCATGCTACTAATGTGATGATGGCACTAATAAGACATGCCTCACACAGGAGCAGGGAGACAACCGCGATTTCTGTAGGAAAAAAAAATCTGTTACAAATGGCAGGGCAATCTCTCCCACTGAGGGATAGGAAAAAATTGGCCTTGAATCCAAAAGTTTGTACGGATGTTTTAAAAAAAAAATACATGACTTGGCTTTCTTGAAAATTTATCCAATTGAATTTCCTTTCGAATGAGAGCTGAATGATTCCTTCTTTTTAGCTAGACCTCGGCTTCAGAAACACCATCGCTGCACAGTATATTAGGCACATCATTTATTCAGCAGATATCATAATATATTCAGGGCTGCTCTTAGGAAGAGAAATTTCAATATTAGATAAAAATAGTGAGATGGCGACGGTAACAGTGTTTGTCTGGTACACAGAGTAAATAGGATTGTTAGCGATTGCTACAGGCTTCAGGAAAAGATAGGGAAACAAAGATAGCTCGTGCCAGATTCTGAGCCGAGCAGTTGCAGGGGCCCAAGGAAGCTTGATTACCTTCTGCCACCGTGTACTTCTAAGCAGTCCCAGAGATGAGTTCTTCCTTTCTTATTTTTTCTTGTAAGAATGGCTGAATGTTATCCTAATTAGAAATCTGCTCAGATTTGGAAACAGGCTGACGTTGTCTTCTCTCCATAACCCTCCATCCTCCCACCTCTATCTATGTTTCTCTCTCTCTCTCTCTCTCTCTCTCTCTCACACACACACACACACACACACACACACACAGGCACTCATGATAATGTCCAATGTCCACAAAGAGTCAGAGTCTTGTCTGGGCCCAAGTCACCAAACTGGCTTGACACAGGCTCTGGGTCTCTCTGAACGAGAGTTCTTGGAGCTGCGTGGGCAGCGACTGGCCTGAAGAATGTCTCCAGGCCTCCCTGGCCATGTCCTCTACATCCAAGTGCTGGCTTGTATGGAACACTAACAATGCCCAGGACTGGTTCTGTGTTTTATACGTATCAACTCATTCAATCCTCACAACACCCACGGAGATAGGTAGCATTAGTCTCTTCATTTGATGAGAAATCTCCCCACTTAACAGATGAGGAAACAGGTGGGGTATCAAGAATTTAAGGAATTCGCCAAAGGTCATGTCCAGGAAGTGGCCAAGCCAGAATTCCAACCTAAGCCACGTGGTTTCAAAAGCACAGAGCAGAAATCCCAGCACAGAACCCAGCCTCAAAGGCACAGGGCTGCCGTGACTGCTTCTCCAGTAGACGCTCCAGAGCAGTGGCTCCTATATGTCCACTCATGTGTGCGTGAACACCCGTGAATGTGCGGACACTCTGCTTGACTCACACAGAACTGTGACTGGCAGAAGTGTGCTATTGTGTCATCCGAACAAACCCAATTGGAAAGAATGGCCCAGGGGAGAAAGAATTGCCATTTAGAAGAAGAAGTCAGTGCAGCAGAGGAGACCCTGCAGATCCCAGAGAGGGAGGGAGGCAGCCTAGGGCCAAAGGAGTTGGGGGGCTCCCAGCGAAAGACACATTCGCAATGTGAAAGGTGGGTCAGGTATGGAAATGGGCAAGGTGGATACATAAGGCAGAAAAGTGGAAAATGAGAGGTGGGCAGGCTCTCACAACAACGGGGCTGGGCTCAGGGCTACCTTTTGTGAGGGAAGGGAGGCCAGCAGGCTGCGATAGCGAACTTGAACTATTTTTTCTAATTGTTCTGTTTGTAACAAAGCTGAGGGCCAGTGACGTGTTTGCAGGGGCTTTGGAAAGTCTGGTTGAGTTTCTGCACAAGCTTTCTTGGGCAACCTTGTAGATGCCTGGCAAGGTTGCGGCAGAGCCTGCAATTCTCACACTTCCCAAATCCTCCCAAAAGCCTGAACAGCGGTAGGCCGTGCATTTCTTCATTATCTTCTGCACAGGGACCACCTGGGTCCGTATCTAACAACATAGATTTGAAGTCACTACAAGTAACCGACCTTCTGTTTATTCTTCTCATGTTTTCTTCTGAGGCTATGGATTAGGTGCCTACATAGATACACTATGCATTTCATGGTGTTTTTTCTTTCATTTTTGCTTTTACACGTGAGGCCCAGGGGGCCCACTGCAAGGAGGAGCCCAGGAATGAGTAGGAACCGTTCGTGCTCCGTGGGCCCAGAGCTTGCTCTAGCAGCCGTTGTTTTTGCTTCATTAAGAAATGTCTTGTTTCTTCACCCACCAATAATAGTTGTTTGTTGCTATTTTCTCAAGCATTCTGACAGTTTCAAAACCAGGAAGCATGACTCAATCGTAGCGGGGGCTCAGTCGAATTCTCTGAATGAACAGAAAGAAATTACGTATGTAGAAACATTTTTTAATCTTTGTCTATTCTGTTCACTGACCTGAAGAACCAAGCTCCAAGCTGAAGTACAGCAGGGGATGTGTGTCTTTCTCTCACTTTCACCTCTTGGCACGTCAACTCCTCTAGCAAGGGCCTCCGTGTACACGTTCCCACTTAGCCCCCATTTATTTCTGTGGGGTCAGCTTCCTTATTTCCTTTGACAGTTGAGAAGCCAGAGTTTAGAGTCATTACATAGTGCTGAGAAACATAGAAAGGGGTTTAAAAAAATTGAACAAAAATGCATCTGTTCTAAAGTTTGTGTTCTTTTCACTACAGTTTATTTCTCCTGAATGAAAAGAAAGGAACACATGTAGGAAGCTTCAAGTTTAGTCTCATTATTTGTAAAATGGGATAGTGAAGATCACTCAAAAGCTCATTAGAAGCACTGAGTTATTCCTGGCTTATAAATTGTAGTGTATAAGGTCAGTAAATTCATTGCTAGTTGAATTTTGTGTTAGGCTAGTCTCATACTGCCATAAAGAAATACCTGAGACTGGGTAATTTACAAAGGAGAGGTTTGATTCATGGTTCCCCAGGCTATACAGGAGGCATGGCTGGGAAGCCTCAGGAAACTTACAATCACGGTGGAAGGTGAAGGAGAATCAGGCACATTTTACACAGCCGAAGCAGGAGAAAGAGAGAAAAGGGGGAGGTGCTACACACTTTTAAGCAACCAGATCTCCTGAGAACTCACTTACTATCACAACAGCAAGGGGAAGTCCACCCCCATGATTCAAGCACCTCCCACAGGCCCCACCTCCAAAACTGGGGATTACAATTCAACATGAGATTTGGTGGGGACACAAATCCAAACCATATCAAATTTCAAACTAGATCTGTTAAAGGAAGAAGCGAAGGAAGCCTGTAATGTGTTGCTGGGTGGATAAGGGACATGGAAGTGTGAGAATTCCAATGGCTCATTACTTGGTCCTTTGATTCTGAATCCAGCGTGTGGGGTTCATTCAATGGATTGCTTGGAAAGAACAATTGGAATAGATCCTCTGATTTCTCTTCTTCCTTCTCATCTCCTGATTTAATTTCTTCCTCTTTCCCTTTCCATTTCTATGAATATAGAATGGAGAACATAAACAAACAAGTATCAGGAGACATGGGTTTGGATTTTCCTCCTCTTTTTTGCTCTGAGTCTGAGAAAGTCTCTTGAACTCTCTGAGATTCATTTCTTCCTACATAAAAGGAAGGAATTGGTCTAAACTATTTTAAGATTTTAAATCTCAATGTCTCCCTTCCTCTCCCTTGCAACAATCACCTCCCCCTCTTGTGAGCTAGTCTCAGGAAACTGGAAGATTGCAAGCAGAAAACTAGCCTGATACATATAGCATATGCAAATGCTCTGCCAGAGAGACCACCAAAGCTTGAATTCCTCCTTCTGACTCTCCAGAGAGATTTACAGCCAAGACTTTCAGCCAGGGCAGAAGGATTCTAGGTGTGCAAGCATCTTGAGTACATAAAACTTAACTAGCATTCTGCTCCAGATCCTGCTCCAAGCAAGTTCACCTCATCAAAACACCCCTAGGGTGAGCTGTGATTCCTGGGAGCTCTTCCTCCCTCAAGACAACAGAAAGTACTTCCTCACTACCTCTCTGGAGTGCCATGACCATTGCTCCTTCTTACCAAGAGCCAGCAAAGCCTGGGAACAGGATTTGCAAATAAAGGAGGGAGAAAGGAGGCCTAGGGATAGTGGAAAGAGAGCTAAGAAATAAAGATGGAAGATGCAGGAGGAGTGGTACCTAGGACCCAGGAGCAAGAAGGAAGAGAAAGAAGGGAGGTGGGGAACCCAGCAGAGAGACAGGCAGAGAAGGCTGAGGCAGGAGCACAAGGGAAAAGCCCATGGTGCTACAGTTTGAGGCACTACACCTTGTTGTTTGAATTCCAAAATTTTCCATTTCTACTAAATGTAACTGGAACTTACTGTACATTTACCAGACAAGCCACTACCCTTTGCAGTACCCTTGAGAGAAGGAGGTGGACAGAGACTGCTACATTTTGCCATCATGAGAACATGGACAAGATAATCCTCCTGAAGCTACTTGAGAGTGAAGTCCAGCCCTTGGCGCCTGGATTCTACTGTCAAGAACCACCAGCTGGCCTGACTGCCAGCTTCCAAATTCAGCCGTGTTCTCACCCAGCTCCAGCACGTAGCCAAACTCAAAGGCATGAAAATCAGTTAGAACACGTGAGAGAAGATGGTTCTCAGTCTGAACCAGACATATCAATAACTTGGTGTCCCAAATGCAACCCCAATATTTCTTTTGTCTATTACAGGCCAGAAAAATTAACGTCTGCTTGAAAGTCACACGTTAGAGGCTGATGTGACTGCAACTGTAGCAATGAATGCACTTAGCCATTCTGTTATTCATCATTTGACCACAAATATATGGCTAGCAGGAGGGGACGAGTGCTGGGGACTAGACACAGTTAAATCAGAACATGTCCACCCTTCAGAAGCTTACCACGTGGTGAAAGCCTTCATGTACGTGTTCAAATATCTTTTTTTTTTTTTTTTTCTGAGGCAGGGTCTCACTCACTCTCTCATCCACAAACTGGACTGCAGTGGCACAATCTCAGCTTGCCACAACCTCTGCCTCCCAGGCTCAAGAGAATCTCTTGCCTCAGCCTCCTGAGTAGCTGGGATTACAGGAATGCACCACCATGCCTGGCTAATGTTTATAAAATTTTTAGTAAAGGTGGGGTTTCACCATGTTGGCCAGGCTGGTCTCGAACTCCTGACCTTAAATGACCCACCCGTCTCTGCCTTCCAAAGTGCTGGAATTAGGGCATGAGCCATAGCCACTGCTCCCAGCAGGTTCAAGTATCTCTTTAAAAAGATATTTTAAAAGGAATGAGAAAGGAGAGTCTGCACGGTCTGGCTAATGAAGCATAAGCTTCAGTGCTAGCCAGCCATCTTCATTAGCTTTGAGGTCAACCCAACCTTTTGGATCCTCAGTTTTCTCATCTATAAAATGGAACAAGCAAGAGTGGTGACACCCAGAGGCTGTGCAGAGTCCAGGTGACCCTACAGTATACTTGATATGCCTGGCATAGCATCAGGGGCCCCACACATGCACGTGCTCCCTTTGCAGTCCAAACAGGGAATATTTATTTTCCAGTTTTAAGTTGATCCTATTCCCTCATCTGCATTTCTTTAACCTTCCATTCTCAATAAGTTGAGTAAGAGGGACAGTGAACTGGAAAGGGAAAACATGTGAAAATGCGGAGAATTCTGAAAATACATCTTTCCAAATTGTGCAGCTTGGTGTTGGCAAGATGACAAGGGCCCCGGAAACCGGGTGCAAACACAGCGCAGCAAAATCACGCAGCTTGCGTGTGCAGTATATGTATGTTACATGCCAAGTGCTGAACAAGTGCTTTTAAACAAATGACAAATATGATAGGAGGCTGTGAAGATCAGGCCAAGTGAATGCAAGGGTTTTCAAGATTCAGATGTGGACACGAAGTTCATCTCATTCCCACCCGCCAGCCCTTGCCGCCCTGCAGACCCCAACCCAACACTCCTTCTGCCTCAACTTCTCTATCGGCGGCACCAGGCACATGCACACACCGTCAAGAAATCACAACTCCGTCCCCCGTGTTGAGCCCGTGGGCTGTAGAATATCGGACAGCACATTATTTTCCCAATCAATTTACAAACTTAACTAATAATTTAATTCGCCGCATGACAAATCCACTAGCTCATGCCGAAAGCAACTTAAATAGAGCGGTCATAAAATTCCCTTCTCCGCCTTTGCTTGATACCATCGTTAAAAAAGAGAAGGGATGAGAAAGTGAAAGGGAAAGTGCAGGGATTCTTTTATGTGAAGATTACATTTAAAAATAACCGACTAACCGTCTGCACTTTTCGGGGGCCTGACGTCTCGAAACGCATTTAGATTGATGCAGGCTGGGGCTGAAGTTCTCGTGCTGAGTAAACAGTCAAGTGTTCTTAATAGGAATTGTAGTTTCTCGACATCTGTTAGGGAAAAGGGAATGGCGAAACAACAATTTAGAGTGAGATTGGTTTTGTTAAATGCATTTAAATTCCAAGATTAGTGGTGTTCTTTCTTTTTCAATTAGCATTTACTTGTAGAAAGGTTACAGATGAAAGGGCTGGGGAAGAGAGCGGGTGGATTTTTTTCCTTACTGAGAGGACACTCCAAAGCATAGTAAAGCTAAAATAGAAAGAGAACATAAGACGTAAAGGAACTTAAAACGGATGCCAAATTGAGACTGCAAATCTTGAAGGGAAAGCATTTGAAATAAAATAAAAATAAAGTGAAGTTGAGTCTGGATTTGATGATCCTGTCCTCTGGGCAGAAAAATCATAAATTGCTTTGAGAAAATACAGGGATTTCTATTTTCCAAGCCAGTTACTAAGCAGAATTTGTGTTATTTCTCAAATATATGCCATGCTTCTGTTTGAGTGTGTAAAGAGCTGTAACTAGCTCACTTTTTTTTTTTTTTTTTTGATAGAAACATAAACAGAGACGAAAAATGTAGGGAATGTTTCACCTGTTTTACTGCCATTAAATAAACCTCATCTGCTACCAAGCTGTTTTGGGTGACATTTGCTAAATAAATACATTTTGTGGGAGACTGCAACACTGAAGTACAGAGAACATGCAACCAATGTTCTCAGATGAATCCTGTATGCTTCTCAGAGCCTCTACCCCTACCCCAGGGGAGAGTCAAGTGGTAAATTCAGGTTTCTATTTTCACATTGATATTTTATTTTCAAACTTACACAGCTACAAGAAAAAGTACAGGCTTTTGTTACTAGCATTTCTTGTAATTCTCTCTCACTTGCTGCTCCCTTACTCAGTTTTCCTATCTCCCTCCACCTTCCTACCTCCCTACACAAATACCTTTATTGCATTTTTTTAAATTAGGAAGTATTCACTATTTCTTTACGTTTCTACATGGATTTCATCTTTTTAAAATCTACCAGCATGTATATTTTGCGCAAGTCTGAATCCTTTGAAATATTGTTTGATCTTCATGATTATTTAAAAGTATGTATATTGAGTATTTGCTTAAGGTTAAAGCCATTACTGCCGTTTCCAATTAAAAAACTAATAAATACATTTTGAAAGAATGTCTGCCAAGACTGTTCTCTGACAAAGTATCTCTGTGGATATTCAAATGGCACCAAGATGGATTACTGTTTCTGATTATTTCTTGTGTAGGGTCTGAGAGATTTTGCAGAAATCGTAATTGAAGAAAATGATGGAAAGGAAGCTTTGAATATGGGGAGCTGTTATGGCACTGGCTGGACAACCAGATGGAGCTATTCCCAGTCCCCTGCATACAGACAGAGAATCCATTTGATTTAACTAAAGAAGTATACAGTTCTAGAACATTCTGCAACCAGACTTCAGGCACCAGGAGGCCTCTGTAGGCAGGGTTCCTCGGGTTTCTCAGCTGGCTTCCTTGGAGAAATTTCATATGCTGATTCCTTTCAATTATCTGTCAATTTTCAAAATGCAAATAGAAACATGCAGTCATCACTTTGGTACTCACCAACTGATTTCTTCCAAGCACCCAGACCATAAGTGAATGCAGTTCAATATGTTCTCTTCCTTTTTTTAAGTGGAGTTAATATTACTGAGCAGATTTTGGTCAGCTTCCAGGAACCCAGTGTGTGGAGAGGCAGAATTTTATTTTAGAAGCACAAGTTGGTTTGAAAAATGTGAACTTACCCCAACTCTTTCTTTGTTTCATCTCTCTTACTAGACATATTTTATTTTCCTAAATAAAACATAAATAAAAACAAAAAAATTTCTCCATTGATACACACACACACACACACACACACAGAAATTAGGTCAAATTATTATTACTACTTAGGTGTCTTTAATTATTTTACATGTTTATAACACAAAAAAAAGTAAAAAGAAAAGAAAAAATGGTGTATAACTTCAAGACCAGGAGATAATGAATAATAAATATTTTGCTATGATTTCTTTTCACATTCTATTCATATACATTTTGTAGAGTTGAGTTCACACAGTTCACACAATTTTGTTTTCTTCCTTTTTCCTTGACCTTTATCAGTAAGGATTTTCTTTATATCACTAAAATTTCTTCATTAACATAACCTAATATGCACTTACAAAATGTTACCTAATCATTCACCTATTTAAGGGCATTTTGTAGTTTGCAATATTGTTTCTTTATAATTTCAGGTAATGTTTAAATAAACCAATTTATGGAAAATAGCTATCTATGTTGGATTACTTGCTTAGAGTGAATTCCTGGAAATAGAATGACTGGGTCAGAGGATACCAACATATTTAATGTCCCCAAAGCATATTGGCAAATTGCCTTCCGTAAAAATTATACCAATTTACCCCCCTATAACTAGCATATAAAAGTGCCTATTTCACAGTATCTTCCCTGCTCCAAGAGCTTTTAAAATCTCTGCAAATTTGAAATATGAAAAAAATGATAACTATTGCCTGGAACAATTTGTTAAAGGATGCACCAGGCAATAGATTTATTTTTAAAAATTTATAATTCAGGAAGAAATGTAAAAGCTTATACACAGGGTATCTTCTGGCCAATAAACGCGAAAAAGCCATGATGCTTCATCATACATAGTAGGTTATTTTGCTTGAATACCTATTACACTTTGCATGCTGCTATAGCAGTCTTTCTAGTCCAGAAAACACTTCACTAAAACAGCAACAATATTAATTTGTTGCATACAACCAAAGGAAGCTCATACTAGATTCTAAACACTATATAATGGGCATGTTTAAGAGTGGAATATCCATGACTCATCTTGCCAGGCTTGGTACTATGCCAGTGGGGAAGGTGGATGGTGCCATCGTTATTTGGGCAGCCATGCCAAGCTCAAGGAGGGAAGCTGAAAACGTTTGAGAACCTGGTTTAAAATCGTTTTCTTGAGATTTAGCCCTAGAGAACACTCAGCTAAATGACCAAGAGAGGCAGAGAGGAGACAGTTAAAAGGTGCGGGAAACCCAGCAACAAAATGAAAAGACATAGGAAGAACCTTGTCATGCAAATGAACTTACCGTAGAGAACCCAGAGGTCATGGGAAAGCACCTTTGTGCTCTAACAGCACAAGGTTCAAGAAGGGAAGACTCAGTCAATAATTGCTGTGTTTGTCTAAACTGTATTCCCCCAGGCTATTGTGTTTTCCCAGTTAATAAAATCAGTCCTGTTCCTTGAAGTTTTCCTGCCATTCAAATTTCCCTCTGAGGCTCAACTTACAGCAAACCCTAAAAGACCTCAAAATAGTTCTAATAACGGGGTGGATTTTGAGGGTAAAAGGAAAGATCAATCACTCTTGGAATATACTCGATATATGAATTAGCACCAAAAAATATCTCTATTTATATAACCCTAATCATGTATTCTTCATCAGAAGTTGCCAGCAATAGTGAGTAGACACTTTAGCACCACAGATTATTCAAAAGAATAATAATAATAAAAGAAAAAAAATGAAAGAAATTAAAAATCCACCAACTTAAAGAAGCATGCTCTACCTCCCCAAATCCTCAATTCCCTTAGCCGTCAGATGTTTTTTAGCTGAGCCAGTCTTCGGAGATGATGGCATTTTTTATCGTAAGAATATTCCTTCTAGTGATCAATTCCCGCTTAATGAAGTGTTCCCTAAATTAAATCTACCCTTTCTGAAAGGTTACTCCCCAAACAAAATGAACAGGAAAATGCCTCCAGTCCATATAAATGTCATCCTGCCCTCCAATAAATCTGTTTTAATCACTATTTTTAAGGAAGCAGCCCGACTGAATAGGAGAGAAACTCAATTACCTTGTATACCAAGACAACTGTCACAGGGGGTCACAAACAGTGCCTTTTGGAGGAGCCTTCCTCCGGAGAGATGCAAGACACACTTTGTTCTGCAAATGATTTGTCCTTTTCCCTTTTTAAAAAAACCAGAGAACCACGTCCCATTGGTGAAAGGAAGAGAAGAAAACTGTTATCAATTGAGGACATACTATGCCAAGGCTCTTTCACATATACTTTCTCACTAATTCCTTACCACGAGATTATTAAAGAACTATTTTTCCTTCTTTCTTTAAAAAGAAAAATGAAGTCCCAGAGGGATAAGCTCACCCTTAAGGGGTACAGCCACAGGGCTGGAGAGGAGAGAGGTGACACTTGTGTTCCATTCTGTGCAATTGCAAGGGTACCTCTGCTAATAAACCAGTGGCTGACCCCAAATCAGCATTGAAAAGTCAACCAAATAAGGACCCTCCAGAGAACCACTCCAGAGAGCATTGGTTGGAAAATGACAAGCAGCAGGTACCTCCTGACACGGATTCCAAACAGCCGTGTGGCTTGGATCGGGTTTCTGCAAAGGCATTCATATGCTTTGCAAAGCTAATGTACGGAGGCAGCCTTCAGTGCTTATGTTTTTTGGAATTAAGTTGCATGACTGTGCCTTGCTCTCTAAAATGTGTAAATGTGTAAATTATGCTGAAACAGATTGCCAATGAAAGTTGAAGAAATGAAAAATATGGTGCACTCTCACGGCAAGGGTGCAAGGACACAGGGGTGTGGCTTGCCACCTGATGTTAAAGGCAGCCTCCAAACTCTCCACGCTCAGGGCTTCTAGAGAGGATGATGGTGAAAAAAGGGGTGGCGAAATGTAAAGAAGTTAGATGTCTTTTCCAAGAGCCCAGTTACACCTAAACACCATCTCTTGCTGGCACAAAGGAAGCTATGTATTATCATGTTACGTAAGTCCTATTTTCAATTCATATTTCGTTTCCCCAATTCACCATATCCTAATAGAAATGCCACAGTAACATGCCAAATTTTGATCCCAAAGATACTCAAGAAGAAAAAGATAGGAAAATGCCCCCACCAAACACCCTTCCATATCTCCCTGACTCCCTAACTCCGTCACTGCCAAGATTCCAGGGGAGCGTGTGTGTGTGCCTGTGTGTACCCACACGCACGTTTGTGCCTTCCTGTTAGTTATTTTAATGTTGTTTCAGTTTACTGTGATGAGGAGACTAATTCCATCTACAAATATGTCATAAAGGCAAAAGACAGCTCCCCTCTTCAAGGAAATACTTAAAGACATCAATATTTGATAAGTTGAAAAGGAAGAGTAAATGTCAATCATTTTTGTGACCTTAAATGCTCCATAAAATGAGGAAATGATACAAAAATTGTATTGGGTCAATCATGACTTACTTTATGAGACATCAGGGTCAAAATGTTGTCAGTCATTGGTGAGTAAATTGCTCAAAGATATCTAGGATTCAATCCATTCCTTCTATGGACACGGAAACTAAAAACGTGAGATAACTTCCTCACATCACACAGCAAGAGTCATTTAGAATGCAACCTACACCCCTACTAACTCCTATGTTCTTCTCAGCACACGTCATTAACTGAAAACTAAGCACAATAATTTTGAAAATTTAGCCAGACTATATTTCTCCAGCTCCCAGAAATGTTTCAAGAATGAGATAAGACTGGTTTGAAAGTAAATGGATAATGAATATTGTGAATTTTCCCAAAGGTCACAAGCTGGACAATGAAAAAGAAGAAACGTAGATACTACATATCAAGGTAGGTCTTGCAAGTGGCAGAACCATGGTTCTGTAGAAACTCATTGACATATGCAGACCAATCAAATCGGGAGGGAGGACTGAGCTAGGAATGCTGAAACTAGTGACCTGTAATTCTGGGCAAAGGTTTCAGCAGATGTGAGGGAGGCTTGCAGACGTGCAATTGTTACTCTCTGGTTCCTCCTTCCCTCCCTCTTCTATTCTTCCCTCTCACTTCTTTTCACTGCCTACGATGACGAAGGGACAAGATGCTGGATGTGACAACTTTGAATTGGCAGTGCCCTGAAGATTTTTGTTCCCTCTAGTCTTAATACAGAGCATTGTCTATATTGCAAAGTATAATAGTGAATTTTAAAAATTGAATGGGCAGGGTGGCTCACACCTGTAATCCTAACACTTTGGGAGGCCAAGGAGGGTGGATCACCTGAGGTCAGGAGTTCGAGACCAATCTGGCCAACATGGTGAAACCCCGTCTCTGCTAAAAATACAAAAAAAAAAATTAGCCGAGCATGGTGGCAGGCACCTGCAGCCCCAGCTACTCAGGAGGCTGAGACAGGAGAATTACTTGAATCCAGCAGGCAGAGGTTGCAGTGAGCCAAGATTGCCCCACTGCACTCCAGCCTGGGTGACAGAGCAAGACTCCATCTCAAAATAAAGAAATAAATAAAAATAATGAATGCTTATGATTGAATTCATAAAAGTTGTGCCTTATGAAAGAAGAGGAGCATGTTTGTTTGCATCTGCTACTCTGGTCTTGCATGGTATTGACGACTTGATGCCAGGTGTCCCTTTTGTTTCTCAGAGACATTATGTTAAATGAGAACTGAAATCAAAACGTTTATATATTGAAAACAGAAGGCCAGGCGCAGCGGCTCAGGCCTGTAATCCCAGAAATTTGGGAGGATGAGACAGGCGGATCACTTGAGGTCAGGAGTTCGAGACCAGCCTGACCAACATGGAGAAACCTCATCTCTACTAAAAATACAAAATTAGCCGGGCATGGTGGCACATGCCTGTAATCCCAACTACTCGAGAGGCTGAGGCAGGAGAATCACTTCAACTTGGGGGGCAGAGGCTGCAGTGAGCCAAGATTGCACCATTGCACTCCAGCCTGAGCAACAAGAGCAAAACTCCATCTCGAAACTACAAACAAAAACAAAAACACACGAAAAAAAGAAAACAAGCATTGCCCTTTTATATACAAGGATTCTACTAGCCGACATAAAGGGGCCCCGGTAGGAGGCAAGAGAGATCTATGACGTATGAGTAGACCCGATACACCATCCAGTACCACCTTTTTCCTTTTCAGCAGATAATTCATAACTAAAGGTTTGTAATGCTCTCAGACACTGGAGAGTATTGAGAAACCATAAAGGAGTCTCCAAGTGAATTTGACCTTAAGTTACCATCAGTGCTAAATAAATGCAATTATTATACGATAATAACTTGTCTCCACATCTGTTTAGCAGCTATGCAGCAACTCTCTTGAGATAAACTTATATATATATACATACATACTTTAAATCTTTATTTTTCTTTTAAAGTTTTATATTGTCATCACCTAGCACATTGCCTGTCATTTAATAGGCATTTAACAAATATTAGGTAAAAAATAAATAGAGCCAAAAATCAATCAAATGGAAAAATACTAGTTTTTATGGCACTCAGGGGCCTTGGGCTGCTGAGAATCTGAATCAGTTCTCTGCTATGTTCTTGTTTCTATATTGTAAATGATTTTTGTATCTGCAAATCCTAAATGTGGTTGAGTTCATTCAATGTTTCAATTTAAATACCCAAATTAAATCTCAAGGGACTATCATGAAAATTAATGTATTTTCTAAGAAGTACATCCTCTAAATTCCTTTCGTATTTTATTTTGATTGAAGGTAGGTAACTATAAATACCTTCTGGAAGTGATTTTTTAAAGCTTCGGAGCACAGGCTCTGCGTCAGATGTCATCTTGAGCATTTTCACATACATCATTTAATCATCCACAGCTACGCATGTGATGTCAATCTTATTCCACCTTCTGACGACTCACTCCTCAGTGCAAGACCACATCCAAGGTCATTCAGATAGTGGTGGAACTGAAATTTGAATCCATGTGTGTCATTCATGACAACCGAATATAAATATAACAATGAAATATTCTTTTAAAAATAACTCAAGATTCTTGAGGATCAATCATGAGTGTGCCGTATTTACCCAGACGCTCTGTCAGAGAATGCCATTTATCAGGAAACTAGTTCACAAGAACTTTAACAATTTAGTTTCTCGAGTGATTGATTTCAGAGTTGACTCTCATTAGATTCTTGCAGGCTATGTTTAGCAAAATGGATTATGTAATCCATTTTTTAACTGAATTTTTATTATCAAATATATTTTCTAGTCAACTAGTCATGACTGAACTTTTTGATGGCTTCAACTTCAAAACTACTTCTTACATAATTGTAAAATCCAGCACTAAAAAATACATTGAGAAACATAAATTAGCATTTCTAGAGGGAATGTGCATTATTCCCTCCAGAATGAAGGTGCATTATTCAAGTTTTCTCTGGAAAAGCGGTGTAGTGGAAGGACTAATGCAGTGTAATCGCTCTAACCCTTACCAATATATCATTGTAAACAAGTCAGTTCATCTCTTTAAGACTTGGTTTTCTCATCTGCAAATTGGGAATCATAAAAACACATCTTTTCAAATTACCTTTCAATCTGCCATGAGAGCACAGAGGAAACGTCTGTAGACAGAGTTTGTAAAACTCTAATGCAATTTCTAGAAAGAGCTTGTGGTGCTACAGGCCAGGCTTGCTTTCTGTGTTGACAAGAGCAGGCTCCATTTTCACCAGTGAAACAGTCACCAGCACCTACTCAAGAATGAAGCCATACCAGCCAATTATGCTGAAGAAGTAAATCAAGGTGATGGTATGACTGATAGGCCATTTGTTTATTACTGAGTCTACGAAGTTTTCAATGGTCGAGTCCCCCACTTTTCACTCTTAATCCTGGAAAGTTAAAGAAGCTTCATTGAAAACTATCATCGTTGTTAACATCATCATAATTACCTCATAGTGATTAAGTGGGTCATAATTATATGTTCCTTCTGTCTTCTGTTTAAAACACAGTCTATGTGGGAGAGCGCCCCGATGCCTCTGCAACAGTCCACTGTGTACCATCATAACCTGGCATATTTCCAGCTGGGGTAATTGCATTCTGTTCACCAAAAATTCCCTGTAGTTTTCCCTGGAGAAGGTCTCCCTCATTTCCTGCTCAAAACCAGCTGTGCTGTGGGGCTGGAAACAGCTGCCACGTCGCTACCCTGAGGTAGCTGTGTTTCAACACGGGTTCAAACGACGGTTGGGTAATCCTATGACCAAGGCTTCAGAGAACACCAGTGAGTACCCAGACATTTCTTTAGCTGTGAAAAACAGCAAAGCTTTCCCAATCACATACATATGAGTAGATGCTATAATTGGGAAGGGGGATATCGCTTTATTTTTGCATGTATTTTAAAGTAGAAAAAGCTCGTCCGTTACATAAGATCACGTACCTCCAGCAGCCACATCTCCAATCAGTGAACTAACAGTCTATTTTATTTTAATTGTTCATAGCGAAAGATGACCCAGTGCACCTCCTAATTAATTATTGAGTTTCTTGCAAGACTCTCCAGTTGGAACTAAAATTGATATAAAACCTAGACCTCTCTCTGAACTATGATCTTGCAGATGTATTTTTGAATGAGAACATGATTCTGTTTACGTGATGTTTAGTGAAAGGGACAATGTGGATGTTTGTGGCTTTGTGCAGGCCTCCCATAAAACCCCACACAGAAGATGAAACATGACACCCGCTTTGTAAGCCATCCAAGACTCCTGCCCCCAGTCCATACATTTCATATGTATGTAATCAACTTTCATTGGTTCTTGAATTGCATTCTGTGAGCACAAAACTCCCCTTTGCCAATGCGAGCACAATAACAGAGCTTCGAAGTGTCATTAATAAAGGGCCTTGTGGTTTGAGCACAGTGAAATGTTTGCAAGAACTCTCGTTTCTACCGATACTGATTTTGCTGGGAGAAAACATCTAGAGAACATATTTCACAAAAAGCAAGATAGATGGCATCAAAATAGAACCTTCATAAGCTAAAGGTGAGCAAATTTTCATTCATTCATTCTCTACCGAGTACCTCCTATGTAAAACACATAGAGTAAGCATATATGACCTAGATGAGTCCATACAGAAACTCACACAGAGGTGACCTATTCCTAATCAATCAAGTGTTCACATAGTGTTATCATCTGAAAGGAAAGCGTATAATCACAGAAAAATATTGCTAGAAACAGCAAATCATAAATACACCGTGGTCCAAACCAGAATGTTCTGTTCATCTTTGCACATTCAAGAACTCAAATCAGGTTGACAGAATGGTTTCATGTCCAGACGGATAGGAACTAAGCTTGTTAAGTCAGGTGTATAGCTTTCAAAATGTTATTTGACTCAGTTTGACAAAATGCTCAAAATACTCATGTGGAAAAAAGTATTTATTCTTTGTAGGTAGATACACCAAGGAAGCCACTGAGGCTTAAGGTTTTTTAGTGAGCACGGCACCAGGGCCCAGAAAGTGGAAATGTGGTTCCAACATCTGGCTAGGACAGCACTACACCTGCATCATCACAAGAAAATCGCTGTGTGAGGGACTAATTTTACTTGGACACTTTTTTGGGTACTGTCAGGTCTAGATGACTGGATACCCCATTTTTGTGTCTTCGGCTGCTCACAAAGTGTTTTCTCCTGATAAGCATAACAAAGGTACCCACTTTTTTTTTTTTTGAGATGGAGTTTCGCTCTTGTTGCCCAGGCTGGAGTGCAATGGCACAATCTCAGCTCACTGCAACCTCCGCCTCCCAGGTTCAAGCAATTCTCCTGCCTCAGCCTCCCTAGCAGCTGGAGTTATAGGCATTCTCCACCACACCTGGCTAATTTTTGTATTTTTAGTAGAGATGGGGTTTCACTATGTTGATCAGGCTGGTCCTCGAACTCCTGACCTCAGGTGATCCACCCACCTCAGCCTCCCAAAGCGCTGGGATTACAGGAGTGAGCCACCACACCTGGCAGGTACCCACTTCTTAAATAGTATCTTCATTTCGATTGTAACTCTCGGACATTCTTGTTGAGCTTCCAGATTGAGATTTAAGCTGTACTCACACTTCAATGCACAGTTACAAATCGTTTGCTAGGTTGGCCCACAGAGGGCTAACCCACCCATTATGTGTGGATTTGATTATTTTAAATCTCAGAGGACGATATTGATTCCAGCGTTAGCAACTACCTGTAGCCACCCACAGGGAATCCACTTGTGTGCAGTGCAGACTCCACCCAGCATGCACAACCCACAAGCATGCACCTTTGTGCATGTAATTTTCCTTCCTATGTCCCACTTGGTCTGGCTCTTCACCTTTTACACGTAATTCCAAGCCATTCACATCTCTCAGCCTTCCCTTTTGCCTTTGATAACTTTGTTTCATGTACCTTCCTCCAAATATTTCTTACATCTGCCTCTTTCTGACTATTCTCTTTGTTATTATTGTGAATCAGATCCTGGTTACTTCCAAACTGACCTACCACAGACTTTTTAGTGCCTCCGAACCAAACTTCCCCATTCATCAAATCACTTCCCAGCACAAAACTCTTCATTGGACTCTATACCCTGTAGCCAAGATTCCAAACTCCTTAGCCTGGTGTTAGAGACTTTCCACATGTAACCGCTAGCTACATACGGTCAACAAGGTACATCTTTCAGCCTCTGAGGACCTGTACTCTAGATCCACTTTTGCTGGTTATAAGCTTAATAAAACCATTTCAATACTCTGAATCTTAGGGATATTTTTAACCCAGGAAAAAACAATCAAAAATTTGGTCAGCAATGGGGAAAAATGATAGTTACTCTTAATTTAGTAAGTGGACAATAATTACTCTAAAGAAGACAATTAATGTGGGTACACAAATCTGCCATCAATTTCATATCCACGCTCAGTTAAAGCATCATCTTGGAAAGAAGATCTCACTTTTTAAACTAGAAGACACATGATTTAGAAGAGTATGCCTATATTTTCCTACTACCCTGATAAGTTTATAGAAGGCATAGGCAGAAAGATAGAAATTGAGTAACTGTTTCAAAATAAAGGAGTGTTCACCTCTTCCTTTGAAAATAAAAACAAAATAAATTCATGAGTTGTTCATGAATACATTATTTTACATGTTAAATCTATTATGCTAAAAATAGCTTTATTTCTTTCAACGTTTTAGGGTTTCATCCTAAACCTATCAGTTTTAAGAATGCCAAAAATTGGGAACATTTGTTAATAGTTGAGTACCTGGTGATAAAAGCATTACTCCTTTTAAAGGCAAACCACAAATCGTAGGTTTATAAGATAAAAGTTCAGGTCATAGCTTTCCATTTGCTAGCTGTGTGACCTCAGGCAAGTTACGAGTTCCGTCGAGCTTTGATTTCTTAGTCCGTCTACTGGGAACACCAGAGTTGCCCATGAGTGAGATTGTGTTAGGCAGATTAACAACAAATCGTGAAAGCCCTAAAATTCTACAGAAATCTGTTCTTTATTCTATAGACAGTAAAGACTTGGTAAAACCAAATGATAGCCAATATCAGTAAAATAGGCCTGGAGGATTAGCAATGGCCCCTGTGTATGGGTAGGGAATATGACTTGGCCGGTAACAGCGACGGCTAGTAACTATGATCAGAAGCCAGAAATAAAATTAGTAGTCAGACTCTGGAGCAAGAATAGTGAGCATGAGGTGAGAGGAATGACACTCGAAAAGCCCATGGTGTGACTGATTTTGCAGAAAGAGAGCATGAAAGACAACTGGGGATGGTCAGCCAATGAGATGGCACAGGCTTTCTCTCTTCTCTGTTTTGGCTAAAAGCCTATCTACATATTGACTTACAAATCACCACAAAACGTTGGGGAGTCTCCTGTTGTGAAAAAATAAAATTGCATCAGATAGCAGAAGACCTATATTCTGATCCCACGTCTGCCTTGAGAAGTCTTGCCTACTTACTGTGCCTCGGTTTCCTTCTCTTTAAATGACCTTATTTCTAAAACTCGTGCCCCATCTAAGTCAGAAGGTTGGGGAGCTGATAATCTAATTTTCTAATTACTTTGCCAAGTTGTAAAGTCCTACACAAATGTGCAGTCTCACTCATCCGTCATAAATATCTTATTAAATAGTGTCTTGCCTTGTTTGGTTCAGAAAATAATGTTTACCCTGATCTTGCATTCTGAGAGTTCACAGGAATTTTAAATCTAATTTGATTTCTCTGATTTTGACTTTCCCTCGACTTCCTATTTCAAAAGTGAAACCAAAGGAGGGTCTATTTCTCTTTGGTTTCAGGTTCTAACGGTAGGGCTTTTTTTTTGCATTCTGATTGCACGCGCAGCTTAACAAAGCCATATTTAAACGCAGGGAAATGTCACTTACATGTTACAAAGCTCAGAGAAGCAAGTCTGTTTCTGCTGAATCTTTGAGGATGCTGCTTAATAAAACCCAGAGATCTTTCTGACGCTGTCCAGCAAAACCTCTGTGCATATTTTTGATGAAAGGGCTAAAAACGGAAAAAAGACCAAGGTGCATCACAACAATGGCTTTTTCATTGCAGTCAGATACCCCCAAGCTTTAGTGTGATAGAGCCGATCAGAAAAGATTGGGTATTAATTATGAAGCTACAGTTCAATTTATCAGCAAAGGATATCAAACAGGCCAAACGCCCGCAGTCTCTCGTATAATTGATCTCTTCCTTGTAGGGAGGCAGATAGCAACGACTTGCAAATTGCCTCCTCTGCAAAAGGAAAGGAGAAAAACATACACACACAACACACAATTAAAAGCAGATAAGCATCAGGCAATGTGTCACATTTTCAGCAGAAAGCCAAAAGTGGAGGTCTTAATCTCCGGGGCTGCTTTGCTGCAAGTGCACTCCCTGATCCTTCCCTTGATGTGACTATTTAACTCCTATTAAAATTAATAGGGGTCAGGTCTGATCATCAAGGGAGGAAGGGCCTCCTGGCGCAGATAGGCTTCAAGTAATAAGGATTTGGTGATTACTATATTATGTGTCCGTTCATTTTCAGAGTATCTTGTAAGTGTGTCCTCCTCGTGATCTCTGTCCAATTATGAAGAATAACATGTCGCATAGAATCTATTTTTATTAAAGCCACCTTCTTCTCTCAAGAAGCATATAATTTGAGAGGGCATATTGGCAGGATCCTAATGCAGAGAGCTCAAAACTTTTTCCCCCCAAATAAATACTGTCATTTTCCCTAAACTAGGTGTATGTTTACGAATCAGCCGGGACCTTCGTCCCCAAGATTGGGAGAGCATCAATTCATAGACAAACATCACTCAAACATGACTTCGGTAATGGAAAGGGAGTGCGATTTTTCTGGAGAAAAAAAAAAAAGGTGATCTGAACTTGGAGTCAAATAATAAATAAAAATCTAAAACATCAGTGCTTAACAAAATTGTCTGAGACTCAGTTTACTCTTCTGTTAAATGGGAAGAATGAAGACACCAGCCCCAGAACATTATGAAGACTATGATGAGTGATGTGAGCTTGTGCAAGGTGGACCAGTCACCTGACACCAGACTCCCGTCTCTGCACTAAGGTGACTTGGGAAGAACAAGAGTCAACAGCCAATTGCAATTTTTTTTTTTAAGTATTGCAGACTTTGAATCTTGTCCATTAAAGAAATGAGAACAACAACAATAATAAACATAGTAACATCAGCAGCATAATTTTATAGGAGAAAGGACATTTTAAAGGCACAGGGACAAAATCAATTCTTAGAAACAAAGAAAGTTATTATCATCAAAATCATGCTGCGTCTCTTATTTCTCTCATTTCACTGCAGACCGGTGAAAACAACCTCTCAAACCACCTCTGATCTACAGGCAGGCATTTAGAAGCCCCTGAAATGGACCATCAGGACAGCTACAGATATCCCGGCTGTGATATTCCACTAGAGTTATGCAAGATAACATTGGGTAGAAACAGGTAGATGGTACTCTATAATTTCTTACCAGTAGCTCATGGCGAAGTTAATGATTAAGCAAGAAGCCGGCATGGTTGAGCTTTTTCTTATTTTCTCATCTGCAGATCAAAACGCCTGCATATGCATACTCTTAAACAAAGGCACTTCTATCTCTAAGTGTTCTGTCACCCTTACTCTCCTCTTCCACACATGTCATTGCATCAATCTTGTTACTTTTACTGCTCGACTCGTTCGCAATAAATTTTTGCCTGATAAATGCTTTTTGGCTTCAAAGTCTATTTTGTCTGATATTGATACTGCTATTCCAGCTTTCCTTTGGATTGTACTTTTACTGTCTTTTTAAAATTATTTTTATCCTAAACATTGCTGTGTCATTTGTGTGTGCTCCCCTTACAAATAGAATACAGATGAAAATTATTTGTTTGTTTGTTTAATGAACTTTATTTTAAGATAATTCTAGATACACAGGAAGTGGCAAGAAATTATAAAGAGTACCATCTACCTGTTTCTACTGCATAACTCTAGTGCAATATCACAGCCGGGATATTGACAGTGGCACAGTGAAGACATGGAACACTCCCATCAACACGAGGTTTTCCCTGGTTATCCTTTAGGAGGCACGTCCATCTCCCTCTGCCCTCACCCCTCCTAAACCCATAGTAACCACTGCTCGCTTCTCCCTGTCTACAATGTTCTTATTTCAAGAATGGAACGTAAATGGAATCATGCTGTCTGTAACATTTTGAGATTGACTCTGATCACTCAACATGATTCTTTTGAAATCCATCCAGGTCATTGTATAAATCAATAGTTAGTTACCTTTTACTGCTGAGTAGTATTCCACAGTATGATCACATTTTAACAATTTACTCACAAAATGATATCCAGGCAATTTTCATTTTTTGTTGCTATGAATAAAACTTCTATAAGCATTTGTGCACAGATCTTTGTGTAAACTTAAGTCTCCATTTCTGTGATATAAATTGCTCATGTCTCTGATATAAATTGCTCACTAAATATTGTAATTGCTGGATCATCTGGTAATTGCATATTTAATTTTTAAGAAACTGACAAACTGTTTTCCACGGTGGCTATACCATTTTCCATTCCCACCAACAATGTATGAGTGATCTGATTTCTCTGCATCCTCGCCAGCATTTGATATTGTCACTATCTTTCATTTTAGCCATCCTGATAAATATGTAGCCCCGTGTCTTATTGTGGTTTTAATTTGCATTTCCCTCATGGCTAAGACATTGAACATCTATCTTTTCATGTGGCTATTTGCTTTATGCTATCCTCTTTAGTAAAATGTTTTGTTATGTATTTGACTTTATTTTCCAGTTACACTGTTTGAGCTTTTTGTTTGTTTATTATTGAGTTTTGAGAGTTCTTTATATAGTCAGGATAATGGTTCCTTTTGAGATATGTGACTTGTAATTATTTTCTTTTATTCTAAAGTTTGTATTTCCATATTTTTGACAGTGGCTTCAACATCACAAAAGCTTTTAATTTTGATGAAATTCAACATATTCATTTTTCCCTTGATGGACTGTGTTAATGTCAAGTCTTTGCCTATTTCTAGATACTACAAATGTTCTCTTGTGTTTTTCTCTGAAATATTTATGGTTTTACATGTGAGTCCTTCATCTCTTTTAGATTTAGTTTTGCATAACATTTGGGATTTAGATCATTCGTTTCCCCCCCCACCACTGAGATGTCCAGTTGCTCCATGAATCCTCATTAGATTTAGAAACAAATGATCTAAATCTAAACCTTTGTTGAAATGATCTAAATCTAAACCTTTGTTGATCTAAACCTTTGTTGAAAAGGTTATCCTTCTCCATTGAAGTGCTTTTGCATTTTTGTCAAAAATGATTTGCCATGTGTGTGTGGTTCTGTTTCTGGGTTCTCAATTCTTTTTTATTGATCTATGTGTCGATTTCTATTCCAACACCACAGTTTTGATTACTGTAGCTGTGTAAAAATATCTTAAAACTGGGTAGACAGGGTCCTCCCACTTTATTCTTTCGTTTAAACATTTAGTTTTTCCATTCCTTCTGCTTTTTTATGTAAATTTTATAATAATCTTATCTATATCTACAAAAAAAAGGTACTGGGATTTTTATAAAATTCACATTAAATCTATCTACCAATATGTGGATTGCTGACATCTCTACTATGTTAATGCTTCCAACTTAGAAATATGATGTTTCTCAATTTTTTAAAGAATTCTTGTTATTTGCTAGTGTTGCATGGTTTTCATTATACACATTGGGTTCATGTTTTATTCATTTTAAACTTAAGTAATTTTATTATTTGAAATGATTATAAGTTGTATGTTCAAATATTGGTGCTCATATGTTCTTTGATAATATATAGAAATGTAATTAAATTTTTAATATTTGTCATGTATCCTATAATTTTGCTGAACTCAATTATTATTTCTAGGAATATTTTGTAAATTTCCCGGGATTTTATACTTAAACTGTTCACTTTTTCTGTCCTTTTATACATTATCTTTAAGCCAGGCCCAGTGGCTCACACCTGTTATCCCAGCCCTTTGGGAGGCCGAGGCAGGGGGTGAATTGCTTGAGCCTGGGAGTTCAAGAACAGCCTGGGCAACATGGCAAAACCCTGTCTCTACAGAAAATACAAAAAGAAATTAGCCAAGTCTGGTGGGACACTCCTGTGGTCCCAGCTACTTAAGAGGCTAAGGTGGGATCATATGAGTCCAAGAAGTCAAGGTTGCAGTGAGCCAAGATCACACCAGCACACCCCAGCCTTGGGGACAGAGGAGAACCTGTCTAAAACAGACAAACAACACTCTTCAGTCTCCACATTTCTATTTTCTTGTTTTATGTATACCTCTTGCAAATAGAAAATAGTTGGACACTATTTTGCTTTTACTTCAATATACATTTCTTTCTTATAACTAGCAAGTTTCAATTATTTACATTAATTGTGATTAATGATAAATTTAAATTTCTTTCAATAATTTTTTCTATTTGACATATTTTCTTTGATATTTTTAAATTTAGAATCTCCCTTCTTCTGAGTTCATTGAATTGTCTTCATTATTTTGTTTATCTCCTCTTTTATCTGTGTTTTCCTTTATCTTATATTTAAATGACATATTTGACATTGTTTTATACGCTTGTATATACCACCTAGGGGACCAAAAACTAGGGCTCATGAACTGGTTCACTCAGAGCCCACCACCTTCACCAATGACACCAGTGCATACCATTTAGGGGCTTGAGAATTTGCCTACCCAGAACCCCCTGCTGCTACAGCCAGCAAACTTGTCTCCTTCAGTGGTGGGGCCACAACATGGCCATCTGCACTCACTGGGGGTCTGATGACCTGCCCTGCTCCCAGAAAAACTACCTCACAAACTTTACAAACAACCAGTTCAAGCCACTGAGGAATCTGCAGACATGCTGGTTTTCTTTATCCAAATAAAGCATGTAGAGACTACACTACTCTGCTCACCCAGAATCAAAGTTAAAGCATGCTGCCAAACCAAGGCTCTTGATATGTCTACAGGAAAAAATCTTTCCCTATGAAAGTCACTCTATAAAATTGGAAGAAGCAACTGTTATACCAGATATGAAGATACCAACATAGAGACACAAGAAACATGAAAAGAAACAAGGAAGCATAACTCCAAAAGAACACAATAATTATCTGGTAACAGCTCCTGAAGAAAAAATAAATATATAATGGCTGAAAAAAACAAAAATAATAATTTTTTTTTTTTTGAGATGGAGTTTCGCTCTTGTTACCCAGGCTGGAGTGCAATGGCACGATCTCGGCTCACCGCAACCTCTGCCTCCTGGGTTCAGGCAATTCTCCTGCCTCAGCCTCCTGAGTAGCTGGGATTACAGGCACGCACCACCAAGCCCAGCTAATTTTTTTGTATTTTTAGTAGAGAAGGGGTTTCACCATGTTGACCAGGATGGTCTCGATCTCTTGACCTGGTAATCTACCTGCCTCAGCCTCCCAAAGAAAAATAATGATTTTTAAGGAAACTTGGCAACATACAAGAGAACAAAGAAAGAAAATGTGAAAAAATTAAAAAATACAATCTGAATGAGAAATTAAGCAAGGAAATAGATATAATTAAAAAATAATAATCTTAGAGCTGAATAATTCAATGAACAAAAAATACCATAAAATCTTTAAAAATTGATTAGATTAATTGTAGAGGAAAGAATATCTGAACTATAAGACAGGTCTTTTGAAATAATTTAGTCAGAAGAAAAAGTAAAATTATTTTGAAATAATTTAGTCAAAAAAAAGTAAAAGAACTTTTTAAAAAGCCCATGTGATATATGAGACACAGTAAATGAACAAATATTTACATTTTGAGAGTTCCAGAAGTAGAAAAAAGGGGGAAAGTCAAGAAATTTAATAAAATAATAACTGAAAAATTTCGAAATTGTGGGAGACATGTAGACATTCAAATACAGGAAACTTAAACATTCTCAAATACATTAGACTCAAAATGGTCCTCTCTGAGGCACATTTTAATTAAACTGTCAAACATCAAAAACAGAGAGAATTATAAAACCAGCAAGAGTGTCAAGTCACATAGAAGAGAATCCTCATTAGACTAACAGCAGATCTCCCAGCAGAAACCATTCAGGCCAGAAAAAATGGGATTACATATTCAAAGTGATGAAAGGAAAAAAAAAAAAAAAAGAAGAAGGAGAAAAGAAAAAAAAAAACTATCAGCCAAGAATTTTATACATAGCAACCTAACCCTAAAAAATGAAGAAGAAATAAAGTATTTCCCAGAAAATCAAAAACTGAGGCAATTTATGACCTCTAGATGTATCCTACAAGAAATGCTTAAGGAAGTCCTAAATGTAGAAATGGAAGAACAGTATCTTCCATCATGAAAACACACCAATGTATAAAACTCACTGGTAGAGCAGAAGTACAAATGAGAAAGGAATAAAACATTATCACTACAGAAAGCCACCAAAATCTCAGAGGTAAACAAGAGAGAAAGGATGGAACAAAGTGTATACAAAACAATCAGAAAATAGCAAAAATAAAATTATAGAAATATGTTCCCTATTAATAACAGCCTTCAATGTAAAAGGTTTAAATTCTCTTATTAAAAAATACAGGCTGGCTGAATGGATTAAAAAGCAAAAAAAAAACAACAACAACAAACAAGAAGAACCAACAGTATGCTGCCTACAAGAAACTCACTTCACCTTCATCTGTAAAGACAATGTAGACTGAAAATAAAGGGATCAAAAAAGATAGTTGACACAAAGCAAAACCAAAAGCATGCAGAAATAGCTAAACTTACATCAGACAAAATAGACTTTAAATCAGAATAACATAAAAAGAGACAAAGGTCATTATGAAATGAGAAAGAGATCAATTCAGCAAGAGAATATAATAGTTATATATGCACTCAACCCAGAGTTCCCAGATATATGAACCAAATATTATTAGAGCTAAAGAGATAGATCTCAACATAATAATAGTTTTGGATTTCAAAACTCACTTTCATCATTGAAAATATCATCTAAATAGAAAATCAACAAATATATGTCAGATTTAAACTGCACTATGGACTCAATGGACCTCTCAGATATTTACAGAACCTTTTATCCAACAGCTACAAAATACACATTTTTCCCATGAGCACATGCAACATTATCGGGGTAAGCTGTACGTTAGGCCACAAAACAAGTCTCAACAAATTTTCAAAACTTGAAATATTTTCAGACCACAATGGAATAAAATTAGAAATCAATATCAAGAGAAATTTTGGAAACTGTACAAATACATGTAAATTAAATAATGCGCTCTTGAATGACCAATGGTTCTGTGAAAAATTAAGAAGGAAATTAAAATTCATCTTGAAACAAATGAAAATAAACACAAAACATATCAAAATCTGTGAGATACAACAAAAGTAGTACTAACAAAAGAGTTTATCTCAAAAAATGCCTACATCTAAAAAGCAGGAAGATTCCAAATACACAACCTAACAATAGATCTCAAAGAACTACAAAATCAAGAACGAACCAAACCTAAAATTAGTAGAGGGATACAAATTGTAAAGATGATAATTGAACTAAATGAAATGGAGGGAAAAATACAAAAGATCAACAAAACAAAAGATTGTTTTCTGAAAAGATAAACTCTTAGCTTGACTAAAAAAAAAAATACAGAAGACCCAAATGAATAAAATCAGAAAAGAAAAAGGAGACATTTAACTGATAACACATAAATATAAAGAATCATTAGAGACTGTTATAAATAACTGTATGCCAACTAATTGGAAATTCTAGAGAAAATGAATAAATTGCTGGACACACATACATACTAAGATTGAACTAAGAATAACTAGAAAACCTAAAAGGACTAATAATGAGTAACAAGATTAAGTTGGTAATAAAAAGTATCCCAATAAAGAAAAGCCCAGGAGCAGATGGCTTTACTGCTGAATTCTACTTAGGTTTTAAGGAATTAACATCAATTATCTGTAAACTATTTTCAAAAATTAAAGAAGAGGTAATTTTTCTGTATTCATTCTAGGAAGCCACCTTTGCCCTGATCCCCAAACCAGACGCACACTTGGCAAATACCCCTTACGAGCAGAGATGCAAAAATCCTCAACTAAATACTAGCAAACTGAATTTAAGAGCACATCAAAAATATAATACAATACAATGTGCAAAGGATCCAAATAGACATTTCTCAAAAAGAAAGACATACAAATGGCCAATGTGTACATGAGAAAGATGCTCAACCTCAATCAGTAATTAGAGAAAGGCACATCAAAACCATAATGAGATATCATCTCACTCCACTTAGAATGGCCATTATCAAAAAGACAATAATTAACAAATGCTGGCAAAGATGCAGAGAAAAGGGAATGATAAGCTGTTGTTGGGAATGTAAGTCTGTATAGCCGCTTCTGAAAACAGTATGGAGATTTCTCAAAAATCAAACAGTAGAGCTACCATATGATCCAGCAATTCCACTACTAGGTGATTATCAAAAGAAAATTGAATCAGTATGACAAAGAGACATATGCCTTTCCATGTTTATTGCAGCACTATTAACAACAGCCATGATATGGTATCAACATAGATGACCATCAACATATAAATGGATAAAGGAAATGTGGTATATATACACAGTGGAATACTATTCAGCCATAACAATAGAATGACATCCTGTCATTTGCTGCAACATGGATGAGCCTGGAGGACATTGTGTTAATAAGTCAGGCACAGAAAGGTAAATACAGCATGTTATCACTCATATATGAAAGCTAAAAATGTGCTCATAGAAGTAGCAAGTTTAATTTTCATTACTAGAGAATGGGAAAGTCCTGGGTAGGAAAAGATAGGGAGAGATTGGTAAATGGATACAAAATTAGAGCTGGATATGAGGAATAATTTCTAGTGTTCTACAGCATTGTAGGATGAATATAGTTAATAATAATTTATTGTATATTTTTTAAAGCTGAAGAGAAGATTTTAAATGTTTCCAACACAAAGAAATGATAAATGTTTGAGGTAGTGAATATATAATTACCCTGATTTGAGCACTACAGTGTATACATGTATCAAAACATTACTCTGTATCCAGTAAATATGAACAGCTACTATGTGTCAACCGAAAATAAAGGGAGAATATATGTATATGACTTAATGAAGTCTAGTCAACATGATTGTTCTCTTGAATATTACAAGGACTATTGAGAATGTAATTCCCTTTTTTCTTTTTCATGGTATTGTTGTCTAATATTTTAGTAATCTCTTGTTTTTAAACCTATTCAAATTCATATCTATGATAATTACTCTGTTTGCTATAAATCTGTATTATGATCAGACAATTTATTTTCCTAGCATTGTATTTTTGAATTCCTCCCCTTCTTGTGTTTGAGTATCCTTCCACATGAATGTCCTCTGACAGGTCTTCCAGCAGAAGTCCCTGGGTGATAACTGTCTTGGCTGTCCTTTTTGCCTGAAACACCTTACTTCAGTCTTGAATCAGCATTTAACTGGGTATAGAACTAGGTTGAAACTTATATTCACTCAGTGCTTTGAGGATATTATTCTGCGCCTTTCAGACATTGGTATTGAAGACAAGAAGTCTATTGTCGCCTAATTGTTAGTTTTTTCCAAGTAATCTGATTTTTCTCACTGATTGCTTTTGAACTTCTCTTAGTACTCACCATTTTCCAGTTCCACCATGTGTGTCTAGGTGTGAATTTATTTTTATTTTTATTTTCCTCCCCAGACTCAATATGCTGTGGCCCAAGATTGGGAACTACTAGAAATTAATCTTCTTCTCTCCATACCATTAGTCTGATACTTCACCAAAATAATGGTGCGAAGGACTCTCTTTGAATTTGCTTAACGGAAGCACACTTGCAGCTCCAACCAAGCAACTGGGAACTAAAGATGCAGCAATAACTACAGGGAGAGCTTATAAGTAGAAGTAAAATATATTCTCAGCTTACAGAAGAAGAGAGCGTTCCTAGGCAAAATACACCCTGATATTTCCACAGGAGCACCTTCCCTTTACTGGAGGACACGACTTAGCCTTCTGCCCTGATGCTACCTCTTTCTTTGATCAGGAGTTAGTCCCTTTTCTTAGTTTTACCACCTATAATAGAAAAGACAAAAAGAGAAGAAGAGATCATCTTCAAACTCCTTTTCACTGCTATCATTCTATCATTATAAGTGACTCCATTTTTTTCTCAGAACTGGGTGAACCATTCCCTCTCTCCCAAGTAGTTAAAAAGAGAGCGAAGTGCAATTACTCACTTGGTGTGGAGAGCATGCAAGACATCCCTGTGTCTGCCTTATCATTGAATGCTTGGGTTCTGGCACACCAACCGCCATGCCTCCTCCCCCTGACTTCCATCTAAAGTGATGCTAAAGGTCCGCAAATCATTTCCTTGACAAAAATGTCAACGGCATTATCTTATGCATGTGTTGTGCAGATAAGGGAAAGTCACGTTAAACAATCTGCTCCATTCACTTTGGTTTTACTGGCTTACGTCTTTATTTTTAATTCAGCAAAGCTGTGGTCTTCGTAGTGGAGGTGGCAAAGCCAATCTGACTCACCAGCCCCGGAGGTGAGAGGGTCACCTTCCACAGTGCCATCTTCTACTGTGTTATTCTCTCAGGGAATTTTGCCATCAATCAGAAGGAATGGGAAGTTCTTTTCTTTTTCCAGAGAAAACACATCCTACAGATTTTTGTATAAAAATCTCCTAGAAATAATGACCTTTCAGCACCCAGGCTGGTTGGTCCTTTGTGGGGTGGAGAACAAAATGTATCTTCATTTGTGGAGTGTTCATGTATTTGAACATAAGTGAACAACAGGATTTTTTTTTGTCTAAATATTTCAATAACAGGAATAAGAACAGCTAACATTCACTGACTGCTTACCTGCCAGGCTCTTTATATAGCACTTTGTATTCAGCCTTTATGACAATCTTGCAAGATAGGTGCTGCCGTATTTTCTACTCATGGACCAGGAAGCTGAAAATTACTAAGGTGCCTAAGATCATCTACTTTAAAAGCTGCCAGGCAAAATTTTGACTCCAGGTCCGTCTGAATCCATAACCAAGCTTTCAAGCTCTATCTTTTACTTCTCAGCTACTGATATATCAGCAATTGTAGTGTTTGCTGTCCAGCATGCCTGACGTATGTGACCTATATACTTCTTAGGAAGCAGCAGCCTTACAGACGGCAAAGCTGGGGCACAAAGATACTGAATGGCTCATCCAAAGTCTCCTAAGGAAGAGAGGTCCAGTCCATTGGAATCCTAAATTCTTGCTCATAATTACTGTACTACACAGTCTAGAGGGCAATTCTCCCATAAAAATGTGGTAGAAACATTGACTTCTATTCACTTTCATAATTCTTTTAAAGAAAGAAAATGCCTTTAAATGAGTAAGAATTAGCATTCCTACCAATTTAACCCAGAACAAAGTTAAATAGAAATTGTCCATTTTTTCCTTCTTTTGGAGAAGATGTACATTTCCAGCAGAGGTACTAGAGTTTAGAAAGAAGGTTTATGATTAGCAATGGAGGAATGCTAGTGAAAGCAGGTGAGCTTTGTAGATAAATTATATATTGCCATGGTCGGGGGTGGGGGACTCATCTGAGAATTTTTTTTTTTTTTTTTGACAGTGTCTTGCTCTCTCATCCAGGCTCTAGTGGAGTGCTGCAATCTCAGTTCACTGCAACCTCCACTTCCTGGGCTCAAGTGATCCTCCCATCTCAGCCTCCTGAAGTTTTTGTAGAGATGGATTTCTCCATTGTTGCCCAGATTGGTCTCAAACTCCTGAGCTCGAGTGATCCACCCACTTCAGCCTCCAAAAGTGCTAGAATGATAGGCATGAACCACTGCCCCTAGCCTCATGTGAGAATTTGTCACAGCATTGCTGTGGAGTGTTCAGGGACTACTGACCTAAGGAAACTGAGTAATTTTAGCAAACTCCTGTTTGTTTGTGTGGCAAAATAAGTGAAAATGTGCATTACACAGGCACGACAAATTACCCAGGAACTCTACTTTTAGGAACTTATCCTATATATTATGATACATGTACAAAGATGTTTTGTGAGAAATTTGTGGTTATAGGTGTAACAGTGAACAGGTGAACAAATGCTATCAGGCTGAATAAACTTCATTAAATGTATTACAGTTTACATATAATATAGAATACCAGACAGCTTAGAAAAGATAGATCTCACATGAAAGGTTTTCCAACGTCTATTGGTTGAAGTTGGTTGTGATACAGAATGCATAGTTGAATTCCAATTATGTAAAAAATTAAGTTAAATGCATGTAGAGACAAAAACATGTTAGAAAAAGCCTGAAGACACAAGATTGGCCATTGGTTACCTCTGGAAGGAAGATTCCTGTACAGCACAGAGAAGCTTTTTGTCTTTATGCTTATATATGGTTTGCCTTTCATTTTACAAGCAGCCTTTCCAAGTGGTGCTATGTATTTAAACATTCACTGATTAAATTTTTTAAAATTAGAGATCAAAGAACCAGACCTAAAGATTCACTTCACACTTGCAGTCCAGCAAGTCAATTTAGCTTATGCCAGATAAAGCTGGGGATTTACCCTCATCTCTCATTGAGGTACCCTAGCCTTTTAAAAGAATCATAAATGAATGTAAACATTATAATTGAAAATATGCTTTTGGGCCGGGCGCGGTGGCTCAAGCCTGTAATCCCAGCACTTTGGGAGGCCGAGGCAGGTGGATCACGAGGTCAACAGATCGAGACCATCCTGGTCAACATGGTGAAACCCCGTCTCTACTAAAAATACAAAAACTAGCTGGGCATGGTGGCGTGTGCCTGTAATCCCAGCTACTCAGGAGGCTGAGGCAGGAGAATTGCCTGAACCCATGAGGCAGAGGTTGCGGTGAGCCGAGATTGCGCCATTGCACTCCAGCCTGGGTAACAAGAGCGAAACTCCATCTCAAAAAAAAAGGAAATATGCTTTTTGTAAATCAATGAAGCATTAGAAATCTGGAATTCCGTGAATCACACATTGAACAGGAGGTAAGCAATGAATGCTTCTAGCACCAATTGGCCACTAGAGACTGGTCCCTTTCTCTTTACTGTAAGGATTTTTGAAAAACTTCAGTTGAAAACTATTTTACATCTCAATTACTCATGATTAATGTAATCAGATGGAATCAATTAATAACGTCAAAATATACAGGGAGAATTAAAACAGCACAGTCAACACACACAGTTATGCAGATATAAACAGAAGAGGAGGGGGCAGCTGCACGCACCTAGCAATGAACACTCATGAGTGATTTGAAAAGTAACTTTGCAAGGTTAATTACTGGTGCATTATGCAGAATACAATCATTTTGTTAGGAGTGCAATATTTTATTTTAACAGGCATGTGGGACAACACCACCAAGTAGATAAGGTGAAACTGCTGGGGATTTGGTAAACCCTCGTCACGGAGACTGGCAGTTACAGAGAGAAGTAAACGTGCATTCATTCAACAAGTCAGCTGCTGCTGCATTTCTGCAGCCTTTCAGAAAGTCGGGGTTGTCTGTGCAATCGTCAATGTACCCTACTTATTGAGAGTTTTCTATATATGTTTGGCCCAAGAATACAATGGGAGCACATGTTAGCCATGATGACTGCCGTCATGGGGCACAAACACTGGCTGGGTTAAAGGTAATGAAACAAGAACACAGGTGTGCATTCTAATCTCAGCTGCAACAAATATCACAGAGGACTTTGTTCTGAATGTGGACAATTGGAGATTAGAGGTAGCTTTGTTCCAAAAATGATGTTTGAATCTGGGCTCAAGAACAGGCAGAAAAATGAAATAAAGAACAGACAGGAATGAAGTAGGTGCAAGGGAGGTGGGAAAATGGAAAACAAGCCTGAGTAGCAAATATTGCAGGCACAGTGGACAGAATCTGCAGAGTCAGTGAGACCTTGGAAAACTTCATGTTCTCCACTCAGGTGTTCTCACCACTCTCTGAGGTAGGAAGATAGTTTTTTCATTACAAGTAAGGAAACTGAGGCACCGAGAGAATTTTTTTTTTTTCAACATCCACAGAATGATCCTGACAGTACCTTGGCTGGAACTGAGCTCTGCCTCCTGCTGACAGTGTGACCTTGGCAAGTGTTAGAAATAGATGATCGGGGCCAGGCGTGGTGGCCCAAGCCTGTAATCCCAGCACTTTGGGAGGCCGAGGTGGGCAGATCACAAGGTCAAGAGATCGAGACCATCCTGGCCAACATGGTGAAACCCCATCTCTACTAAAAATACAAAAATTAGCTGGGCGTGGTGGCATGCACCTGTAGTCCCAGCTACTCGGGAGGCTGAGGCAGGAGAATTGCTTGAACCTGAGAGGTGGAGATTGCAGTGAGCCGAGATAGTGCCACTGCACTCCAGCCTGGCGCCTAGCAACAGAATGAGACTCTGTCTCAAAAAAAAGGAAAAAAGAAAGAAAGAAAAAGAAATAGATGATCGGTGTGGCAAGGAAAAATCAGCACTGAGACAAAGGATTTTTTAGCAACATAATTTTTACTTCCTGGACTGCATGAAGGGTACTCTCACTAGCCATCATGCCATGAGAGTACAAAGAACAAAGGGAAACACACACATTTATTTATTACGCATTTGAGGTTTTCCTTACTGCTGGGTCTGATCTCCATTGGCTGGAGCCAGACCTTACAGTCTAAACTAAAACCCGATTGGCTAACAACTTAAAACTTGTTTTAAAACAGATAAAAGCAATGGAGAGCTGGGACATGCCTGTGAACACATCCAGCACAGATATCTTGGTTGAAGTACAAGAACGTAGAATGTACTACATGCTTGTAAGCGTGGCATGTCTAACAGCTACATAGGATAAGGCTTAACAAAGTTATTAGCACGCTTATAATTTTACAAGAAAGGAAACCTTAAAAAGAAACTTTTCTACTTCCCATAGCAAGTTGCCTACCTGCTCTCTCAGTCCCACTTCTCACCTCTAGGAGGGGGTTAATGAGAGTCGGTCAGCACATAAGAAATCACGCGGCTGGTCTTAGCTGGACCAGAACTCCAGTCAAGCCTGAGAAACCCAGCAACCTGCCATGGTGACCACGACCCCTTGCGTGTCATTGGCCAACACAAGGCCCCCGACCTCAACTTTGGCCTGAACACTGTATCTGCACAAAGTGGTCTTCAAGACGAGCAGAGCCCTGCTACCTCCTGTTTCTCAGTGAAACCACACTAAGGTCCCAACTGACTGCTGCAGCAAGACCAGTTTTTCCCCAGGACTCACTGTACTAGGATGAAAAGCAGAGACTCCCCTTGGCCTTACCTTGGCCAACTTTTTCCTTCTGCATGCATGTGAGGTGCTTCTTGAAAACAAGCCAACAAACCTTTTTCGCCTCACTTCATCGCGACAGGGTGGCATGGCCTAGCAGGGAAATAGAGACTCTGAGCTGTAGAGGGACCTGTGTGCTCAGAATTCTCACTCCTGATGCAGTGTTAGTATCCACTGTGCCAATGTCCCATGCTTTGTCCAGTGGCAACCCCCTACCAGGAGCAAAGGGAGAAGTCGATTGCAATAATACCAGTTCTCAGACAGAAACTTACCTATATTCCAGGTTGGTTATTCTTTGGATGATTAGATAAAAGAAGAGGAATCAGAACTTCTGCACCAAAAGACCCTCTGGCGAGACTTTAGGGCCCAAATTTTTAAATCTTTTTCTCACTTACCTTGCCATGTGACTCAGCAAGTCACTTCAGCTCTACAAGCCTCAGTTTCCTGAATCTTAAAAGAGATTCCTAGTGACTACTTTATAGAATTGCTCTTTTGATTTCACTATTTAGACGGAGTGGTTAGAACACCTCCGGTACCCGTTTAGTATGTTACCCACCATTGTTAACAGCTCTTGCCAGAGTCAATGGTATACACTTCCCCCAACTCAACTAATGAATGATTGCTGGCCAGAGCTATGCTGTTTCCAATCCAGCTGACATTACAAATGCCTCTGGCCAGAGCATCCTTTTTTCCCTCTCCTGTTGCTAAATCCGGACAATTCCCTTTATGGACCAACACTCATGCCGCGTCTTCCAGGAAGCCTTTTCCGAATACTCCAGCCTGGGCTAAGGGAGTCTACTCTGGAATCCCCTAACAACTCCACTGCAACACCTATTACATTGTGTCTCGTCTAGTAGCTAACTTATCTGCTCTTACTTGATTGTGACCATTTTACAGACAGGGATTACAGTGTACATCTTGAGCATCCAGCACCATGCCTGAATGTAGTAGACACTCTATAAATACTTAGTATTCACTAAGTGGGTGAATTAATAAATGAATAAATGAGATGCTGAGATGATGCATTTTTGGAGTGAGAGGAAAAGGGGCCAGCTGAGCAAACTCTCTGAGCTCCAGATCGTGGGCAGGTCATTTGGCTACTGCATCTAGATGAGCTTATCTATAAAAAGGAAAATGATGCTGACCTAATTAGCATTGCCAAAGTCCTTTAGAACAACTAGTAATTGATCCGAAAGACTGAAGTCCCTGCACTGTCTTTTCAGCTCCGTAGTCAGGCAGGTCCCTGTAGGGTGGGGCTGGGTGCCACCATCACTACACTCAGTTGTAGCACAGATGCCATCAGCTTCCACTAGCAGAAAGCCAGCACCTCTCTCCAAGCCCTTTGCATCATTTTTATCCACACCCTTACGTCAGTCTTTGGGGAGCTGATTGCAAAGTTGGAAGTAGGTTTCAGGGTCACTAGATATTCATGGCAATGGATTTTCATAAAAGAAAGAAATAGTTAGAGACCCTTTCAACCTGCTTCTCACTACCATTTCTTTGCTGAAAAGTTCTGGAGGTATAGGCTAGGGCACTGGAATTTAGGTCAATGACATTCATGCTATCTTTTAGAACAAAATCTTTCTGCAGCAAGTGCACGATTTCCTGTTATGACTGCAGATTCTGCCAGCAGCACCCGTGTAGTGACTGTAGAGGCGTCCATCCTGTTTGTTTATAATGCTTAACAATGGGCTTTTGGGAAGGAGGCCCCGACGCTGCAAGCTCTGACGAGCGGCACACAGTATGCGATGCCACCTGAATAATGCATGCCCACTTTGTGTGTGTACCCGACACGGGCCCGAATGCAGGGGAATGCCAAACGCTTTGAAGCACCTGCTCTGAGCAGCTCCAATGACAGCCTAAGAGTCCAGATAAGATCTGAGCTCTGCCTCCTCCCCACCACCCCACTCCCTGTGCGGCCCCATTTCCCTTTCGGCATTTAAAATAAGCTCTGAGACTAAGCCACCACCGAAAGATCCTGTCAGAGACGCTGCTTTTGTGTGGCTCGTATTCCTTCCAGGCCCCACCCTCGTCTAGGGCCTTCTGATAACCCGTGCAGGGATGGCAGTGGCAGCTTCCCACATGGCTGTCCCATCAGTCCCTATCTGGCACCCTCCTAGCCTCTCACCACAAGGAGGAAGCTAGAGGGATTTTTCTAACAATAAAGTGGTCACTTGGGTGGATGCAGCCCCAAAGGCACGTGGATAGACCGCAGATCATACTCATCCCCCCCACTAGAGTGCAACTCTCCTGCCAAATACCCTTCAAGGAGTGGCCTTCATCATTTGCAAGTCATGTTCAAGATTCCTGGTGTGGCACATAAAGCCTCCCATGATCAGGCTCTTACTCATCCCTCTCATCCTCCTCTCATCACCTGTCCCTTATAGGGCCATGGTGCTCCAGCTGGCCGATGCTCTGTTTCCCAGAAAAAGATGTTCCTCCTGTCTCACTTGTATCCTCACACCTATGAATCCTGGTATTTCTTGTCTTTCTATCTATCACCCCTAGCAGTAACCTCAATCACAACACAAAACAGTGTTGATTAGTCTATTCCAGGTATATTATATGCATTCTTTTATTTAACCCTCAAAGCAACACTATGAGGTATGCATAGATTTTATCTCCATCATGTAGAAGAAGACAATGAGACTTGATGTAATAAAATGACTCCTCCAAGGTCACACAGCTATAAAGTTGGCAGAGGATTCAAACTTCAAACTCAAGGTCATTATTAACCAGAGTATCACATGGACACTTACATGACACTATGTACCATCTAATGCTTACCTATTCTTAGACTGGCCAAACTCCATCTACTCTGAAATGCCATATTTAAGGTATTAATGTATTCAAAGTCCACCCTCCCTACTTCAAACACCGCACTTTTTATTCCCTTGCCAAAGTTGGAATTTCATCCTCACCATGGACGAAATTCACCTCAACAAAGCTTTGACCTTTAAACCTTCATTCTTTCAGGAAGTCTTTCAAAATGCTTGAGATCTAAGTGATCTCTCTCTTAACCACATTAACAGCATATTCATCAATATTGGAATAATTCCCATCATCAGCTACACATGTCTGCTTTTTAACTATGTTGTAAAGATACATAAAATTCTTTTTAATAAATGATTGAATTCATACACAAATTCTTCTAAAATATATATAAGGCACAAAAATTAAAAATACAAAAAAAAAAAAAAAAAACACCTGTGTAACCCAATTTAAGAATGAGAAACTTATGCTCCTCCCTCCCACATCCTGGCTCCTTCTTCAATGTGTTTCCCACACGCTCATTTTCTTTATAGCTTCTCCGTTTGTTTGCATTCCTAAAAATTATTGTTTTCAGGGTTGCATGTTTCTAAACTTTATATAAATGGAATCATACTGAACAAATTCTTGTGACAACATGCACTACTTTCAGTTGTTTTTGCTTGTTTGTTTTGGATTTGGGGCTCCATATTACGTTTCTGAGGTGTACCCATGTTATTATATGTACCTGTGCTTCATTTATTTTCACAGCTGAACAATATTGTATTGTGTGACATTGCCAGAATGTACTTAGCTGTTCTATTACTGGTATACGTTTGGGCTGTTCTCAGTGTTTTGCTACAACAAACTCCTCTGGACTCATTCTCCCTGTCTCCAGATGTAGATGTAGAAGAGATTCTCTGGGGTGTATATCTGAGCAAGGAAGTGCTGAGATCAAAGATCTGTGTGTTTCCAATGTTACTAGGTAACAGCATATTGTTACCCAAAGCGATTGCACCAATTTGCACTCCCTTGAGAAACGTCAGTCTCCCTTGCCTTCTATCACTGCCAAAAGTTCTTGCTGTCAGATATAAGTTTTGTCCATCTGGTGAGTATGATATAGTAACTCACCATGGTTTTAACTTGCATTTTTCTGTTTATCAGTGGGATTACACACCTATTCCTCTGTCATTGGCCGTTTGAGTTCCCTGTTTTGTGAAGTGCCTGTTCAAGTCTTTTACCCATTTTTCTATTAGTAATTCTCTGATAAGTTAATAGGAGTTCTTTATTTATCTCATATACTAACCAATATATATATAATTTTATTTATATATTTTGAATGTTTTTCCATTTTCAAGTCTATATTTTCTTTTATTTTGCTGTCTTTTGAATGTATTAATCTTTTTAAATGAATTTTTCTTTTTGTGCCTTAACAAACCTCTGTTCACACAAATTAATTAATATAATAACCTACATTATCTATTATTACTTTGCCATTTTGTTTTTCACATGTAAGTCTTCTTTAATCTGAAATTCATTTTTGTATATACTGTGAGGTAGAACTCTATTTTTTACATAAATAACAAATTATTCTGTATCACGTATTTAAAAGTCCATTGTTTTGCTACTCATCTATAATGCCACATCTGCTCATATGTTAAACACACACACAAACACACACACACTCACACACACAATTTGTGACTCAATCAATTTTATTGGTTGAGTTGTCTAACCCAGGAACAATATAAAATGGTCTTAATTACTATCATTCAAGTAATTATTGATATCTGCCAAAGTCACCCAACCAACCTTATTCTTCTCATTTGGAAGAATCTCTATTTTTCTGTCATTTGCAAGCCCATAAATGGATCAGTTTCCACACACATACCCACATGCTCACAAAGCCTACTGGGGTAATATTTGAATTACAATGAATCTATAAATCAATTTGGAGAGAATTGTCTCCTAACCCAAATGATTTATCCCTAGTTTCTTTTAGAATTTCTATGAAGGCAATCTTTTTATTCACAAAAGATGTTAGAGGTGTTACTTCCTTTTGAAACCTTGTAAATTTTCTTTTCTTTTTTTAATTTTTAATTGCATTTTAGGTTTTGGAGTACATGTGCAGAACATGAAAGACAGTTGCATAGGTACACACATGGCAGTGTGTTTTGCTTCCTCTCTCCCCTTCACCCACATTTGGCATTTCTCCCCAGGCTATCCCTCCGCAGCTCCCCCCCTGCTGGCCCTCCCCTTTTCCCCCCAATAGACCCCAGTGTTTAGTATTCCCCTCCCTGTGTCCATGTGTTCTCATTTTTCATCACCCGCCTATGAGTGAGAATATGCAGTATTTCATTTTCTGTTCTTGTGTCAGTTTGCTGAGGATGATGTTCTCCAGATTCATCCATGTCCCTATAAACAACACGAACTCATCATTTCTGATTGCTGCATAATATTCCATGGTGTATATGTGCCACATTTTCCCAATCCAGTCTATCATCAATGGGCATTTGGGTTGATTCCAGGTCTTTGCTATTGTAAACAGTGCTGCAATAAATTTTCTTTTCCAACTGCACTGTTTGTGATGGGAGTGCTGATACCATGATGACTGGACTGGTGATAGCATGGGTACTCTTGTCTCTGACCTTCAGAGGGTGTGTCAATGTCTCAGCCATAAGGATAATGTGTGCTGAAGGCTTTGAGATAGGAGTTTTCATCTCTTCCTAGTTTATTAAGAGACTTTTCTCCTAAGTAGATACAGTTTTCATCAAGTGTTTTCAAATGTTTTTTCTGCCAACTCCTAAGAGATTCATATAATTTTTCTGTATTATGTTAATGGGGTATATGATATTTATTATTTTCTTAATGTTAAACCAAACTTTCATTTTTAAAAGTGACCCAATTTAGGCATGATGGATAGTCTTTTTTATACAGGGCTGCTTTCTGTATGCTAATAATCTTTAAAGACTTTTGCATCTACATTCACCAGAAAATTGTCCCATAATCATTAAGTTTTTGTGGGATTTGGAAATCAACTTTGCTCTGGACACCAAATTTGTTGAGCTGTGTTCTATAAACTGTAAAATCTGTGTAAAATTAAATTATTTATTACCTGACTCTCAGGTAAAGTCTTACGGTGAAGTCATTGGGCCTGAAATGGTTTTTAAATGGTAACTTTTTAAAAAAAGGTTTTTAAAATTTTTTAAGTTTTCTCACTTATGATAGCGCTATCATAATTTGTTTTATTCTTACTGAGTCAGTTGGGTAAATTAGATTTTTTCTAAGAATGTTTTCATTCTACCTAATATCTAAAACTTATCATTATAAAGTTGTTTATAATGTTTTGTTATCACTTTAATATCTTCTGCTTGGTAGTTATATTTCCTCCCTCTTTTATTTTTTCCTTGTACTTTCTGTTCTTTCTATATTCCATGTTTCTTAGTAATTTCATTAATTTTACTTATTTAAAATAACACTTTCCTACTTGTGTAATTTCCTGTGTTTATGCTGTTTTTTAATTGCTTAAGTTGGAGAATAAGTTGTTTTTTAACCTCTCTTTTATAAAATAATCTTTCAAGGATATGAATTTTTCTCTAAATACTGCTTTAGTTGTATCATATCTATTTTGAATTATTTATTTTTCTTGTTGTTCAGCACTAAATATTTATAGTTTTTATTATGATTACTCATTTACTATATGAATTGTTTAGAGACACTTATGATTTGTATTTAAGTGTCCATAAGTGTAAATTTTCTAGATATGTGGTCAGTTTTTCTATGTGATCTATGTATGTTCGTAAAAGAATGATATCAAAACTATAGCTATGCTTGCTTTCTTCTGAGTAGAACTGCCTGGCATATCTTTTCTGATTTGTTTGTTTTCAAGGTATCTCTGCATTGCAGATGAGTCTCTTTTATATAGTTTGTACTGATCTTTATTTTTTATCAAGTCTGAAATTTTATATCTTTTAACTGAAGCATTTGATAACATACATTTATTGTAATCGATTCTATATTTGGATTTATTTTGTATGAATTTACTTTGTAGGTTCTAGTAACCTGGATTTTTAAATGTGCTTTGTCTGATTTCTTGCCTATGTTTTGTTAATTGTTCCACTTTTTTTTTTTACTGTTTCCTAGTTTGAACACTATAAAACAACACTATAAAAATTAATCTTTTAATTAATATTAAAAAATGCTGAGAGTCATATTTAATTTGTAATAGACTAGAGCTAATTGATATGTTTTCCTCTTTCCTAAATAATACAAAGAGCTTGAAATGGTAACTCAAGGTATTTCCTTCGACTTCTGTGTATTGTTATTAAGTATTTTGATATATTTTTAATCTTTGCATGTCTTTGGTATTTTCTCATATATAAAGCCAATGTTTGATTAGATATCTTCACACAATACCGCTTCATTTGGTTATTTTACCTGCTTCGAATTTCAAGACTTTCTTCTGGATTTATTTGACTTCTGCCTAAATAACAGCCTTTAGAATTTGTTGTTGTTGTTGTTTATTTAGTTAGTTATTTTTACTTTAAATTCTGGGGTACGTGTGCAGATCTTGCAGAATTGTTACATAGGTATACACCTGCCATGGTGGTTTGCTGCCTCCACCCCTGCCATCATCTGCATTAGATATTTCTCCTAATGTTATCCATCCCCAATCTCCCCACCCGCTGCTATCCCTCTCCTAGTCCCCCACCCACAACAGACCACAGTGTGTCATGTTCCCCTCCCTGTCCGTGTGTTCTCATTGTTCAACACTCACTTAGGAGTAAGAACATGCAGTGTTTGATTCTTTGTTCTTGTGTCAGTTTGCTGAGAATTATGCCTTTTTAGAGGTTTGTTGGTGGTTAAACAATCTCTGTGCTTGTTTTCTAAACTGTCTTACTTTCACCATCATTCTTGAAATACATTGTCTCTGACTTAAACAATTCTTAGTTGACAGTTACTTTCTTTCAGTATTGTGGTATATATTATTTGCTGTCTTCAAGCTTTATTATTTCTCCTACTAAGACAACTTGCCTCCAAAGGTCACATGTGAACTCTCGTTTTTCCCTTCCCATTGCTTTTAAGATTTTCTCTTTGTCTTTGGTGTTGCACCTTTAACTATGACATGTCTAACTATGGATTTATTTAATTCAAACTGTTTGAGATTTATTTTCCTTGCTGAATTTGCGTATGCATGTTTTTATCAGTTGTGGGGAAATTTCAACCTTCATCTTTTAAATATCATCTCTGCAGATTCTCTCACTGTATTTTTTTGGAACACTGCTGAGACATGTTAGACTTCTTACTCTGTGCTTAATATTTACCACTCTTACCTTTTTTGTGTGTCTTTCTAAGGTATATTTAGAACCATTCTTTCTAATCTATTTTCTAGTTCATTAAACTTTTATTGCCCATGCCTTATCAACTGTTAAATAGCCATTCAATCTTTAATTCTAACTATCATTATTTTTTAAAAGTCTTATTTTTGTACTTGGTTCTTTTCCTAACACAACTGATCACTCATTTTTACAATTTTAAAATCTTATCTTGTACTTTCCCATATTTTCTCTTTTTTATTGTTGGTAGAAATCTTTTATCTGTTGTGATTAAAATTATAGTTCATTTCTTATACAACTAAAGCACTGAAGTAACATTATTTTCTTTTATTATTATTTTGTAAATAATATGTCTGCTTTTTACTTAAAACACATTAAAATATTTATTTTAATCAACTTTATTGAGTCATAAGTAATATACAATAAATTACACATATTGAAAGGGTACGATTTGATGTTTTAATATGTGCTAACACTCACGAAACCATCACAACAATCAAGAGAACGTATCTATCAAATGCTGAAGTTTCCTTGTTTAAGCTTTCCCTCCTGTCCCCTCCTGTGTCTCCCTTTTCAGGCAACCATTGATGTGTTTGGTTTGGTTTGGTTTTGTCACTGTAGATTCATTTTCAAAAACTACTTATTCTCTGGGTCAGATAATTTTAAGATTTATTTTTTACTTTTGATTTTTCTGTTTATTGCTTTTGCAAAGTCTTATTTACAGTGCTTTGTCTCCATACAGTTTGTAATCTTTTAAAATAATGGGTTCATATTTAAAGAAAACCTTATCCGTAGTCATTCCTTAAAGTCGCTGTTAAAAATTGTTTCCTTCAAAAACGATGTATGTCTTCTATTGCCAGGTGCCTGCGTGTATAACCAGCCTAGAGCCATTTTAAATTATATTCCAAGATATTTTTTAGTTTTACTCTCAATTTACATCAGGGTTTAAGACAGGCAATTTTCACGGAAGTCCCTAGGAAAGCACTTTTGTGTCTAGTTCGTTCTTACACTGAGGATGAAGATGTTTTGGATCCCAGCTTGCTTTACGCACATGTAGATTTACTGAAAGCCTTGGTCTTTGTCTCCAGTCTGCTGGGATACCATGGGCCTTGAGAACTGGGTTCAGTTTCTGGTTTGGAAGGAGCATTCAAGACAAAATGAGGCTCTTATGTTCTGTTGATCTCTCTGAGTTCCCACTTTCGCCTAAGTTTCAGCATCTGGATAGTCTTGGCATTGCGGTCAGTTTGCTGAACCACCTAGCAGCATTTTGTTTGCACCAACATATACTCCCTCCCCAGGCAACTAGAGGTGGAAACTGGCTCTGCCTTGCTCATCTTGTCTTTCTTCATCCACTTACTAAAGTAGATAAAGGGATGCCTCTTACATACAGATCTCCGTAGTATTTTCCTGTAAGTGAACTTTCTGAAATTGTGTAATCTAAAAGAGCTTCAACATAGGGAGACGTTAAGTCCATCTATGTCTAAAAATCTTTTTCTCTGCATTTCTGTTCTTTATTTTCTGTTCACTAATCCGTGTGATAAAATTTCAAGCAAGTTTGCTTTGTTTGGATTTTTTAATGTAATTTATTTATTTTACTTTAGGTGCATACTATATCTAGCATTTCTCCCCATGTTATCCCTCCCCACCCTCCCCTCCCTCCCCAACCCCCATTGTGTGATGCTCCTCTCCCTTACCCCCACAACTGTCCCCTGTGTGTGATGCTCCTCTCGCTGAATCCACGTGTTCCCATTGTTCAACACCCACCTATGAGTGAGAACATACAGTGCTTGGCTTTCTGTTCTTAATCTTACTGTTAAATTTGTGTGTATATATATATATATATATATATATATATATATATGTATATATATATATATATATATATATATATATATATATGAAGCCTTCAAATGTTTAAAAATTAGAAAATCAGCATTTTGCTATGTGCACCCCCATTCCTGGAATTGAACCTGTTAGTGATTTCTTAGTGTCTTCTATACTATATCATTATTATCTATGTGTACAAAAGTATGACCAAAATTTTTATTAGCAATGGGATTATGCAGCTTAGATATCTGTGCTAAACTAGTTTAGCCATAGGCTAAACCAGCAGGCTTGATTTTACTGTGACATCAGAAAGGCTCTTTCTCTCAAATTCTGTTAATCACGATAATAGTCAAGGTAGTTCGTGTTTGAAGTTTCATTCTAAGGGTCAAGCACTATTTTAAAAGGTAAAAATGCACTAATACATTAAATCACCAGAGTCATTCTATCATTATCTCCAAAACAGATGAGGAAACTGAGGCAGAGAGAATATTTACCTAAATTAATAAAATCTAGTAAATGGCAGATCCAGAATTTACACCTGGGCCATCTAGCCTTAGTACCTATGATTTTAACAGCCGTACAGTTTTTACTGCATTTTCCTATGTGATTTCTGGGTCTGACTTTTATTTAAATGTTCAGCTTTATGTGAGTAGACTGCTTCTGTGGTTCTAAAAATATTTTAATATTGGCACTTCTACTCGTATCAACTACAACACTTGATGTTTGCCAAACATTTTTATTTTACATAATCTAATTGAAACCTTGCCACCGTCATCAAGGTAATTTAAGAACCCTGTCTATTTACAAGGAAAAAGACTGCAATTTGAAGAGGTCCAGTAACTTGTTCGGGTTTCAGAGCTGTCATTTGGTGACAGCTCTACAAACTTTCCCTGCAGGTCTGTCCTCTCTCAGGCACTGAGGACACTTAGTCAGTCAATGTCATGATAAAGAAAAGCTCAAGGTGCTTTAAGAGCACAAATAAAAGGCACAGAGACCTGTTGGGGAAGAGAAAGGCATCCCGGAAGCCTCCTTGGACAGTCCACATCTGCGTGGAGTCTTGTAGAAAGAGGGGAAGTTACCCTATAGAAGCTGTGGCTGGATGTGCATTGGTATAAGGTGATGAGGGTTGGGGGTTGCAGAGTAAAGGAAAAACATGAGCAAAGGTGCAGAGACATTAAATAGCATGATTATGTAGTGAAAAGTGCAAATTGTTCTATGTTTTCAGGGATAAGATGTGAGGCAGGGATAAGTGAAGATGAGATTGATAATGCAAGCAAGGGACAGGTCCCACCAAGGGGCTTGGCCGTCCTCTCAGAGGTAACCCAGAACCAAAGAAAGATTGTAAGAAGCATGTGTGGCTTCACTTTTTGAGAAAAGCAATACAGAATCATGAACATACAGTTGAATACAAAAATAAGTATTTATTTCAAATGATAAAGAGATACTGGAAAGAGCTCCACCCGTGAACAGCTATAAACGTGAGCATCCTCAGTTTCACATTAGTATCCTGGTCAATGGCCCTAACATGAGAGAAGCAGAGAGGCCTCAGGGGCTCATGGAGAAGTTTCTGTCTTTCTGCTTATTTTGTCATTTTAGCAGCAGCCTGTGGGGTGGATTGAGGAAGACAAGATGGGGAAATTGACTAGAAAAATGTTTTAATAGTCCTTTGGAACGAATGTAAACCTGATTAAGATAGTGGTTAGTCATCATGGGCTGGAATGGGGAAGCAGTGTGGGTTTGATAATTATTTTGGAGATTCACATTAATGGGATTAGTGAATTAGTGTTTCAAGGAGAAGGAATGTCAAGGGCAACTGCTACTTTGTGACCTAGGTGGCTGGTCAGAGGGTTAGGAAGTGATAGGTGCAGGCATCACTCCTTGTGGTAGTGAACTGAAGAGTGAGATTGAGTTTGAGCTTTCCCAGGGACATCCAAAACAAGAAATCCAGTTGGGCCTTTGAGTCAGGAGCTCAGGGGAGAGCTCAAGGCACACACGGCTGATCAGCATTCACGTTGCACCGAATGCCTTGAGCGCATCTCAGGAAAGAGAAGCAGAGCTGGTGGTGCATCCTTAGGGACTCCACGTATGCCAGAGATTGGCAGAGAAAGTCCAACCCAAGATGATGAGAAATGATCAGAGAAGTAATAAGAAAACCAGTGAGGAGTGTCGTGGAAATGAAGGGAGGAGATATCCCAACAGAAAGCTGTTAAATGACACCAAATGCCCCCAGAGGGCATTCATTAACTACAGATATGTGTCCAGTGGCCTTTGGCAACTTTGATGAAAGCAATTTCACTCCAAGTCTACAACCCTCCTGAGAAGATTATAATGCTATCCAATGAGGTATACATTCAATGGTGTGCTTTTGAAAGATCTTGTATTAGTTATTGCTCTGTAACAAATCGCCACAAGTTAACCAGCCTAAAACAACACGCATTTATTATCACACAGTTTCTGTAGATCAGAAGTTCAAGCATAGCTTAGCTGCTTCAGGGTCTTGCAAGGGTCTGCAGGGCTGTGTTCTCATCTGGGGCTAGATTGGAGAAAGACCTGCCTGCAAGCTCACATGGTTGTTGACAGCATTCAGTTTCTTGGAGATTATCAGACTCTGGACCTCAGTTGCTTGTTGGTTATCGGCTGGAGGCTGCCCCCAGCTCATTGCCATGTGGCCCCCTCTGAAAGGCAGCTTGTAACATGGCGGCTTGCTTCCTCAAAGTCAGGAAGGGCAGGGGTGCCTCTCAGCAAGACAGGTACCATAGTCTTATAATGTAACCACAGAATCAACACCCCACCCAAATTGACTTTGTTGTTTACTTTTGGTTAAATGCAGGTCAAATTTTATGACTTGTTTCTAACCAAGTGACTCCTTCTGAATGTGGATCCCCTCCCATACACACTCTAGGGAAGGAAATAATTGAAGAATGTGAACAACGAGAAGTAGGAATGATGGAGCCTACCTTACCATGGTAATGGTTTGCCATAAACCTCCTTTTTATCTTTATCCTCCCTTCTTCTTATCTATGCCCCTGTCAGTAGTTGGGCTTTCACAGCCAGTCTCTGCCATTGTCAGCTTGTTTGTAACCAGAAGAACCGAGTCACTGTCTAACCTTGCCTCTAATGCAAAATTCAAATTTAATCTGGATTTTAAAATGGCTTCCATTATCCACACTTGACTATGACCTGTGCATACTTCTGCTTCTAACCTGAGTTCCTCTGGATAAATTTCTTCACTTTTCTGAGCTACAGTTTCCTCCTCTCAAACAGGTAATAATGGTTCCTACATCCCAGGGATGTTGTCAGATTACAGAATTACCTACAGTAATACATGTAAATTGCTTAGCATAGCGCCTGGTCCACGGAACATGCTCCACATTATCTTTCATACTAATAAGAGATTAAAAATGAATGAAAGGCAAAAGGAGTGCTACATTTATCCCTGTGAAGTGCTAATTCAGAAGGAAAACATCTATGAGAAGGAAAGATCAGTGGTGAGTACCCATTGCCACGCAACTTAGGGGGAAAAAAGTGCCATGCAATATAAGTATTTAAATATTAGTAAATACTGTGGGCTTAACAATGAAGATTTCCAACTGGATATTTTACCCTTCAACTATGTGTATGATTAAATACTCTTCTAAAGTTGTCTTACTCTGGGCTGACATGCAAGTGGGAAGTTTTGGCCGTTTCTAAATTTAAACTATTTTTTATAACAAAATTCATGGTGGAAATGCTGAAAAATGCGATTAGGTTGTCTCTATCTCTGAATAGAGAGAAAAAAGCTGTTTGGATGATGAAAACACACAGGACTGTGATTTTATTCTGATTCGGGGGGCTTACGAATCAATTTTACTTGTATTGCTGTAGGTATGTAGATAAAGGGTGGGCCTGGAAAGTGTACCTCCAGATGAGATGAAACCCAGACTTTGAATATGCATGTAATATTAACTGGATAATTGGAGATATATAAAATCTAAATCCGAATTAAATTTTGCATTAGAGGCAAGGTTCAGTGATCCTGTCTTCATATACCCATAGTATGTCTTCAAAGTATAAACAGATCTATCTTTATTTTTTAATTGATGGTATAAAATTGATGTTAACAAAAAATATTATGGTCGGGTTTCTGAATTGGTGATAGATTTGATGCCCAAAAATGAGAGGAAAAAGAAATCTTTACAATGACGTTCTCAAATCCACAAAACTTCTTGTCATTTTTATTTTTATTTTTATTTAGTTATAAGAAAGTTATGCATAAAAGGGCCTTCCTTGGTAACTTCTACAACTAGGCACTGATTCATTCCTTCCCATGTCTCAGGTCCTAGGATATATATTTATACCCATGACCTCATTCAATGCTCACAGCAGCCTAGGGAGGTAACTGATTATATTTTTTCCCATTTGATAGATAAGAAGACTAAAACTGTGAAAGCCGAAGCAGCTGGCATGTGTCACCCAATTCGAAAGAGGCAAAGCTGACATCCAAAGCCAGCTCACTTCAATTCCCAAACACAGGATTCCCAGTAAATTCAGACAAATTTAACTGCATTACTAAAGAAGCACTAAACCTATAATTACTATTCTGTGGGAATCCATAAACCTTTTTATATGATATAGAGGTGACAATTGTAAAACGTTAATGGAGGACATTTTTTCTACTACTTGTGTACCCTGATGTTGAAACATAGCCTGTATTCTTAACAAACCACTCCTCCAAGAGTTCTCTAGTTTCAGCAATAATTTCATATATTTCCATTTTACTATAACAGCTAATCAAGAGCTTCTAGGTGAATATAAGATAATTAAAGATATAAAGATTAGAAAACACTTGACTCTTTCTTTAGAAGCCTTAGAAGGAGAACTACAGGCTGACTTAGGACAGTCTAATATTGGAAATTGCAAAAACATTTAGTTAGTGAAATTGACAGAAGAGCTCACATTTCCTATGGATGCTGATGTTATTCTCCTTCCTACACAAGCCTGGGTGGGATGGGTGGTGAATAGTAATGCCATCATCTGTTAAACTTTTCCTTCCTCCTTCCCACACTTCCCAGATCCAACTGGTCAGTAAGTCCTATCCAATTCCTGCCCATGCATAAGCACTGATGCAGCTTCTATGATAGCTTTTACCCAGATCCTCATCATCCCACCTGTGATCACTGCCATCATCCTCAATCTGCACTCCATTCCTCCCATCTGTTCCTACCCCCACTCTGTTGTCAGGGTCATCCTTCCAAACTATCTATAAAGTCAGCCTCACTTAAATTAAAGACATCACTCTCTAGCAATTCCAAGTAGTTTAAAGCAATTAGATCCTCACTTCAGTCTATTGAGAAAACACAAATGGTGTGAGCAGGTGATCTTAAGGGAAAAGGGTGGTAATATAGTTTCCCCTCCAAATCGCAGGTTGAAGTGTGATTCCTAATGTTGGAAGTGGGGTCTGGTTGGAGGTAATTGGTTCATGGGGGCAAATCCTTCATAAATGGTTTAGCACCATCCCCTTGGTGATAAATATGTTCTGGTTCGGGTAGTTCATGTGAGACATTGATGTTTAAAATTCTGGAACCTCTCCTACTTCTCTCTCTTGCTTGCTTTCTTACCATTTGATATGCAGTCTTCCCCCTTTGCTTCTGCCACAACTGTAAGCTTCCTAAGGCCCTCACCAGAAGCTGAGCAAATGTTGGTGCCATGCTTGTATAGCCTGTAGAACTTCTTGCCAAAGAAACCTCTATTCCTTATAAATCACCAAGTCAAACACTTTTTATAGCAATGCAAGAATGGTCTAAACAGAAAACTGGTACTGAAAAGTAGGGTATTGTTATAAAGATACCTGAAAATATAAAGACAGCTTTGGAACTGATTAATGGGCAGAGGTTGGAAGAGATTGTGGGGCTCAGAAGAAGATAGAAAGATGAGAGGACATTTGGAACTTCTTAGAGACTTGTTAATTGGTTACAACCAAAATGCTGATAGAGATTTGGACAGTGAAGGCCAGGTTGATGAACTTTCAAATGAAAATCAGAAAGTTATTGGGAATTGGAGTAAAGTCACTCCTGTTTCACTTTAACAAAGAACTTGGCTGAATTGTATCCATGCTTTCATAGTCTGTGAAAGTTTGAATTTAAGAGTGATAACAAGGCATCTGGCAGAAGAAATTTCTAAGCAACAAAACATTCAAGATGCAACCTAGCTGCTTCTAAGGAACTACGGTTAGATACAGAAACAGAAAAATGACTTGACGTTGGAACTTACATTTAAAAGGGAAGCAGAGTGCAAAAGTTTGGAAAGTTTTCAGCTCAGCCTTGTGAAAGAGAAGAAATGCAAGTAGGTGGTGGAACAACCATGTGCTAAGGAGATTCACATAACTAAAAGAGAGCCAATGCTAATAGCCAAGACCATAAGAAAAGGTCTCAAAGGCATTTCAAAGATCTAGGCAGTCTCTCCCATCACAGGCCTAGAGGCCTAGGAGGATATAATGATTTCAGGGGCCAGACATGCTCTCCTGCTCAACCTCAGAACACTGATCCCTGCATGTCAGCTGCTCCGGCTATAGCCTCAGCTCAAAGGGTTTCAGGTACAGCTTGGGCCACCACTCTGGAGCCCAAAGCCATAAGCCCTGGTAGTTTCCACATTGTGTTAAGCCTACAGGGACCCAGACAGAAGTCTGCTGTAGGAGCAGAGCCACCACAGAGAGCCTCTACTAAGGCAGTGCAGAGGGAAAATATGTGGTTGGAGCTCCTACACAGAATCCTAACCATAGCACCATCTAATGGAGCTGTGATAAGGGGACCACAGCCCTCCAGACCCCAGAATATTAGATTAACTGGAAGCTTGCATCTTCTGCCTGAAAAAGCTGCAGGCACTCATCTCCAACCCATAAGAGAAGCCAAAGGGGGTGCAACCTGAAAAGCCACAGAGGCAGAGTTTCCCTTGCACGAGTGTTCCCTGGATTCCAGACATGGAATCAAAGGAGATTTCTTTGTAGCTTTAAGATTCAGTGACTGCCCTGCTGGGTTTAGGACTTGTGTGGGGCCTGTTATCTCCTTCTTTTGGCCAATTTCTCCCATTTTCAACAGGCACGTTTACCCAATACCTGTACTACCATTGTATCTTGTAATTGAATAACTTGTTTTGATTTTATAGGTTCATAGTGGAAGAAGATGAGTCTCAGATAAGAATCAGGACTTTGGACTAGACACTGGAATGAATTAAAACTTTGCAGGACTATTGGGAGGTTATTTTACAATGCAAGAAGATTTTAATTGTATTTTGTAATATGAAAAGCACATGAGATTTGGGGTTGCCAGGGTCTCCCATACTTGAAAGTAAGTGTTGTTTTCCTTGACAGGGGCTGGGGGCGGGGATGCACGTGCAAACAGGATGATTCCAAACTCACTGTAGAATTATTCCTATTTGATAGACACTGTCCAAAGCCTCTCACAAAACCAGGAGAGCAGTCCTGGGGCCACCATCACAAAAATCTTTAAGGAACCTCTCAGTTCTAGCTCCCAACTTGGGAGCTAATTTCCAGATTGTTGTCTTCTTAGGAGAAAATTGGTGAATCTGGGATGGCTATTTTAATGAGCTCCTGTGAGAAGAATAACGGAAGGTAGAAAATTAGTATCATCCACTCCTCCATCTAATAGGAACAATTTTTACATCACATTTTTATTATTACTCCAAATCATTCACCTTAGTCAGCATGGTATTCTGGTTTTTATATTCGGCTTAGTCATTTGATGAGGGAGGAAGGAACCAGTTGGGATAGTCACACAAGGATAGCCTGATGCAGTCCCATATTTCCTTCTATGTAAAAAGGAATTCCCCAACCTCTTTGGAATATCCAGGAGGCTCTCCCCTCCATTCTCAATATATTCATCCTCTCTCTCTCTAACTAATTCACATATTCACTTGTTCTCTTGATTGCTGTGCTCAACTTCTCATGTGTTGATTTACTCCTTTGTTCTCTGTTTATTGACTTCTTCATCTACTCATTTCAATATTAGTTGACTGCTTCACCTAGGCATTCATTGATTCATATGCACGTTCATTCTTTCCTCCAGTAAGCATTTACTGAGGACCTGCAAAGTGGGTTCTGGCTCTCAAGCTTCTCATAAACTGGTGAGTAAGGCAGGCATATATCACAAAATAAAATACTCTCAGATCATTGCCATGGCCCAAATATTAAAAGTGAGTGTAAATATTAAATGAGCTTTTGGAGCTTGGTCTAATAGATTTGCCATATGGGGATGGCGAATAAGAACACATCAGGCTGCAAGAAGAATATCACAAAGGTTCAAGTTATGCAAGGTCTCAGCATGTTTAAGGAATGATAAATATCTCCATGTGGCTCAAGTGAGAATGAAATGGTGAAGAGAGATAGGAAGAAGATAAAACTCAAAGTCAGGACTAGGTTTTGACTTTGAGAATGCATGATGCCATGTGAAAATGCTCAGACTATCATTTGAAGAAAATCTTCTAGAATGCCATGTGATATGCTGTTTACTGAGTCCAGATCTCAGAAAAGTTTGTGTGTTCCTATCATTAGCAATTGAGCAATAGCCTCTACTTACTTTTCTAGTCCTATTTTTATGGCCCTCTCACATTAACTATCAGTGTAGACACGAGGACTTGAGGACTTACAAGAAGAATATTTATTTAACCTCTACATGTTAGAAATACTTTACACAGATAGAGTTATGTCCTTAGAATGTCTTATGACTAAAGTTGCTATCCCTTTTCCCAGAAATCAGGGACATTACAAAGGTAGATTAAGCCAGGTAACTAGTTAAAAGGCCCTGGAGAAAGTAAATGTGAACAGCTAATCTTTCATCCTCCAGGAAGAGAAGACCACATCCAACTATAGAGATGGAATGAGAAGCAGATCATGTTGAAGATATTCCTACATAAGGTTGGAACCCCTAGACACAAGGAATGGGTGAATGAAGTTGTAGGCTGAGGACATGTCAGTGGCCATGAGAAGAACTGTGAAGACTCCACTAGGCTATGTTATATGATACTCAAGTCCTTTGCTGCTTGATGGAGCTTGGCTGGGTTCACAAAACCTAGCAAATCCTGTTGGGCATTCAAAAGACCACTTGGAAATGAAATGCAAGTGGATGCTTTTGAAAATAATTTCTGGACTTTTCATTCATGTCCAGGGAATGAACCAACTTAACCACATCAGCCTTCTCAAGATCTCATAACCCAAGCCATCTGGTTTCTTTTAGTTTATATGTTGCTCATGGGTTCCACCCTCTGCCATAAACCTCTTCTCTCTCCATCCATGCATTCTGAAGTTTTCTTTACTTATAACAGCCCAGCTCTGATGCCATCTCTTCTAATATGTGTCTCCAGAACCATTAAAGAGTCCACTCTAGTGGTCTCTCCTCTCTCTAGCTTCTCATCACTGTTTCTGACAAAGGTGCTAATTGGGCACTGGGAAGAACCAGCATAGCTGGAAATGACTTATTATCAGCATTATCCCATAATAAGTTAAAATAGCACCTCAGGTGAGCTAGAGATGAGTTAACACAGAGATTACACTCCAGTTGTCTGTAGCCTACACCAAGGTCAATGAGAGTCTAGGGTCAGTGAGAGTCTAAGGTAGCCTAAAATCAAGAGAGAGCTACAAGCAAGAGTTCCACTGGAAGTAAGAGGAGAAAGAGGTCCTTCAGGTGGCAGCCAATCTAGAGAGTGAGTAAGTTCATGTTGGGTGCCTCCCAGGAGTCACCATCCAGGGGTCCCTGTGTATCACTGCCATGTCCTGCCATTGGAGGTCACTGTTGACTCAGAAGTGCAGAGTGGTCTGAAAGGTTCCATTAGAATTGTATGACAATTTATGCCCTGCCCCCTCAACAACATCTCCCTCAAGAACACCCACTAAATACACAGATCACAGGTTCCCATTTGCTTTCCTGACAGGTAAACAAGAGACTGTAGCTGAATGAGGTCAGATATCATGCTTCAATTCTCTGCCTTGCTGTATTAGCAACTTACCCAGGAGTCCATTAGAGGCCAGGAGTTTGTCTCCAATTTTATAGTCTCTATCAAAACTGTACTACCAAGACAACCCTACTGACACAAAAGCAAAACCCCTCCCTCCTCCAGGTTCTGAGCTAAAGTTGATACAATGAATGTAATTAACCAGATCTTTTTGTCCAAGATGTGCTTGGTAGTTGATATGGATTGGTTGTGTCTCCACCCAAATCTTGAATTTTAGCTCCTATAACTTCCAAGAATCATGGGAGGGACCTGTTGGGGGGTAATTGAATCATGGGGCAAATCTTTTCCCATGCTGCTCTCATGATAGTGAATAAGTCTTATGAGATCTGATGGTTTTATAAAGGGAAGTTCCCCTGCACACAGTCTCTTGCCTGCCACCATGTAAGATGTGCCTTTGTTTCTCCTTTGCTTTCCACCATAACTGTGAAGCCTCCCCAGCCATGCAGAACTGTGAGTCCATTAAACCTCTTTCCTTTATAAATTATCCAGTCTCAGATATGTCTTCATTAGCCACATGAGAACAGAAGAATACAGTAGTTGACAACTAATTGTAATTGGGGTTTAAGGGTCATCCACTCTCTTATGTTCCCCTCAAATTCCAGCCCCCACCCATTCACCCATCTACTCCTTTATTCACATATCCATTTATGTATAACTGGTTGACTCACTTATTCGTTCATCACATTTTTTCATCCATCATTCATTCACTCACCAGTTTTGAATGGGTGACCTGGTTAAGGCATGTGCTGGGTACAATATTACAACAGGCTCACCATCTAGGAAATGAGGGCACAGAGTGAGAAGAAGGCAGGAAGTGGACTCCAACATATAAGCAAGTCATTTAAGCCAACGTACAAGGGGCATGCTAGAAATTAGCACCAAGTGCCCAGGGAACCCATCAGCCTTTTCAGCATTTAATGTAGTATTTTCAGAGAGTTCTAAAAAATTTAATACTTATAAACTCAAGATCCTTAAGGGAGAAAAAGAAAGATCAGAGAAGGAAAATAAATGTTAGCAATTGAAGGGTTCTAGAGGAAATCTCTTCCTTCCCACTCACTGGCTGAAAAGAGAAGGGAGAGCCCCAGCCGCTGGCACATGCTCCCCAGGCCAGTGTGCGGGTCAGGCTGCAGAGTCTCAGAGCAGGCACAGCAAAGGAACAATCACTAGCTCTCACCTGAGGACCCAGGCCCCTGGTCTCCTCATCTTGGACCTGGTACACAGGGGTCTCAATGCACAGTTGCCATAGCGATTTATTTTCTTACTCTAGAGTTGGTCTTTATTCACCTAGGTTTGGTCTCTGAACTTGTAAGACACAAAATCTGCCTTCCTAATTAGAGCCAACTTGTATATTTAGCATGCTTACCCTACCTTTATTGGGTCCTTAGAATCTATCCTACAGTTCTTGACAGTCCATAGGTTTCTATCAAAATGAATGGGAATTTGGACAACATAATTTCAAATCATGGTTCTTCACTTACCACGTGTGATCCCAGACAAGTTACCTAACATTTGCCTCAATTGGTTCATCTGTTACATAAAGAAAATTCTTACTAATAACAAATTAGCTTCATTGATCCCTCACTGTATCCTAAGCTTTTATTAAGCATGTTATATCACTCTTTAGAGAAAATTCTCAAAACATCTCTGAGGGAAATATAGCTTAGTAGATTATATTATTGCTCAGAAACATATATGCTTTCCCCCACTTTGTGTTTAGGGAGTAGAGCCTAATTCTCTCCTGAATGACCTTAGGCTTGGTCATGTGACTTGGTTTGACCAATGGGCCGCCACCATTGTGATGTCATCAGAGACTTCAAAAGTGCTTGAGATGGAGCCTGCCCTTTTGCACTGCTGCCATTGCCATGAGTAGACTATGGCTTAGCAAGCCCATTTGCCACACAAAACTGCAGAACGCATGGAGCAGAGCCACTCATCCAACCCAGAGACTGGCAGTGTGAGTAAGACCCAGAGCTGCTGCCCCCTGAAATCAGAACCCTTGGCAGAGCCCAGCCTAGATCAGACATGCCCCCGCTGAGTCACAGATGCATGCATGGTACTAAGCTGCTGGATTTTGTGATGGTTTGTTATGCACCAAAACTAATACAATAGCATTATTATAATCCATAAATCATAGACAAACACACTCGAGAAGAACAGGATTAAGTAAAGTGACCAAGGTCATTGAGCTAGTCACAGGCTGAACCAAACCTCGATCTATTAATCACTGCAGAAGTGCCTCCCTCTGAGTGTTGCCTCCTTTATAAGATGATCTAATCTGAGATTGTTATGAGAATAGGAAATACTAGTGCTAAACGCCTTGCCCAGAGCCTATTAATTTATCGAGGATGCTGCTACACGCCAGTCACCACCAGCAGAGCTTTGCATTAATAGTAATAATAAAGTCCAGGCGCAGTGGCTCAAGCCTGTAATCTCAGCACTTTGGGAGGCCGAGGCGGGTGGATCACGAGGTCAAGAGATCGAGACCATCCTGGTCAACAAGGTGAAACCCCGTCTCTACTAAAAATACAAAAATTAGCTGGGGGTGGTGGTGAGCCCCAGTAGTCCCAGCTACTCGGGAGGCTGAGGCAAGAGAATTGCTTGAACCCAGAAGGCAGAGGCTGCAGTGAGCCGAGATCATGCCATTGCACTCCAGCCTGGGTAACAACAATGAAACTCCGACTCAAAAATCATAATAATAATAATAATAATAATAAAATAATGGCCATTCTGGTGATTTATGGAATGGTGGGGCTGTCCTCTGCAGATCCACATGATTGTCTCCTGTAGACCATGGGGCAGAAGAAATGTATCCTACACATCTTGGAATGGCCTGGGATACTACTGTGTGTAGCACAGGGTAAACTCCAGAGCCACTTGCTGGAAAAATGTTTTAAAAATTAACGAGTATTTGGGTGCCTCTTTACGGACAAACAGCTTCCAAGAAGACCTGAGACAACAGTGAACCTTAACAGCTTTCTAATCTAAATTTCTTGTCTCTCTGTTATTGCATTCACTTCCCTAAAAAGAGCGTATTGGTTTTTCTTTTCTTTTTACTTGCCTCCTTTATACTCACAGACACAACCACACATACGTACTATTTTGTCAAAACAGTAGCTCAACAATAACATACTGCACCTTGGCAAACTCACGTCCTTGCTAAAATTACACCAAGCAAAGTTTGTTGTTGGTTACATTTTTTTAAAAGACACAATATCCCATCTCATCAGCTTCATTAGAAATCACTCCAAAACTTGGGCTGCAGTATATAGCACCGAGTGTACGCACGCACACACACACACACACACTCACACACACACACACACGAAGCCTGCATTTTGCACCTCATGTAGTTCTGTCATATCAGTTGCCAACACAGAAGGGACACATGTCTGAGTCTCTTTGCTGCTCCTAATTGCACTGCAACAGGAATGCTTGCATCTTCTGCCTGGGATGGCTGTGTTTTTCCCCAGGGTCCAGAGAGAGTGTCACTGCCTTTGTGCTTTGGCTTGGCTGAGCGTGGTGGTTAGGCGTGCCCCTTACTTCCTGCAATGTGCCAAACAAGAGCTTGAGAGATCCATGTCCTTGGCAGTGCTGCAGCTTTGTCTGTAACACAAAGAGGAGAGGCTGGGATGGCGGGTGAGTAATTCCTGCCTTGTGGACCCGCAGTCTGAAAGTGTCAGCTAAAGCAGAGGTCATAACCCTGCTGTCCCAGGTGCTGAATTCATTCTGTGACTGTGACTTGTTCAACCTTATTATTTTTTCATTTGATCTAATATTTAAAATAGGAATTCTACCTCTGTGGTCTCAGCTTCTCTCAAAAGTTGGAAAATGAGGCAACAGTGGGCTCCATTTCTGTTTCTAGCCACAGTGGCTAGAGCTGTCAGGGGTGGAACCTTTCACACCTCCTAGACACTCACTCCCCATTAGGCATGGCCACAGACACCTGTCATCTCCCTTCAGTGGGGTTTGGTGTAGGCTTCTGACTATCACTGTGTGGTGCCCTGTTTATTCTTTTGTTTTCTTATAATAGAATATAATTCCCTTTGTCTGTGTCACTATCAATGGTAGAAAACATAAAAGATAAACTAGAAATACCGTGTTTTAGGAAACTGTGAATGAACACATTTCTTTGTGAGAATGGAGATGCTCCTAAATATTCAGTATGAAAACCAGTGCCACCGTGTGTGGGAATACCTCCTCATGTCCTTGCTCCTCAGAGCTCTTGCTGACTTTCTGCTGGTGAATGCCTTTCCTACTCCCATTGGCAGGCAGGTGGCCCGCATGAATAGGGGGCAAACTTCTGTCCAAATTATGCCTTTGCAATTTCCCAGCCCTGAGACTTTGGGAAAGTCACTTAACTTCTGTGACCCTTGGTGCTTTTATCTATGAAAGATGAGTGACAGAACCTAACTCACAAAGTTATCATGTGGAGCCAATGAAATAATATGTACGGCTTACTGAGTAAGATTTAGGGACACGGTAGACCCCCAAATATGTATTTTCCTTCCCTCTCCAGGAATAAACAAATAAGTAGAAAAAAATAAATAGAAAAACACTAAAGCAGCAGCAACCATGAGCTCTTGTGAAACTTGAGTAAATTAAACAATTATCATCGAAGTAATTTTTAAACGGTGTTTGCTCTTTTTGCAGTACTGAATCAAATATGTTAGAAAAAATACTACACCACACACAGACACACATACCTATGCACAGGCACGCTGTGCAGCAGTGGCAGGTCTTCCCCAGAAGTCAGCCCCCTTTTCTTCCTCTGCATACACCTCACACGGCTATTTCACACTTTCAGGTCTCCCGGGCCACATGGCCACTTCTTGCCAATGGGACGGGCCCAAGTAATGAGTGTCACTTTTGCCAAGTCTTCTAAAAAGCGGTAGGTCTACTTCATACTCTTGTTCCCTTTCTTGAAACTCAATGCATTTGAAGGAAGCAAGATAGTAGGGGAGTTCAGAGTCACAGAACAGAATGTTCTTGGGTTCCCGCATCATTATATAGAGAAAAGCTGCCTGATGACCAAATATAACTATCTTGAATTTTATTTTTTATTGTGAATGAGCCTTTAAATATGTCGGGATCTTTTTTGTTTCAGTGACCAGTCTTAATGAATGCTTATGGAATCCACACACAGCACATGGTTTATGAGACTTGAGGTCTCTGTCTCTTGCAGAACATCGTGGCCACTCATCGAAGAACATTTGCTGTTTGCAAAGGTCTTTGAATCACATATGAGAATTGCCAGTGGGAAGATTTTTCAACTTTCACTTGTAGCCATCATCAATCAAAAGATTCCCATTAATCAGTCAGGTGGTCAACAAATATTGATTGAAGACTTATTTTAGAAGATCAGGAGTCAGGTTAAAGGAATAAATCAGAAAAAGAATCATTGCACTCAGGGGATTCACATTCCAGTGACAGTTGCCTGACTAGTTCTGATCATTCCATTCTGGCCCTCATTGGCTTTGGCCTCATCTGCCTTTGTATATGATTAACACGATAAGTCTTCTAGTGCAAACCTGCATAAAATACCTCCATAAGAGAGAGAGTCATAAAGGCTGCTGTGCCATAGATTTGCGTGCTGGATCTCAGCTTCACGGTTTTCCTTCTATATTCTCTTACTTATTAGAGAGGGTTGAATCTACAAACTACATTTCTCAGTCTCTAGTCATTTGACTTCAGCCCTGCTCTACCAATGAGATGCACTAGCATAAGGTTGGAAGGCAGGATAGGAGACTGAGGCTGACAGCGGATCTCAGCAAGACTGTCAGTAAGCCCAGCAGGTCTTTGTGACAGCAGGCACCTGGGATACTGCAGCTTTGATAGGAATTCCTGGGCTCTCTTGGGGATGTAGGCAGCAGAAACTCACAGACTGTCCCCAAGCACCTCTGCCAGGATGAATCAGCTCCAGCCATTTCATGTATAATGGCATCACTCTACTTCACATGTAACATCCATGGACAAGCCTGATTGGCTTAGCTCTAGCTCAGACCCACACCTTGGCTAGAGAAGGTCTAGCTACTCTCAAGGACAGACCCACCAGACCAGATCTACTGGAGGAATGGTATTGTCTGCAAATGCAAGACAGGATGCTAATAATAGAAGATACAAGAGAACGTTGATGGTGACTTCAGACATAAGTCCAGCCATACTATTACTCTGTACTCTGCTCAAAACCCTGCTGTGGCTCCCCATACTGTTTTGGGTTAAGTCTAACCCAGCATGGCCTACAATGAAACATGTCACCCACTCTCTTTCCTTGCACTGACGGTTGCTTCCCATGTCCTGCATTTAAGATCCAACACTTGTAGTTTGCTGAACATACTCTGCTGTGTCCCAGCCCTGTGCCTTTGTTTATGCTGGAGCACACTCGCCCTTCTCTCAGCCCTCCGCACTCCAACTTTTGTTTTTTGCTATTCATTGTTCAACCCCTAGTCCAAGTACCTTCTTCCCCAGAAGTCGTTTCTTTAGTTCCTTTTTAGGTGATTTTTTCCTCCATAGATGGTCTTATGCTTGTTTATATCATAACAATTATCAAACCATATGATAAAAGTCACCTTGGGACCCAGGATGGACAACAATTGCAACAATAGCAATGGTCAACATTTATTCATTCACTCAACAAATACTTATTGAACACTTTATTTGTTAAATACTGCTCCAGGCAGTGAACCAATGCATGTTCATTCAGTACCACCCACTGTGCAAAGATTGTGTATATTATCCTTAGAAGTATCTCTTAACATCAAGGAATGCTACAAGAATGATGCCAGCATTAGGCCCAACCCAGAGCTGCAGAAACTGAGGCTTGGAGAAGACAGTAAAAAATTCAGCAAATAAATAAGAGAGTACATAGATAGGGCTGTGTCTCCCACTATTGTACCGTAAGCTCTCTGAGAGCAGAACTTGAGTCTCTTACTCAGCTCTTTTTCTCAAGTGTTTAATATGGTATATGGTTAGGGTGATTCCACATCTTGGTTGGCCTAGCATAGTCATCTAATTTAACCTGTTATTACAACATAATCATGGATGTGTCCAGGTTTCCCTATGCTTGGCTCCGAGTGATCACCATATTAATGTTAGTTAAACTGAACAGAACATACCCAAGATATAGGAAGAAGTTGAAATTAAGATGTAGACCTCATTCCCAACATCAGAACTCTTTCCAACTAGTTTCTCAAGGGAGTTATGAGTAGACTTAATATTCGAGCCATCAAAGAAAAGGAAACCATAGATAATCTGACTCGCTCGGCTAGGAAGAGACCCTGCCCTTACCTACTTCCTCACGGTCATTTTAGAGATAAAGAATCTGGGCCAGGCACAGTGGCTCGTGTCTGTAATCCCAGCAGTTTGGGAGGCCGAGGTGGGCAGATCATGAGGTCAGGAGTTCAACCCAGCCTGGTCAACATGGTGAAACCCCGTCTCTACTAAAAATACTAAAATTAGCCGGGCATGTTGGTGTGCACTGTAGTCCCAGCTACTCAGGATGCTGAGGCAGAAGAATAGCTTGAACCCGGGAAGCGGAGGTTGCAGTGAGCCAAGATCGCACCACTGCACTCCAGCCTGGGAGACAGAGTGACACTAAATAAAAAAAAAGAAAGAAAAGAAAAAGAATCTGCACCCAGAAAGGTCAACTGAGCTGTGATAAACAAGGGAAAATCCATGGCTGGAATCCCATCTTGGAATCCTGTCTTCCACACCAAGCCCAAAGCTCACCCCAGCACCCATGGACCTCAGCTTGCCATCCTCCCTCATGCCTCCAGGTCTTTGTTCACATTTCTTCTTTCTGGAGCATTTTTGCGTATATTGGAAGTGTTTGATGAAGTTTAAATAATCCCACTCATTCTTTAAATTTTCACTCCTGTGGCCCAAAGGCTCAGTCCTATGCCTTCTCTCCTCCTATTTCTAAGATTCACCCCTTCCTTCAGGTTTCTCAGAGATAAGAGATAAAGTAACTCTCAGAGGCTGCTTTGTCCCTAGAAGGAAGCTCCCTCAGGGCAGAACTCACACCCCAGATGTCTCTGCTCCCCACCCAAATCCTCCCACCACCCTGATACTTGGCATGAGCTATTACGGCATTGAATAAAATAAAATATAACTCTAACTCTATTGTTTCAAAATTAAACTTTCGGTCTCTGTTGACATCATGACTTTTTTCTTGTCACAGATTTGAGATTCGTATTCAATACATTTATGATTCATAGACTTTAATTTCCATGGTTCTGTTCACAGATGTTCCCTCAATACCATCCTGGTGTCAGGCAAAGTCCTGGGTGCTGCAGGGCCTCTGTCACTCCCGTGGGAGAGTCAAGTGGGGAAGACACACCAGTCCTTAAATGATTCTATTGTGCCGTGATACTTTTCTGCCACAAAACCTGCAAATATATTACATGTTTTCAGTTATGACACATGGTAGATAGTGTCCTGTGTTGGAGGACTTAAGGAAGGCTTCATTGAGGAGGTGACTTTGAACCTGTTTACTGAAGGATCAGCAGAACGTTTCTGTGAAAGATTAATCCCTGTGGGAACTATGTAGTCAATCCATGCAAGAAAATACTTGAGACCTTTTAGTTATTTTTTGAGTGTTGCTCATTTTATTAGCCACCAGGATCCACAAAGGCTAAAATGTTTTCCACCAGTCTACGTGACTTATCCTGTGACTTTTTACCCAGTTGGCCAAGAATTCCAGTTACCTTCTAGATGATAAAGTGAAGACACTTTTCTGGGATTTTACTGCCAACATGGATGCTTGGTAATCTCTTACCTTTCATGTGGTAAAATGAAAGACCTTCCCCAACTCTCCAACCAAGGCCCAGCATCACCCCAGCCAATTGCAGTTTCTTACTAGTTGTATGGCCCAGGACAAGTCACTGACCTTTCTTGAGCATCAGGGTTTTCATCGTTAAAGTGGAATAATAAGGATGCCTACTAATTAAGTTTAGGAATTAAATGACACAGAGCACAGAAAGATCAAGA